>NC_065548.1:8453696-9109780 GCF_022605725.1 Anthonomus grandis grandis
AGAACAAACTTGGCTCCACCCTGGGCGGCTATCGCGTCGTCGTTGCGCTTATCAGTCCGGTTGTTGTTGTTGTTTTCCACTGGTTCTCCGGTCTAGCAGTTTCACGCTCTTGCCGGTTTTATGATGAGTTTTATGCTGTTTATAGGCGCCTATCTTTTGTTTACTGGGTCGCATCAGAGTGCTTTGGATCTTGACGGCGCGGAGCACGGGATTTAACTGTCGGGAGATGAAAAAAAAAAAAAAAAAACGCGACGCGAAAAGGAGAGCCCACCACCTCCCCCGGCGCTTTTACCTGGTCCGTTAAAAGCATCCGGGCCTCTCTGGCAGACGTTCCTTCGGGTTTCCGGGCCAGAGGCCTAATAAACACTCACCCTGTGTGTGTGGTTATATTTATATATTCGGCGGGACGTTGGTATTGGCTGCGAGCCCAAACGCAAGCCCCGCCCCCCAAGGTGAAATCTGTTGGTGCGACTTTATTATTAACTTTTGCTCGCTTTTGACGGTGTGAACCGCGTTTCCACCGCATTGTGTTTATGCGGTAGATTGGGTTGGGTGTTGTTTCTAGGTTATTTTTGATTTGGCTTGTTTTGGAGGTTTGGGTTTAGTACGCGTGGAACGTTTGATATTTTAGATTTCTGAAAGTTTTGGTGTGCTTTTTATTAAGAAAAGAAAAAAGTAAAGATTTAAAAAAAAATAAAAGAAAATGAAAAATAAAAAAAAGAAAGAAAAAACCTCTCTCTGTTTTTTATATGTCTATAAGATTTTGCTGAAGCTTTTAGTTTAAGGTTTATGAAAGTTGCATTTTCGTGAAAGTTGGAATTTTGTTCAGCTGATGATGTTTAGGCATTTGGGGAGGCCCCCAGATTCTCTAGTTTGCGCCTAAGAGCAATTTTATCGCCGGGTTTGAGTTTAGTTTATTTAATTTTTGCATTATGTTATCTATTTTTTTGTCGAGTACATCATCAGGCATGCTTAAAAGATGTATCAGACGATTATTTTGGGTAGGCCACCCAGCTTGTTTCGTCGAAACTGCTGAGGTGCCCGCCCCCAATATGGCCCCCATAGGCTCTTCCCCCATTTTTTACAATGTTTGTATTGGTTTTTAAGCTACTTACAACGCCAAAAGCTTGCAGGGTGGTCACCCCCGCAATTGCAGCACTGTGCCGGCGAAGTCCTTTCTTTCTTGCATTCGCTATAGAAATGCTCCTCTTTGCATTTGTGGCATCTCGGCTTGGCGGTGCAATTAGTCATTGAGTGACCATACTCCTGACACCTGTGGCATTGTCCAATTTGTCTGATATTATCTATGGTGTAAGTTTTCAAACGTTCCACGCGCACTTTTATTTTTAATATATTGTCCGATTTGAAAGATGTTATCCTGTTCTTTGGGTACCAAAAATCTGATGAGGTCCGTGGGCCTTTTTCGACCTGGGCCAGTATTGAACCAGCCCAGTTCTTCGGGCTCGAACCCCATCAACCTTAGCTCCTCGATTCAACTTCGACTTCATCGAGGTTAAAAATTCATAATAAAGCGGGTTCTTTTCCTTATTTGTATCTTTTTCATACATATTTGCTTTTCTTTTGCCTTTTTATCCACCGTCACAAATCCCTCCTCCCCCTCATCTGAGGAAGCCGGAGTATCAGAGTCAAGGTTTTGAGTTTCTTTTGTGTTTATTTTTTCATCAGAGACCTGCATCCCATCGTCCTTGTCGGGCGATGAGGTGCTTGCCTCCTCTCTCGGTCTTTTACGGGATTGTTCTAAATCCAGTAGTTTTTGTTTGTCTGCCTCCATCTGCCTCAGATGAGCGGTTAAGTTTTGATTATTGGTAACTAGATTTAGTTTTTCATTTTCTACTTGTTCGAGTTTTTCAGTCAGGAGAAAGACCTGCCTCTGGATCATAGTTAACTGTTCTTCGAAAATTTTAAGTTTTTCTTTCAACTGTTTATTTTCTAATTTTAGAGTGATGTTTTCGTTGTTGCCTTTTTCCAGCAGCAAGTCCTTCTCCTAAGATTCCAATTCAAGGGTTTTTAGCTTCTTCTGAACGAGCAAAAGTTTTTCACCCTGGAGTGGGTTTAGGCCGGCGCTGTGGCTCGCCCCCTTTACCGGGTTAGTGTCAGGATTAATGAAGGATTTATTTGAAGTACGGGATGGGGTTGACGAGGGTTTTTTGAATTTAGAGGACGAGGATTGGCCATCCAAAGTCTTACCCCGCTCAGTCTTCTTTTTGGTTCTCATCTCCTCGCTTTTGCAGGATCGGTCGGTGGTGTATCCGTCTGACGTATCCATTTGTTCTCTTTCGCTTTTCTCCGCCTTGTCTCCGATTGAACGGCGATGAGTTTGCCCCCCACTGACGATGGGGGGCGAAGGGACGCTAGGATCCGCCGTGTTTTTTTTTTTTTTTCTTTTTTATTCACGAATTTCTTTTTTGATTATTTAATACTGAATCTATATAAAAATAATAAGAAGAATACTGATTGTTTATTTAGGTTTAACGATGGCTCGCTGTCGTGTGCAATTTATCCGGCGTCTAAACTGCAACTAACTGCCTCGCAGTTTAATCAACTGCCAACTGCCATCAGTCCGGTTAAAGTTCAGTTGCAATTCCTCGCATACCTATGTACGTGTTAGCCGATCATGTTTACAATTTATTTCAACCTCTGGTACGAAGACGGATACAGTAATAAAATAAAAATGGTTTTCACTGTTGATCAAAAGATTAATCTCATTAAATGGTATTGTCATGCGGATAGTGCAGAAGAAGTTGTCGGCCGTTTTATAATTGCATATCCTGATCAGCAAGTCCCTACTGCTAAAACAATTTATAATATCTGGCATAAGTTTGAGCAGTCGGGATGTGTTAATCGGTGTACAAAATGTTCTAGTGGCGATTGGGAACCTCGTCGAACACTTGACGCTAGGATTGAAAAGGAGGTCAAGGTGTGTGCTTTTGTGGAAGTAAGTGAACCTTGTTCTAGCTCCCAAATTTCTGAAGAACTTGATATTCCAAGTCGTACAGTGCGTGATATTTTGAAAAGAAATAAGTACAAAGCCTATAAAATTAAAAACACTCAAGACATTTTTCCGGAAGATCAAATAAAACGCTTGGAGTTTTGTGAAACCTTAAGAGAAAAAATTGATCAGAATGACGACTTCACAAGTAATATTTTATTTACAGACGAGTCGTCTTTTTCTCTTCTAGGTCGACATAATTCTTCAGTCGTGAGATATTGGTCTCGGGAAAATCTACATTTGTGTGTACCATTACGAACTCAATACCCGCAAAAGGTAAATGTTTGGGCTGGTATTTTAGCCAATCACATTGTAGGGCCTTTTTTTATTGATGGTACCTTAAACTCTGAGAGATATTTACTTTTATTGCAATAAAATATTATACCCGCTGTAGGAAACTTGGATGTTAATTTTGAGGAAATTTGGTTTCAACAAGACGGATGTCCCGCTCACAACGCTAGACAAGTGCAGGACTATTTAACAAACACTTTTCCTGAACGGCTTATTTTTACAAGAGGTACCATACCATGGCCTCCGCGATCTCCAAATCTGACGCCTTGCGACTACTTCTTATGGGGCTATTTAACGGAAATTCTTTACCGACACCGACATGAAAGAGCCGTTAATTTGGACGAATTGCGACTTAGAATTATTAATATTTCTAGGTCTATTACACCTGAAATGTTAGCCAATGTACATAGAGAATTTTATGACAGGTTGGGATACTGTGAAGCCCAACAAGCAGGTGTATGTGAACACCTTATTAAATAATCCATTTAATTAGAATTGTTATTGTGTTTAGGAGTTATTTTTCATTTTATTTTAGAATAGTGTATTTAGTTTTTACCAAAGGTTTCTAAGATTTGAGCATATTAAAGTTGTTTTTTTGACTTGCGATTATGAGCTCTTTAAAAAACAACATAAATTTTTATCTTTCGTGTGCGCGTAAAATTCCAATACTTGATTCGAGGCTAACCTACCCATCTCCAAGCGCTTGCTAAACAAGTAAACATCACTGCGAGCAAGCCGAAATTAAATTCACATTGCGAGCGGTACGGAGAATCGGCGTCGCTATCGGTGGGAGGTTACCGATGCAGTCGTTCTCTGTCTACTCTGTATCTATTAGGTCTAATACAATAAAACTCAATCCGAATGCGGCCCACACACCTTGATGTATGCTGCGATGCAGGTATCGACTATTAAGGCTAGCGTCCACTTCAGACGGATCGCGGCGGGGCGGACCGGGCCGCATTTCTTGCAACTGCGTTCACTATAGACGTAGCAAGACCGATATTTTTAGGTATACTGTATGTTTAGCCAGTTTCAGTTTAGTCGTTTTTGTGTTTATTGTAGATGGGGTGGGACGAGCGTTTTCGACACTATTGAAATTTAAGTTATTTTAATCATTGAACTGATAAAAAAGTAAAAAAGTCCTGAAATGGAAATAGATACGTCTGATGAAGAGTTGTTCCTGTTTCAAATATTGCTGGAAGAGGAAGAAAAAACGGAAAAAAAGAAACGTAAACATAAAATGTGGGTTCACGATATATGCAGGCAAAGAAAACTATACGGAGTATTTCACCATTTAATTCCAGATTTGAAAAAAAGACCCTACAAAATTTTTTGAATATTTTCGTATGTCGTATGAAGAAAAATTTGAAGAATTACTGCATATTTTAAATAACGACCTTATAAAACAAAAATCTAAATTTAGAGAACCAGTAGAGCCATATGAACGACTGGCAGTCTGTCTCAGGTAAGTAGTATTCTTATTAAGAAACATGCATCAGAATAATTTTATGCAAAGTGATCATAGCTCATTTTTTAATGTTCCACGGCATGAAATCAAAAACTATTATTTCTGCGATGATAAACTTTAATTCATATTTTTTATACTTACTACATTTTATTCTAATTTCTATCTATATGTATTAAGTTTTTAGTCTACTAACATCAACGTTCAGGAAACGTTAGAAATTCTCCCATCTGCATATATGTCTTGTTTGCGTGATCAGCTGGTCCAGCTTGTGCGACTGGTGAGGATTGTGGAGGTGAAACTGGAGAATAAACTTGCGATCCTAACGAATAAGTTCATCGCTTTGGACCATAGTATTTGATCCAGTCGTTGCAATTTGACCTGTCTGTAACACTGGCATTCGGACTGGTTCTTGATAATCGCTCCGCACAGTAGGACGATTAAAATATTGTTCATGGCTTGCTTTTCGCTGTAACATTTCCAATTCAGCGTCATTTATAATTTTAAAGACGGAACCTTTCACACGAATTTGGATGTCTTCAGGAAAAGTTTTCACTGTACGCCCCAAATTAGTAAAAAAGTCAACAACTGTGTCAGGTTCTTGGCGAGGTTGGTCATACTTTTTCTTAATATAGGACTGAAACAGTGTTTTTGCCGAGGTTGAGGACTGGCCATATTCGTCCTGTACTTAATTTTTTTTTTGAACATGAAGCAGTTGAATTGGAACTCATTTAGGATTGGGACCCTGGTGTAGATGGTGGCGACATGTTATCAAGCACAGCTTCTTCATCATCACTCGACTGTCTCGAAATGTTTGTTAAACATTTTTCCTGAGTTTCCAAATAACAAGTTAGAAATTGCATTTCTTTCTCATATTTAATAGGCTTATTCTTTGTAGCGGCTTGTCCACTCTTGGTTTTTCGCAAATTTTTTGCGCGCCTAAAGTTGTCTCTTAGCCTTTTCCAGTGGTCACGACATTCGGATGCTAAAAAGAAAATGTACGGATATATTAAATAAACAATATTCATTTTTTTTTGCGGGTATAAACACTAATAATTAAATTCTTTTCCAGGTTTTTGGCGACTGGCAACTCTTTTCGATCACTTGCTTTCAGTTTTCGTTTAGGAGAAAAGACTATAAGAGCTATAACACGTAAAATATGTCTGCGAAACTTGTACAGCAATATGGCAGAGAATGAAAATTGATACAGCTTCGGAAGAACAATGGGAAACAATAGCTTGTCAGTTTTGGGACAAATGGCATTTTCCCAACTGTATAGGTGCGTTAGACGGGAAACAAGTTGTTATAGAATGTCCCGCAAAAAGTGGATCGAAATACTTTGGCTATAAAAAAACATTTTGTGTGGTTTTATTAGCTTTGGTAGGCGCCGATTATAAATTTCTGGTGGTACACATCTCGTGAGAGTGGAAAAACTCAGATGGAAATATTTTTTCGAATTCCAATTTCGAAAAAGCGCTAGCAGAGAACAGACTGAACATTCCTCATGACAAACCACTTCCTGGCACTGAAGATGCTATGCCTCATGTTATCATTGGAGATGCAGCATTTCCTTTGGGAAGGTATTTAATGAGACCATATCCAGACTTTAGCCTCTGAAGAGAAGAAAGTGTTTAATTATAGGCTAAGCCGAGCACGACGGGTCAGTGAAAATGCGTTTGGCATACTATGCAGAAGGTTTAGAATATACGAAAGACGATTATCCATGACCCCTGAACATATTAACATTGTAGTAGCAGCAACGTGTTGTTTACATAACTTTTTAATTACCAATGTGGGGTTACAAGACGATTTAAAAGAAAATAATGAAACATTGGAAGGATTAGTAAATTTACCACACTTTGGTGGAAATGCAACACAACTTGCTCTCAGTATTCGGGACAAGTTTAAACAATATTTTGTATCGAATTTCGGATCACTACCTTGGCAATTACAGGTCGTAAGACGAGGATTTCGTCATAACGAATAATATATACTTCGCTACTGTCTATTTTACATATATGTATCTGACATATTATTATTTAATTAGGTAAATAAATGCGTCTGAAATACCTATGTGTACTTACCCCTTAATTTCATTAAATCTGCAATTTCTTGCCATACATTGTTTTTCCTCTGTTCGTCGTGGTACCTCGCATCTCCCGTGTCGTACAGTTCCTTATACTGGGACACTAATGACATTAGCAATTCTTCGTCCATTTCTAATTAATTTCCTAGAATTTGTGGGCAAAGCAATATAGAATTAACCAAAAATACTAAAATGCGTTTGTGCTGCTATCGCTCTACGTTAACTTGAGACGGGTCGCAACGTGCCGTCCGCAAAAATCCGCCTATGAGGCGAAACAAAAATCCGTTGCGTTCCGCCCCGATGCGACGCGCCTCGAGTGGACGCACTCTCATTTGTTTCCACGTGAGAGTATTATTGCGTTGCGATGAGGCCCGATGCGATCCGTATAGTGGACGCTAGCCTTTATGTTCCATGATGCAAGTTGCAGTGTGTGTTTTACTGAATCACGTATTTGGCATCAGTTGCGGCTTGCAGCGATGCAGAGTCTGGAATCCCATTTTGGTCGGCGAGCCACGACGCCGAGTCGGTGATGCTGATGCAAGTTTCAGCGTGTATAGAATTGCGTCGATGCGAAGAGAGAAGATATTTAATTATTTTCTCGCGTCATTGAGTTTCGTTTGTTGTTTATTTGATTATGTGTGTTAAATTCCATGATGGAAAGTGATCGTCAATTTTGGGAAGAGTTTATAAACATTTATCATCTGCATACGTGTCTTTGGAATACAAAGGCTAAAGAGTATTTAGATAGAAACAAAAAACCAAGCATACGAAGAAATTAAAATGCAAGGAGCGATTTCCAAATGCAAATAAGGACTTTGTAGTTAAAAAAATTCATACCATGCGATGCAGTTTTCGACGAGAATTAAAAAAAGTAATAAACTCTCTTAGATCTGGGAGTGGCACTGATGAAGTTTATGTCCCGTCCTTATGGTATTATGATATATTGAGTTTCATAGCAGATTCTGAAATGCCTCGAAAAGGCAAGTCAAATATAGATGAAGAGAACGAGAGTGGCACCGAAAAAACACAGAACGAGGTATGTTAAACATGTGGATATTTATTTTTTTAATTCATCGTGTACCGGGTGACTTCGTAAAAAGTACCACCCCCTGTAACATTTTTATTTCCTATTGAAAAAAAAAAATATATCTGCACAGGGGAATCCGTAATTAAATTTTTGGTAATTCTGCATATACAAGGTACGACAAAAAGTATACTTTTTTTTAAATGGAACGTCAATTCCTATTCAATGAGAATTCCTATATATGTATCTTGACCTAAATTAAAGATATGATTTTCAATTATTGTAACTTATCTATCCGCTGGCTTATGTACTTTTAGCTCCTTCAATAAATTCTCATTTGAATAACGCTTTCTTTCGATGAACCATTTTTTGGACCATTTTCTCTTTGATTTCCTTTTTCTTTTATAGAGTATAAAGAGTGCCCCAACTACTGCTAATAAAATTGGTGTTGGCACAACGTGCCTCATTTTATTCGACAAGCAAATAATAATACTCTAGTTTTTAAAAATAACTTCACACAACTGTCTTTGTGTTTCATGAACATCGAGTCGATTCAGGCATCGCAACAGGTTTCGATTTGAGTGGGCGCTTATGCAACTGATGCAAGTTTCATGAAACATAAGAGTCGATGCCTGCATCGCAGCATACATCAAGGTGTGTGGGCCGCTTTAGATTCAACTCGCCAAACGTGTATATGTCAGTCTAGGTGTGACGATTTTCCAAATGTAGCCAATTAAACTCTTACGATAAATCGGATAATCTTAATTCGGATAATAGCCATGCTTTTTAAAAAACATATATTTCAAGAATTCACGTTGCACACGTTATATAATTTTAGTCCATATTTCATAATGTGAAATTTTTTTATATGCCTTATTAACCAACTCAATATGTCATATTTTTTTTCACGACAATCCTCTATTGAACTTATTTCCATGTACATTTTAAAGTCGGTAAAACGTAACGTTACAGTAAACTGGACAACTTAAGATGGAATTTATAGCAATTAAAAACAGCAGAAGACCCAAATCGGAGCCTTGGAAAAACCCATTGGTGACAGAATATAAAGTAATATCAACTTTAGGAAAGATGCTGACGAAAATTAAGGAGGAAATTAAATTTCCATATGAAAAAGACTCACTGCGAAGATTATTAAAAAATTATGGATTTTATTGGAGAAGATGTCAAAACCGGCGCAAAATTTTAATGGAATATTCGGAATAGCAGAAAACATTAGTTCGAGTGGTCGCTACATTGTAGTACATGTCGAAAACGAAAATGGGTTTGTTGACGGTGCATCTCTAATTTTTAAAGCTGGACTATCTACGGGGGATTATCACGGGCAAATGAACAAAACAAATTTTACGAAATGGATAGAAGAAAAACTGTTGTCAAAGATTCCAGAACAGACTGTTGTTATTATGGACAACGTCCCCTATCACTTTGTATTAGTGTCCACAAAATCCTCGACAAAAGGTGTAATAGTAAATTGGCTCAAAGACAACAAAATTAATTTTGACGAATCAAAAAGAAAATTTGAGCTTTACGATGTGCGCATAAGCCTAATACGACCACTAAAAATTATAAAATAGACAACTTATTGAAAGAACATGGACATATTCCACTAAGAACACCACCCTACATGTGCGAATTAAACCCTATAGAATTAGTGTGGCCGAGCTAAAGCGATAATATAAGAAATCATAATACTGATGATTTAACAGCTATACCAGATTATTAGATTTATTATATAAGGGTATCAAGTTTGTCAGTTCCAACCATTGGAAAAATAACGTCAGACATATAATAGATATAGAGAATAGGTATTGGAAAACTGACCAGATAATAGAGGACATCCCTGAAAAATTTATTATAAAAGAGGATGATGATGATGAAAGTGATGCTAGCTCTGATGAGTTAGACGATTTGGAAGACGAAAACATTGATCAAGAAACAATGATAATTTTTTTGTGTTTATTGTTTTTTGTTTATTAGTATAAATTTAAGTAAGATTACTATATATATATATATTTATACATATATAATATTTATACATATATAATATTTATACATATATAATATTTATTATGTATAAAGTCTTTTAAGTTAGATTGTAGTGTTTAATTTCACTTGTGTTCTGTTTAATTTTTTTGTTATATGATGAAAATAAAAACCTTTAAAAAATTTACTTCAAATCGAAATTTCCATTAATATAGGTGTACAAAATCAATCGCTTTTATTCGTGGTTAAAAAAAACCAGGTAAGTAGAGAATAAAAAGGTAAAATATCCAATATTTTTTTAATAGATAGTGTGCGCCACTGAAAATGCCTCGAGACCAAGTTCGAAATGAGTTTTTAACATTATTTATGGCCTTCTTCCTCCTTTCGTCGCGGTTAGAGTTACCGCAGATAAATAATAGTAGACTTTAAATATATATAATGATTTTATTTTAAAATGATTTATGATTTATTTATCTTTAAATACTTTCTTAATAAGTTACTTATTTTGTTGGGTATTATGTCACAGTTATACAGGGTGCGGCATAACTGTCTCCCTATTTTTAACCTTCCCTCGTATTGCCGTGCGGCGTCGCAGAATAGTGGGGGTACCGCCACTAAGAGCCGTATGGGAAACAGTTTTGTTTAAACATATTTTAGTCTGAAGCATCATGTGGACCAACGCACAGCGCGCATTCGCCGTGGAAGTGTACCTCCGCGAAAATCGGTCAGTTATTACTGCGCAACGAGCGTTCCGGATAAGGTTCCAAATTCCGCGAAATGAAGGAGTCCCGGACCGAAAATCAATTGTATTGTGGGTCAAGAACTTCAGAGAAACTGGATCTGTTATCAAAAAAGGAGGTGGATGGCCACGGACAGCTCGGACACCCGAAAACATCGAGACTGTGAGACGCTCATTTTTACGGTCACCTAGACGTTCTGCACGGAGACACGCAGCTGTCCTTCGTTTATCTGACCGCACTGTGCGAAGAATTCTTCACAAGGATCTTCGTTTTCATCCATACAAGATGGTTCTGGCACAGGAATTATCAGAACGTGATTGGAACAATCGACGTGCTGCATGTGAAATTATGCTTCAAAATATACCTCAGGGCGCAGTTTTTTTTTAGTGTTGAGGCACATTTTTACTTGTCTGGCTGGGTAAACAAGCAAAACTTTCGGTATTGGGCCGCTGATAATCCGAGAGAGATACACGAGAAGCCTCTACATAGTGAGAAAGTGACAGTTTGGTGCGCCGTGTCTGAAATGGGGATAATCGGCCCTTACTTCTTCGAAGAAGAAAATCACGCTGTTACTGTGAATTCGGAACGCTATATAGCGATGATTCACAATTTTTTCGCCCCAGCCTTTGCAGGACTCAATGTGCAAGATGCCTGGTTTCAGCAAGATGGGGCAACAGCTCACACATCTCGAGCTTCAATGCAAGTATTGAGAGAAATGTTCCCCGGACGTTTGCTCTCCCTGAGAGGCGATATTTCTTGGCCTGCACGCTCGCCCGACCTAACGCCCTGCGACTTCTTTCTGTGGGGTTACCTAAAAGCTGAAATCTTCAACTATCGTCCAACGACTATTAGACAACTAAAGGATGCAATCCGCCTGGAAATTCGCATAATACCCCAAGAAATGCTTGCAAGAGTTATGCGAAACTTCAGAAGTCCCTTGCACCAGTGCTTCGATAATGGTGGACGGCACTTGCCACATATTCTCTTCAAAACCACATAGGACAAAAGTGTTTTAGTTAGTACTTTTAAAAGAAAAAAATTAAATCTTTATTTTTCAAATAACATCAGTATAAATCAATTTAGCAAATATTATCTCATACGCTCAATTATTGAAAAGAAGGGGAAAATAGACTTATTCACGTTTCTAGAAGAAATATGATTTTAAGTCTTTAACGATTACTTTCGTAATATTTAATTCACGTCCAATAAATATTAAATACAATCATATACTTAAGGCATAATAGATTTTTTAGGAGCAGAGGTTTTATCTATCAACCTCTGAGACGTTTCTTCTATTCACTATCTTACCTAACTTTATTTTGAAAATTGAAATAGAAAACGGAAAACCTATTTATTGAATAAAAAAACCCAATTTGAAACAGCGTTTCAGTAGTGAAATCTATTACTCTTATCAAGGTCTAGTAACTTAAATTAAAAATATAAAAATGCTTATCTTTTTTTATATCTTTCACATACTTCAAAATGTTGTTTAATATCCTTTTTTATATAGCTTTTGTTCCTACATTCGGTTTCACCCGGCTTGGTAATAGGAGAGTTCAAACAGAGGAATTCTACTCGGCGCAAAGTTTTTAAGAGGACTTGAATGCTCCAAAAAGGTTTTTTTTTAAATAAATTTCGGTAAAGAATTTGGGCGCGGAATCTTTAGTTTTATACAATCAACTACGCCGCCCCTTTTTTATTCTTCATTATTTATTATTACCATTTACTTGCATCCCCCAAATCAAAAATCCACGAACCGCCACTGCTGTCATAACAACTAAACTAAGATAAGCGAAAAACGTTAGCAAAATTAAACTTGATTTTTTTAATGTAAATTGAAACTTGTTTTTAATACACCCATTCACTCACACCAGTGTTCCAAGAATGGAACATCATTTTGTTTTCAGGAAAAAACATGTTTAAGGGAGATAAAAAACCAATATTTTAATACAAAAAAAAATGTGTTTTTAATAATTAAACCTTATCTACACTTTAAATTAAAAAAGAAACAAAATACCTAATCACTGTCACCATCGTCGCCGGATTCGCTACTGGCCGTAGGCGAGCTAAGAATCTCTTCCTCGTCTTCCACCTCGTCCTCGCTCGCGTCTTTCTTCTTTTTCTTTTTGGACTTCTCGTCGTCACTGTCTTTCCCTCGTTTGCCCTTCTCTTTACTCTGTTTGTCCGAGGCATCTTTCTTATCCTCTTTTGCAGCGGGTTTCTTGGGCGCCTTCTTTTTTTTTTCGTCGTCTGAACTGGACGAATCCTCGATGAACTCTTTACTTTTGAATTGGCCGGTTTTCGACGGCGACGATTCCACGGGTTTCTTGGACGGAGCCGATTTTTTCTTCGTCGCAGTCGAACTGGAACTTTTACTCGACGATTTCGTTGTCGCACCACCTAAAAATTGGTTTTATTTTCAGTTTTATTCAAATTCAAATTCAAAAGACTTTTATTACCACTTAAACATTGTACATAGAAAATTATTTTTTTTTTATTACAAGAATTTACACAATGCTAAGAGTAATGCGGACTGAACTGCGATTTTAAAAACAACCGATAACACATACACGAGCTAGCGCGCATGTGCTGCTCAGACCGTTAAAACATACTAACCTAATTACAACTAAAAGAAGAATAAAGACTTTCCCAATTATAATTATTTTGAAAATAAATCATTAAACCCTAAAAACATATAAAAGCTAAAAACAAAAAAAAAATATAGTGTAATAATTTACTATATCAATTACATTGATATAGGTACCATTTGTGCAATAGACAGAGAGGAGGAAGGGCGGCAAAAAACACGAACCGAGGCTGGAAAAATAGATATTCCAAAATGAACCATTTAAAATTTTATTTTTATGCCTGCAAGATCGACAAGACCAGTGTTAATTTAAAAAGTAAGAACTCAAAAATAATATGGTTGCAATTAAATAAAAATAATTACATTATATTTTTAATAAAAATTTGGTGGTGTGAATTTGTTAAAATGCCTATGTTAGTTGAGAATTAAGAAGAATTTCTTTAACATATGCAATAATTTTTTTTGGTGAACTATTTTTAATGTAATCCGGTAGCATATTTACACATCCTCCTAAGCTACGGCACCGGGGTGCTAAAGTCAATGAGGATGTGTAGTAACCGTTCAACTACAGATGCTTCCAGGTTTTGGCAACGCGCTTTTCGCGATGTTATTTGCTGCTATTTTTTAAATTTTAACGTGTTTCCGATGAATTAAACAGCAAGAAAATCCAAAACAAAAATATAACTGATTCATAAAGATATATAATAAGGGTTTTTATTAATAATTTTGTATAAATAAGGAGTATATCTACCTACATTTTTTTAGGGAATAGACATACTCGTACGTTTATCATACTATGTCCTTTAAAATAATTTGGTTTTAATTTTTGTTTTCTGAGTAAAAAAATACATAATCATTGTAACGATAAGGGTAGTAAGATTAGGGCTCTTTGGTGCTTTTTTAATTTTGTTCGAAATTGGTACATATGGGATTTTGAGAATGAGGAATACACTTCGCCAAAAAAGTATTGCATTATCTAGACTTTTTCCATAAGATTCAACGTAAAAATGTTTTTTATTTAAATAGCTGCTATATTACATTATAATTATCAATATGTCTATTTTAATAATTGAGATAACAAGACAATTTAAAATGAAATAGGTTATGAAATATCCAAGCTATAACTTAGACGTTAGCGTTATTATTTGCTGCAATATATCCTAAAGGGTGATTTAAATGAAATTTTTTAAGAAGACGTAAAGTAATCGCTCTGTATATTGTATGATGTACCGTGAAAATTATCACGTATTTTATAATTAAAATGTCGTTAATTAACGAATAAGATTTTGTTTAAATCACATATGTATTGCTTTTCTTTTAACTGCACATCATACAGGGCAATTATTTTATCTCAAAAAGTTTATTTTTTTTTTTTAATTTAAATACAGGGTGGTTAAGTGGTAAGATTTTTACAAATGTTGTTTTTTTTCCGGATATTTCCGAACGTATCCGGATTTTTCAAAGTTTTTAAACGGAATTTTAATAAGCATTAAATTGCGCAACTTTGCCATACTTTAACCCTCTCTTACGGTTTGCAAGAACCCAATGATGATGCTCGAATTTGGGCCACCCTGTACAGTGCGGATCTTTAATGTCCTGATAGTATTTTTAACATCGCGAAAAGCGCGGTGCCGAAACCTGGGAGCATCTGTAGTGGAACGGTTACTACACATCCTCATTGATTCCAACACCCCGGTGCCATAGCCTAGGAGGATCAGTGGCGGCTCGTTAGGGTGGGCAGGGTGGTCACTGCCCACCCTGAAAAATTCAAAGCAAACAATATTTTTTACGTCCAATAGTAGATACATTAATTAATTAATTAATTACAAAAATAGATTAATAATACCATTCATTATACAACAAAAAATATGATCCAAATCTTGTTTTATTACCTATTACTATTATACCTATCAGTAATTTAAGAATTCGCCGAAAAATCCAGTGCAAGTCGCTGAACTATTTTCCCATATCAACTTACCTACCGCGCTCCGTACTAAAAACAAGCATGGGCCAGCCCAACAACCGATAACAGAAAAACAAACGCAATTGATATTTCTAATGAGAAAGACAAAGACAGAACGGATCGCGTGTGTGCTGAAGTACACCAACTGACACCATGCGAACTCACACAAATTGGGCGAGCCCATTTGACGTGCGAATCTTTTAAAGCATAAAATAAATAAATTTTGTTTGCTTTTTATTTTTGACGCTTATCCATAATAAAAACTTTCGGCCGATATTTTTCTTGCTGTATGTCTCGTTTTCTTTATAGCAAAACAAGGCTCATTTTTTTCGAGCAAAGTCAGCAAAGCCAAAAATATTGTTTTATAAATTACAGTATAAAAATTGTTTTCTAGAGAGCCCCATACACTACGTCCTTTTTAGTAGTTTTAGCCGACGCCGACGGTTAAAAAAGTCACAAAAACGAAGTGAATGGACAAAACCGTCGGGTTTCCACGTCGTTTTATTTCAAGCGAGGCTTGATTTTCCTTCCAACGTTTTCAACCATCGGTTAAAAATGTTAAAACTGCCCGAAAAAAACATGTATGAAGCCCTTAACGCGGTAAATTCAAATTTCACCTCGTGATCTCGGCTCCGCGGGCTGGCCCATCGGTCGTATTCGGTATTCGGGCGGGCTATTCGGCTTTCAGCATTATGACGGGAAGAGTGTGCGTCGTTGAAACTTTAACCTAACCTTGCCTAAAGACATTTTCGCGGTTTCGAGTAGTTTTTTTTTTGTAGGTATGTAAATTAGAAGAATTATTATTAAACTGACAATGGCAGATTTAAGTGCAAGTGTAAGCAACAGAAAAGAATGCCGGATTTTCTTTGCAAATCTTATGCGTGTGCCAGGAAGTTCGGAAACGAGGTGGAATTTTAAATCGCGAATTATCGATACTGTTATTAAACAGAGGCATTAACTGGTGGACGTTTTTGAATATATTGTTAATAGCCAGAATTTCGCTAAAGGCCATGAGGCAAGCAATGTAGGCTTTAAAAAGATTTTAAATGATTTTACGTTTTTATTTTTATTAAATGTTTTTAATCTCATTTTTGAACAGACGGAGTTAGTATTTAATATATTACAGAGCAGATTATCTGACATCTCGTACTGTAAAAATCGAATTGAAAATCTTCTAGGAACTTTAAAGAATTATCGGGAAAATGATATTTTCTTTGAGAGAATTTTTAATAACATATCCGTAACTATAGGGCCGCCACTAGAAAAGAAACGAAAAAAAGATTACGACGAGCTGACTGATTCAAAATTATATTTTAAACGCGCTTATAACGAAATATTAGATTTAGTTGTCAGTCAAATTGATGTTCGATTTAAAGATCTCAAAAATCTAGTTTTTTTAGAATTATTGGATAAGATTAAATTCCCTTCTTATAAATCTATATTTCCCCAAAATTTGCATAATTCGTTATTTGCATCTTACCCAGAGTTTTTCAATAAACAAAAATTACAAAGCGAGTTGACGGTTTGGTACTCAGATGCTGATATATTAGGTGTTTCTTCAAAATATACAGATATTCTTCAGTTCATTTATACTAATAATCTTTGCACAGACGTTCCGGAAATCTATAAATTATTATGTTTGGTACTGTCGCTCCCTACTACATCCGCTTCAGTAGAAAGAAGTTTTTCTGCTTTAAAACGTATTAAGACATTTACAAGAAATTCCATGACTCAAACGAGAAATGTAAATTGGCCACTATTTCGATAGAAAAGGGGTTAATAAAATATTTACAAGAACATCCTGAAACTTCAAAATTTTATGAAAAGGTCATTGATCACTTCGCGCTAACAAGAAACAGACGAATCGAACTAGTCTATAAACAGGTACCCTAAAAACGAAAATTTTTGAAAATTTAAATACTTTATAGGGTGTTCCACCGCGAATACCCGCGATCTATATATAGAAAATTACACATAGAAAATTTTCCTATGTGTAGTTTTTCCATATTTTCTTGCTGTTTATTTTTTAAAACCTGATGTTAGATGAAATGGAATTCTAATCAAGTTTGGATTTCTTACATTGTGTATATAATCATGGGGAAAAATAAGTCTCTTAAATATGGCGGCTCACCTGATTTAATTATTTTGTAAATTAAATTATACATATGACACTTCCTTCTATTTCTCATATTTAATATAAAATGTGAATTTACATAAGGAGTAATGTGGTCCCTATACGATATATTAAAGGAAAAACGCATACAACTATTTTGCAGTTTCTGCACCGTCCTTGACAGAGATACGGTTAGTGAGTCGCCATACACAATATCTGCATAATCAACCAAAGACAGTACAAGCGAATTGCAAAGCAAAGATTTGGTGTTTGATGGTAACTGATTTTTGTATTGATATAAGTTTTTTAAACGACCGTAAGCAATTTTAATTTTGTTCTTAATGTGGGAGGCAAAGCTGAGATTTGAATCGAATATAACCCCTAGATTACGTTTTTCCGCAACGGTTGGTATAACTGTTCCATTAATATTAATTTTAAAATTTTTCATGCATACTAGAAGATGACTTTTATTTTGTGAAAAAAACATTGCACATGACTTTGAAGCACTTAATTTGAGGTTATGGTTTTCAGCAAACAAAGCAATCTGATTTAAGTCGGCGTTAATTTTATTCTGTGCCACCTGAACGTCTGATATTTTAAAAGAATTATAAATTTGGGAGTCGTCAGCAAATTGGTGCAGCTTAGAATTTTCGATGCACTGATTCATGTCCGCAACATATAAAGAGAAAAGTAAGGGGTCTAATATGGAACCCTGAGGCATCTCTTTTTTAAATGACAAAAACCTTGAAAATTTAAATTCACCATCATTTACCGTTCGGACACAATGTAACCGATCTTTAAGATAAGAGCTAAAAAAATGTATGGCATTTGCCGAAAAACCATAATAGTGCAGTTTTGCGAAAAGCATTTGGTGATCTATGGTATCAAATACTTTACTTAGATCTAAAAGAGTTAGGCAAGTTATTTCCTTTGAATCCTCTTTAAACCTGATATCATTAACAATACTGATAAGACTTGTTATAGTACTAAAAGATTTACGAAATCCCGACTGGCAATCAGGAATAATTTTTAAATTATAAACATAGTCAGCTATTGCGTTATATACGTGACGTTCTAAGATTTTTGAAATGACAGGCAGAATACTTATTGGTCTAATGTCTTTATAATCTGTTGGACAAGGTATTTTTGGTAAGGGAATGAGTATCGCTTTTTTCCAATCATCGGGGAATTGGTTTTCTAAGATGCAGGAATTCAAAATATTGACTAATGGCTTAAGACAAAAAGGAAGACATAGTTTAAAAATTTTTTATCACAAAAAACCATTTTTAATATCAAACTTACCACGGGAAGCTTTATATTCTGCCATGGCCTTATTGTATTCCTCCTTTTCTTTGGCCGCTTTACCCTCCCATTCGGATTTATCCTTTAGTTCACGCCACATTTCTCCGCCTTTTTTCGCTATTTCCGTCACTTTGATTCCCGGGTTGTCTTTTTTGATTTGCTCCCGATGGGCGTTTAACCATAACATGAAGGCGGTCGAGGCTCTCTTCGGTTTATTCTCATCTTTCTCTTTCTTTTCCTTACGTTTCCTCGGTTTTTCGGATACCGTTTTGGCGCTCTTCTTCTTCTTTTCTTTCTTTTTCTTTTCCTTCTTCTCACCTCCATCTATAAGAAATGTACATGAATAATCAAATAATTTATCGCACTTTTACAAAATATTACAATAGTAAAACTCGAAAAAGAAAGTCGTGGGTTTCGCATCTACATCACTATAGGGATTATCTTAAATAATAATAATAAATAAACATATATTTATTTGGTACCAAATGCATACTATATTACATTTGCCCAAAAAGGCGAAGATTAGCTAAAGCAATAATAGTAACATAAAAATTAATCAAAGAGCAAATAGAGAGAAAAAAAACTAATTGTGCTATTGTTCCTCCAAGAACAAAGTTTTATAATCATTTTTAAAACGAGATATTGGAATTGAAAAATTAGATCTAAATCGATTATAAATTGTTACGGCAATGTAAGTATAACTACGAGTCTTATGTATTATATCTCTATCATGAATCGCATTTCTTGGAATTAATTTCTCTCAGATCTCTAACTCATCCAAAATCTTTAATATTCCTGAATATGCACCTATAATATCAGTAAAATTCGCCATGATAGGCGAGATATTCTGTTCAATATCGCCATTTATCAGGCTTTGTGAATTTTATTAATCTCCGAGTGTGATGAAATAATTCAAATTCAAATTTATTATTCATTTTGGTTATATTATAACAATTTTTTTTTAAACTTAATTATACTCAATAATAATAGTTAACAGTCATTGTTTTTAACATACACCTAGATGTTGTAACATCTGTTTGTGTATGCTAAGAAATCACAAAATTTTAGTAATAATATAAAATATAACTAACCATAATCTACAACTAAACAAAAATTCTCCAATAAAGTTTCCCTTCCCAAAACTATTTAAAAAAAATTAAATTTATTTATATTTGAATAAATACATTTTCTACAGACCTTACTAAAGTTTTTAATATTATTTATATTTTTTACGCTGTTTGGTAAGATGTTATAAAATTTCGTATTTAAGTATCCTAAACATCGTTGCCCTATAGTTTTTTTTATGTTTGGTATTTTTAGGTGTCTGTTTATATTATTTCGGGTTGTGTAGGAATGACTAACATAATTCTTGATTTTTTCTGATTTATGTGTATAAATGCATGTTGACAATATGTAAATTGAGCGTATATTAAAAATTTCTTCAGAACATAATTGTTGTGTAGGAAATCTTTTTTGTTTTTTGTATATAACTTTTAAAATAAAGTTTTGTACTACATTAAGTTGTTTTAAACAATTCTTGTATAGACCTCTCCAGACAATCACCCCATACCTTAACAAGGTTTATAAATTAAAATTAGTAATTTTTCATTTAAAATATTTCTGAAAATATGAAATCGATAAATAAGTTTATGGATGTTTTGTGTTAATTTTAGAATGTGTTGGTCCCATTTTAAATGTTTATCCACAACGATACCCAGATATTTAGTAAATGAAACTTCCTTGATATCAATTGATTCAAGTTTAATTTGTTGAAAGCTGGGGCGATTAGCAGCTGTTATAGAAAATGCAATATAGTTTGTTTTTTGACTATTGAGACTTAATTTAAAAGAATCCAGCCAGTTCTTGACTGTTGCTAGACCAAGTTCTGCAGTTTTTTTTGTGTCTCCCCAAGAAATTCCGTGAAACACCGCAACCGTATCATCTGCATATGATATCAGTGACCCGTCATGAATTTTAAGATTGGTAAGAGCGTTAATATAAGTTATAAAAAGTATAGGTCCAATAACTATTCCTTGTGGAATTCCAATTTTTATATAAGATGGTTCACTAATCTCATTATTTATTTTTAAAGACTGTTTTCTGTCCCCCAAGTAACTCTCAAAGACCCTTGCTAGGTCCAGAAACACTGCCAAACACTTTCTATCACCATCAAAAGCCTGATTCACTCGCTTTGTTAATTCGCAGACAGCATCGGAATGCTGAGCCCCCCAATGAAACCAAACTGATTTTGTGTTAATACGTTATACGTTATTTTATAGTTAGTACGTTATTTTTTGTAAATAGTCAATAAGTCTATCTTTCAAACATTTTTCGAAGAGCTTGGAAAAATTATTGATCACACTTATAGGACGATAGTTACCTATTTCACATTTATCACCTGACTTATATATTGGAGTGATTATTGATACTTTAAATTGAGTAGGTACTATTCCTGTTTTAAATATTAGGTTGATAATGTGAACCAATGGTTCAATAAGGTAAATATAAATTTTTTTTAATAATTTTGAGCTAATAGTATCTATCCCAGGCGCGGAATTGTTTTTTAACGAAAAAATATGTTTAATTATTTCATTCCTATTAGTTGGTTTTAGAAACATTGAAGATACACTGTTATGATTAATTTTGAATTGTTTTTTTGGTTTTGCATATTTACTCCTACGTTTATAAAATACTGATTACAAAAGTTTGCCATGTCTTTGTTATTTGAAAATTCTTTGTTATTATTTTTTATTTTTATTATGTCATTTCCTTTAGTAGTAATTTGATTTGTAAGCTCATTTATAACTTTATACATTTTGCTCATATTATTCTTAGATGCCTCAATTTTTGTTTTGTAATAGTCATTTTTACATTTATTTATTATTTTACCCAATGAGTTTCTGTATGTTTTATATTGTTGTTCTTTTTCCAAACTATAATTTTTATTCAATTTTCTTTTCATTTTGTCTCTATTTTTTATTGAACATATAATAGCAGCAGTTATCCAAGGTTTAATTTTTTTAATTATTTTTTGTTTTAATATTTTTGGCTCTTCAGAGCTTTGTATAATATGTTCGACAACATTTTTGGTTGCAATTTCGACATCATTAATATTTAAAATAGTGTTTTCCCAATTTTGTTTTATAAGTAAATCTTTTGCCTTCTCATTGTTTAATATTTTTATAATTTTAATTTTTATATTATTGGAAACATTACCTGCCCGAACCTCGTCTCTAGCAAAATTAAGCAACACAGGATAGTGATCGGTGACGTCAGTTTCCAAAATAAAAGAAAGATGTTTATTTTTGTTTTCCAAAAAATTTTTTTTAAGGAAAATGTGGTCAATACAGGCCCTTGATGTTAATGTGACCCGTGTAGGACCAGTTATAAGGGAGTAGAATCCGTAAGACATCAAGAGAGCTAGGTAGTTATTTGTATCAGCTGAATTTTCAGATAGAATATTTATGTTTATATCTCCCAGAAGTATTTCTGTTTGCTGATTACATTCACGTAATAAATAATTTTCCAGGTCATCGAGAAAAGACGATACTACCGTCGAGGGAGGTCTATATATAAATACACGTTATGCCATATTGTATATCAGTTATAGCTAAAGTTATCCTAATCAAAGTAATTCCCGACCTAATTAGTTTTATATTTTCTACTTTGTTTATGTTTAAATTATTTTTTATATAAACAACCACCCCATCATTCTGGTTACAGTCTCCCCCATTATAATACATTTTAAAGCCCTCTATATTAAATTCATTACCAACCAATTGCCATCTTTCACCCAAAACAATAATGTCGCAGGATATTAAATTATATGTTTGTAGAAAAACTATCATTTTATCAATTTTTTTTTTAAACTTCTTATGTTAAAATAAATGATATTTAAGAGTTTGGAACCTATGTTAATTTTTTTGCTTACATAATCACAGTCCGTACTTTGTTGATCCGCATTATCTAAAACGTCCAGTTCTTGGAGCACTTCTACCTCTTGCGTATTATTCGCCATAACTTCCATCATAGTCAATTTTGTTTTTCAAAAGCGTGATTTGATGTTCAAAAAACGGACAAGTTTTGTCGTTTGCGGCATGATTTATATTGTGCTCCAAATTAAACTTTGCGTTTGCATGAATACAACTGATGTATTTTTTTTGGTTTTTTGGGCACTCCTTAACTGCGTGTTTCTCCGAACAATACTCACAAAAGACCTCAATCGGACATTCCGTATTTTTGTGAAAAAATCCTTGGCATTTAAAACATCTGGGTTAAGTTAGTTCTAGGTGGTCCATTGCTGCAATAAAATGATTTTGTTCCCGGATTCTGGTCTCTACAAATGCACTATTTAAATCGTCTTTATCATTTATTTTATAGTCAATTATCTTGAAGCGGGGATTTCTTAGTTTTGTCACCTCTATGTTGTAGCCATTCAATTTTTCTTCTGCTTCCTTTTTAAGTATATCTATATCATTTTTTCCCTGGCATTTAACTAGAATATAGCCGTTTTTTGTACTTTTAATACTATTTACACTAATCTTTAATTCGGCAGGATTTATCTTCTTTCTCAAGTCTTCCTTTATTTTTTCTATGTTCTGGTGTTTTTTTGGCCTAATAATAAGGCTAGAAATATTTGTTTGTTTTTGATGATTTAATGGCTTTTTAAGGATATCACTGTATTGCAAGGAATTTAAAACATAAGCTTCACTGTTACTGGATTCAAGACTTTCTATTTTTTGTTGTAGTAGGTCAATTATTTCTTCTTTGCTTTCTATTATTTTATTTTTATCCTCTATGGTTCCTTGAAGAAGTTTGTGAGGTTTACATCTTTGACATTCAGTGCAATCAAATCTTAAAATTCTCTCACCTTTTAGTTCTAGGACCTTCACTTCCGATGCTGACAAATTCCCACAATTCTTACATATTCCTTTTCTGCATGTGTCACATTGGAAAAGTGACACATGCAGAAAAGGAAGCCCATTACAATTTTAACTTTCTTAAATACGTTGGGTTGCAGTTTGAACCACCTTTTCTGTCTATTCAAGGTGTCTCAAAATGGCCCATGCATGCTCATGCATCCTTACACAAAACTGTGAAATATACACTTTTTGTAATAAATTTTGTTTTTCATACCGCTGTAGTTTTTTTTTCCCAAACTTCCTGTACCTGAAAGACTAAATGCATAAAAGCAAAACGAAAACAGGATTTTTTCTGAAAAAGTTAATATACAGACATGCCAACATTTCACCTCAAATCTAATAAATAGTCTCAAATAAGCCACATGGATGGCGCGTATTCACGCATGGAAAAAGCGACTGCAGACAAATCGCATAGATGTTGAATATTGATTGAATTTTTTAGGGTTGCTCCAAGGCATTTGATACAGTAAATGACTCGTTGTTTGATATATGTAGGTTTTTCCAATGGGTTTGCAGGTTGATGGTGAAAATTAGCAACTTTTTATCAAAAATGATTGATATAAACTCTGGGGTCCATTAGGGAGGCCACTGTTCCCTTTGCTATTTGATCTATTTATCAATGACTTTAAAAATAAATCAATTGTTAATATTCTCCAATGATCTTAAACTATTTTTGATAATTTTGAATGGTATGGATTTACACAACAAGCCAAGGATTTGGAATTACTCTTTGATTCTCAATTAAATTTTAATGAACATTTGAGAAATTTTAAGAATCTTTCACTGGAAACAGTTAAGTCAGTAAGAACTTGAATATGGTTCACTTAGTTGGACTCCACATGTCACTACTTACAAATATAAAACAAAATATAAAACAAATTTTCCAGGTATTGTAATTACAGGTTTAATTAATTGAATCCAGAACATGATTTTTTCTTTTCAACAAATTAGATTTGAGTATCCTAGATAAAAGAGCAATTGTGTATGACATTTCTCTAATTCATAAAATTTTAAATAAATGCTAAAAAGTCTATTTTAATAATTACTATACTAGTGTACTACTAATGCAAGAACTTTTTGAACAAAAGTTGTATGCTTACGGTACTTTTAATTCTACAAGGAAATATTTACCAAAATTAAAAAACCGACAAAGAACTAAAGTATGGGGAATAGGATTGGTATGTGAGTAATTCTCCCAATATACCTGTATTTCTATTTGGAGATTACTCATGGAATTACTCAATTGAAAAGGGTCTGTTAGTTGAGTGCGCACTGACCTATCCAGCCAAAATAGTTTGTGAGTCATTTTCTTATCTGAATATGCGACAATCTAACATTATTCCAAACAATCATGGTGTATTTCTGGATCTGATTTTTAACAGTATTGACGAGTGCCATAAAATATCTGTTCAACAAGCTTTAGACAATCTTCTTCCAAACAACTTTCACCACTTAGCAACAATTTGCGATATTAGGGTTAGTGATAGGATTGAAGGGTTGGATTATAGTACAATTTATTTTGATTTTAAAAATGCTGATTTTGTAAGTTTGAATTATTATTTTTCAGATTCAGATTCAGACATCAATAATTCAGTGAATAACTATTATGAAGTAGTTTTATATGCAATCTCACTCTATGTACCAGAAAAAATATATAAACCTTCCAGGTATCCTCGTTGGTTTTCCCCAGAATTAAGGAATCTTGTTTTATCAAAAAAGACTGCTCATGCTAAATTCAAAAGTACTAACTTAGCTAAAGATTATATCCTGTCTGCTAACCTACGTACTCAATGTAAAGTTCATACTGAGCAATGCTATAGATCTTACATTGCTACCTTAAGTGAGTCAATTCAATCTGACACCACACAATTTTGGAATCATAATTATTAACTCCCTTAATAAAAGTCATGGTATCCCAAATGCTATGCATTTAAATGATATTTCAGCAGATTCGGGGGAGGATATTGCAAACTTATTTTCTACCTATTTTTCTAGTGTTTATCACTCTGATGAGGTTGATCTCACTAACTTTAATTTTCCAGTAGCAAACTCTGTCGACATGCCTTTTATCCAGTTCACCCGGTCTGAGGTTTTTGAATCTATATTTGGTCTTAAGGACAAACTGAGTTATGATCCTGATAACTCAGTGTACATTATTTAATTTGTCTTTAAAATTACAAACTTTCCCTGAGAAATGGCGTGACAGCTTTATAACTCCTGTATTCAAAAATGGTGACAGGGATGATATAAAAAATTACAGGCCCATTGTTATGTTATCTGCTATCCCTAAGCTTTTTGAGCTTATCCTGAACAAATATCTTACTTGGCATTGTAGAGGTCTCCTGGTCAACGAGCAACATGGATTTAGGCAGGCCAAATCTACTTCTACAAACCTTGTATTGTATCATGCATCACTTCATTGCAGAGCTTTTGAGAAGGGTCATGAGGTCGACTCCATCTATACTGATTTCTCAAAGCTCTTTGACACAGTCATCCACTCATTGCTCATTTTTAAATTAAGGGTTCTCTAAGTGGTTTCTTTCTTGGCTAAATAGTTACCTACATAAAAGGATACAATTTGTTAATGTAAGGGGTTCACTTTCAGTTCCTATTTTGGTTACTTCAGGGGTGCCTGAGGGGTCACATTTGGGGCCTCTACTCTTTAATTTATTTATTAACGATATTTTCAGTATTATCATTATTTGCAGACGATCTGAAGCTATTTTTCCATATTTTAAACTTGTCTGATTGCCTGATGATACAATCAGACATAGATTCTCTATATCATTGGTCTGTCTCTATAGTTAGAAAAGTTTATAAAGAACCGGTGACATCAACAGGCGGCAAAATCCGCGCATCTCGTCATTTTATCGATCGGGTCAGATGACTATGTCGAGGTCTGAAGACAGTGGAGGCGGCACACTTGTTGAAATTATTAATATTTATTTGTACTAGAGTTTAAATAGCCCTAGATTTTTAGTAGGTATAGCTAGCGATGTTATAAGTGCGTTTGATTTAGTTGAAATACGAACTAAGAATGCATATATTTGAATTTAATTGCTCCAAGATTCGTTTAAAAAAATGTAGATAAATTAAAATTATATTTTTTAGCATTGTGATGTGCCCCTAAAAAATCTAATAAAAAATAGTTTTACTTACAGGAGGAGATGCAGTTCGCTAATTATTTTTAAAACAGGACTTCAAATAGGTAGCTGAAAATTATTCTTTATTCGCATTTTTTTTTTAAGGATTAGATATTATAAACAACTTGTGTAAAGAAACAAATTGGTATAAGCTTAAAGTTTTATTTCATTATTTTACATATTATATATTTTTATTCACTATCGATAGTGTATTACAACCTAAATCAGATTCATCCGATGAAGACTATTGTTTGTCTACTTTCTTAGGTGACATCTAAAAAAAAATTAGAAAGTAAAAAAATTAATATACACATGCACACTCTAGGCTGTACATATACAGGGTTACTGGTAATTCGATACATTCCTTTGGAGATGTGATAGGGGAGGGGGTAAGAAGCAAATTGAACCCTAATATGTATTATGCAAAAGTTGATAGTTTTCGACATATTTAATTTTTTCTGTTTTTCTTCAAAATGTAGACCTTAGTGGTTTAAAAGGCAGTTTCCAGAAAATCCGCTGTATATTTTTTTAACTTTTTAGGCAAAATACATGCTCAACACAATAGTGTTACGTTTGTAATGGCAAAAGTCCCGCAAATAGTTGTACCATAGGTAAATTCTCGATGCAAAGTGTAATTTTTTTTTTCTTAAATAAAATACTACACTTTCTAGTGGATATTTTTTGAAAAAAAATTATGCTACATTCTTCAAAATTTCCTTAAAACTTCCTTATTCCCTAAGCTAGCTCACAGGATACAAATTCTTAAAAGTTAGGTGACATGGTTTTGTATTTTTATTATAAAATGTAAAGTAACGCATTTATCAGTATTTACCTTCACAAATCTTGTTCAAAATGAGAGCCTCTATTGCGAATACAGGCTCGGCAGCGCCTTCTCATTTCAGTCTTTGTTGTTCTAGTTGTTATGGTATTCCTGATCTGCTGGGCAGCGTTGGTTATTCTTTGGATAAGATCTTCCCGGGTAATTATTGGGGTTGCATAAACCAGTGCTTTCATTTGACCCCATATGCTATAATCAAGCGGGGTTAAGTCAGGGCTTCGTGCTGGCCAAGCTATTAGACCTGACCTACCAATCCAACGATTCGGGAAACGTTCATCCAGGAACTGCCGAACTGACCGCCGAAAATGAGCTGGACAGCCGTCATGTTGAAATATCATTTGTCCTCTAACGGCGAGAGGAATATCGTCAAAAAGATCTTGTAGGTCATGTCGTAAAAAAATTTCATAAATATCCCCGTTTAAATGGTCTGGGAAAAAATGTGGTCCTATTACATCCCGGCCAATATCATTGGTCATACATCATCCACACATTTACAGAAAACTTTCTTTGAAAACTGGTTTCTCTTGTTAAACGGGGATTTTCTTCGGCCCAAAAATGAAGGTTATGAAAATTTGTAATGCCCTCATGACTAAACTTTGACTCGTCCGTCCACAAAATGTCGGTTAAAAAAGTTCTATTGTCTGCATCAGAATTTATAATAAATCTGCAGAATTCTACATCAGGCATTACTATTGCAAAACCCATAAACAAACATAATATCTGCATATTCAGCGTTAGTAAACGTGGCCATAGCGCAGAAACCAATAGAATACCTTCTTTGAAAACACGAGAAAAACAAACTCGAAACTCGTAATTTAACTACTTTCCACAACAATCATTGCTGTCAGACTATCTACACATCAAATTTTTAACAATAAAATTAATTGTTGCTATAGTACTTAAATACCATAGAAGTAAATACCACTTGGCATTTTTTAAGTGCGTTCTTACTATCATTAATAAAAATACAAAATTCTGTTAAAATTTTTGGTCGCATTTATAGCCTATGAGTTAGCTTAGATAATAAGAAAGTTTTACGTAAATTTTGAAGAATGTAGCATAATTTTTTTTCAAAAAATATCCACTAGAAAGTGTAGTATTTTATTTAAGAAAAAAAAATTACACTTTGCATCGAGAATTTACCTATGGTTACAACTATTTGCAGGACTTTTGCCATTACAAACGTAACACTATTGTGTTGAGCATGTATTTTGCCTAAAAAGTTAAAAAAATATACAGCGGATTTTCTGGAAACTGCCTTTTAAACCACTAAGGTCTACATTTTGAAGAAAAACAGAAAAAATTAAATATGTCGAAAACTATCAATTTTTGCATAATACATATTAGGGTTCAATTTACTTCTTACCCCCTCCCCTATCACATCTCCAAAGGAATGTATCGAATTACCGGTAACCCTGCATACCTACAAGTTAAATACCTATTATTTTGTCACTTAAAATCAAAGTATATTTTAAATAATATAAATTTTAACAGTAATTAATTTTCATTTATTTTTTTAAAATTATTAGACAATTGAATAATAATAATATAATAATAATTTAAACCAATTTTACTTACCTTTTACAATAAAAATCGGATAGTCTAACTAAAACAGCTATAGTCTAATTCACTATTATACTTTAAAAAAAAACACACAACAGATTTTAAATGCCTTATAAGACGATTAACTCACCCGTACGAAACCACACTGTGTAGGCCTTCAGGCTACGTCATAGGCTTTAAATCCCCGGCAGGTACAAAGAAACGAAGTACGGCGACTGCTTTGTTCTTGCGGTTTCTTTAATAAGAAGCGAGAGAAAATATATTGCGGTCGTTTTTTCTCTCTGCCACTGGATTTTCTATCGATTTGGTGTTGAAAAATGGGTTTGTGCGCATATTGAGCAGCCGGTTCTTTATAAACTTTTCTACCTATAATGGCTTACATCTTAATAAGGATAAGTGTTTTATCATTTCTTTTACTAAATCTAGAAAAGTTGTCCCATTTGACTACCACATAAATGATAATACACTTTCAAGAGTATCGCTAATTAAAGATTTGGGGGTGTTGTTTCACAGTTCCCTGACTTTCATACCACATATAGATAGTTTGTCTGCCCTTCGTACTCTTGGTTTTATAACTAGAAATACTCAAGACTTTTCAGTAGCTGCCTTCAGAGTTTTATATCTTACATTTATTCGTAGTGTCATGTCTTATTCTTCCATAGCCTGGTCCCCTTACTATGCTAACCATATTTACAGTCTTGATAAGGTCCAAAATAAATTTCTCAGGACTTGTCTCAGACTACAAGATGAGTCTTTATTGGAACTTAAGTCAAGGCTAAATATGACTTCTCTTGAGGACTATCGAACTAGGTGTGAAATGATATTTCTTCACAAGTTGATTAATAATGCTATTGATTGCCCTGAATTGTTATCGCGGATAAACTTTAGATGCAATACCAGAGTCCTTAGAAAGACGTCCCTTTTCTGGTTGAATGTCACCATACAAACTATGGTCAATTTTCTCCAATTAATCGACTCCACATGTTGGTAAATAGATTTAATCAGGCTTTTGACTTAGTGGATTTAAAGCCTTTAAAACTTAAAAGGTGCCTGAGTGAGTTTGCTCGTTGAGTGTTAACTATCAAATAAATTCGATTGCTTTTACTTTTCTTATTTTGATTATCTTAATGGTATGTTTTTAGTTGTTTTATATATTTTTTTTTGGAAGTTTTGGGTTAAATTAATTGAAGTTTTATCTTATTTGTATATCTTGGGCTGCTATATATTAATATACATTTAGATAGATATATTGTTGATTTATAGAAAATTTGGATATTTAATAGATTAAGTTCATTATACAATATCTTATTAATATATTTGTTGATGGCAGAATAATTATATACATTTAGGGTTAGGATATAATTTATTTTGTAATTTTATTAGAATGGGGACATCCCGTAAATAAATAAATAAATAAATAAATTCAAAATTAGCAGCTGAAAAATGGTGCGTTAAATGCTTACAGACTTTTATGTTGTATCTTGTCCATTCTTATTGAGATATATTTTCCAATTTCTCAGAGTCACACACACGAGAACATTGAAATTAATCCCCATTTAATAATTCGTACCATATAGCAGAAATAAATGAAAATTGACATATAATCTGTATGACGTGGCATTACCTGATCCATCCTCATCGTCATCGCTATCACTGGTTTCGGGATTACTGTCGAATTCCTCGGCGACGTCACTGTCACGACGTTTAACGGCGTCAGGATCGAAATCTTCGTCCGTGCTGTCGGAATCATCGTCATCGTCTTCATCCCTTTCTTGACCTGGAAAATTCATAAAAAGAGTTGAAAAATAAGTTTTTTTTTGAATATCAATTCCCTTGCCTTCAGCTTTAACTCTTTCCAGGTATGCATCTGGAGCAGCCTCTTGATCAGAATCTCCGAAGTCATCCTTGTACGAAGCCTTATCCTATATGGGGAAAAAACGACTTAAAACCCCCAAAACATAAACTTTACAATTTACTACCTTCAACTATTCCAAGCAGCCAAGTAAACAATAAAACCAATTAAAAAATAGCATTAATAGAATCGAAAAACTTACGCTCTTTCCTCTGTTTTTAATATTCAACTTCTTAGATGTGATAAAGTCAAACAGCTTGGCATATTCCTCCTTTTCGATGCTACTAAACGTGTGTACAGTGCCAGACTTTAATTCAATCTCAAAGTCGAAGGATCGCGTGTTACCACCTCCTCTTGCAAAGTTAACAGAGGCGATTTCCTCGAATCTTATGTGCAGTGGCGGTTTATGGATGTAGATGAAGCCCCTTTCCAGTGGGTAAAGAAAACCTGCTGCAGCTTTAAATGAACAGCCTACAGCAGGAGTTCCCGTATGTCTAAGAAAAATAAATTAAAATTTAACCAATAAAAAGGAAAAAAACTAATTTTATTCTTAGTTTTTGTCACGGTTTCTTACGTCGTACTTGTTATCATGTCTGTGATACTACTCGAGCTATTAAGTCACTGTATAGCTGTCTTCTCAGATGTGTTTTAGAGTATCGGTTCTGTGATATGATGACCATTGTATATAGTCAAAGTCAAAATGTACTTTATTTGCTAAGTTTACAAACTTGTGCTAAAAGTTTCCTAATCCTAGAATTTATAATACAAGTATTTATTTGGTTATACAGGACAAAAACAGAATACAGAATCGATTTTGATTGTACATAGAAGCATATTTTATATAAATAAAGAAAAAACCAAAAAAGAAGAAAATAAAAGGCGAGAACCAACATAAAACAAGAATAATAAAAAAAATTATAATAAAATAAATCTGATCAGCAGATATATAATTAATTTTAAATATTAAAATAAGTCGTTAAAATACTCTTCAATGCTGTAGTAAGCTTTTGGTAAGATTAATTTCTTTAGTTCTCTCCTAAACTTTTTAAGGTCTGTAACAGTCCTAATCGAAAAAGGAACATGATTAAATATTTTACGACTAATAAATATAAGAGAGTTTCTCGTAAGTGAGGAGGTGGGGATTGGAAGAGATAAGTTGCCCACTTGACGAGTATTATGACTGGTGCAGGATGGTGGACTTACGGACTTATGTATGAGTGTTGCAGTTTCCAATATAAAGAGTGAGAAAACTGTTAAAATTCTTTCAGCTACAAAAAGAGGTTTACAAGAGACTCTCAGACCAACACCACACAGATACCTTAATGTTTTTTTCTGAATAGTAAAAATTATGTTAAGGAGTCCCTTGGAGCACAAACCCCAAAATGGCAACGGATATGAGAGTCTATTAAGGCGAAATAATCTGAACGAGCAAACAACCCCCCCAACTGACTGCAAAACAACCAGAAGAAAGTTTAGCAGCGAGGCCCAAAACGTGGTTGTCAAACCTTAAACTCTCATCAATGAAGAGGCAGAGAAATCGACAATAATCCCTACCATGTAGTGGGCTCTGCTCATCAAACAAAAAACCCTCTACATTACACTTAAAGCCCAGAACAAAAGTCTTATCAACATTGAATACAAGCTGATTGCAGATGCACCACTCTTTAATTTTGTGAAGGTCCTCTACTATGAGAGATCTGACTACTTTTTGATCTTTGTTATGCCACAGAATTGTAGTATCATCGGCAAACTGAACCACTAGTCCATGCAGTGATAGAGAGCTTAAGTCATTAACATATAATAAAACTAAAATAGGACCCAACACTGACCCTTGAGGTACACCACATTCAAGATGTGCTATCCCTGACGAAAATCCAGATGCAACCACCTTCTGGGTGCGGCCAGACAGGTATGACTTCAACCACCCCAAAGCCACTCGCCTAAATCCATAAAAATCAAGCTTTGACAGCAGTATTCCATGATCCACACAATCGAAGGCCTTGGACAGATCACAGAACACCGCTGCTGCAGCCTCCTTGGAGTTCATAGATAGATAAACACTCTCCAAGAATCTGAAAATGGCATACTGCGTGCCCTTAGATGACTAAAATCCATACTGATTAGGGGACAGCACATTGTATTTGGTCAAAAAAGAGACAATTCTCTTTTTTGCAAGCCACTCAAGAACCTTGGAGAGGGTAGACAAAATTGATATGGGACGGAAGTTAGAGGGTCGGTCCAAGCTACCACCCTTATGAAGAGGGATAATCATAGCTTCCTTTAAACAGGATGGGAACTCGCCCTGAAGAAATGACCAAACCAAAGCACCTAAAGCGCTCGCAGGCAGAAGTGACAGCAGACGTGAAGAGATACCATCGAACCCGAAGACCTATGATTCTTCAAGCACTGAATTGTTTCAAGAACCTCGGTGGCATCTACAGGGTGGAAAAAGAATGATTGGTTGATAGCATTCCGATTAAGATACTGCAATGGATCGCCGTCACTGGGAACTGCTTCCGGTAACTTCTCAGCAATATTAGAAAAATAGTCATTGAAATCATCGGGCCCCAAGTCCGATTCAACCAACCGCCGACGAGAAGACTGCCTACATTCGTTAATGATTAACCAACTTTCCTTCTGTCTGTTACCGGACGAATCTATAAGCGATCATTGTAATACAGTTCCTTTCTGACTTTTATCAGATGCCTATAAATTTTCCGATAATCCTGAAAATAAGACCTGATGAATTGCGAAGTCTTGCTAAGCATCGCAAATTTTGGGCAGATGTTTTTAGTCCCGCGGTGATCCATGGTTTTCGTCTCTTGGATTTAAGTCTAACCAAGGGAAAGCAGATATTTATTTTATCACGTAATGTATAATAAAAGGAAGAAAATGGTTGTGGAGCAGCCCGAATTGCATTCCAATTAACAGACGAAATGGATTGGGAAAATAAATTCAAATTGTTCCCACTAAACACTCTCCCAATGCGGCGGCCAGATTTGTTTTTAAAGTCACCAGAGAATTGGTCATACACCCCCTCGTGATCCGATATACCCACTGAGTGCACTGAACAGGTAACACCGTCCAAATTACTGCAGAAATAATCAATAGTGGTCGATGAAGAGGAGGAAATACGAGTGGGTGCATTAACATGCATGGTGAGTGCAAATGATTTGAAGATTCCATCAAGAGAAATTCTTTGCGGTAAGGAAACCTCTGAATAATTAATATTAAAATCTCCAGCCAAGATAACAAGCGAGTGAATAGGGAGCTGAGACAGAAGACAATCTAACCTGTCAAGAAACACACTGATATCCCCAGTGGGCGGGCGGTATATACAAATAACGTACACATTAAACAATTTACAAAAACACACCTCAACACTCAAAAACCCGTTCAATTGAGGCATCACCAAACTTATCAACAGTACAGAAAAAGTTTTGAAAATGTCTCCTAATTAGAACAGCACTTCCTCCATGCAGAGTTTTGTCTATAATAAACTGACAGTGGTACATACTCATCAATACAAAAACATCCATTAGGTCTAAGCCAATGTTCTGTTAATATAACAATGTCAGGAAAATTAAAATTAGCAAGCAGAAGTTGAAGCTCATCCACCTTATTCCGAAGGGATTTAATATTTAATAAAAATGCACTACAATGCTTTAATTTTGATATTGCTGATTTTGATTAGGTTAAGTTAACTGTTTGTATCAGGTTCAAAGGAAGTTCTTATTGTATAAACTAGAATTTCTGTACAAAGACCCTATTTGTTAGACTAGAGTCCAAGTGGCTGAACTTGAAAGTGTTAATGTCTGAAGAGGAGATTCCTTGTTATATTTTTTTACAATGCAATTATCTGCTGAATAGATTCTTGAGTGCCTTGAAGAAACACAACCTCACAACCACTATTTCATCATGAGCAGTATTGAACCAACTATAAACAAGGCTTTTGCCACAATTTGACAAGAAACCTATGATAAATTATACTCTAATATAGACATTTTTAGGTACAGTGACTTAGTACTTAGTGACTTTCAAAAACCATGTTAAAAATTCTAGTATAGGTCCATTTTTTAAATTTTGAAGTACTATTTGGAATATGGGTGGTACCCCAAAAAATAGTACAAATTGTACAAAGGTCAAAATAGTACTATGGGCTACCATTTTGACTCTGTAACCTTTGTATTTTTAACATAAATAAATAAATAAATTAAACTGTGTGTCTGATGCACAGAATCTAGCTTTGTTTTTATAAACAAAATCATATGATTGGACAAATTTGTCCAGGGTACATTGCATTGCTATACACATTTATTGAAGACTGTTGAAAGTGGACATAGAAAATTGTCCAATCATATGGTTGTTTTACAAATAAATTTTAACTTTCCCTTTGAAAAATAAACTTAATAATAAACAAACTTAGAATAAACAACTTCTTACCCGATAAAGTTGCCAGGGCCAGTAAGTTTCCTTCCGACAATATGTTTCATGATTTTCCCTAACACTTCATATGTGGGTCCTGTGACTTCTTTTTCAAGTTTTCCCTCAAATTTCTCTTTTAATTCCTCCCTAAAAACCCCGAAAAAATTCTACAAATTAAGCTCACATTATAAAAAAAAAAACAGATCTTACTCAGTAAAAGGTAACTCCAAGGAAGTTTCATCTTCCTGATTAAACAAAAACACCACAAAATGATATCTGGTTTGTCCCTGTTTTATTGGAGGATCCAAACTGACCACGAAAAATATTTGCCTGCCATCTCTGTGTGGCAAAATAAACAGACGTAGCACAGTGGAAATGGGAATTTTAAAATCATAAGTTTTACCGTGAAGCTGGAAGAAGGACTGGTAAAGCTTAATATCATATCTTCCACTAAAAAATAATTAATAATTATTAATTACATCAACGTTTTTAATGGGCTTACCGTGGAGTAAGACAGGGAAGGTCTCTAAATATGGCAATTGCATCCCCAGAAATACTAATGACACTGGCTTTGGACATCACCCGCTCTTGGAATGCTTCTACAGGGTCTGTATCACCTGCTAATTCACTTGCAGGAATGAAGAAACGCATTTCCATAAGACTCACTGGGGCATCATCATTCTAATCGTTTTTATCAAATAAAAATTAAAATTTAACTCATTTAAAATGCTATAATAAAAAAAAACAATATATGTAAAAATTCTAATTCTATTCTGTAATTACTAATGGTAATTACAGATAAAATAAATATGTATATAAGAAAATTAGGAATATCATAGTAAGCTTTCCCAAAATAAATACTTTAACTCTCCTTCTAAACCTCTTGGATAAATTCGAAGATCTAATGCCTAAGGAAAAATGATTAAAGGAATGATTAATCATATATTATTCACTTGTCTTGTAACATATGGTCAAGTAGAAACAAGTGGATTGGAATGCTTCTTATAGATCAACACTTTTAAGCAAATACAAGCATAAGGTAGAATTAAAATATTTTGTGAGAGGAAAATTGATTTACAAGACTGTCTAAAAGAAATTTTAAACATGAACCTTAGAGCCCATTTAACGATAAATATAAAAGAAAAACTGGTGGCACTAGAACAACCCCAGAATGCTATTCTATATGCAATGTGAGACTACTTAGGGGCAGTAAACAGATCTCACTACAAGTGGATGTAAGTTATCAGAAAGCACTGTTCAGGCCTAACAACTAGAATAAGGCTTTAACAAAAGAGCCCTGATATGTTCCTCAAATTTAGAGCTAACAGTGAGTAAGTATTTGATTATGGTTTAAAGAGATGTTAGCTAGAGAATATTTGAAGATATTAATTTTAACATATAAGTTTTCAGTATGTTAAAGGATAGGTTATTAATATTACACCAAGTTCTTATTGAAAATAAGTCAGTAGTAATCTTTTGTTCTAGTACTTCAACACTACCTCCAAGCCAAATGATTGAAGTAATATAAAATACTAACTGTAATGTAATTTAACCGTTAGGACAATTTGGATTTAAAATGAGGATGCCGTAATATCTTTTTATCTACATATTCTTGAAAGAAATAAATCTTTTAGGAAAAACTAGCCTATTATGGAATTCATGGTTTGGCCTATGAATGAATAGAGAATTATTTAGCTGAAAAATACCTAGCAGCAATTATAATACTTGTTCAGACTGGAAATCTATAAAAATAGGAGCCTTGGGCCTATTAATTTTTTAGGGGTAAACTATATAACACTTTTTGGTGATGATACCTCTGCTACTGTAAGTAATAATGATTATGGATCACTGTGTTAACAAGCAAATCAATGTGTGACAGATAGAAGTAAATGGTGAATGTGTAGAAATAGTCATTCTCTCAATAGCACAAAAACCAACTTTTTAGTGTTTACACCAATTAGAATTGTGCAGAATTCTAGCCTAGTTCTTAACAACACTTATCTTGGAACAACCACATTCAAAGTGGCTCTAAACATATTGCCATATTGCAACTTAGGCAATATGTTGATAAGGAAACATTCAAAATATTTTATTTTTCCTAATTTTCCTTATTTATCCAATCAATATTTAAAATACATATTATTGACTTGGGAAAACTCCAGTAATATCAGTGCACTTGTATAGCAAAAAAATAATTCTCAGGACAATGTTTTCTTTGCTTTTAGAGAAACTTGATGTAATATTTTTAACATTTGTAAATTTCTATATATTACACTGTGATCAATGTTAAAAGTATGGTGATATAAATAAATACTCAACAAGAACATCAGACGATCTATAAAATTGTGTTGGCTAGGTTAACACAAGTTCAAGAAGGACCTGCTATATTATATTAAAAAACTTTTATCCATTTGCCCTCCAGCTTAAAGCATATCCTAAATATCAAATCAATGTACTGGCTATGAATCTATTTTATTCTCTTGATTGTACTGTTTTATAGTTATGTCTTTATGTTAGTATACTTGTGTTTTGTTCACTAACTACTACTTTTAAATTACTTTACTCACATGGACAATTCCAATATATGTATTTTAATGTCTATGAAAATTAATAATTTGAGTTTAAATAAGTCCCCATAGCTAAGTTAAAAAATTATGGTGATCGAGATGTTATCGTAGATAGAAAAATTTGTATTTTTGAGGAGTTTAAGGGTTTCCTTAAATTTAAGAATATCTAGGGGCACGAAGAAGAATGAGTTAGAGACCCTTTTACCTATCATTGATTTAAAATAGTTGTCTTTGAATAATTTTTAAATCATTCAAAGACAACTTAGATGAAGAAACTTGCAGATTATGACTGTTTTTTTCCATTGATTTCTTCTCATTGATAATGGACCACAATTCTTTCTGCTGGGTATCATTTAAATTAGTATTTGTGTTATTAATGTAAATCTTCTTACTGACTTTTTTTTAGATATTTCAATATCATATGAATAGTACTAGAAAGAAAGTATTTCCACCAAAATACTTTTTTAGATAATCTAGACAACTCATATTACGGAGTTCGTGAAGCAGAAGTTCTAACCCTGGTCATAGTGTTGTGAGCAATGGAACGTTCCCGTTTATTCTCGAAGAACGTTCGCGACTTTTTTCGTGACGTTTATTCTCAAGAGCACGAATGAGCATGAATCAGAACGTTCCCCAAAAATGTGGACGTTCCCATTGCGTTAACGTTTGGTGTCGGTTTTTGGCAGTAACGGTCCTTTAGCAACCAGATCGCCTCCCATTAGGTTGGTTGTCGTCGATCGTTGACAGCAATGACATCTGACATTGTTGATTTTTGTGGATTTACAGATTGGTTTATTGGAAATTCATGTTATTTTTCGTGGTTAATTTATGCTTTGAATTTGAAGAGATGAAAAGTGGTTTCTAGTGTTTACTGTTGAAAATGCCAAGAAGAAAGTGCAATATTTTTAACTTTTTTTTGTTAAAATCAAGGGCTTCCACTTCTTCAAGTACTTCCAGTTGTATAAATACAGATTCCAGGACATGGTGGAGTGGGTATTGCTCAAAGACATCATTGAAAACTATCGCATTAGCTATTTTAACTTTGCTACCATCTTTGGCTGCCACTGAAAGAACTTTCAGCAAGTATTTTTTCCTGCACACAAAAAAAAGAAATTGATTAACCACTGAGAGGGCGGAGAAATTGGCATTTATTGCTTCAAATATTAATTTAGAAACAAATTTAAAGAGTCAAAGTATAAGCTCAAATACCAGCCAGTCAAACACTTCTACCAATTTAATGGAACCGAAATCAAAAAAATAAAACTCCACTACCAAATCTGGGACTGAAATTAATACCATTGAAGATGATTCTTCGGAGTCTGACAAGTCTGAATTTGATTTAACAGAAATTCTGAGTGATTTAAAATCAAGCGAGCATAAGGATAGTTCGGAGGAGAGTTCCTAAATAGGTTGTTTGAAAGTTTAACTTAAATAGAACATAAATAAACACAAACATTTTTAATTTCAGATATTTTCCTAATATGTTTCCTTTGCATTTTTTTCATTAATGCTTGTATGTGCTGAAAATTTTCGTTCATGCTCGAGGAACATTCTCGAGCATTTTACAACACTACCTGGTCAACTAGCCTTTTTTTTTATTTTTTTATTATATTTACAATAGGGAAAGCTAAATTAAAGTTCATGTACAGTTTACTGTAACATAATTGACGCTGATAAATTTTAAACTGTAATAATAAGTAACATAGTATATATGAAGGTTTTACCTGATGGAACTCCATAGTAATCTCATTTTTCCCAGCAGTACATTGTGATACATAATTTAAAGGAATCTCAAACGCCGTTTTGTCACCAACATCAAAACTCAAGACGGATCCCTCAAATTTTGCTGTGCCCCAGTTCCAGCCTTTGTAGCTCAGCTCTTTCTCGAGCATATCGATTTTGTAAGAGTTTTTAAAGAATTTGGCAATTTTTTCCTTATCTGACTCTCTGAAACCTACGTATCTGTAGAGGGTGCCGTTTTTCAAAAACAACCTTATGCCCCACGTTCCGGCAAAATTTTGAAAATTTACAGCAGAAAAATCTGAGGAGGGGATTTGATCAACTTTGCCGGTTTTGCTGTTTTTGAACACGATGTTCTGGTCGGTCATCTTGAGCCTTCCTGGGGTCTGAAAACATTCGTGAAATTGTAATAAAAATGTAGGATTTGTGGAAGACCTTTCCTGTACTCACCATGCAACCTTTGATTTCGGCGGTTACATCTGAATATTCTAGGAAATCCATGATTTAGGGCCTATTGAAGACTGAAATATAGAAAATCCCACGTTATAACGTTCCGTTTTGTCTTATAAAATTCTATTTTGTAAATAATTTTAAATAAGTTAAAATGCTGTTTTTCTGTTTTGTTTCAGAATACCGCCGAATCTGGAAAATTTTTGACAACTGACAAGTGACAATGACACATATCACCAAATAAATACTTTAAGCAATAAATAATAACAATTTATATGCTCGCGAAACGCAAGTTCAGAAAACGCGGGCGATATTCCTGATGGTCAGATTTGTATTTTGAAGAGAAATTGTTTTGGTTTCATGTTTGATCAACTTTATGTTACACACTTCGTTTATTCACAATCCAAATTAAAAATCCTAAAAAAAACAACGGTGACGTTGCCAAGTGTTTGCTATAAGGCAAGACGCAAATTGAGACGCGTATAGCGCGTGTGCCGCAACGCAGCACAGCACGTATTTTTGTAGCCTGGTGAATATTATGAAACAGCGCATATTGGTGATCACCATGTCGCACACCATGTCGCGACTCGCGTCTACGTGCAGTCGCGTGGCGCACACATAACACATAAGAATCAAACACATAAGAATTCTTATGTGTTATGTGGTGGCGCAGTGATTGAAACGCAGTTTCTCGTGCGTGAGCGTGCCTGGCTGTGTTGACAGGAGTTCATTTGCAATTTGTCTTTATTTTTACAATGGGTTCGGAAGAGCAGCTAATAGAGGTAGTCAGAAAACACAGAGAACTTTATGATACAAAACATCATATATATCAAAAAACATATATCAATAAAAGAGTAACTAAGATAGTACATAGTTTTAGTAATTTCCACTCATAACCGTTTGGTATTGCCATGGAACACTTCCCAAATTATTGAAATATTCTGTGAATTTTGCTCTCACTGTAAAAGCATGTGCCGAATTCCTCGTCTGATTAGCATGTAGTGGAACTAACTGATTCGCTGGCAATTTTTCAATGTCCTCTAACTTCCCATTAAGTGTTGATCCGGTCGTCCTTAACTAATTATGCAGCACACAAGCTGCCTTTGTAATATCTCTCACCGTATCAACTTTATTTTCGAAAGGTCTCCTAAATACACGCCATCGCGAAGCTAATATACCAAAAGAGCATTCCACGGTTTGTCGAGCTCTAGACAGTCGAGCATTAAAAACTTGCTTTTCATAATTCCCCGTTACGTGTCTTCTTAGATACGGCCTCATAAGGTTTTCTGACAAAGGGAAAGCTTATCTCGCACAAAAACATATGGCATCGGATCAGCAATGTTTGGCAGCATTGTATCTTCATGATTCTTTTGCCCAATGCACTGCTGGAAATAAACTTCCATCACTAAATCTTCCCATAGCTCCAACGTCAATAGTGGTAAATCTATAATCTGCATCAACTGTTGCCAACAACACCACAGAGAATGTATGTTTATAATTGAAGTATGAAGATCCGCTTTTGCCGGGTTTCCTAATTAAATTTTTTTCTAATAATTTCCTAATAATAGCGGCAAAAAACCAAGGGCAACCACCTCCCCCTCCTTAAAAAATCTAGTTTCTTGCTATTACCAGAACACCCGCGGCCTGCGCTCCAAGACCAATACCTGCTTTAGTGCTGCGTCTACTTCTGGCTATGATATTATTTCCATCACAGAAACTTGGCTCCAAAATGATATACTTGATGGTGAAATCCTTCCCAACTCATACGTAATGTACCGTTCTGACAGAAGAATTGACCTTGTTGCTGCTTCAAGGGGTGGTGGTGTTCTACTGGGGATTCTGAACCACTTCTCCTCGGAAGCCCTCGACCTCTCTGCGATCAGCCAAGAAATACCGGAAATCGATCTGGTAGGATGTAAAGTCAAATTTAATCATTTCATACTGTATATTTTTGTATTGTACGTTCCTCCTTCCATCGACTCCGTGCAATTAGAACGCTTTCTCGAAGCCTTTTCCATGGTTAATGTAATCTATTCTGAACATGTGATTATCCTGGGAGACTTTAATGTCCCCACTTATATTGAACACTCGGTAGCTCCCAATAGTAAATGTCAACTTCTAAGTAATTTTTTTGATTTCCTAAACTATAAGCAATTCAATAACGTGGTAAATAACAATCTTCGCTGTTTGGATTTAATCTTTGCAAGCTTTAATATCTCTGTACTTAACAGCGGTGCATCTCTTGTCCCGGAGGATACCTACCATCCTTCTTTGTCATTTGAATTCCATGCTGGCCTTATCTCTCTCAATAACCTACCCCTTAATAAAGCTGAAATAAAGGAATTTAATTTTAGAAAGGCTAACTTTCCGCTTTTGTATCAGCTGCTGCTAGATACTGATTGGTCGCCTGTCATGGTGCAGCAGGACGTCAACTCCGCATGTGATGTTTTTTATGATATACTGAACAACACTTTCGCTAGAGCGGTACCCTTCAAGGTAAAACGTAAAAGACGTTTCCCTCCCTGGTTTTCGGCGGACATAATTCGTAATATATATAAAAAGGAAAGAGCATTTCGTGATTTTAAGATTTCCAAGTCTAAACATCATCTAGAGATATTTAGATCTCTGCGCAAGACAATTAAAGCTCTAACTGCACAAGCCTACAAAATGTACATCCATAGTATTGAGAACAAAATAACCTCCGATCCGAGTGAATTTTGGTCTTTTATTCGAAGCAAACGTAATCAGTCTCAAATTCCCGGCTCAATGAAGCTTTCTAACCAATCATACAATACGCCTGACAGCATTGTGTCCGCTTTTGGAGATTATTTCAGGAGTGTATACACGAACTCACTTCCCAGCGATCATCCTGTCGTCTCTGAACCTCCGTTAACTTGCATAGACGTCGTCGCGCTCGCGGCTACCGACATTATAATGGGGAGCAAGTGTCTCAAAAGCAAAATGACCTCTGGCCCAGATCTTATTCCTAGTTTTTTAGCTAAGGACTGCCCTGTTGCACTTACAGACCCTCTGCTCCACATTTTTAATCTGATCCTTAACACAGGTATTTTTCCCAATATCTGGAAGCAAGCTAAAGTTTGCCCTATCTTTAAAAAGGGCGATGCTGGAACAATAGAGAATTACCGCTCTATATCCATTCTGTGCAATTTCTCAAAGTTATTCGAGTTGGCTCTCTATAAATTAATTTTTCCCAAGGTAAAGTCCATGCTGGCCAATGATCAACATGGCTTTGTTTCTGGCCGCTCATGTACTACAAACCTAGCATTCTTCTCTCAGTTTGTGTGCGAAGCACTTAATGATAGAAGCCAAATCGATGTTATCTACACAGACTTCCAAAAGGCTTTTGACCAGATTGACCACTTTATCCTATTAAATAAGCTTGAACGCCAGTTTGGATTCTCCGATCGCTTGATAAAGCTCCTTAACTCTTATTTAGTTGACCGCTCTCAGTTTGTAGTGGTCGAAGGCTTTAGATCTGCTTGTTTTTCACCCACCTCTGGAATTCCTCAGGGCTCTAACTTGGGCCCCCTTCTCTTTAACGTTTTCGCTAATGACTTGATCTCCACCCTCAATTGCTCTCGGTTAGCATATGCTGATGACCTAAAGCTTTTCCATAGGATTGACTCTATAGCAGATTGTGGTCTACTGCAAGAGAACATCAATACTGTACACCATTGGTGCACTTTGAACCGGCTTAACCTTAATGTTTCCAAGTGTAATGCGGCCAGCTACTTTCGTATCAAAAGTCCAATTGCCTTTAATTACTCAGTTAATGGAGAGTCTCTGGCAAGGTCTACCTGTTTCAAGGATCTTGGAGTCACCTTTGACCAAAAATTTTCTTTTATCCCCCACATCGAAGATACTGTTTCTAGAGCTACTCGCATGCTAGGCTTTATTATTAGAAATTGCAAACTTTTTTTGAACACTGCCACTGCCAAAACGCTCTACTATGCATTTGTTAGATCCAGGCTGGACTACTGCTCCCTCATTTGGTCTCCCATTTACAACCAGCACATTCACCTATTAGAATCAGTCCAACGGCGATTCCTTAAATGTTTGGCATTTAAGGATGATGGAGTCTATCCTCCAAGGGGTTTTGACCATAACCTGCTGCTCTCTAGATATACTGAACGGTCACTTGCGAAGAGGGGAGAAATGCATTCGGTGAAATTCTTGTTTAATTTACTTAACCATAAAATTGAGTGCCCATCCCTTTTGCAAAGGATTTGCTTTCATATACCACGCCCAGGATCCAGACAGTGTCCAGCTTTTAACTTGGACACAGCCAGGTCCAACATTCTGTACCAGAGTCCTATTCACTTTATGTGTCAAAACTTTAATACTATTGCTGATTCTTGTGACATTCACCATGACGATTTGGCACTTATCTTGAATCACCTGCGTATGGTCGGTGGGGAAGGCTAGGTTATTTAGTTTTTAGTTATTTAGTTTTTAGCTTGAATACATTTATTTACTCATTTTTTTTTTTTTGGTCTTTTGATTTAAATTAATTCTTGATTCTTATCCTAATTTAGTGTTGATTTTTTATTATTTGTTTTCTCAAGTTCACTACTTTTTTTTTTTTATTATATAGCAATTCTTTTATAGTTCTTTTATAGTTTAGTTGCATGAATCTAATACAATTCATGCATTCGTACATTTGTATATTTAATTGATTTTCCTGTAACTGGGTATATGTAACCTGTTGGAAATAAAGCTAAATAAATAAATAAATAAACAATATGCTTACCATCCACTGCTCCAACACAGTGTGGAAATTGCCATCTTTGCTCAAATCGTAAAGCAGCTGATTTCCATGTTTCAGTTGTAGGTTCTGGTAAATATATTGGTTGCATATGCTCCAATCCAAATTGCAATAGCTACTTCTTTTACAATATTAGATACCGTTCTGTCGCCCATTCTAAAGTTGTAAGCGATACTTTTATAACTGTCTCCAGATGCTAAATATCTGAAACAAATAAAGTTTTATAATAAGATATTTTAAGTGTTCTTAAACATAGAGTGATAGATCATACTAAATTAATTATACTTTACTAAAATTTTAAGAAAATGTATTCTAAAAATGCTTAAAGTGCTATCTAATTGTTAAAGTTGTAATTTTGTTTCAGGGGAGGAGGCAAAAAATGTATGGTTGAAATTAAGAGGTAATATATAAATAAGTTATATATAAAGAGGAATAATAGCTATAGGGATGCACGTCGACGACAACAAAAATGCCTGAGAAGTGGAGCCGCTCCAGAGAACGTCAAGCTCTGGAGGTTTCAAAAGCAAATGTAATTTCTCGATCCCTTTATGTCAACTGGACCACGAGAAGGAAATATTGTTGTCGATAGCGATGATGACTCAAGAATTTTTCCAGAAACGGCAGAAACTGTAAACTTGGAAAATGACGGAATTGCACGTGAAGAGGAAGAGTGCTTACAATTCGGTCCTGCTGAAGATGCTTCTCAAATTCTTGAAGAATGTAATGATGTTGAACTCCCGCCCAGCGTTGCTAAAAATGCGACCAATACTCAAAGCACGAAACGTCCAGCAGCTTTAAGAGCTAATTCCATGCAAGTTACGCACAAGAAAAAGCGAAGCAATAAAGACGATTTATGTGACACCCTAAGACAATCTATACAACAGCGAAATGAGAGGGCACGACAACGAGCGGACGATAGAAAAACGTTATTACAACAAAACAGTAACTTCGATGACCCCCTTTATAACTTTTTTATATCGATGTATCAGCTTACAAAAAAGATGCCACCCAAATATCAACACAAGGTCAGAGGTCAAGTTTACAATTCAGTAGCCGAAGCAGAAGCAGATATTATGTACCCCCCATCTGACCGACCATTCTGCAATCTCTTTTCACGATTTCTCTTCACGTAGCAATACATCAAATCCTTCTTATGCAATTTCACCCCATTATCAGCCTCTGGAACCAGTCCATACCAGTTTCCCTAATGATCAGGAAGGACATCTAGAAAATGAGCAAACAAGCCATCAACACAGAATAAACGATCTCATGATCTCTGAGATCGTTTATTCTGTGCCATCACCCTACATCCGGAAGTTCGCTGGTTAATTTCATAGAGCGATTTCAATAAACTTTCACACTTCTTTTCTATGCAATTTACCTATTTATGATTGTTCAATAAAGATATGTCTATAGGTACACTTTTAATATTTACTTACCTCAAGAAAACTGCAAGTTTTTCTTCAGTACCAATCGGCTTTTGGGCATTACATCCCTCTGAATTAATTGATGGTTTTATTATCTCGTGTAATTCATTAAACTGTTTTCGATTCATACGAAAGTAATTAGTACAAACACCATCAGGAAATTCGGATGTCATTTTAAATTGTCCATGACTCCTTCTTTTTGATAAATAAAAATTATTTGGAGATTTCCATTTTTTGGCCATCAATAAATGGAACAATACCACTTCTTTTTCAGCATCACTATCTGACTCTGACTCTGAACTAAGGGAATCTAAATAAATATAATTATTTCTTATAAAATCACTCATCTTTTGAAAGTCACGTCGACCGTCGCATTGAGGGATTAAAAAACTGTGTCTCAATATGCGAGACGTGTGGCATGTGCGCGTCGCGTCTCTCTTGTCACGTCACCTCCCACGCGCTATACATAGATAAAGAATATATATTGGGTTATATATATATATTGGCGCTATACGCGTCTCAATTTGCGCCTTGCCTAAATGATGCTATTTTTTTTATTAGTCTATTCAGCTGAAGGCTCGTTCATGCCCTCACAAATTATAAGCTTTCCTAAGGTACTACTAGAGGCGAAATTAAAAAAGCTTAACATTTATTTTAAAAAAACCATATATTGCCAACAAACTATAGTTCACCATTATCATCGCTAGCAGTCAAATCGTTACAATACTGCTCGATAAATTTAACTTCTTCTGGATTTCTTTTCTTGGCTTCAACTACCGCCTTACCGAATTCCTCCTTTTCCTCACACAGAAAATGTATTTTCGCCAATAAAAGCCAAGATTTTAAGCCATTTTCGTTGATCCTTAGGGCCCACTCCTTAAGGTCGGCCTTGGCTTTCTCATAGAGCCCCAATTTTATATAAGTTAGAGCCCTATTGTTATATAGTAATGCGCTGTCCTTTATTTGTTCTATCGCCTGAAACGTAAGGTCGAGGAAGAGTAACGTTTTAATTATCCTAAGTTTATACAGAAATAAACACATTTTTTTCGTTCAGTCGCAGCATATTGGCAAATTTTAAATAACATTTACCTTCGTGTATAAAACCAGAGCTTTCTCAAACTCGGCCCTCCTGAAGGCGAGCGTGGCCTGCTTTTTAAATGTTTCCATTTTTTCGGTCCTTACTAGTCTGTCTTTGTATCTCCTGTCTGCATCTTTTTCCACTTCTGCCATGAATGACTCTGAATTTGATATAAACAATTTAAACAAGGCAAATTGCCGCCACTTGTCAATTGTCACCTGACTTGAGCATTTGACAATGACAATTGACAACTGACTTGAGCATATGACAATGACAATTGAGAACTAATACAGCATTGCCACGCGTATTTATTTTACTTAAATTATCAATATGGGGACCAAAATATGTACCTTTTGACATTTCGTTGGGATTCTTGCTGTCCTCCGCTTTTAAGGCTTGTTTATTAAACATTGTTTTATCGCTGGTCACTTTCATGTCGATTCGCTCCTCATCGAGATGCTCCGTAACGGTTTCCTCGCCCAAATACTTCTTTGCCTCTAGATCGCCGATTTTTTGGACATTTTTGTCTTTCGAGGCCAATTTTTTTATTATCCGATCTACCTGATGCACACCATAAAGTAAATATCAATAAAACTTATTGCATTATATTAAAGAAGTTCGGTACCTCGTTTACTCTATGCAGGAAATTATTGAATTCCTCGTCTACATTTCCTAGTTCGGCCACTTTTTCTAACAACGCCAGTTTTTCCTCCATGACAAGATATGACGTTATTGATCAAACATGTCGTGGTGACGTCGTAATAAAGTGGAAGAGGGAAGGTTAATTAGGCATTCGGAAATTATATATACAGGAATGTTTATATATTACAGGGCTTTGGTTTGCGCTGTTGCCAACTGCAGGAAATTCTTTTCACTTCGATTTTATTTAAAAAAAAAGGGAATTATTTTTTCCAGTTCTTTATCCTGTATATTTATCTGATCAACGCAACCAAACTTAATCCTCCGCTATAATTTCCCTTAATGACTAATGATCTTTTACAGAGTAACACCTCTAAAACCATAGCAAAAGTGGTCACCGAGTAATACTCAGTGATTCACGTAATCAAATGCTTTGGAGAAATCACAGAAAAACTTTGCGAATGCGTCACCAATATTCTAGTTTAAATAAAGGTCCTTTGGATAGGCAAAGTATCCTTAGTGAGGAAGGTGATCATTCTTCATTCTTAACCAACATAACTGAGGTAGATAGATATCGTAAAGGTGAGATGAATCTAACCAGCCGAGTCATTTGCTTCACCACCTTTTATATAAGGTTTAACAACATATAACTATAACGTTATTCGGAGCTGTTTCAAAAGAAACATTAAAATTTAAAAGTGGAAAGAGCTTGATCTGGCAGACTTTGAAGAATCTTAACAGTACTGTTATCTGTTGATGAACATTTTTAACCGTATGTACGTACATCTATCCTAGTGAAGTACAAGTAACCCTTGACAGAAATACATTGTATAAAAGCTAGGGAATGTAGTTAGAGGTTTAGATTATCTGTCAGCTTCTTTGCTATTGAACAGTTAAACTCGTTAAATATATTTGCGTCAATTGGATGGTGTTTAGTTTCCATTGAGTTACTTCTGAATTCACTAATAATACTCTAACTTTCTTGAGTTTAAATGGGAAGCACTTATTAAAAATGCTGAAGACAAGATCAATGAAAAGGTCGGAAGAAACAAGAGAACTGTATATTATTATAATAAAGGTCTTAGGTTGGATTACCATATAAATTCAATTAGGAGTAAAGCTTTGAAGCTATTGGGTTTTATTAGTCGAACTTTATAACATTTTAATGACTTTCAATGTCTATAAAGGGCTCTACTTTATTGCTCCTATGTGCGATCTATAGTAGAATATGCTAATCCAGTTCGGTCGCCACAATATACATTGAATTATTGGTTAAGGTGCAAAAAAAAATCCTTAGACTTACTTATTGCTTTTAAACTTGGCATATCTATAGAAGACATTAATTGCAATTATATGGAAAATCTCTTAAATTTAAATTCTTTGAAAGATCCTTGTGTAATATTTGATCTGTTCACTTTGTATAAATTAGTTAACAATGTATTTAATTGTTAGATATTATCACTCTTAAATTCGCTCAAAAACTCACTAATTTCACTTAATTTAGAATAAATTAGACAGAATAAATTATGGTATACTGTAGACTAGCTAATAATTACAACTATACAAGCTAACAACTTTAGTTTTTTTAAGTGACTTTATCCTGGAAAGATTGATCGTAGATATCCCTGAGGAAATTACAATTTACGACTGAAAATAGTGCTTTTAAAAATTATTTTACCAACTCCTCCGATTGTACCACTGAGGTCCAGATGAATATTTTTGGAATACCTGGAAGAAATAAAAAGATTTTTCAATGGATCACTCTGGAAATTTGGATTCTAAATGGCTTAAAAAGCTAAAAAAAATGGCCCAAAATAATTCTAAATAAAGTAAAAGACTGAATATTACGCTAAAGCTTTTAAAAGCTAATTTTACCAAACAATCAGGGCTTCCAACTTTCAGATGATTTATCTTCGATCTTCTAGAAAAAATGTATGGTTTCTCCTGAAATGTGCTTGGAAAAAATAAAAGAAATTTCAGTAACAGAACTGGAAAGTTGGATATTAAATACTACTCATAACTGTATTAATAATTGGATTATAATACATCGTAAAATAATAGATATCGATTTTAATTAAATGTGACAAATAAAGGACAACTCCGCGATTATAACAGAGCCGATTCATAATTAAAGGTAAAACAAAAAACCATGGAAATCTTGGTCTAAAAACGTCTTCAATAAATCAATATATAAATAATTTTAAAAAATTAAAAGAGAAAAGAATCAGTCAGTAATTTGTTCTTCTTATATTTAATACATTCTGAGAGTTTCCGTAGTGATAAAGATTTTGTCTCGTTGGAAATATTGTACCACATTTTTGTTGCAATAAAACTGAATGACTTTTGAAAATTTGTTGAATGATATTGAGGTATTAAATAGTCCTCAATACAGCGAGTTTGATAAGGATCATCTCTAGATATAAATAGTTGATACAAATAAGGTGGCATTTTGGTTCTATCAGTGTTTGTGAGTGATGAGAATGTAGCTCTTGTCGGTTGTGTAACAAGCATATTGTAAATTAAGAGACGCCTGGAGGTTTGTTAAACAACTCACTTCATGGACATCTATTAAAATCACCAACAACATTTATGATTAATCTTACTACTAACTGAAAACAAAGACAAAAGCACTTCAAAAGATTTAAAGATCTCTCTAAAATTATGGTTGGATGGACAACAAACATATAATATATAATATAAAAATTGAAAACTTGGAAAAATTGAATCCATTTTATTTTAAGAAGGAACTGTAGTATAATTGTTAATGAAGCATAGCCCTCCACTATTATTACGATGTCAAATTTCATAACATTCAACTGAGTTTTGTTCCGTTGAAAAATGCCATGATTTTTTATTAAAAGAGGATATTTTTTATTCATCACTTCTCATTAAATTTAAAACCACTTCTAATAAGCAATTTCACAATCATCTTAAAGTAGAAAATGTCTTCTATAATTTTAAAAGAGCTGATCTTAGAATACTATATACTAGTTTCCTGAAAATAAATTGGGATATGCATTACTCTGTTAATAATGTCAATACAGCTGTCGAACTTTTTTTATAAGAAAATGTATTCTTATCTAGATAAATATGTTCCTAAAACATCGAAAAGAAAGCGCACATATCCGCCATGATTTACTCCACAAATACTAAGACTAATTAAGCAAAAACATAGAGCCTGGAAAAAATATAAGCCAATCAATATGACTAGGTAAACATGACTAAGTAACTTTCGCAACTTGCGCATACAAATAAAAGCAGACATTGATCACTCATATAAATCCTACTGCTCTAACCTTGAACAAAATTCTTCAACACAACCCAACAACTTTTAGAAGTTGATTTTAAGTTCACAAAAAAAAAAACAGTTCTATGCCTTGTAATAACTGGTTCTCTCCTAACTGACCCCCAAAAAATAACAGACTCCTTTGCTGAATTTTTTTATAACTCATACACTAGCACATCCCAACAGAAGATAACTAAAATCAACTACTCACATTCTGATACTATTACCATCACAGCTATCACAGAAAATGAAGTACTAAGTGCTTTAAAATCAGACCCAAAGCCCGATAAAATGCCTGCATTTCTTATATTTGACTGTGCATATGCTTTTTGTAAACCGCTAACAATATTGTTTAATCTTACTCTCAGAATTAAAGAATTTCCTCTGTTCTGGAAAAAATCTAAAATTATCCCTGTTCATAAAAAAATGATAAAAATCTTATATATAACTATCGGCCAGTTACACTTAGTAACAACTTTTCTAAAGTTTTTGAGCGGGTCCTTCATTCAGCATTATACTTTCCTATAAAACATCTAATAGACACTAGACAGCAGGGGCTTCATGAAGGGCAGATCCACTACCACTAAGCTTATTACAATCACGGACTTTATATCAGAATCTACAAATGATAATTCTCAAATTGATGTAGTCTATACAGATTTCTCGAAAGCTTTCGACCGTCTTGACCATTCCATTCTTATATCAAATCTTTCTGACGAATTTGAGTTTTTAACTCGTTTAACTCTTATCTCACTAAACGTCCTCAACATGTTGAATGCTTTAGACACAGCTCAACTGAAATAGTCGCTCCTTCAGGCGTACCACAAGGCTCCATATTGGAACCTCTACTTTTCAACTCTTTTATTAATACCATTTCTAAGCACCTAGAAGTAAAAAGCTTATTATACTGTGATGATAAAAAATTATACTGTAGAATTTATACTATTGAGGACTGCATTAAACTCCAAGCAGCCTCAGTGAATGAATGGTGCAAGAATGACAACTTGCCTCTAAATGCTGTGTGGTCTCCTACTCCTTAAAAAAGAACTGTGTCACTTACCAATCCAAAAATGGATAATGTGACACGATCAAGATCAACCCACTTCAAAGATTTGGGAGTCATTTTTGATACCTCACTTTTATTTAGTTTTCATATCGAAGATATCATCAAAAGAAGTTATGAAATGCTGGGTTTTGTTGTCAGGAACTCTCCATTCTTTGAGAATAACTCTAGCATTAAACTCCTGTACTTTACCTATGTCCGTTCAATTTTGGAATATTCTTCTTAAGTCTGGTCGCCTTACTATCAGGACCATATTCAAGAGCTGGAAAATATACAGCGGAAATTTCTTAAATTCCTTTGGTTTAAATGCGAAAGAGTGTACCCGGAAATCGGCTTCTTACATGCTCGTTTGCTTGAAAGATTTCAGGTAAAATCCTTACAGGAAAGAAGGGATTCGGCAGGTTTACACTTCTTACATAACAAATCCGGTATTAAAAATGTATGGGTTTATAATGGGTATATAGTGTACCCATTTAACTCTATTAAAAGCTAAATCAATATTTGAGCAGTAATGTATAGGTAGCTAAAAAGAGATATTAGATGGAGTAGGCAGATATCCGAAAAATGATGAAAAAATTATTTTAATTAGTGCAGTTTTTTTAATTGTTTTTATCATTTATTTTCGTCGAAATGTTCCCAAATTTTTATCAATAATTTTTATTTCTGCAATTAAAGTAATTAATAAATAATTTTAATAATTAAGAAAATTATTATTTGTATGTAAGGGTAATTAAAATATTTATTTCAGGTTTAATTGGTTAGTTTAATTAATTGTCTTATATTTCTAATTGATGATGAAACAAGGTGAGAATAAAAATGATCCGTTAGTACAATATTTAGTAAAAAAATTAAAATTATAAATGTTGTAACAATTAATATACATTTAGGTAGTATAAATTATTTACTGGCGTAATTGACTCGACAGAGATCTTGCAACTTCTAAATTTACACACTCCTCGGCTGTCAGTTCGCAGTTCTCAAACTTTTTACCTTTCAATACCTCGAGCATTACAAAATTTTCGCCTATACGTAGAGCTTGCAATACATACAACTCTATACAGAATCAATGCGATATATTTAACTGTAGCCTAGCCGAAAATAAAAAAATTCGCTTAGTTTAGATAATCTTGTTTTTTTCTTTTTTATATATTTATTAATAATTTATCATATCTATAATATTAATTTTATTTTGATAAGATGATTTCATGTTTATATATATCGTTTCCACTCTATTATTGGAGTTTCTCTGTTGAGTGATGTAAATAAATAAATAAATAAACAAAATAGGATCTGATTCTTAAAACACCCTGTATATAGAGAAATGTTGGCAACAACGGTCGTCTGGCTCGCTCTCTCTCTCTGGTCTTTCGGGTAACATCTTGCTTGAGAATATGCGAGGCGTCGTCGTCGTCATATTTAAAACGTCGCCTGCGTGTGTTTATACAGATACACGAATTATGTAAGGTGTCTAGACTACTAGAATTTATAAATATGATACAACATTGCGGTTTACTACAGACCGGCCACCGAGCAGACAACATCCCGTGATCAATTTTCTTGTATTAAAACCCGTTAAACAGTGTGTCGCTAAAATGATGATCGTCTCCTCGATACTGATAAGGAGGTTTTTGTTGTATGACTTAGAGTTCATATACACACTGAGAAAAAAGGAGAGGATTTAAATTGTTTAAAAAGAAAAGTTCTTCTCTCTAAGCAATTTCGAATTTCTTTTGACGGGTTATTTATTTAGGTAACCAAAGGCACTATTTATACTATACTAACTTAGTATACTATACTATACTATACTAACTATTTTTAGATAGGAACCAAAACATTTCGACTAATAGTCATAGCAATTATTCCAATTACTTAAATCTAGATTTAAATTTTAACTAAAATTAAAGCTTCTATTGCTGATGTAACTCTGTAGATATAATCTTGCCTAGAATTGCCCTATTTTTGAAATATTAATAGTTTTTAACTTGTTTATATCCTTCAGTAATTTCAACTCTTTTATAAAGAATTTCAGGGAGTTCCAACCATTTTTAATTTTTTGCAGGTATTTGCACCTTTTTTTACATTGGTTTTATGCTTTTGAACCGGTTCTTCATGTCTTCCAGAAACTCTAGGAAATCATTCTTAATATCCACTCCAGTTGGATTTTTTTCCTATTTTTCCAAGTATTTGTACATTTAATATATTGGATCATTCCTTCCAGGCTTTTTTTTTTAATTCATTTTATGCAATTAAAGTCTTTATTTTTCCAGGATTACTGGTACATTTATTGTTACATACTAAATTATTACATTAATAATACTGATAGAACTTATCTATATCTATGAGCAAGGATATGTAATATCTTATGAGGAAATATAAACTGTCAATTATTATTATTTTTTTCAGATATGGATTCATAAAAGCGTCAATTTTTCCAAGCAGTTGAAGTATTTTTTATTACATCCAGGCAAGTGCAGTTCTTTCCCATTTTTCCAGGTATTTATATAGTTAAAATATTTTATCATTCCTGTCAGTTCTTTTATAATTGAGCAAGTTATTTAAGGCAATTAAATTATTCATTTCTATCAGGATTTCCAAGTTTTTCCTCCAGATATGGATTCGTAAAAAAGTCCAATTTTTTTCAAGCATTGACGTCTTTTGAAATACTTCCAGGAGTTATTTCCCATTTTCACAAGTGAAAATCCTGGATTATTTTTTCCAGACACTTGAAGCAATTTCATTTGTATTTTTACAAGTAGTTAGGTACAATCTGGGTTAATTGGTTCTAGGCATTTAAAGTATTTTTTACTATTTCCAGGCCTGTGGAGTCATTTTTCAGTTCCTTCCTATGGATTTATAAAAACGTCAATTTGTTCCAAGCAGTTGAAGTATTTTTTTTTATACTTCCAGGCAGTTAGAGTTATTTTCCGATTTGTCAGGTACATACATAGATAAATCTTGGATCATTTCTTCACTTAAAGCAATTTTATATTTTCAAGTAGTTATAATGTTGGTTACTTTATTCTAGGCATTTGAAGTATTTTTTAGTACTTCCAGGCCTATGGAGTCATTTTTAATTTCTTCCAGGCATTTGGAGCTTTTTTTAAGTTATTTTAAGCAATTGAATTCTCTATTTCTTCCAGGACTGCCAAGTAGTTAAAGCTATATTTCATTTCCTACAGATATGGATTTGTAAAAAGGCCAATTTCTTTCAAGTAGTTGAAGTCTTTTTTAATATTCCTGGATCAATTCTTTTAAGGAATTTGAAGTAATTTTATATTTTTTTCAAGTAGGTATTAATATGTTCCATATATTTGGAGTCTTTTCTCAAGTTCTTCCAGGCCATTGAAGCCACTTTTTTAATTTTTTAAGACAGTTGAAGACATTAATTCCTTATATCCTTCAGTCATTTCAATTAATTTATTAATAATTCCTGGCAGTTCGCACTATTTTTCTTTTCTTCCAAACTTTTGAAGTTTTTTTTAATTTACACTAATTATAGACACTGACAGCCAACCTCCATTTCTTTCAAAAATGTCAGGTATTTTTTTCTATTAATTCTAGGTAGGTACCTAAAGCTCATTTTCATTTCTTCCAGATATTTACCAACCTGGTTTATTATATCTTCCATCAGACATTACGATACTGTTTTTTATTCAATCCAGATAAAAAAAGTCCAATTTCTTTCAAGCATTGAAGTGTTTTGAAATACTTCCAGGAGTTATTTCCCATTTTGTCAAGTTAAAATCCTGGATTATTTTTTCCAGACACTTGAAGCAATTTCATTTGTATTTTTACAAGTTGTTACAATCTGGGTTAATTGATTCTAGGCATTTAAAGTATTTTTTTACTATGTCCAGGCCTGTGGAGTCATTTTTCAGTTCCTTCCTATGGATTTATAAAAACGTCAATTTGTTCCAAGTAGTTGAAGTTTTTTTTTAATACTTCCAGGCAGTTATAGTTATTTCTAATTTTGTCAGGTACATACATAGATAAACCTTGGATCATTTCTTCACTTGAAGCAATTTTATAATTTCAAGTAGTTACAATCTTGGTTAATTTATTCTAGGCATTTGAAGTATTTTTTTAGTACTTCCAGGCCTGTGGAGTCATTTTTAATTTCTTCCAGGCATTTGGAGCTTTTCTTTTCATTATTTTAAGCAATTAATTTCCCTATTTCTTCCAGGACTGCCAAGTAGTTAAAGTAATTTTTTATTTCATCCAGATATGGATTTGTAAAAAGGCCAATTCTTTCAAGCATTGAAGTCTTTTGAAATACTTTCTTAATATTCCTGGATCAATTTTTTCAAGTAATTTAAAGTAATTTTATATTTTTTTCATGTAGGTATTAATATTTTCCATACATTTGAAGTCTTTTCTTAAGTTCTTTTAGGCAGTTGAAGCCAGTTTTAATTTTTTTAAGACAGTTGAAGACAATAAGTCCTTATATCCTTCAGTCATTTCAATTAATTTATTAATAATTCCTGGCAGTTCGCCCTATTTTTCTTTTCTTCCAAACTTTTGAAGTTTTTTTTTATTTACACTAATTATAGACACTGACAGCCAACCTCCATTTCTTTCAAAAATGTCAGGTATTTTTTTCTATTAATTCTAGGTAGGTACCTAAAGCTCATTTTCATTTCTTCCAGATATTTACCAACCTGGTTTATTATATCTTCCATCAGACATTACGATACTGTTTTTTATTCAATCCAGATAAAAAAAAGTCCAATTTCTTTCAAGCATTGAAGTGTTTTGAAATACTTCCAGGAGTTATTTCCCATTTTGTCAAGTTAAAATCCTGGATTATTTTTTCCAGACACTTGAAGCAATTTCATTTGTATTTTTACAAGTTGTTACAATCTGGGTTAATTGATTCTAGGCATTTAAAGTATTTTTTTACTATGTCCAGGCCTGTGGAGTCATTTTTCAGTTCCTTCCTATGGATTTATAAAAACGTCAATTTGTTCCAAGCAGTTGAAGTATTTTTTTTTATACTTCCAGGCAGTTAGAGTTATTTTCCGATTTGTCAGGTACATACATAGATAAATCTTGGATCATTTCTTCACTTAAAGCAATTTTATATTTTCAAGTAGTTATAATCTTGGTTACTTTATTCTAGGCATTTGAAGTATTTTTTAGTACTTCCAGGCCTATGGAGTCATTTTTAATTTCTTCCAGGCATTTGGAGCTTTTTTTAAATTATTTTAAGCAATTGAATTCTCTATTTCTTCCAGGACTGCCAAGTAGTTAAAGCTATATTTCATTTCCTCCAGATATGGATTTGTAAAAAGGCCAATTTCTTTCAAGTAGTTGAAGTCTTTTTTAATATTCCTGGATCAATTCTTTTAAGGAATTTGAAGTAATTTTATATTTTTTTCAAGTAGGTATTAATATGTTCCATATATTTGGAGTCTTTTCTCCAGTTCTTCCAGGCCATCGAAGCCACTTTTTTAATTTTTTAAGACAGCTGAAGACATTAATTCCTTATATCCTTCAGTCATTTCAATTAATTTATTAATAATTCCTGGCAGTTCGCACTATTTTTCTTTTCTTCCAAACTTTTGAAGTTTTTTTTTTATTTACACTAATTATAGACACTGACAGCCAACCTCCATTTCTTTCAAAAATATCAGGTATTTTTTTCTATTAATTCTAGGTAGGTACCTAAAGCTCATTTTCATTTCTTCCAGATATTTACCAACCTGGTTTATTATATCTTCCATCAGACATTACGATACTGTTTTTTATTCAATCCAGATAAAAAAAAGTCCAATTTCTTTCAAGCATTGAAGTGTTTTGAAATACTTCCAGGAGTTATTTCCCATTTTGTCAAGTTAAAATCCTGGATTATTTTTTCCAGACACTTGAAGCAATTTCATTTGTATTTTTACAAGTTGTTACAATCTGGGTTAATTGATTCTAGGCATTTAAAGTATTTTTTTACTATGTCCAGGCCTGTGGAGTCATTTTTCAGTTCCTTCCTATGGATTTATAAAAACGTCAATTTGTTCCAAGTAGTTGAAGTTTTTTTTTAATACTTCCAGGCAGTTAGAGTTATTTCCCGATTTGTCAGGTACATATATAGATAAATCTTGGATCATTTCTTCACTTGAAGCAATTTTATATTTTCAAATAGCTATAATCTTGGTTAATTTATTTTATCATTTGAAGTATTTTTTGGTACTTCCAGGCCTGTGGAGTCATTTTTAATTTCTTCCAGGCATTTGGAGCATTTCTTTTAATTATTTTAAGCAATTGATAATATTTCTATTATATTATAATATCCCTATTTCTTCCAGAATTTCCAAGTAGTTAAAGCTATATTACATTTCCTCCAGATATGGATTTGTAAAAAGGCCAATTTTTTCAAGCACTGAAGTCTTTTGAAATACTTGCAGGCAGGTGAAGCAATTTCATTTTTATTGTTCAAGTAGTTATAATCTAGGTGAATTTGTTCTAGGCATTTGAAGTATTTGTTTAGTACTTCCAGGTCTGTGGAGTAATTTTTAATTCCTTCCAGGCATTTGGAGCTTTTTTTAAATCATTTTAAGCAATTGAATTCCCTATTTCTTCCAGGATTTCCAAGTAGTTAAAGCTATATTTCATTTCCTTTAGATATGGATTTGTAAAAAGGTCAATTTCTTTCAAGCATTGAAGTCTTTTGAAATACTTTCACGCAGTTAAAGCAATTTCATTTTTAATTTTCAAGTAGTTACAATCTAGGTTAATTTGTTCTAGACATTTGAAGTATTTTTTTACTATTTCCAGGCCTTTGGGTTATTTTTCAGTTCTTTCCAGTCATTTGAGGCGTTTTTTAAGTTTATTTTAAGCAGCATTGCATTCCCACTTCTTCCAGGATTTTTAGGTAACAAATAACATCATTTTTTCTGATATGGATTTATAAAAACGTCAATCTGTTCCAAGCAGATGACATTTTTTTTAATACTTCCAGGCAGTTATAGAGTTATTTCCCATTTTGTCAGGTACATACATAGATAAATCCTGGATCATTTCTTCACTTGAAGCAATTTTATATTTTTAAGTATTTATAATCTTGGTTAATTTATTCTAGGCATTTGAAGTATTTTTTTTAGTACTTCCAGGCCTGTGGACTAATTTTTAGTTCCTTCCAGGCATTTGGAGCTTTTTTTTATTATTATGAGCAATTGAATTTCCTATTTCTTCCAGGACTTCCAAGTAGGTTAAGCTATTTTTTATTTCATCCAGATATGGATTTGTAAAAAGGCCAATTCTTTCAAGCATTGAAGTCTTTTGAAATACTTTCTTAATATTCCTGGATCAATTTCTTCAAGTAATTTAAAGTATTTTATATTTTTTTCATGTAGGTATTAATATTTTCCATACATTTGAAGTCTTTTCTTAGGTTCTTTTAGGCAGTTGAAGCCAGTTTTAATTTTTTTCAGACAGTTGAAGACATTAAGTCCTTATATCCTTCAGTCATTTCAATTAATTTATTAATAATTCCTGGCAGTTCGCCCTATTTTTCTTTTCTTTCAAACTTTTGAAGTTTTTTTTTATTTACACTAATTATAGACACTGACAGCCAACCTCCATTTCTTTAAAAAATGTCAGGTACTTTTTTCTATTAATTCCAGGTAGGTACCTAAAGCTCGTTTTAATTTTTTCCAGATATTTAGCAACCTGGTTTATTATATCTTCCATCAGGCATTACGATACTGTTTTTGTTTGTTCCAAGAAGTTTTTTTTTAATTCTTCCAGGCAGTTAGAGTTAATTCCCATCTTTGTCAGGTACATACATAGATAAATCTTGGATCATTTCTTCACTTAAAGCAATTTTATATTTTCAAGTAGTTATTATCTTGGTTACTTTATTCTAGGCATTTGAAGTATTTTTTTAGTACTTCCAGGCCTGTGGAGTCATTTTTAATTTTTTCCAGGCATTTGGAGCTTTTTTTTAAATTATTTTGAGCCATTGAATTCCCTATTTCTTCCAGGATTTCCAAGTAGTTAAAGCTATATTTCATTCAGATATGGATTTGTAAAAGTCTTTTTTAATATTCCTGGATCAATTCTTTCAAGGAATTTCAACAAATTTAATAAATTCCTGGCAGTTTGCACTATTTTTCTTTTCTTTCAAACTTTTGTTTTTTTTTTATTTACACTAATTATAGACACTGACAGCCAACCTCCATTTCTTTCAAAAATATCAGGTATTTTTTTCTATTAATTCCAGGTAGGTACCTAAAGCTCGTTTTCATTTCTTCCAGATATTTACCAACCTGGTTTATTACATCTTCCATCAGGCATTACAATCCTGTTTTTTATTAAATCCAGATATTTTGGTCACTTTTCTTAAGAACGGTTGCTCCTAGCGACTTTCACTAAATACATTTTTTTACGTGAGGTTCATTTTGTCAATTAAAAATGACATACAAGCATGCACACAAAAGTTATGTATATGAAACTTTAACACCCTGTATTTAGACTGAGTCAAAAAAATCGACAATTTTTTTTTGAAAAATATATCGAAAATATTATTCAAGAGGTCTTATTCGAGTTGTGAATAACTTTTTAAAGCGTAATTTTATGTAAAAATATTAAGAGACCTTTTTTGTAGAGCATTAAATTTCCTTTAAGACTCTATATTGTTCTTTTCTATATATTTATTTGTTTGTTAAAAAGTTCCAAAATAAAAAAGGTAAGTGTAAAAAATATATCAACTTTTAAAGCTTGATTTTTCGAAAACGATCATATTGAGTCGATGTTTTTGGCCCTCTACAACTGTGTATATATTATAAGATGATCATAATAGGAGTGCAATCGGCGATTAACTATTATTAATATTAATAATCAGTAATATAAAATTGAACGATTCTTTAACCACATGAGCGAGTCCAGTCGTAAAATCATATAAAAATTAACCGTTTCTGGATGCAACCGGTGCACCGGCGTTAAAACGCAATAAAAATTGCATAACGTTCTAAAACATTCAACAACCCCGCATCATGTCGTGTAACTGACCCGCTTTTTTAAACAAAATAAAACCGGCTCTTTGCCTACTAATGCATAGTTTCGGTGCTGAATTTGCGGTTTGTTTTTCTTGGGAAAACATAAAATGATTTACACTTAAAAGATATTTTGTCTAGTGCAATAAAAAAAAAACAGTGGCGTGATTGGCGAAAATGCACGTACGCATTTTATATGGTAACACCATTATAATTTCAACTCTTAAATGCTGTCAAATTGTTTGTCATCTGTCATTTCACTGAGTGGGAATTTGACAGTTTTAACAACTGACTTTACGTGACAGTCGATCAGTTACAATCCTTATTCATTTCTTCCAGGCATTTGACATATTTTCCTATTAGTTCTCAGTTTTTTGTTATCCTTTTTGTCTAAAGTATGTGGCTGTCAGTTATCTGTTAGTTAAATTGGCAAAAGCAGCTGATTGGACAGGAAACCAGATATTTTTGTTTTGACATATGAGTGACAACTGTTTAGAAAATCAGCTCAATCTTGGAGAAAAAAATATGATCGGTTCTGAATGTCACTTACCTGTCAGATAAGTGGCATCATCTAGATTGTCATGACAGAGGTCCAACTTATCAAAATGGCAGAGGGTGGCCATCTTGTAGAAAAGAAATATGGTGACTTGTATACCGAATATACTCATTTAACATTAAATTAAAACAGAAATGTGAAGGAATGCAATTGAAATGAACCCATTCATTCACATGCATAATGCATCGCATAAGCGACCAGTAAAATTTTCGTAGGTAGTAAATAAAAATGGGCCATTGTTTCCCCGGTCTCAATTCAAAGCCATTCATTCATAAAATTATACAATTATGCCCGTGTTACTTTCTGAATGGAAATTCTTCTTGGATTTGTCATTGTTTTATACCGGGGGGGTGTTAAAAGAAGAGCAAGCATGATTTTTTCCTCTGGTAAAGACTTTTTTAGGGAAAATCCTGATTTTACAGAAATAATTTGTCCCAAAATTACAGTAATTGAAACGATGCAATTTTGTTACCTGTAAAATATTAATTTTTTTGCATATATTGATGCGGATAAGTATTATCAGAGAGTTTAATAGATTTTAAGTAGACGGGAAATAAATCACGCGGTGCTCAATATTCGTAAGAAGAGTGCAATTGTGTCTTGGTACACAGAGACAACAATTTGAGCACTTAATATAATTTTAATTTAAGATAAATGTTTTTTGTTAATAAATTTATTGTTTTTTTTTATTTATTTATTTACCGAGGCGTGTTAAGCCCAATATTAAATAAAATTGTTAATAAAGTTTCCCTAGTTTTTTTTTATTGAGTATATAGATTAATTTAGTATCTTTTGAAATATTTGCAGTTGTTTCGGTTCTACACGTTGACAATGTTTAAAACAGTGAAAAAAATTATTTTAGGACGAAATTTTGGAAAAATTATGTTAGGTGACTCACTTTGGCGCCCTCTTTGATTTGCTTTTACAGAAATGATTCTGGAACTAAAATTTTAAGGCAATTAGTTATTATAAACATTTTTTGTTTCAGACACTTTTTCCTAAAACCCACGGTTCGATTATAAAAAAAATTTGAGTTTTCCAAAAAAGTACGGAGCGAGGGACCGCAACTTCTTGTTTTTGGGCTTTTTATAAGGAACACTAACTTGGGGCAAAGCATCAAAATTTCTCCTATTTGTGCCGAAATTAACACTTTTCAGATGACTGTAGGACTAATAAAACCAGAATCGTAAAAATGGCAAACCAATGACATAATCACAGTTATGTGAACGCCCACAGTCCACTCGGGCTCTAGACGAAAATTATTAGCTTAGGTCGTACATTCTATACAGAAGAACCAATAAATTAAATTTAAAAAAAAGAGGAATAAGAAAAGACCCACCGCAGGACACGAAGATCCAGTTTCCGCGTGTTTGCGTCGAACGAAAAATGCAAATTCGCGATTCCACATAATCGGATTTATCATAATGATGCAAGACCTCCCCGCCCACCTATACTACTCGAAATCCATAAAAGATCTGTTTTGGTTTTTTGTGGTCGTCTCGATTTAAATTTTAAATTCATCGGACAGACGACAGCAGTTTTCGATTTTTGGGCGGTTTTTGACCCCGCTAAGTGTGAATTTTTCATGAAAAAATCACACTTCTTCTTTTTTATTCTTTTTTGGAGGTCACGTGTGAGCCGGATACGCGTCATAAATGAATCAATGGGGGCATTCATTTAGAACGGTTGAATGAATCGAAGAACGAAATTGAAAATATGTTTTTAAACATTCTTTTGGTACCTACCTAAGATTTTTGGCTTTTGAACCTTGATTGAGTGCCGATCGTTCAGGGAATATCGTCGCCTCAGAGTAACACTTAGATTCTGAGACTACTGCACATTCGGTATCGCAAACAATGCCTTTACTTAATGCTATACTAAGATATCTCTTAAAAACTTTCCCTAATTTAATAAGTTCGTTCGCGCGAGGAATCCTGAACTACTTTGGTATTAAAGTACATGCGCTTTTAAGCTTCGTCGTTCGCGGGACACAAAAATTAGATGTTCGCGGAACAAGGATATTGTGTTCCGAATTAATTCCGAACACCTTCAATAGATCCCAGAGTCAAAGCAAGAGGATATAATCCTGTAAACCGACTTGATTTTTTTAACAGTGGTGAACGACTCTCAAAATACAGAAACTATTGTTCATACGTTAAATATATTTGGTAAGAGTAATTCGTATATCTTAATTATATTATTAATTATATTATAATATAATATAATATCTTAATTATATTACCGAACACCTTCAATAGATCCCAGAGTCAAAGCAAGAGGATATAATCCTGTAAACCGACTTGATTTTTTTAACAGTGGTGAACGACTCTCAAAATACAGAAACTATTGTTCATACGTTAAATATATTTGGTAAGAGTAATTCGTATATCTTAATTATATTGTTCTAATAAAATTTCAGATTTGTTTTTTTTTTAAAGGACGATGCATAATTTAGCCTCCAGTGACAAGAAAATAAAGGAGTTGGTCGCAAATCATGACGTACCGAAAGTACACAATTACTTCGAGGATATTGTTGCTTTCCTTACTGACGAAGTATATGTGTGCCATTTCCGTTTACGCTGAAAGAAACCCCAACAATTACCTGAAAGATTTGAAATGTTTCGTATTACGGCATCATCAGATTTGATTGTAAATAGAATAACACACATTAAAGAACGCTCATGATATATGACACAGGTAAACGTGAGATGGTGACTATTACATGTATAGTTAATAACGATTTATTGAATAAAAATACCTAGTTTCAACCAATGTTTTGGTAATTAAATCTGTTACCGTTATCAGATAAATTAAATTAAATTAAAAATATCTATTTTTTTATTGTTGTTCTTCAAAAATACAAAATTAATTTAAATATACCTTTTTTTTATAATTTGACTTTGATAAACTATTTTAAAAATTAATAAAAAAACAATGATTTTTTAAGGGGTGTGAACCTAATGTACATTAATGATAAAAAATATATGAATAAAGTATATTCCAAATTATCAATTAATTTTAAGAATGCCCTGTTCTACCTCTCTCCTTAGCAAAGGAATCCATTAATCGTATTATGCATTTATCTTCATTTAACATTATAAATGCACTTTCCTTTAATTTACGTAATTTTCAAATTGGTTCCTTTGTTAAAATTGAGGAAGCAGCTCAGTTTATTCTATGGTTATTGTCGAATGCATGTTGTGTAATTCTGAATTTTTGAAAATCATTGTGTTTTATGTAATATTTATATTCATTAATTCTTTTTGGTAATGATCTACAAGTTTTACCTATGTATAAAATTTACCACAAGTACGAGAAATTTTAAATATTACATTTTTATTAAATTAATTTTCATTGAAAGGTCTAGTTCTTGTTTAAGAATAGTTCTTATGTTAAATTTTTTAGCAATTCTTTTAATCACTTAAAAACCTGGATAAAATAAGATTTGTGGAAAAAAGAAGTTGATACACGGATTATCAAATTCTTTAAAGTATTTTTCCAAGAAATATTTTAGACAATTGTTTTGTATTAAGTCATTTTTGTTTTATTACAAAACAACAAATATTGATTAATACAAATCATATCATATAAACTTTTTACCACTCCTCTCTTTAGCTTTACCATTATTGGATGATTCGAATTAAAATTAAGATATCTATTAGTATGAGTTGATTTACGGTAAATTCTACAGTAGTTTCAAAATGTTGTAAATGTTTTTTAATTAAAATATCAAATAAAGGAAGCTGATCATTAATCTCCTTTTAGGAAGTAAATTTTGTAGTAGATTCCTTGGAATTAATGTAATTTAAAAAATTATTAAGGTATATTTCGTTATGGTAACGTATTGGAAAAATATCATCAATATTCAAAATCAAAATTTTCCATACGTATATTACTAACAATTGGCGAAAGAGGAGAATCCATAGCCATACCGAAGTTTTGTTGATAAAATTCATTATTATATTGGAAATAATTAGTTTTTACACAATAGGTTATAAGTTCTAAAATCGAACATTTAGTTTTGTGCTTTCTGCTAAATTATTATCATTCTTAAAATTTTGTCAATTGGAACATTAGTAAAAAGACTTACAAAGTCATAACTTACCAAAAGATCAAGATATGTTGGGATAGTTTGGTTGCATTTACTAAGGTAAGTATGAAAAAGTAAATGTCAAACCAATTTCTAAAAATTACAATCAGTCAAGTACCACGTTTATACAGGAAATTAAGCGACTTTAGCTGCTAAACCGGTTAAGAGTTCAGTTTCGCTAGTGTTTACATGAGAGGATTAAGAAAGGGATTCCACCACAAGGGATTAAACAAGTAAAGGGTGTTTTTTTTAGAAGTTTAAATTTTAAGTTATCAAAACTGTTTCTAGTGATTGTCAATTTGACAGTTGGTGGTGTATTCGTGGTCAGTACAGTTTGCCATTTCACAATGAATAGACTTACTCCAGAACAACGCTTTCAAATTGTGCAAATATATTTCGAAAATCATAGTTCAATTCGCGAAACTAACCGTGCGCCGCGTCCATTTTACGGTCGACATAATCGGCCATCCGAGCAAGCGATTCGAAAAACCATGAATCGTTTTCGTACCACGCATACTCTAGTTGATAATACGCATCCACAAAGACGCCATACAGTGCGCACAGAAGAAGTTATTGGAGCATAGTGTTGAAGAGGACCCGAATAAGTCGATTCGCCATCGTGCACAACAATTGGGGCTGTGCCCATCCACTTTGTGGAAGATTTTGCGGCAAGATCTTGGCTTGCGAGCTTACAAGATCCAACTTGTGCAAGAACTGAAACCGCGTGACCATCATGCGCGCCGTACGTTCGGTGAATGGGCGGAAAACAGTATTCAGCTTGACCCATTTTTTCAATCCAAAATTTTGTTCAGCGATGAGGCTCATTTTTGGTTGAACGGCTTCGTCAATAAGCAAAATTGCCGAATTTGGAGTGGAGAAAATCCAGAAGCTTTTGTTGAGACGCCCTTACATCCATTGGCCCATATTTTTTTAAAGATGATAACGACCAGAATGTTACAGTCAATGGAGAACGTTATAGAGCGATGTTTGCCGACTTTTTTGTTCCTCAGTTGAACCGACTTGATGTAGCAGAGCTTTGGTTTCAACAAGATGGTGCAACATGCCACACAGCGCGTGACACTATCAATTTATTGCGGGAAACAAATTTCACGCAATGGACCTGTGAACTGGCCTCCACGATCGTGTGATCTCACACCCCTGGATTACTTTCTTTGGGGATATGTGAAGTCACATGTCTTCAAAGATAAACCACAGACGTCGGATCACTTGGAAGCAAACATTCGCCGCGTTATTGCCGAGATACGGCCCCAGATGCTTGAAAAAGTGGTCGAAAATTGGACTTATTACTACCCGATTACGCTACATTCGAACCAGCCGTGGCGCTCATATGCCCGAAATCATTTTTAAGCACTAATGGCATAACAATATCTTTTAAGTTTTAAAAGTCACATAAATAAATTTAAGTACTTAAATAAGATCAATATTATAATAATTTCGATGTTGAGATTTTTTATTTGATTTTTTATTTTTTTATTTCGTATTGTTTCTAATATTCTGCCACGCCCTGACTTATCCCTAAAATTTAACTGTCATCAAGACTCGTTTTCCTTCTGCGCGCTCCCATTCTCTTCAGAACTCTTATTTTTAATTTGTCTTTTTGTTTTTTGTTTTCTTTTGTTTTTTTTTTTTGGGAATTATTTTATTAAGTAGTTTTTTATTTATTTCTCTTTGCATACTTTATATGTACTATTTTTTTTAAATTTATTTTTTGTATTTATTATAGTAGCTATTTATTAGGTTAAGGGTCCTTTCGCAGGCGTCCGCTCAGCGGTCACTGTTACCGGTTTTGTAATCGTGAATTGGTCCTTTTTTGTCAACTGTATATATTATGTGTAACTCAATGATACATGTATTTTTTTACTTTTGGCAAAATAAACAATTTTGAATTTGAATTTTAAATAAAACCAATACCATGTCAATATTTTTTTTTTATAGTTTTATTTCACTTCAAATTTGTATACCTCTCAAAAAAAACCCTTTATTACTATTACCAACATAAGAATAAAAAAAAAATTGGTTGAGCTGACTACTAGTAGTTATTAGTTGACTACGTAGTTAATCAGGTTATGTTATGTTATTGTATATTTTGTAATTGTTTTAATTTTGCAACACCATAAAGCACAAATACGATAAAATCAAAGAGGAAAAACCGTCCCGATTTTTAAATTTTTGTTGGTTGGCAGCACTGAAAATTAATGCGAATTTGGATCTTCTACCGTATACACGGAACCTTAATGCGCATTAAGCGAGATCATCCACATATTTGAAACGTTTTAAAATAATGCAGATTAGGAACGCTATATATTTACTGGTGTCTACACATGCGTTTTATCTAAATTCGCATTTCGCTATTTAACGCTTTATAACGGTTGCAAAATGTTATTTTTAATTTTGATCACTACTTCGTAATTTTTCACTATTTTATAAGTTGTTTTTTCTTAATAATGCAAAATAAACAATATTTGTTTGTGACTTTGTCTACATCTTCATCTTTGGCTTTTTACATAACTTTTAGATTTTAAGGCTTCTTTATTGCAATTTATTAAAAACCTACTAACCAGACTTCAGCCCATACTTTTATCTAATACAAAAAATCCAAATATATAAATTTATCCTAATACAAAAGGATTTAACATAGCAAAAAAACTGTGAGACCTATACCTATTCGGCGAAACTCTTAAAATGACTTATCACATTAATGATTGTGCGGAATTTTACGACCCTATTGAATTTGAGGCATTAGAGGATGTGTCGATTTAATTTTGGTAAAACCGATCTTTTTGTTCCACATAGGAAAAAGTAATTTATAGTATTTTTGAATTACTAATGAGACACTCCTGCTATGGAAAAACAAATATGGTATAGTATGACTTATATGTACGTAAATAAATAAATAAATAAATAAAATATTCACTACCTACATATTATACGTAGTCTAAAGTAGTACACACGCTATTGTTTTGTTTTGTAAATTATATGTAAAGGTGATTTAAACGTCTGACCGCCTAAATCATCATCTTGTTTTTTTTTCCTGTGGTCCGACGGGAGCGACTTTCTCGTGGTTTTTTCCGAATATTTTTACTTGACGGTCGGTCGGCCCCGGCCATCATCCGAAAATCTAAAATTTAAAACACCGACCGACCCGATGGAATAAATCAAAATTTTCGGACCAATTTGCCGGCGATCTATGGAAATGACGGACAGAGATGGATACAGAGGATTTGTCTCTGGACTCAAATGGATTTTATTCATTTTTTCTTATACCAAAAACACAAACCAGGGCCGTATTGAAAAAAAAACCCGATCACCATTCCTCGCACACTAAACGTCCGATTTTCAACTTAAAATCTCCAACATAGTGTTCAGTTTCTTCGGTCATTTTTCAAAAGATTGTTTTATAGTTCATTAAATATTTGTAAAATTTAACTGACCCGTATTTCTCATACGCAATGATGAGGGATAAACTTGAGCCACCCTGTATAAATTTAACTTTTTTTGTGCAGACTAAGTTCGCCCCTGTTTAAATAAATTACTATAAATGTTCATCTAGTACAGCTTTGTGGTTATTTATCCCGCATCTGTCAAAGTATCGAGTGTACATCTTTGTACTGTGATAAGTGTGATTTATTTTTTGCATTTTTGTGCTGGTGAAGCCCATTTTTGTTTCATTGATTAAGAACAGTAAGTGAATTTTTTCTTATTGGTTTTTCGGGGGCAAAATTTATATTTTTATAAAAAAAAATCAGTTTTTATGAAACCCTAGTCGAAGTAAATTTTCGAAATAAAGCACGTCTTTCATAAATATGTCTTTTAAATCTTTTTTTTTTTAATTTATTTGTGACAATATTATTCGGGAGAGTTGATACCAAAAAATATAATTTTACTACTGAATTATTTATTTAAATACAAGGCTTTTTTATAGATAGACTAGAAAAGATACAACTTAGTGCCTTGCCAATTGATACACCTTCATTAAACTTTACAAATATACCAAGAAAGAGACCTAACTTACTTATTTATTTATTAATATCCCTATAATAATAAAAAATATAAAAAAACTTAAGTATAAAGACAATAAAAAAAATGAGAACAATATAATACCTTACCCTTAAGTACCGCTTAAATGACGTCAGACTGGTGAAAAATATGTCATGAGTGAAATTGAAACACGCAAAATTAAGACTAAATCCGAATTGTCCCGACGATTATCCAAATATTTAATACCATAAAACTTAATTAGCTCAGTAGTAGAATTTAGTTTATTTACAAACTTGTGTTTTACCTTTTTAATTTGGTTAATATATTTAGGAAACATCGGATTCGAAACTACTGTCACGTATTCTATGCTTGATTTAACAATATTATAGTAGTAAGATTTAGGTAAAATCTGTATTGTTGTGACGAATTCATATTTTGTTATCCAATTATTCTATCAATACAATACAAAAAAAGTCGATCATCGTAAGAGGAAGCACAAAATATCTTACTGATTTTTGATACAAGTAAACTCTTTGCCAAATATTAAACCTTCACTAAACCTAATAAATATACCAAAAAATAGATCTACTTTGCTTATTTATTTATAATAGCTCTACAGTCATAAAATTATAAAAAAAGAATTAAAACAATAAGAAAATTAGAGCAATATAATAACTTACCCTTAACTGGCGCTTAATGATGAAAAATATGTCATCATTGAAATTGAAACACGCAAAATATAAGGACTAACGTTAATATTCATTTTTCCAGACAGCTTGTTAATGAATAACTTAAACTAAATCTGATATGTCTCGATGACTCTTCAATATCATAAAAATGTAAGTTATTACAATAGTTAAAAATTGGAAATTTAGTATATATACAAACTTGCGTTGTCCCTATCCAATTTGGCCAATATACAAGGTGTTACAGGGTAAAAAGGTGCTCCTTAAGGGTGTTCATACTTAGGGGATTTTAAGAAGAAACGTTCAAATAAAGCTATGTCCTAAACCTCTTAATTTTTGAGCTACCCTGTATATTACTGCATGATACTACCTATTATTATGAAGGGATAAAAATTTATAACCATTTGTCTCTGAAAATTAAAAATTTGAAAAATAATAGTCAATTCAATAGGCAAGTTAAAAAACTGTTGATAGATAAGGTATATTATTCCCTTGAGGAGGCTTATGGCGATAGAATGTGATTCATCATTCAACTTTTCGTAATATTAAAAACGTGATGTAATTTAAAATCAGTTTACTTGTATTTATGCTGTACTATTATTATTTTTTATTGTTTCCTTTTTTCTGTTTGTTTTATTGTTCTCAATTACTTTTATTGACATTTTTATGTTTATATTGTATTATTTATTTATTTTTTCTATAGGTTCCTATTTTTCGATAGCAGGGACATAGCTCTGTAGTTTTCTGAATTTCTTGTATTACTCTTCTTATAGATGAGGATAATATTTGTTTTTTCAAGCCTATTAGGTAAACACCTGTAGAAAAGTTTTCTTTATAAAATTATTCAGTAGTCAGCAAATAAACTCAACTACACATTTAAGTATCCTTATACTTGAAACATAAAAAAAAATATTGCCTCAGAATGTTTCAAATGAAAGCCTCTGAACCAGACAACGATTTAAATCATTCATTACATTTTTATCCTCAACTACCTCGACGAAATTCAAAATGACTTACGGTAGATCGTTGAATCGTTGAGAAGGTTTTCATGTCTATCTCTTTTTTAAAGGATGTTTCTCTTTACAACTGATCATGCATATTTTTTGGACCACTCTGTATATTAAAATATTTATCCAATTGTGATAAAATTCGAAAATATTTCCAATAGAGATTCGGTCGTATAGTGCCATTCCACACGAGTTGAAATGTCGTTATTATTTTATGCTCTGATTGTATACGTCGATATATGTGAATGTGGATTATTTGTGTACAAGTTGAACGGAATTGTAGGCGGAATGGAATTACCAGAAGCATTACCACAAAAAACAATTGTAACGTGTTTTCCGTGCTCTGGAGCTACGAGGTGTACACATTTCAGTCCTTTTTTTGCCAACACACTTTGCTGATGATGTAAGCTTAGCTACAGCTTTTATCATCGACATTAAAATTTTTTTCTGTGCTTTCCATAAGATCCAGTTCCGAAAGGATTTTTTTAATTTTTCAAAATGGTCATTAACGATAAATCTGTTTAGTTTCTGGGCACGGGCGGGATTCATACTTTGAACCTTTCTTTGCCTTATTTCAGGATTTCGTTTTAAAAATCCGTCAAGCCAATGCCGACCGGCCCGCCAAACGAATAATTCTTCCAGACAGTTCAGTTTTATAATTTACAGTTAGTACTGGTCTCCGCCCCATTACTGCTTTATTATATTGGTTTTTATTAACATCCCGAGACAGAATTCTTCTTGGTATTAAAAATGACTTTGAAGCACCTTGACGAAACATTCGATCTTCCTGTACAGCTTCAACTGCATTTTTACGTCCAATTTGCTCCATTTACTCCGAATGCCTTGGTTTTTGTCTTACCAATCATATCTGTAGTAATTTATACCAATAACTAACTTACCGGCAAATAGCTGACAATATGCCCAAGTGGGCATTTTGTTACACATGCAGTCAAGTTAGGGTAAGATATTTTTTGTCTAAGCTCTTACCTTAAATCTATCCCTTTTTAGTTCAATACACACTTTATTATCCTCTTATAGAGCACAAAGCATTTCAGTTTATCATAACTCTTTTATCGCAACTTTATAGTAAAAAACTTGAAGCTTATTCTTATAGCGCCGCAATAAATAAAAAAAAACAGATTGTAGTCTGTGATTGTAGTATTGATGTTTCTCTTTACAACTGATCATGAATATTTTTTGGACCACTCTGTATATTTAAATATTTATCCAATTGTGATAAAATTCGAAAATATTTCCAATAAACATTCGGTCATATTTCCACACGTGTTGAAATGTCGTTATTTATGCTCTGATTGTATACGTCGGTATATGTGAATGTGGATTATTTGTGTACAAGTTTGACCTAAAAAATCAAAGAAAAAAGAGCATGTGCATGCAAATGTAGTTTACAACTTGCTTGGGGAAGCCCTGAAAGCCTCAATCCTTAAAGTAGTATATCCGATATAGGTAAGTAGATGCATTATTTATTTATTAAGTCACTGGATTTAAAGTCTTGCGGTGCCTAATTTCTGATCATAGATTAACATGTTGTGAAATAGTGTCAACAGTTACTATAATTAGAAGGGAGAAGCAAAATTATTTAAATTTTATAGTCGTAAACTATGGTCTACACTTCGCAATTTAAGTATCCATACTTCAAATTAAACAAAAAAGGATTTACCACATCACCTTTCTAAGTCTGATGCTCGTAACACTCATTTTGCCCAATTTTTCCAAATTATAAATAACAACTGTAATAGTAAAATAAATGTGTATAATTCTAATCTTCTTAATGCTCTTTTAAGCTTTAACAGGCAAGGGGTATTTTCTTAAAATGCACATAATAAATTGTTACAAACAGTTACTTGCATGGAAGGGCGCTATTGGAATTCCACTTGCTAAAGTTATTGATACTAATGATTTATCTGAGTTGGGTATCATAAGCATCTGGCCAGCAGCGTCTAACATTATGGAAATAGTTCCTCAATATATTCACGATTATTATTTGAATAACAAACTATTACCTAATACTCAGTGTGGATTTAGGGGTGGGCTTAGTACAGCTACAGCTCTTTCTAAAGTAACCACTGATATTTTTGAAAGCACAGATCAGGGCAACATTACAGTACTTGCAATGCTTGATTACTCAAAGGCCTTTGATATGATCAAGCATTGTCTTTTAGTATCCGACAGCCGTTAGAGCAGAAAAAAAAGCTTTTTATAGAAATTAATTTAAGAACTGTACATATGGGAAAAAATGGAGTGAATTAAGAAAAATATTACCTTGTAAGCAAAAACAGATTCCTGGAGCTTTTAAGGATCCCGATAATTTCAATAATTATTTTGTTGACAGCAATAAGGTACCTAGCAGCGATAATAGTCAAGAAATAATTAATTTTTATAAAAATAATTCGACAATCGACAAATAAATCGACATTTGGTATCGAAAATCTTAATATAACATTAATTCATATGTGCTGCCCTTTTATAATAGCTTTTATATTGCATATAATTAATAATTGAAAGCAGCTATTTTCCCAAATGTTGGAAAGAGGCCTTTGTGATGCCATTGACACTCAAATTCGAAATTTTTTAAATGCTAATGATATTTTGCTCCCTAAACAGTCTGGATGACATCATAAGATCTAGAGATGATGGTATGATTTCTGCCCTTGTTCTATTGCACTATACGAAAGCCTTTGATTTTGTTAATCACGAAATTTTAAAGTCTATATTTCACTACATAGGTTTTTCTGATAAAGCTATTAATTTCATTAATTCTTATTTAAGCGGTAGGGTGCAGCGAGTCAGGATAGAGAAAAATGTATTTGAACCTTTGGAAGTTGATAATGGCATGCCTCAAGGTGGTGTTTTAGGACCCTTATTTCTTATTATTTATACTTTATTTTTATTTAAAAAACTGCCTTTACCATTGTTATGCCTGTGATACTCAGTTGTATTACTCTTTTTTGCCAAAAGATGCTAAAAATGCGGAAGCAAAAATTAATCAAGACTTACAAGCCATATGCGATATTTCGTCAAAACATTTTCTAAAATTAAATCCTTCTAAGTCGTCTGTAATGTTTATTGGTAATAAGCAAAAAATTAACCATATTTTAGACAGCAACACTATTAATATTAAGATGGGTGATGCTAATATTCCTGTTGTAGATAATTGCAAAAGTTTGAGCTTAATAGTGGATAGTGATTTGCGATTTCATCAACACGTTTCTAATGTTCTAAAAAAAGGGTATTTTGCTTTAAAATTAATTTACTTGCATAGGCAAAAGTAAAGATATTAAAAAAATGTTGTGTGACTCTTTAGTGCTGTCACAATGCAATTATTGCGATGTTGTTTACGGTTGGTGCCTAGACTATAATGACAGGTGCCGATTGCAAAAGCTTCAGAACTCATGTATTCGCCTAATTTTTGGCATACGCAGACGTAATCGCGTTTCCCATGGACTTTCCGAGCTTGGTTGGTTAAATATGCAAAAGCGTTTCTACATTTTTTTTAGTTAGTTTTTTTTAAGTTTTGGCCACAATGTTAAAGACCAGAATCTGCCTTGAAAGAATTCTGAATTCTTGTTGGCCTTTTATTTGCATAAAATAATAAATGTGTATTTTTTTTATGTAGTTATGATGAGTTTGCAAACACTCATCTGTATATATATTTTTTAAACCTGATTCACTCACTGAGGCCTCTGATTCTTTAAATGATGAGCTTAAACTAAAATGCGAGTTAGCTCATGAATATAACTTAAATTTCAATTCAAAACTTAACGACCTTTGGAAATAAAAATGGAGTTGAGCTGGTAGAATCAAACATGAACATATACAATAATAAGCTGCAATTTTATTGACCTCGCTCGCAATATGGGTCTTGGTGTTGAATCAAAACTACGATTTAACGGCCATGTAGAGCAGTTAACGTGAAGGGTATTTTCTGGTTTGAAAATGCTTTTTACTAATAAGAAAAAAAAATATATAAACATCAAGACAGGCAACTTTACCACAGAGAATATATAAACATATACTTAGAACAAAAAATCAAGCTGAGCAAAAAAAACACACTGCGCAAGGCAAACGCCCGATCCATTTAGCATAAATAGCATTATAAAACATGAACGTTATTTTTACAAATAAAAAGAGACTAAGGGATAAAACTATAGAAAAAAGCCTACGCATTCTGTCGATTCTTACCTACAGATTGGAAACTGTAGCAATAACCCAAAAGCATGGAGAGACTAATACTGGGAGTCATCTCGAGGGACAAAATATGAAATGAACACATAGAATCAAAGTGACGGATATTGGCAAAACGGTAGCAAGCCAGAATTGGCAATGGAGCGGTTATGTGACGAGACAGCACCCTGGAGACCAAGAGAAACAACAAGAAATATGGGATGAAACAGAAATGGATAGATTATGTAAGAACGAAGTATTCTATGCCTCGTTTTCGTACAACATTTTATACTAGGTCCCTTGCCTATAACGAATTAAAGCTACTCAACTCACTTCCGGATAAATTTCGATTGCATAACATGAGATGATATTCACGCTCTGTGCCTATAGGTCTTTTGCCAAATATTTCCAAATAGAATTTTGCCAATTGCCTGCAGTATTTTTTAAAAAATAATACATATTTTTTATTTTTTCCCGCAACAATTTAAATATTTTTGTTTAAATCTACTGTTCCCTTGTCAATATTTAGTTGCTAACTTAAGTTCCTAATCTCGGAGCCTCTTTGAGAGAGTGTACTTGGCTATGCCGAATTTTTTTGGAAAGTAGTAAAAAGGCCAATTTGCAACACCCTTTATCATGTAAGCTTATATACATGAATCAAAGTATGGCATGTGATACATCAAAGATTTTGATTCCCTTGCAAATGCCTATAAAAAGTACGAATATGGTTATGTTGTTGTTTTGAATTTAGTTCGCTTAAAATACTTAATAACATTTCTAGCTTGTGCTAAATAAATTTCCAAGAAAATCGAATTTTAATTCTTTTTCGAATAACTATAAAAAAAGTCATCAGTGTGTCATAAGAGGTGTTTTTTAAAGGTAGCTCAACTCTATCACTCCTTATTTTTTTTAAATGTCGTTTGGTATATCTGAATATAACGTAAATATTGTGCTGAACAGACTGTATATTATTTGAACATATAACAGGGTATCGGCTCTTTAATTTAAGTACTCAACTATCGATGAATTTCATTTATCAATAGTTACTAGTTGTTACCAGTAAATGTAATTTATTTATTAAAGAAAAATATAACGTTTTTGGAGTAAAGTACCTTCGAAGAACCCTCGGTATATCTAAATTAAATAAGTTTCGAGTTAGTTCCAAATGTATATAAAAAAAATTAGGGTTTTTTTGACTCCTAACATTTTTTTTCTCTATGGAAGCTTTAAATAACCGTCCCAAGCAATACATCATATATTATTATCGTTAAATATACAGGGTGATTTTCAACCTATGCGCATAAACTTGGGAAATGATAGCTGATGAGTAATAATGAGAAAAAAATGCAGTAAAATATTTTTAGTTTTGGAGATATCCATATTTTTTAAAATAAAAAACGTGTATTTTTTAACGTGTTTAATTTAAACTAATTTAAAGCAACTGTTCGAAGTTGTTTCCATTATTTTCGATACAGACTTGAGCTCGTCGAATCCATGAAGACGTACATGCACGGGCCAAACCAGGCTGTAGGCGAATTGCGTTACTGGTAGCGTTTATGCGATGTCGTAGCTCTTGCTCAGTATTAACTTCGCTTACAAACACCATTGTTTTCATATGACCCCACAAATAAAAGTCTAATGGATTAAGGTCAGGCGAGCGAGGGGGCCACCCAACTGGACCATCACGGCCTATCCATCGTCCGGGAAATACACGATCTAAATGATGTCGCACTGGTCGTGAAAAATGTGGTGGAGCGCCATCATGAAGAAACCACATGTTCTGCCTAGCGTTGAGATTCACATTTTCAAGGAGCACTGGTAAATTGTTGCGCAAAAATTCTAAATACCGAGTACCAGTCAAACGATTTTCCAGAATAAAAGGTCCGATGAGCATCCCGTTCAGAATTCCAGCCCATACATTTACGGAAAAACGTTGTTGAAAGTATGTTCTCCGTGTAATATGCGGATTTTCCAAAGCCCAGTAATGAGTGTTATGAAAGTTGAAAATTCCATTGCGCGTAAAATTTGCCTCATCCGTAACTAAAATGTTCATGGTAAAGTTTGGGCTTAACCGCTGGTGATGTAACAACCACTCACAAAAGTGTACTCGAAGCGGCAAATCTCTTGGAAGTAGGGCTTGTACCCTCTGCACATGAAACGGGTACAGCAACTCGTGCCTTAAAAGTTGCCAACTTGTAGATTGCGATATTCCAAATCGCGCTGCAATTGTCCTAGTGCTAATTCCAGGTTGTTCTTCGATAACTTCTAAAATATCCTCCTCCATTTATTACTTAGATTTAGAATGTGCCTATGACAGTTTCTCTACCCCGCTGAATACCACGTAAGAAAGCCCCACGTCTCGGGTGATATCTTCGGAGAAATCTTTGGGCATACAGATCAGCTGCTGCCACTGCATTCTGATGCGTTTCTCCGTAAACCAAAACCATGTCGACAAGTTCTTCGCTTGTAAAAATGTTCGCCATTACATTTGACGCTTTTATTTTGTTCGTGTGAAAATAACGATCGAAAACGATCACAGCCAACAACAAAATAAGTACTGCTAAAGATTCCAAACAACAAATTCCAAACATTATGACTTGTTTACTATCAGTTATTAATAAACAAAATAAGTTCGTCTGATACACGTTCTGTTGACATTTATTTAACTTTATTTCGGAAACCAAAAATATTTCACTACATTTTTTTCTCATTATTACTCATTATTGATCTTCATCTAACATTTCCCAAGTTTATGCGCATAAGTTGAAAATCACCCTATATATTTATTCAACGATTTTTTAGGAAATTTTTGGTTTTGTAATTTATCAATATCAAGGTATATTTATTAAACTGTAAAATATACGTATATCATATAAGATTCTATTTACAAAATAGAGGGTTAATAGGTATCAAGCTGTTTCTTATAATGGCGTAGATTCTGGTTTTTTAGAGATTTCTTCAGGCGTGCCTCAGGGCTCCATCCTTGGGCCAATCCTTTTTTCAATCTATGTATCAAACATGGCAAAAATATTCATATCATCTAAGCAGCACTATTATGCTGATGATACTCAAATATATCTCTCATTTGAACTAGGTGAAAGTTCCCAAGCAGTGGCTGCCATTAATTATGACCTTGCCAGCATTTACGAGTTTTCTAAAAATCATTGCCTACAATTAAATTCTATGAAATCAGCATTTATGCTGTTTGGGGGCAAGGGTAGCCGTAAGAGTTTTTTACAGTATTATAGGGACCTAATTCATATCAATAACGAGCCTATAAAACACGACGAGCACTGCAAGAGCTTGGGTTTGATTCTGGATAGTGCGTATGATAGCACGTAAATTCATGTATTCAAAAAGGATTTTTAAACCTTAAAAATATTTATACACATTGTTACGTTTTAAATAGAAAAACAAAAATTCTACTGTGTGATTCGCTGGTCCTATCACAGCTTAATCATTGCGATGCAGTGTATGGTCCATGCTTGAGAACTGCTGAAGAGAGTAGAATTCAGAAACTCCAAAATGCGTGCCTTAGATTAATATATAATATAATAAGAAAGCGCAACCCCATAAAACACAAGCTTAAGGAAACCAGGTGGTTGACTATGCACAACAGAAGGATTTTTCACGCATCTTCAATGTTTTTTAAAATAATTAATTTAAGATCTCCACCTTACTTATATAATAAAATAAAATTTCGCACAGATGTTCACAATATTAATACCCGGTATAAAGGAAGGCTAACACCTCCGCTTCACTCAACTGAAACTTACAAAAGATCATTTTCTTATCAAATTTTAAAAATTATAAATAGCTGCCAAACTAATACCGAAAACATTTTTAGCTTATATTGTTTAAAAAAATACATTTTTAAGAAATTACTGCAGGAACAATAAAGCATAATTTAGTGGTTGTTTCGTTTCTTTTTTTTTTATTTTGTACTTTCTTTTCTCTATTCCGATGATGATAACAAAAACAATTAATGCAATAGACTATATTATGATATACACACATATAACAGACTGTATCTTTTGCTTTGTGATGTGTTTTGTTTGTGGGGTTGAATTTGTTTCTTTTTCCTTGTATAGGCATATATGCTGTCACATTTTGTTTTTTTGCTGGTTGATGTACTCTTTATAATTTATAGCGTTTATATTATTCCTATTTTGAAACTTAGTATAATATAGATAATTAGGTTAGATGGAAGAACAGGTATTTAGATATCTGAATCTTTGTGCGCTGAATCTTGCCTTTAAACTATTAACCTTGTAATTGTTGTATTTTTTTTTCCTAAATAAAAAGACCTTTATTATTGTTATTATTAAAAGGGTGAAAATGTTGGCATTTACAAAAATTGATACGAGATTTACATATCTAGTTTTTAAACTCGATTACTACATCTCAAATATTTGACGAAATCCTTCTGAAAAATCACTGTTTTTCGTCCATATTATCCAATGAAGAACGCTGTTTTATATTTAATATTGATATATAAAATTATATCAAATTTAAATGAATAGTGTTATTAAATTAAATATTGAATATATATTTTTTGCAAAAACATTGTTTTTCATAAACACATCCCTTATCCCCCCACCCACCCCAAATATTTGTCCAGTAAGAAATTCTTTTGAAAAATCACCGTTTTTCATCGATAATATCCAACCTAATAGCACTGTTTTTATATTAAATTATTAATATAAATATATATAATTATATCAAATTTAAATAAACAAACTGTGTTAATAGATTAGATATTAACGACGAAACCAGTTATTATTCAGGCGTATTATTTTGGAAAATAATGATTTTTGAAAAGAATTTCTTACTGGTTAGTTATGTGGGGTGGGTGGGGAGTTAAGGGTACGGTAAATGGAAAACGGTTTTTTTGCAGAAAATAATTGCCTGAGAAAAAACTGCTTGAAAATTATAGATGATAAAAAGTTCTATAGTTTTTGTATCTATACTTTTCTCCCATAACCTTAAGGTTTTCGAGTAAAATGTAAACAAACCCTATTTTATTTGTCGAAAGCAAGGCATATAGCTATGAAAATTACAGTAATTGTGGCATTTTTTATCGCAAATAAGTAGAAATTAATTTTTTTTAAGATGTGTCATTAAGTTTTGAAAAAATTTAACTTTTTTTTTTGGTTCTGGACAATTTTTCACTATCTAGGTTCAAAAAACTATTGGTATATTTATATATATATGGTCAAGGTATATTTATGAATCTGAAGAATGTACGTATATCATATACGCATCTGTTTACACAAGGGAGAGAATTTGAGAGCAGACAGATGTTTGTACCTCTCGAGGAAACTTTTGAACTGCTTAGTTCTTGATGGTGTAGACATGATAGAAAAAATCTAAAAACTCTCAACTTTTCAAAAAGATTCTGACCAATCCAATAGTAAAATATCCTCCTATAAATATTATCCCATAGTAAAATAAGGATTCCAATGGTTTAATGGAGTCCCACCATATTTCTTATCAAGATTTCAAAATGGGGAAGTCTTTATGTCTTTATCTCCAAGAAAAATGCATGTAGGTAATTTAGTTAAATGTATTATGCTTTCTAAGGTATTATGCATTTCGTCTGTGTAAACATCCATCATCAGATACAGAACATCACAAAAAACATATACGTTCAACAAATAAAACTCAAAAACTACCCGTTATTGGGAATCAAAACAACAATAAATAAAAGAATACATTATCTTAAGTCTTTTTTTTATTGTTGTTTTGATTCCCGATAACGGGTAGTTTTTGAGTTTTATTTGTTGAACGTATATGACAAAATGACATGCATTTTTTCTTGGAGATAAAGACTTCCCCATTTTGTAATATACACATTCTCCTACAAATTATGGCCTTCTATTCAACAATTTCTTACCAGTTAACTTATTTATTTATTTATAAATAGAACATAATTAATTTTTTTGGTTGGTTCTCTTTGGCACGCACCTCGCATTTTTTCTTCCTATTCGGACTTGCCGCCCGACTGTCTAGCGGAGTACAAAACGACGCAGACGACACCAACATCATCATCGTTCGATCCTTCTCTCACGCACACCGTTGAACGTCTAATATTAAAAGGCGGGCAACTGGCTTAGTTTTGAACTAGACGCGGCACAACGCGGCGAATATTATTATAAAGTTGTATAATAATTTTTATTTTTTATTCATTTTAAAGTTCGTTTTTTTGTGTTTTATTTTTTTTTTGTTTGAGTGAATTGGACGGGCGTATATATTTTTTTTGAAATAGAGAGGGCGGTTTTTTAAAATTATTTTATATTATAATTCTTTGTGTTAAGTTATTGGAGGTTGTTCGTTGAAGGGATTAAGGTAATTGTATTTTTGGTAATTTTTTTTCTTTGAATGAATTGATTTTCGATTTTAAATAAAATTAAGAATTTAATGGCTATTTTTAATTTGTTTTTTTGTAACATAACTTTAAATTAATTTTTTTTGTTCAATAATAAAAAAATCAATTTTTCCATATTTTTTGAAAAAAAAAAATTTAATCAATTTGTCGTAAATTCCTCTTGGTAAATTTAATTTTAAATAAATTGAGATTTAATCCACTCTTAACTCTGACAGAATTCAAAAGTTTTCTTAATGGCTCAGAAAATTTTAAATGAAAACTTCAGACTCACGAGCAATAAATATATAAAGAAATTTTTCGTTATATTCAACGGTCTGAAATAAATTAAAAATTAAATTACTCAGAAAGTGTTTATGGTAAATGAATGAAACAAAAAAAAATGTATGTAAAGAAATTGTTCAAAACTTTCCCCAAAGGCTCAGAATGTTTAAAATCAAAACTTCTGAGATACGAGCGACATAAAACCATCAAGCGATATAAAAATATCAAGAAATTTATTTAGTTATGTTATGTAAAATTTTATTACTCAGAAGGTGCTCATGGTAAATGGATAAAATAAAAAATAAATTGTACAGGAGGAAAATATCTAACTTTTTTATAAAAACTCAGAAGTGCTCATAATAATGACTCAGAAAGATTCAAATGTAAGCTGCTGAGCCACGAGCGGTATTAGATCGTCGTACCAGTAAATATTTAGTTGTTTTTAACTGACTGGAATAAATTAAAAATTAAATTACTCAAAGAGTGATTATGCTACATGGGTGAAACAAAAAATAAATTTTATATAAAGAAAATGTCAGGAAATACTTATAATAAATAAATAAATAAACAAAAAATTGATCGTATATAAAGAAAATAGTTATGTTCAACTGCCTGGACCAAAATTAAAAAATTATTACTCAGAAAGTGTTGTGCCATACATATGCTCAAAAACATCCGTAAAATTTCTCTTAATAGCTCAGAAACTTTCAAATTGAAATTTCTGAGTCACTAGAGGTACGAGACTGTAATATCAATAAATTTTTACTTGTGTTCAACTGCCTGGACTAAATTTAAAATTTAATTACACAGAAACTGTTGCTCAGAAGTGGATTAAACAAAAAATTAAAAGTTGTATAAAGTTAACTCAAAAAGTTGCATATGCACTCTGAGTCATATAATAAATTTTTCATTGTGTTTAACTGTACAGACTAAATTTACAACAAATTACTCAGAAAGTGCTCATCGTAAATGGATTAAACAAAATATAAATTACACAGAAATAACTTGGACAAAATTTCTCTTAGTGACTCAGAAACTTTCAAATGGAAACTTCTGAGTCACACGTCTGAGGTACAAGACTGTGATATCAATAAATTTTAACTTGTGTTCAACTGCCTGGACTAAATTTAGAATTTAATTACTTAGAAAGTATTTCTGAGAAGTAGATTTAACAAAATATAAATTACACAAAAAGAACTTGGCCAAAATTTCTCTTAATTACTCAGAAACTTTTAAATGGAAACTTCTGAGTCACACATCTGAGGTACAAGACTGTGATATCAATAAATTTTTACTTGTTTTCAACTGCTTGGACTAAATTTACAATTTAATTACTCAGAAAGTGTTTCTGAACAGTGGATTAAACAAAAAATTAAAAGTTGCATAAAGTTAACTCAAAAAGTTGCATATGCACTCTGAGTCATATAATAAATTTTTCATTGTGTTTAACTGTACAGACTAAATTTTCAACAAATTACTCAGAAAGTGCTCATGGTAAATGGATTAAACAAAATATAAATTACACAGAAAGAACTTGGCCAACATTTCTCTTAATGACTCAGAAACTTGCAAATAGAAACTTCTGAGTCACACGTCTGAGGTACAAGACTGTGATATCAATAAATTTTAACTTGTGTTCAACTGCCTGGACTAAATTTAAAATTTAATTACTCAGAAATTGTTTATGGTAAATGGATGAAACAGCAATAAATTGTACAGAAAGAACATGTCTGAAACGTAGTTAATAACTCAGAAAGTTTCAGATGCAAACCTCTGAGCCATGAGCGTTTTAAGATTATCATAAAAGTAAATTATTAATTGTTTTTCAGTGTCTAGACTAAATTTATATTAAATTACTCAGAAAGTGTCCATGGTAAACGGATGAAATAAAAAAAATAAATTGTAAAATAAGAACATGCCTAAAATTTCCTCTATTGGCTCAGAAACTTTCAAAGGGCAACTTCTGAGATACGTTTGAGGTACAAGACTGTGATATCAATAAATTTCTCATTGTGTTCAACTACCTGCTGGATTAAATTTAACATTTAATTACTCAGGAAGTTCTCGTGGTAAATTGGATGAAATAAAAAATTAATTTTTTATAAAATATGTAAAACTTTTCCTAATGGCTCAGAAAATTTAAAATGAAAACTTCTGAACCACGAGCAATATAAGTACATCTTTTATCTTAAAAGATATTTTTTTTGTTTTCTATAACAAAAATTTTATTAATTTTTAGTTTTTCCATCGATATCATAAAAAATTCACTCTCTCAATCCGTCAATACAGTGCGAACAAGTTTCAAAATGGCGGATGGGCGCCATCTTGGAAATAAAATCCAAACCAAGGGGTTATTTGATTGAAGATCCTATAGTAGTGATGCAATGCTCTGAAATCTTAGGAGCAAGGCCTACTTATAAGTCAGATTTTAAAATGGCAGAAAGGGAAGTTTCCAAAAAGAAATTGGCCCTTTTTTTCTTAAAATTAAATTTTGAATTTGAAGAAGTCAAAACCAAAACGTTAATTTTTTTTTTAAATTATTTATTAAATTGAAAGAACAGTTCCCACTTTTAAGAAAGCGCCATCTTGAAGAGAGAAATGAAAATCGTGGACTACTTTTTGAATTCAGATTCAAAGCAAAATGGCGCCATTTTTTTTGAAGACGACGCCTATTAGCCATTTTGAAAATTAGACTAGTTATCATTTTATTTTCCTATATTTATATATTATTTATTTTCTTAATATTTGAGAATCTATTAAAATATTCCAGAAATATTAAAAATAAGTGTTTTAATAGTCAGTGTAACAATACTGTAAGTACTTACATTTACAGACATTTTATACATATAACGAGGAAACGAATTGATCAGAGAGATTTAGAAGTCATAGAAGCAATTTTATCCAAGAATTCAACTTGAATTTCAAGAAAAAAATTTAAGATTTCAGATAGACATGGTCAATATTAAAGTTTTTCCAGACAGTGGAAGTAATTTTTTTGTCTCTTGGAAGCAGGTTTATCCAAGAAACTATAATTCCTTTATTGAAAATTGAATTTTGAATACCAGGAAAAAATACAAAAATTTAAATTTTCCAGAAAATTATCGTCAATTTTAAAATTTTTCCAAGCAATTAAAATAAGTCTTTTATTTATTTCAGGCAGTTGAACTAATCTTTTGCCTCGTAGAAGCGGATTTATCCTAGAAACTATAGTTTCATTATTCAAAATGAATGTCGAATTCCATTAAAAAATTACAAAAATTTCAGTTTTCCAGATAGATGTTGAATTATTTTTTTACAAAAATCGAATAATCTATCATGGAGGTGTGTGGCAAAAAAGAAGATAATTCAGAATAATGAATTTTCAATATGTTTAATGGGTTATTTGATACAGTGCTTAAGTTAAAAAATACTTTATTGTATAGCACTAGTATAAATAATTTTTTGCCATTAACTTTTCAAAAAGCTGTCCTATACTTTCTTACTTTACTCGACTTGTTAGATTATAAATTTTTAAATTATGGTGATCTAGTTGCAAATATAATTATTAAATTAGAATTAAAAAATTGTATTTTTTTTAAAGAACTATACATTAAATATGCAATTTAAATATTTACTTAATCTTAAAAAGAGTGGCGCGAGTCATACAGTATTGTGCATTAATATAGCAACAAGCGATGTTTTTAAAAATATTATTTATTCCATATTATTTCTTTACCTTTAAGTACACGCCTCTGCATTATTTATAAATATACCGAGATATCATAAGAATGCCAATGCAGAGTAAGGAACTTCATGTTTGTTTATTTAGACAATGTGCATAAATATAGCAACATTCTTGTTTCGCATTTATTTTATCAGTTAAATATCGATTTACCTGCTGTAAAGTTGTTATTTTTGAATCTCAGAATGAACTTAAAATGGGTCGCTCAAAAACCGTCTCTGGTGATGTAAGAAAAATTATTGTGGAGCATTACGAAAATGGTGTTAGGCAGAGTGACGTTGCAAGAAGCTTACGGCTTCACAGGTCAATCGTATCCAGAGTTTGCAAAAAATTTCGCCTAACTGTAACAGCTGCACCAGCGCCCATTCCTGGTTGACCCAGAAAAACAAATTTGAGGATGGATAGGCAGCTGCTACGAATTTCCAAAGAAAATCCTTTTTTGTCTTCTTCTCAAATTTTGGCAAAATTAAAAGAGGGTGGAGGAGTAAACCTCAGTTCCAGTAGCGTAAGGAGAAGATTACTTGATGCCAAATTACCTGCTCGTCGCCCCGCCAAAAAACCGTTACTCTCAAAGAAGAACGTCAAGGCTCGTTTTCACTTTGCCCAATCTCATGTCCACTGGTCTGTAGCTGATTGGAAGAAAGTCGTATTTAGTGATGAATCTAAATATAATTTATTCAGGACTGATGAAGTGATGTACGTCAGACGCCCCAGTGAACAAAGATTAAACAAAAAGTACATTTGCCCCACAGTTAAATATGAAGGGGGTAATATTCTTGTATGGGGATGTTTCTTGGCTCGTGGCATGGGACCCATAGTAAGAATAGTGGGCAAAATGGATCGTTTCATGTACAAAGACATTCTGCAAACACATTTAGTGCCATATATGGATGAAGTCGTGCCCATATTTCTGCATGACAACGATCCAAAACATGCTTCTCAATTTGTTCTCAAGAGGTGGCTATCCGATGAAAAAATAAATGTAATAGTCTGGCCATCTCAATCGCCAGACCTAAACCCTATAGAGAATTTATGGCATTACATTGACAGCAAAATCAGGCACCTAACATGCTCTAATACAAATATTCTCTTTGAAATAGGCTTGGAAAGAAGTGAACAATGACTATTTTATGAAATTAATTGAGTCCATGCCAAGACGATGTGCAGATGTTATAAAGGAGAAGGGGTACTACACGAAATATTGAATTGATTTTAATTTAGTTGGGTTATATTTTTTTTAGAATCAAAACTATTTTTTGTTGCTATATTTTTGAATAATAAATTTGCATAGAACAATTTGGTGTTTTATTTATTATGATACAAAAAATATAAACAGGCTCTAACTATTTTCGTAAATAATATATTATAAACCTTACTTATAAAATAGATACTAAAAGATATATAACAGGAAAGGTCAATGTTGCTATCTTTTTGCACAATACTGTATTTGTCAAATATTCGACTTTCAATATTTGTTTAATATTTTGATGCTACTACTACATCCGCATGTATAAACCAGCTGACTTACAAATTACTATGCTACTTATTTTTTTTTATTAACAAAAACTGAATTACAAAATTTATATTAGGTAAAACATATTATGCAAAATGTCATACAAACTATACACAACATATACCTAGATGAGTAAACATCTATTTATGCATGTAAAAATAACTAAAAATAAAAACTAAACTGCAAGCAAAATGCCAAATATTACCAATAAACCGATTACATAATGTTTGACCCAGTTATATGTAGATGCATAAAACATTCTTAAAGGGTAATAATTAAAAAAAAAACAACAAGAAAATTACTAACCGAGACCACTCCTACTTATTCTAAAGCAAATCCAAATTTGTTTATATTATAAAAATTATTATTATGTTTTTAATCTGGTTGGAGCCAAATATGTTATAAATATAAGCCCTATTTTTAAAGCAAGGTAATTTTAAGTGCCTATTTTCATTATTCCTAGTTTGATATTCTTGATTTACATGTATTTTAAAATTACTTAATCTGTGTGTATAGATGCATGTGGATAATATATGAATGAGGGATTGGAAAAAGGATAACATACCTGTGAACCTTAATTTTGGAAAATCAAAAAAAACTGTTTTGCGGCGAAGCCGCTAGTTTTACTAAAAATATATCTACTGGATAATTATGTACTTTGACAAGGTACATTTAATGCCAAAGTACTAACGGTCCATGCCTACTAGGTAAGTCGTTATTGATACTTATCCTTTTTCCACTCAAAATTAAAAACGCGAGTAAAAGAAAATAAAAAAAGGGCATTTATGAAGAACTAATTTTTATTTAAGAAACAAACATGACACAAACTTGAAACAAGTGACATTCATATCCCTTTCAGTCTACTGTGGTCTCTATTTGTTGCGGGATTTGTGAGTATATCATCGTAGAAAGCCCTGTATTCATCTGGTATATAATGTATTATTTTAGAAACGTCTTCCAGCTTCTTGGAGTTGATAGGAATTTTGCCATTGTATGATTGCGGTTTTGACCTGCACATGCATCACTAAAGACATGCAAGATTTTTACTTCTTCAGGAATATGATTGGCAATAAGGTCCAAAACCGACGTATTGACTTCATTGGGGCTTCTCTGAGCATCACCCTCTGTATGTGTATAGAACATGGATATATCGTTGCCAAGGCTATGGACATTAAAAACGTAATACCAGAGTTTACGTAAATAAATCATTTCCTGAACTGGCATTAAAGGAAGGGGAAGGTTTTGCATATAATCAAAGACTATTGCTCCAACGTGACTTCTCTCCTTACAGGTCTCTTTGATTTCTTGGAGTTTCTTATAAAATTTAGATGCTCGTCTTCTATGAATCATAAGTTCTGCAACTGCGCATCTTTTTGCTGTTTCATTAAGAGCTGTTGACTTTATTTTTACATTCAAATCTTCACAGGTTGAGCAAACGACGACTTGGGGTCTACCAAACCGATATCCGTAGTTTTCTCGGAAATTTCGCAGATAATATTCATACGATATTTTTTAAATCCGGATTTTCATTTATGAAGAGCTCATACATCTTAGTTACACTCAAGCTCGCATCTAAGTAGAATAATGAGACTCTTTTTTCGGAAATGATTGTATGTGATCTTCAATTTTGGCGACAATCGTGACATCAAGTTGCACGATTTGCATGTCTTCCTCTCATATCAACTGGTAAAATTTTGGTTTCAATTATTTTAGTTAAGCGTTGTAGGGCTTTGTTGGAGAGAGCATGTAAACTTATATAAGCATTGCGGCAAATTTCAACTCTGCACGCACCTTGCATAGCAAAATAATTGAAAGAAGAAGAAAACTGTCTAACTCCTGCTGACACAGGACGATGTCTAACGACATCATGTCTTTCTATCAATCCAATTAGGTATATGTATCTTTTTCATTTTTTGGTCTTCCACTATAAACGATTTCGATGATTGAACGTTTTTCTTCAAATGTAAAATCCGCCATACATTTCTTACGACAGGTGCAATCTGGCACGGTTACTTTAGCATTAACTAGTTTACCTTTATGTGTAACAAACTCTGCTCCTTTCTGTCTTGCCAATTTTTCCCTTTCTTTTGTGTGTAATTTTTTATTAAGCTTTCGCTTCTTGCCCAAGTTTGCGGGTTCTTCCTCAGAATAGTCCGAATCCGACATTTCTATAAACAAAGATCAAATTTTAATATTTCTATTCAACAATAACTACATACGGACTTACCCACTAAATACCAAACTATTAAATTCTAAATAACTTTAATATTCACGACAGGTCAATGTTAAATAATATTCACTTTTTAAACAACTCTTAAAACACTTTTCAACAACATCTAAACAACACTGTTTACTTGATGAAATCGCAAAACAAACTGAAATCCCGCTGTTGCTGACTCCGAAGGTGTGCGTGGATTAACGATAATATTCCAGTAATATTATCCTTTTTCCGCTGAAAGACAATGTTTCTATATGAAGGCGGCCGGCGATCTTATCGTTTTTGCGCTCAGCGGATAGAAAATACAAATATTCAAAAAATTGCTATCTCACTTCAATTCGCCATATTTTTGGAATGTTATCCTTTTTCCAATCACCCATTCATATACAGTGCTTTTCTTTGAAGTCCCCCCCCCATTTATTTTTCGAACGGGTAAAAAAAAATTTTTGAAACTTGGCATAAGTAAATTGGTCTATAGATACTATTTTTCACTGTAAACTAGGTAGTTGTAAATTACGCGGCTGGGCGACATCTTGAGAAAAAATTTTAATTAGAAAGGGGGGTCGTGTGGTACCTCATTTTAAAGGTCTCAATGAGTACTTTATAACCCTGAAATATTAGACCCATATCTTAACTCGTTTCAAAATGGCGGCCTAATAAGAAAGTATGTTTTTTTATTTTAACGTTTTACATTTTTATGATTTTTGAATAGGTAAAAATCAGTGTACGAAAATAAATGCGTCACTATTTTATTTTGACATAAAAACGACAGTTCTGAATGTCAAAATAACACATAAGCGCCATCTTGAATAAATGCATTAAATAGAAATCTTGTGTTACCTCATTTAAAAGGTTTTATTGAGTACTTTTAATATTTATTACGTGGACTCGGTGGACTCCGTTTTGACCTGTCTAAAAGTAACAGCCAAAAAAATACACTGTTGCGATTTTATTAACGTTTTTAATAGAATACAATGAAATACTAATTTACAATTAGCAAATAAACAATTTATCAAAAGAAAAACAATATTTAATTTAAAAGATGCTGGAAATGATTTCCTTGTACCTCTTGACACATAAATAACCTATCTGAAAATTCACGTCGAACATTTTCAAATACATCTGCCTCAATATTTTGACAAATGTTAGTGATTCTTTGTCGTAGCTCAAAAATTGAGGCAGGTTCTGTTTCGTAGACCTTTTGCTTTAGGTATCCCCACAAAAAAAAGTCTAGCGGCGTTAAATCTGGTGACCGAGCTGGCCATTCAATAGGACCCCGACGACCTATCCAACGACCAAAATAATTATCATTTAAATAATTTCTCACATTCCTGGCAAAATGCGGAGGAGCACCATCTTGTTGAAATGTAATTTCCATGTCAAATTCATGTACATTAGCCTCAACAATTTCTGTTATGAGAGGATCGATAGCATTTTCCAGCATATTTAAGTACAATTCACCTGTTAAATTTTCTTCTAAAAACAGCGGCCCTACGATATGATTCCCTAATATTCCTGCCCATACATTGATTTTTTGCGGATACTGAGATCGGGTTTCACGAAAAATGTGTGGATTGGTATCACTCCAATATCGACAATTTTGTCTGTGGACATTACCATTTAAAAAAAAAGTACATTCGTCGCTAAAACAAATGTTGCGCACGTACGTAGGTTGCCTTTCTACTCTCTCTGCCATAATTTCACAGAATTGCACTCTTCGGTCAGGATCATCTTCAGTCAGTTGATGGACCATTTGGATCTTGTATGGGTGAAACTTATTTTTTTTTAAAACTCTCCATGCCGTCGAAGTTGAAACTTCACAGTTATCAGCAACAGTTGGAGTAGAATGTTGGGGATTTTCTATTATTTCGTCAATTATTTGGACTTGCTTTTCTTCTGAAATAGACATATGGCCTGGGCGTTTTTTATCCTGGACAGTACCAGTAGTTGTAAATTTATTTACAAGTTCCCTTAAATATTTACGGCAAATAGGACGATCAGGAAAACGTTCTTTGAAAACCCTTTCAGTCTCAAGAAAATTACGCGTTGCTCCATAAATAAAAATTGCTTCTATTTTTTCGTCCAATGGACGAGAATTAACCATTTTGAAAAAAACAATAAATTCAAACTGCCAAACACACTAAACAATATCTAACAATGACCGATACAAGAGTAATTTACCGGTTAAGGAAAAATTTTTTTCGAGTTTTTTTAATAGCTATTTGGTTTTTGAAATGTCTAAATAATGTTCAATAACCTTTAACGTGAAATGTGACATACGAGGGCGGTTCAGTAAGTCTTTAGAAACCAAAAAGTTAATCTTTAAATCCAAAATTCAAAAATTATAAATTATTTGTATATTATTATTAAAAACGTTAATAAAATCGCAACAGTGTATTTTTTTGGCTGTTACTTTTAGACAGGTCAAAACGGAGTCCACCGAGTCCATGTAATAAATATTAAAAGTACTCAATAAAACCTTTTAAATGAGGTAACACAAGATTTCTATTTAATGCATTTATTCAAGATGGCGCTTATGTGTTATTTTGACATTCAGAACTGTCGTTTTCATGTCAAAATAAAATAGTGACGCATTTATTTTCGTACACTGATTTTTACCCATTCAAAAATCATAAAAATGTAAAACGTTAAAATAAAAAAAAATACTTTTTTATTAGGCCGCCATTTTGAAACGAGTTAAGATATGGGTCTAATATTTCAGGGTTATAAAGTACTCATTGAGGCCTTTAAAATGAGGTACCACACGACCCCCCTTTCTATTTAAAATTTTTTCTCAAGATGTCGCCCAGCCGCCATCTTGGAATTTACAACTACCTAGTTTACAGTGAAAAATAGTATCTATAGACCAATTTACTTATGCCAAGTTTCAAAAATTTTTGTTGACCCGTTCAAAAAATAAATGGGGGAGGGGGGACTTCAAAGAAAAGCACTGTATATAAAACGTATGTTTTTTTATTCAGAATAGAACAATTGAGTTGAGTATCTTTTTTACTTTTTATATATAACCTAAATATAATTTAGTTCCACATTTCGTAGTTTTGATGAATTTTTATATAAATCTCCCCAGAGAATTACTCCATATCTTAGTAATGAGTCAACCATACACTGCATGTTAAAAATAGTTTTGTGTTTAAAATATCTCTCCATATGTAAAAGCTATAATGTATGACTATAACAAACTGTTTTCTTTCAGAGATTAAACCATGACCCTCCTAAACATAAGAAAATCCCCATTATACCCTTACGTTTGCCTCACAACCCTTTTCGCCCTCCTCACGCCATACGTCATAACAGCAGCCCCGAGTCTTCACTCCGCTCAACCCAAACAGACAAAAACCGATTTTGAAAAAAGTTTGGAAAACTTCTTGGGCGCTTACTACGAAAATATGCTACCTGAGGGTGTCTCGTTGGGTTCGAAACGGGTCGGAGAAGGTAATGATGGCGAGATGCAGAGTGATCAACCGGCGGAAGATCAAGGGGGGATGGTTAGGAGTAGCAGTTTGGACGATTTAAATAAAACCAAAGACAAGTAAGTTATCTTAAGTTAGAGTTCAGGGTGGACCATTTTAATTAAGATTTAGTTAAAGTTATGCCTCTATAGGTTGTGGCTTTATCTGATAAAGTTGAGATTCTTTGCCACGTTTAAGGCAAAAAAAAATTATAGCTCGTAGGTTAGTGTCCCAGAAAAAAAAATTAAACCAACATCTCGACGAAATTCCAAAACGAAAAAAATAACTTTTTGAAAAATGTTCCCGGCTAAAAATACCTTGGGTAGTGGGCGAGCTATTTAAAGAATTCACTGGAAAATCTGATATCCTATTTTAAATTCAATTACATATATTATTTCATGTAAATATTATTTATTTCTTTTAAGGGTCAAAAGGGAGATGGACGCAAGGTAAATCGAGTGTGACTTGAATTTTTGATTTTTTTTTTGCATATCTAACAACAGTTTTTCATGTGAATCGTCTTATGCATGAGATTTTTAAAACTCAAGATTCGATGACAAATAGCGCATATTTAAAACAGTCAATGTTTGTCAAGTGACAGGTTTGACATTGAGAGCCAACACGTGTTCTGTTGGTTTTAAAATCCTATTTTAAGTTGCTTGCGGCATTTATTGCATAAATAACGCGTAAGAAAATTTATGTAAAAGTATCAATAGTTTGATATAAAGTGACTAAAAAAACAGCTTATGCCTTATATCATATACGTCGGATAAATCTTTACCTCACTTTTTAATCTCAAGCTTGTTTTAATAAGTTTCATGCACGAACTTACTAAATATACCTGGACTGCTAATAAATGCTGTTGCAAATGGCCACCATAACCAAAAAATAACCGCTGCCTGGTGGCCGCCATTTTTACAGTGGTTGTGTTGTTTTGATGTTGGTCACTCTGAACCATAGAGAACGTAATAAGAGAGACGTCAAATGATAACACCTTATTTTTGACACTTGACAGTTAGTAACTCCAATGGCTCGAAGGGGCGGCGCCACTAGGATATTAACAGCTGATTTTGACATTATCGTAATGACTGTCATACCTGTCAATGTTGCTTGTCTAGTTTTGGGTTTATTAAAAATGTAAATTATTAATATTAAATTAATTTTAGATTTTCAAGTGTATTACCAGTAAGTAATTGTGAAAAACAAAGAAAACCAATTTTAAGTAACAAATATATAATTTGTTATTGTTTTTAGTTGTATTTTACTTTGAATTAAGATTCTTTAAAAAATACTTTTTTAGCAATTTGTCAATTTGGAGCCGAAAATACAAATCTAAACTATAGTCAGTTTACAGACTCTCTTAAGATATGTTTAATAAATAATTTAATAACAGTATCCAACACGAAGGCATTCATTAACTAGATGATGGTTCTAATTTACTTTAACTTCCAAGAATTTTGAAATTAATTTTGTGCCACTTAATATTGAAAATAGTGAAATAAGCGACATGACTACCAATTAATAATCTGGATCTAATACATTATGATGAGTATATCTCACAGGCTTTCTGCTCAAAAATTGAAAACTCTTAAACTGTCATGAGTGAAATAAACTTAGCATAATCGATAATAAGCACACATTAACCAAGTTCAAATTAGGATAAAGACTGACATATGTTACCAGTTTTTGGTGGTAGATGTTGTCCACTTGCATCGCCCGGTTCAATACCACCACGTAGAACTTAGGCGGCGTGAAGTGGTTCCATGGAACTCACGTTTCGCCGCCATGTCGATGTGTCCGGTTTCCAAAGGGGAAATGGACTAGAAAAATAAATGCATGATGGCGCCCTCACGACCAAAATTTTCCGGAGGCAAACTCGCCTCCCATTCGGATCTCCGGGCGGAGGCTGGCATCAGGCGGATCAAAAAGCCTAAAAATCAATTTCTGCAACATCAGAGGCCTAAACACCAATATTAATGCAGTACACCAACACCTCCAATCAAATAAGCCTCACATTTTGGCATTGGCAGAAACAAAGGTGAAACCTTCAACAACAAATGTTCACCTCATTTATCCTGGATACGATCTACACACTCGATTTCGACTAAACTTTGGATTGGCAGTATTTGTCAAGAACGATTTGAGTTGCCAGCGGGAGGAAACGCTTGAACCTGCGGACTTTGACGTCATGTGGTTCAAAATAATAGCCAGTGGTGCCACGAAATTTATCTGCTGTATCTACAGACCACCAAGCGACACCCAATATAGATGGCTCTTTTTGAACCTGGTTGATTGCATTAACCATCTGCAAATTGACTACCCAAGCGCAGAAATCATCGTCATGGGTGATTTTAACGTTCACAATATCAACTGGCTGCGCTTCTGCAACAAGAACGACGATGAAGGACGAGAAGCTGAGCTATTTGCCACCATATACGGGCTTACGCAGCTTGTGGAGGAACCTACCAGAATCCCCGATCGAGATGGCGAGTTCGCGAGTCTCCTAGATCTGGTCTTGGCTTCAGACCCTGACTCGTACACTGTATCAGTACATGCCCCCCCAGGAACATCGGACCACAAATTGATAACAGTCTCTTGCCAGTTGGAGGTTAAAAGCGCAGGATCCTCCGATGCCGCGGAAGGTATGGCATTATAAATCAGCAGAGTGGAACCATCTTCTGGAATTTTATCGCTCATTCCCTTGGAAAGAATTCTGCTTTAGAACCAATAACATCTCAGAATGTGCAAACCAAATTACAGAGACGATCTTGGCAGGAATGGATATTATCCCTTTTATATCCCTTTATATCCTTTTTCTATATCCCTTTTTCTACTAAATGCGGGTCAAACAACAAGCAATGGTTCAACCTGAATTGCAAAAAGGCAGTAAACACTAAAAACGCAGCATATCGCAAATGGCGTCCTTCCATCGAAAATCGAAAGAACTTTTTAGCCTCCAGAAATAGCTGCAAGCGAATTATTGATGAATGCAAAGAGAGTCACAACAACAGGATCAAAAACAAACTGCTTAACTACCCAAATGGAACAAAATCTTTCTGGTCGGTATCGAAAGCCGTTAGTCAAGGATTTGCTAAGTCGGCCTTGCCATCGCTAACAGCAGATGATGGTTCTACCGCGGTAACAGCAAGGGAAAAAGCCAACTTACTGGGTAAACTCTTCGCGTCCAATTCTACTCTGCACTCGCAAGGCAAAACACCGCCATATTTGCCAAGGGTGAATTCATCGATGGGAGAAATTTCGTTTCCCCAACGAATTATAAATAAAATTCTTAAAAGCGTAGACACCAACAAAGCTTCTGGACCCGATGGAATTCCAGCCCTAATACTAAAACGTTGTGCAGACGAATTGACTCCTCCCTTATGTAGACTGTTCACGGCATCGTATAAGCAGGGCCAATTTCCAACAAGCTGGAAAACTGCTCGAGTGCAAGCTGTACCCAAAAAGGGTAAGAAGACGATGCCCTCCAATTACCGCCCGATTGCACTAGTTGCAGTAATATCGAAGATTATGGAGAAAGCAGTCAACCAACAACTGTTAAGATATCTGGAATCATCTGGACTAATCAGCGATCATCAATACGGCTTCCGAAAGCTCAGATCCACCGGCGATCTTCTGGCTTACGTCACACACTTGTGGACGGAGGCCATGGAGAAGCACGGCGAGTCCCGCTCAGTCGCTCTTGACATTTCCAAGGCATTTGACAGAGTGTGGCATGAGGGACTACTAACCAAGCTCTCCTCAATCGGCATACAAAACTCATTATTGAATTGGATCAACCTCTCCGACAAATTTAACATTAACGCTGGAGTCCCTCAAGGGTGCATTCTATCCCCCACCCTTTTCTTGATATATATCAACGATTTGCTAGGAACCACTGTCAATCCAATCTACAGCTTTGCGGACGATAGCACACTTATTTCCACATTTAAGTCCGCCAAACCAATGACAGCCGCAAGTTCTCAGAATCTTAAGCAGCAACAAGTAGCTTCAACCAACAACGATATTAGAGCCATCTTGGAGTGGGGCGGTAACAATCTGGTCAATTTTAACGCTAAAAAAAACGCAGGCTGCAGTATTTACGATGAAGACTAACCTTGGTGGCCCGGAGCTGGTTATGGCAGGGAAGACATTGCCAATGAAATCATCTTTACATCTTCTAGGAGCCGAGGTCATCAACAGTGTGTCCTGACATGACCACGTTGCCGAGGTCGCCAGGGCGGCTTCCAAAAAACTCGGAGTGCTTTTCAAAACGAAAAAACTGTATACACCAGAACAGCTGCTGATTATACAACTGCTGCAGTATTGCTCGCATGTCTGGAGCTCGGCACCCAAGCATAGTTTAAACCTGCTGGATTCTATACAGAAGAGAGCTATTCGTCTTATCGACAAACCAGAACTGACAAAGAGTCTGGATAGTCTGGAGCACAGGAGAAAGGTGGATGATCTCTGTTTATTCTACCGTTATTATCACGGTAAGTGCTCCTCTAAGCTGGCAGGCCTGATTCCACCCAGGGCTGTTCCGGCAAGAAGGACGCGTCTAGCAGTTGCGGCTCATCAACATCGAGTCTACCCCAAGGACGTCGCTGTATCGGGACTCATTCATCTGGAGAACATCTTCTTCGTGGAACGGGCTTCCATCTCACATATTTCCCGAGGCATACAACCTACAGCGATTCAAGATAAATGCCCACAAATATCTTCGCGCAAGCACCACTCCAAGAGTGACATAGGACTTTCCTCTTGTGCTTGTGTTTACTATAAAAAAAAAAAAAAAAAAAAAAAATGGAAATTGCTAAGGTCCATGGTTATGTTTAATTTACACTACCAACGTAACTTCATAACCAGTTCTCCCATATTAAACTAAGTGTCTTTTTGGCAAACACATGCTGTATAAGTGGTTTACATGTAGCAAATCAGCTATAGACTAATGATTTATTTAGAATTTATAAGAAAAATAATAACCGATGAAGCAAAATATACTTTTATTTCTAAACATTTATAAAAATATATTTTAACAAATGTTAGGCTTTCAACTCCAGGGCAAAATTTGTTTGTTGCTTCCAAGTAAATTTACTTGGAAATGAAGTAATGAGTTTGTACTATACTTAGTCCATAATAACAAGTAGGATTTCCAGTGTTACCAACAAAAAATATATTAAGATAAGGTAATGAAGTTGACGACCTTGACGTTTGACTTGTGATCTGTCAAAAACTTTTCTTCACTCATAAATAACGAAATCATATTAGATATTATACAAAAATCATAATTCAAAAAATTAACGATATAAATTTAAAAAAGGTGCCTTAACTTTAAAATGCATGGGTTTGATAAAATCCAAATGATAGCGCTTCAATAATTGAGTAAACACAAGCAGAAAATTAAATGAAGAGCATAGTTTTCATAGTATTAGGATTCAAGTTTATGAGGACAAGAAAACACGTATTTTAAAGTGCATGCATCTATGCCTTCAAGTTCTTCAAAAAGTATAAGAAAAATCTCAGAAGTAACGCAACAATTTTAAATTCTTAACTAAGTGTAACTTTTTATTTTGTTTTTGAAAGCATAATCTCCCAAAAACTTGAATTATTTTGTTTTTCTACAGTTGGCACCACTAAAATTTGTCACAATCACACAAAATGGCCGCTAGTAGTCGTCATTTACTTTTGAATGGATTGGCAGTCCCGGTATTTTTATTAAGTTCATAGTTTCATGCCTTAATACCAAAAACCGTGTACGTTTAATTCCTAGAAGTGCCTTAATTTCCGTTGCAAATAAAAAAACGTTAAATATATCAGATAATTGTCATACACAAATCAACGGAATTCAGCACCATCTCTTTCTCGGTGGACAACAAGAAACGACTTTTATCATTTCAAAAATGCAGGTTTTTTCAATGACAAGGGGCCTATTTACAGTTCTGACTCACAGGTGGCGGTGCGATTAGTAGTTATTTTTTTAAAAAAGACTTAAGCTTAAAGTGAATCATTGTCATCCAAACGGATCCTTTCAAAAAACGTTAATTTGGGGGTAAAACTTCCGAGAAGCAAAAGGCCAGAAATGATTTTCTCGGAAGCTTTTGGGTTGCATAGATATTCGTTCTTATTGGGCTTCGATCCCTCCGAGAAACGTTTCTAATTAGTCAAAACCTTCTCAGAACCCAGATTGCGCGGAAATTTTCCGAGAAAATGACTAACGTTCGAGGCCGAACTGGGTTAAGTGAGATATAGATCAGTTTTTCGCAATAAAAGTGGTTCGGTGTGGTATTCGCAGAAAAATCTAGTTTAGACATGAAAATTCGCTTTTGACAGATTTTAAGTGGATCTAAGGAAAATTACTTGTAGGATGCCGTTAACAAGCCATTCAATTATAGTTGTTAACTCGTTAAGTTGATATAATTATACTTACTGTATATCCACCCATATATGGAAAAAGTAAATGAAATCAGTGCACAAATGTTAAAAACAACATAGCAGCCATCTTGTTTCGTATTTGTTTGATGACTTAATAATAAGGACTCTCGCAGGGTTGCCCATTATCAAATTTCAGAACCCCAAAATGCTTCAGATTTCACTAAATATTAGGTCAATGGAGGGAAGGTCACATAGAAACTTTTACGAATCCCTTGCATTTGCAATACGTCATCCAATGAATTTATTTAAAATTATTTTGAACCTCAGGACTAATAAGAGACGAAACTAATTGTGAAGCAATTAACAAAATAACAACCACACCATAGTTTAATGATAAGCTTTCTCTGGATGACGTAAATTCCGTATCTCCCGTTTCTGTCTTCATATTACCGGCCCATGTTTGTTTAAAATAATCAACTGTCATTCTGTTTAGTTTAGAGTATAACTTTGATTTTTACAGGTTGTCTTTCTCTAGTCGATTTTAAATTGCATAAAAGTGATAAGGACGACATACGCAATGGAAAATGACCCTTTGCTGCAAAACCCTGCAGACTTTTTTGCTAGGATTCTGCATCAGTAATTTGATTGCCTAATTAGAACAAAGTTGGTTTTAAATAAAAAAACAAATATAAATTGATACAAAATAGAGTAATAAAAATATTGATTAAAAAAACAGTTGTTTACAAGGCAACATAACATGCAGACGTAATCCTTTTTCTTAATGATTAATCTTTGTTTAGAGGTAAAAAGAGGCAAATATTTAATTTCAATCAAAAATACATCAGCTTGGAGACACTCCTCAAACTCATCCTAAAATTCTCTTGAAACACTACAATTCTCCAATTTTGGTGTATAATCATCGAGTTGGCAACACTGCACTCAATGAAAGATATTGGCATTTTTATATACATTTCTTGTTCAAAGTTGGCAGTCCACCATTTTGAAACTTAGCTGTCATTTTTGCGCAACAAAAAGTCATGATAGGCCAGGCCCAACGTTTTTTTTTAACAATTTAGTTACATTTCAGAATAATTATTAGTATTTTGAATTTTTTACGGCCTGAAAACAATAAAACGGTAATTACCTATAAAAAACGACTTAAATAAAACTGATTTCATTATGTTGGCAACATCGTCAATATGGCCGCCGGCTGACATGCTTTGACAGAATGAATGACCATTTGATGCGAGCGGAAGTCAAGTAGGCTGCGATAAAGCTTACGGCGTTGCCAACTAATTTTTCTTATTCTCAAAAAATTAAAAGCGCGATTAGAGAAATTGCAATTATTTTACACACATATCCGCGTTTTATTGTCTCGACCTTTCGCAATAAATACAACAGTAATCCAGTATCCTTTCCATTCCTATAGGCAGTCAGGTGTTCAATGGCGTATATAATGATGATGACAAAGCGTACCCGCCCACATAATTTTCTCACGGGAGTAAACACATTTACGGGGCCCATTAAAGAATCAAATGTGTCGGTCTACTTTTATGTCGTTTCCAGGTGTGCAAATTACGTCTCTAGCGGAGTAATTAAGTGATTTGCGAGGTATTTAAATCGCCCCGGGTCGCGTAAATTAATTAACTACTACAAAGGTGGGTGAATAATTATCCGCTGCCGATTAAAAATTATGTTAATTGAATAAAACTTATTATTCGTGAATTGGCAACGTCGCTTTATGGCCCCGCGTCGAATGTTGACGAGCTGTCAAAAGTTTGACAAGAAGATTGTTTTTAGGTTATAGGTTATGGCGCGAAACGTCATTTTTTTAAAATTAAGCTTTAGCAACGGTAACTAAAAGAGACATCTTAAGACATTTATTTGCTGAGTTTAAATTGCAGGTTAATAAAGCCTTTTGGGGGTTAAGGCTTATAGGCAGCATACTGCACTTTGGCGAATGAACGTCCATATTGCCAGAGTATTTTGAGGTTAAGTGATGCTTAGAAAGAATCTGTGTAAAAAAAATTATTGGTTAGTTAATTAGAGCATTTTAAGGAATATGACATGTACAGAGTATCTTGCGGCGCAATAAATCCAGACTAATTACTTCCAGTGTTAACAGGGCATTTCTAGGTTAAGTGATGTTAAACTTTTGTTGGTCTAAAAAGTCCTAAATTTTACTGAAAATAAAACAGCTGGCAGCACGCATAATAAGTGTGTAAATAAATAAAATAATTAAAATCACTTACAATCAAACGAAGGCATTACATAATTTAAATTTCGGCCTAAATTCTTTAAATGATTCACCATTAACAGATTAATGATTCTGTTTACTACGAGCAGCGGCGAAAAATACTACGTACCGTGCATTACGATGCGTAAATAGTGCGTAACATTTAATTCACCGAAATATACCGGAGCTTGTTAATTGGTTTTTAAACCGCCATTTTGTTTATGATTCTATATTATAGAATCTAAGATGGCGACGTCATTTTGACAACGTCATTGTTTCGAAGCCACGCCCATATTTTACAGTAAGATTAGGATTAGGACTTGCTATGAAAGGAAATGTTTATTTATTTATTTATTTATTTATTACAAGTTCAGGTTGCGAACAGTACACAAGTACCAAAAAAGCATCCACTGTGTATATATAACAAACTTATGATAGGTTTACCAAACATTGTCTTAAATTTACATGTTACGTGTGTAGATACAATCAAAAAGAAAAGGGAAATTTAGATGAATACACTAATGAGATTAAATAGAGCGTAAACTGTTACAAGTTCTGAATTAAATAAACAAAAATAAAATTATTCTATCTTTTTTAAAAAGTAGGTTTTTAATTGACGTTTGTAGGATCCTATCGGCGTTCCAAAAATATCCGAATTCAGAAAATTGTTATAAAAATTAAAAACATTTTGAATTCTAGAAAGTGGAGAGTTCTGTCCTACGTTGGTTCGATAAAAATCAGCTGCAAACAAGTCTCGGTTTCTTGCATTTTGACTTGGTATCCGTATATTAATGTGAGATAGAAGATAATGTAAATCGACGTGACAATTTACTATTTTATAAAGAGTAAAAAGATCTATGATATTTCTTCTGTATTCAAGAGTTAAAAATTTAAATTTGGCTCGTATAATGGTATAATTATTGGTATAATTGGTTGTATATTGGCATATTGGTCTTAAATCCTAGATATTTTAGAAACCTATTTTGTACCCGCTCTAGGCGCGTAATGTCTACATTGTACTTCGGATTCCATATTACTGAGGCAAAAGAAAGTTTACTGAGGACAAAAGCATTATATAAGGAGATAATTGAATTTGGGTTTTTAAAATCCGTTGAATTTCTTTTTATGAAACCAGCCATCTTATTGGACTCGCATATGACTCGCTCAATGTGAGATTTAAAAGTCCATTTTTCATCCAGGATTACTCCCAGATCTCTAATCTGTACAACTCGTTTCAGATTACTGCTATTTATAGAGTAAGGCGATATTATTTTGGTAATATTTTTTGTAAAAGAAATACAAAAGCACTTTGCAGAATTTAGAAAGAGACGATTTTTCTGACAGTATTGTTCAAGGCGCAAAAGGTCTTGTTGGATTTTGAGGCAGTCATCCATGGTCTCGATTTTTAAGTAGATTTTTAAATCATCTGTAAAAAGTAATATTTTACAGTGTTTAAAACATTTTTTTATTGAATTTATATATATTATAAAAAACAACGGACCCAGGTGACTGCCTTGCGGTACACCTGATGTTATGTCAAACCACTCGGATTTATGGCCATCAATAGTTACTACTTTTTCTACCTGTATTATAGGAACAGGATAATCTAATTATTGCAGGATCAACATCGACTTCTTCAAGCCTTTGTATTAATATTTCAGGATCAATTTTGTCGAATGCTTTACTGAAGTCAGTATATATCACATCCACTTGACCTTTTGTTATCTATTGTTTTAGTGACAAATTCTGAAAAGCATAGTAGATTTGTTTCAAGAGATCTTTTAGGGTAAAAACCATACTGTTCTTGAATAATTCTATGTTTTACACTCGGAAAAATTGTGTCGTACATAATTTTTTCCAGGATTTTGCCAAAAATGCATAACTTGCTAATGGGCCGATAGTTTGTCACGTCTTCCCTATCACCATTTTTAAAAATTGGTGAAATTTCGCTTAATTTCCATTTTTGAGGAAAAACTCCTGATCTTAACGACTTATTGAATGAATATAATGCCTAGTGGCTTGACCAAGCTATTTGCGCAGTTCCTTACCAAGATAGGTGGAATATTATCTGGCCCAGGACTTTTATTTACATCTAAATTTTTACATATCTCAAGGATTTTATTTTCTGAAATTTCGTATATTTTAATATTACTTTTATTAAAAACAACTGGATTTGATGTATTATAAACACTCTTAAAAGATTGAGCAAACAAATTGCTTACATCCCTGCCACCTTTTGCAGAAATATTACCTAATTTTACGGCGTGTGGAATAGACACATTGTTTTTTCTCTTATTGCCAACAAAACCCCAAAATTTCTTTGTATTTTCCAAAATTTTGGATTCTATGCTATTTATATACTCTTTATAGTCATTTTTTATCATTTGTTTAGATAGGGTTCTAAGCTCACAAAATCGATCGTATGAAGCTCGATCACTGTATATTTTATATTTTTTATGGAGTTTGATTTTTTCTTTTATTACTGCGATTGTTTCGAAACGAAAATAGATAGGAAAGTTGCCTTTAACTCTACGCACCGGAACTAATTTTTCTATAATTAGTTCTATTTTGTGATAAAACTGGGCCACCAGGACATCTACGTGAGCGCCCGTTAAACAGTGACTCCAATTGATTTCTGATAAGGATTGATTTATGTTATCGAAATTAGCTTTTTTAAAGTTATATATTTTATTATTTGAGGCTCGGAGAGGTCTCATGCAAGAAACTGACCAAGCAAATTCAATTTCTTTATGGTTAGCATTTTCTTTAACTAAACAGCTAAGAGATTGTTGTAGATTACTTACTAAGCCTCTATTACAAAGAACTAAATCTAGTATTTTACTTTTATAATTTTTCAAAAAATTATATTGTTTAAATTCAAGATAAGAAAACATGTCAAGAACTTCCGAAAACTTGTTCCCAGATTGAACTGACTCAAAGAACGATTCATTAATAATTGTACGCCAACTTACCGTTGACATGTTGAAGTCTCCAACGATCAGGACAGAACTACTCTGCAACACATTTTCAAACCACTTATAAAAGTTGTCATTGAATAATCACATCCAGATGGAATATAGACACAACACACTAATACGTTCTCTCCAGTGCTGGATTTGATTGAGACCCAAATATCTTTACACTCCAGCTCCAGATCATATCGTCGGTTGGTTTACTCCAGTGTTGATTTAACCGCCACTAGGCATCCTCCTCCATCCTTCCTCTTTGAGCTTGTTGTCTCTCGATCCCGGCGATATACCAAGTAACTGTCGCTAAAAATTTTTAAATGACTTGACGCGAACAGAGGATCAAGCACCCTCTAAAATACTGGACAATGGCAAGCTTAGTATTTTCTCTCTAAATATTCAGTCCTTAAGACATAAAACTAATGATTTATTTCTTTTACTGGAAGAGCTTCATTTTCCAGAAATCGTTGCCATAACTGAACATTGGTTGCATGTTGGTGAGCCTGTGGTGGTGGATAATTACACTACAGTTGCCAGATTTGATAGAACAAATCTAACTCATGGAGGTACTGTGATATTATCTACTAGCAACGACTTTTCAATGGTAACCAAGTTCGATAATTTAGTTTCCGAAAAAGTATTTGAGTTTTCCATTGTCTACAATAATAATTTTGATCTTTACGTTGTTTGTATTTACAGAACACCTGATGCTGACGTAAATGTTTTTTTCCAAAAATTACTAAGCTTGCTTGAGTCTCTGCCATTAAAAAGCAAACTCATTTTATGTGGCGACCTAAACATTGATTTTTCCAGTGTGTGTGCTGCTCAAGAATCTCTCCAGTCCATTTTCGACTCTTTTGGCTTAATCATGCACATTAAATCACCTACCAGAATAACTAAAACCAGCTCTAGTACAATAGATTATGTCGTATCTTCCTTTGAGCCAGATTTCGTCGATTGTACTGTCTTAAGCCCAGGTTTCTCAGACCATGAAGCAATGTTAACAAAGTTTTCCATAACTAAATCTAAAATAAAAATGTTCCACGCAAATTAGGCCGTATTTTCTCGGATAAAAATTTTTTACATTTTAGGCACCTTTGTCAATCAACTGACTGGAATATTCTCTCTGACGACGTTGATTCAGAATTCTCTAGATTTGTAAAAACGCTATCTAGTCTTTCTCACAAGTCCTTTCCTTTGAGACCTCTTAAAAAGAAGCAACATAACCCCTGGTCTACCCAAGGCTTGCGTACATCTGCTAAGAACATGCGCTTATTATCTCATCTTAAGAAATTTTCAGACAGCGCTTTTTTTCATGAGTACGTAAGACTTTGCAAAAAGATTTATCAGAGAACTTTAAAAGCCGCCAAGGATATTCACTATAATAGGAGACTGGCTAAATCTAAAAATGTGGCTAAGGAAACATGGTCGATTGTTAATGCTTTGAGAAATAAGCCTTCTTTGTTGAATACATCTCCACTTCATCTGAAAACCTTAATGATTATTTTGTAAATGTGGCAAATAATTTAATGAGTACCATAACTCCTTCCCATGATCCACTTTCATATCTTCCCATTGCAAATGAGAATTTCCACAGCTTCTTCTTTACGCCCGTAGTGTTACCAGAGCTTTGCAGTTCAATTAGGGAAATCAAAAACAAAGGCTCTTCTGGAATTGATGGAATTACTCTCAAAATGTTTTCAAATCTGCCCGAATGTACATTATGTCATCTTATTACTCTAATTAATCAGTCTTTTCAAAAAGGTGTTTTTCCTAACTGCCTTAAGTTGGCGATAATAATTCCACTACATAAAGGAGGAGACAAAGATCAGTCTTCCAACTATCGCCCTATTGCTCTTCTTCCCACACTTTCAAAAATTATTGAAAGATTGGTTAAAAAAAGACTTCAACAATCATTTTTGCTAAAATATAAAATACTTACTTCCCATCAATTTGGATTTTTAAATAACAAATGCACAAATGATGCTATGTTTTCTCTTTTTAATAATGTATACTCTAGCTTAAACAACCAACACCCTACAGCAACAATTTTCTGTGATTTTTCTAAAGCCTTTGATTGTGTTAATCATGACATCTTATTAAAAAAGTTGCAATATTACGGGTTCAGAGGAGCGCCTTTTGAATGGTTTAAGTCGTATCTCAGTAACAGAAGTCAAGCTGTGAGAATTGATTCGACTATGTCTTCTTGCAAGCCAATACAAAGTGGAGTGCCTCAAGGTTCCGTACTTGGCCCTATTTTGTTTCTTATCTTCATCAATGACATTGCTAATCTAAATATTAACGGTAAAGTATGTCTATTTGCTGATGATACTAGTTTTACCTGGAGTGATCCGGATATTTCTAAACTTCACAGAACCGTATCAAGTGACTTAACTACTATCAAATCATGGTGCGACTCTAATCTCCTTTGTCTCAACATTACCAAAACTAAAATGTTGTCCTATAAAAATACCTTGCAATCTTTTGTACTTGGTAATGCAACAATTGACGAAGTTGATTCTGTAAAGTTTTTAGGGCTAACTGTTGACAACTCGTTAAAATGGGACACACATATTGACTTTTTATCAAGAAAATTAAGTTCCGCTTGTTTTGCGTTAAGATCATTTTCTAAGGAGCTTAGCCTGTCTACTTCTAGAACAGTTTATTTTGCCCTTTTTGAATCGCACCTTCGATACGCCCTTCCATTCTGGGGTACATGTAGTGCAACTCAATTTGACCGTATTTTTAGACTACAAAAGAGAGCTTTACGTTATACACTGAGACTTAAATACAGAAGTCATTGCCAGCATTTCTTCAAAAAATTTCAAATATTAACTTTTCCATCTTTATTCATATTTGAGTCCCTTTGTCTAATACGCAAACACGGTTCAGCATCTGATAGGCCTTCCCATAGTTATCTACTTAGATACACGGAACATGATCTATACCTGCCTACCCCACATTCAGAGTTGGTCAAAAGTTCCATATTATAGAATGCAAAAAAAATGCACAATCATCTGCCATTGGAAATTAAATCCATCACATCTTTTTTTGCATTTCGTAAAGCATTAAAAGCATTCTTACTGGAGAGAGCTTTTTACACAGTTAACGATTTTTTTTTGTAATCATTGATTTGAAATTTCGCACTAGCAGATTATGTATTTTTACTATCTGTACATGTTTAGGTATACTGCTTTTTGTAGCTATTTTAGGATTTTTTATAATTTTTTACTTTTTTAAACATTTTTTAAATTTTTTTTTAACGTAGAGAGATTTTTTAATGATCTTTTTTTTTGACATTGTATACATTAATAATATTTTTGACTACTTACAATTTCTAAATTGTATTAATCTGTATATATTGTAGATAATCTATTCTATTTATTTATTTATATTTTTTTTAAATTTTGTTTTGTTTTTCTTTTTTTTAATTGTGTTTTGTTTGCATTTTTGTATCTTTTTGTTTTACAGCTTTGTCTACAAATTGTAACAATTTCTTGACAATAAAGCATTGATTGAAAAAAAAAAAAGCTCGCTTGATAAGATATTATTGTTTAGCCAGGTTTCGGTTAGGCAGATGACGTCATAATCGTTAAGGAGTAGATTTTGGGAGAAATCATTAGTTTTTGTACGAAGACCCTGTGTGTTTTGGTAGTATATTTGTAGATTTTCAGCCATTATACTGAGCTAATTTTCTCATGGCATGATTAAATTTGGTGGCAAATTACAGCTTTTCCAATACATCACAATCACTGATATGAATAATGCGCGAAGAATCATCTTTTCGAACAAATATCCTTCCATTCCTAGACCAGCAGTATTTATAGTTCTTGTTTTTAGCAGCAGATCTGGCTTCTTTAGAAATAATTTTATTTTTCATGGTAAGATGCTCATTAATATATATGCTGTCAGATATTCCTGGTATTGACATTTTTGGAGAACCATTTTCCTTTTCTAGCCGTTTTGCTTTTGCGGCTGCAAGAAAATTTTTTTTATCTCGGCGAGAAACAAACCGGACTATTATGTTTTTAGTTTTGTTTCTTGAATTCTTATTTAGTTGGACTCTTGTAACGTATTCAGTTATCTCGTTTTTAATTTCACATTTTACATACTGACCTATACTCTGAAAAATGTTATTTAAATTTTCTTTTTCCTCTCAAGTATACCTTGTATTTCAACATTGATGTTATGTTATACATATCACGATATATATGTAAATGTTATACATATCACGATGTTCTGTCATAAAAATAGATGATCCCTTCTGATGATACTTCTGGATTGAGTAGGAACGGAACCGGGGCTGTTCAGACGAAATTAGCCGGTGAAAGTGGCCCATTTTTCCTTCGAGGTCCTTCAAAAAACAAAAACGTTATAAAAGACGAACAAAACGCGTCTAAAATACATCTCGAACCGTCTAGACTGGCAAAAAAAGTGAAAAAGTCGCGTCGTGTTCCTCTTGTCTTACCCTTCGGCCATATGTGTGCTAATGTCAAGGGACACTTTGCGCCGTGCGGGTTTTCTTTTTTCGGCACTTCTGGATTTCGACCTTTTTGTGTGTGTATGTGTGTGTGTGTAAAGGAGTCTGGAAATGTAGGTTATTTTTTACGGTGAATACACCAGCTGAAATTGGTCAGGCCAAGTTAGGATTTTTCTCAACTCAATGGGTAAGAGTGGAGCTGGGGCCGTATTTTTGAAACCATTCGAATTTGATTCGCATACAAAATTAGAGGATTTCGCACGAAAAATCGATATTGGTATTTTCGACCGCTTCGTATGCGAACTTTTTCGCATGCGGTGTCTCGAATGGGTACCATTCGAATTTCAAAGTTCGTGTGTGATTTTCACTTTGAATCTGCCACTTGTCTTGTTTTGATTTTAAACTAGCTTTTTTTAAAATTTGTGTTAGTATTTTCGTAGTGTTTTTTTCTTGTTTATTGAAAAAAAAATTACCATAAATCAAATGGCAAAATTAAAAAATCTTGTGCAAAGAAACGTCGTCGATGCACTGGAAGAGACTGAAACTCTGGCAGACAGAAGGAATAGGATTTACTCTTCATTTCTTGACCAATTAAAAATGTATTCAGTTGCTAAATTTATAAAATTATATAGATTAAGCAAGCCTATTACGATGGAATTGATGTGCTCTTTATGTGCTCCAGAAACTGTGTAATCTGTCTGCTACTTTTATCCACAAGGCTTGTGCAGTTTTAGCTGAAAAATCTTCGGTGAAGTGATTTTGCCCGACTTTAATTCCGAGTGCTCTTCCATAAATAAAATTAGTTCTTTCTTTTGCTCACTCGACAAAAAACCGCAATCATTTTTTATTTTTTGAATCCATCATAAAAAAGTCAATTCAAAAAATTCATGAAACGTCATGAACAATTCAAATTTTCTCATAAAAACCTTAAAATTCCCTGATGTTTTTAAACTTAAATTTTAGGTTAGGTTAAAAAATCTTTATCGTCTTCATCCCGTTTGACATGGCCTCCAATAGCACTCGACTTGCTACGTTGCCACTACATTTCGTGTTCGTATGGGAATGAAATTTCGAATGCTGTTCAAAATTGTACTTTTTAATTCGTGTGCGAATTTTGTCGTTCGACTTTGTTCGCATTCGAAGATTCTCGCATGGTTTCGAAAATATGGCCCCTGATTTATGGCAGTTATAATGTGTAAGACAAGGCGGAGTATAGTCGAACATGTTTGTATCATTTATCAGGAAATGCATCAGTTAAAGCAGTCAGTCAGTGGGGCAAAAATATTTTAGAAAAGTCACCGTATTTCCTCTATAACACAAATTCAACATTTCGTCTTGTTTTATATTTTAAAGCCTTTGATGCCTTGAAATAAATGATGCATCCAGTGGCGTAACGACGTTGCTACGGGCCTGTGTTCCGTCGGATTCCTGGGCCCCTCTTAAATCGATATCAGTTTTAGGGTTTTTCAAGAGGGTACTGAAAATTAAGCTAAAAATATACAATAAATAAACAAATTTAATATCTTATAGGTATTTTTATTAATGAAAATAAAAGATAAAAGACAAATAAGAAAAACTAAAAGCTAAACATAATAATACTTTATTAGTCTACTGGTAACTACATTGAGAATAATAGTTTTCTAACATTTAAGAAAATATAATAGCTAAAATGTTTTTTTCCTAGCCTTAAGATGTGCAAAATTTGAAATTATCGATGAAACATCGATCTTCCGAGCAATTTTGTTTTCTACGGAAATAATTGATAAATTAGATAATCTCCCTTCTCCCGTGGTATTTCTAAGAACATTTTTAATTAGTTTTAATTTTGAAAAAGATCTTTCTGCCGAAGCCACAGAAACTGGAATGGTAAGAAAAAGGTAACATGCAGTTCAAATTTCACTGAAGCTGCTACAAGATGAAACATTTTCAAAGAGGATAAATTATAAAAGTTCATGTATTGTGTTCATTTTATTTAAATCTCCTTTAAAATTATTCCTGAATGACACGAGCTGAGACGAAATTGCATCGGATATGTCATCCGAATATTTTATGTACAATTCTTGACCCATCTGATATAATTCTGTATCAGATACAGAGTTATTACATAAAACATCCGGAGATAAAGCACGAAAAGTCTTGTTAACTTACCGTTAACTACCAATCCTTTTTTTGAAAATTCTGTCTGTAACCCCCATTCCGCAGCCAAATTACATGCTTCATTCTTTAATAAATTAAAATCATTTCGAAGTGATTTAACTTTAATAGCCTAATTTCTGATTTTGATAATATATTTTGTTTTATATACCCGTGTGTTGACGAAGTTTTCTGTTTAGGAGATTTTAATATTAATCTTTTAAATTTTAATAATCCCCTTACATCATTATTTGAAAATTATAATCTCACTCAAATAATTGAAGACCCAACCAGAGTCTCAGCTACTTGCAGCACTCTTCTTGATGCAATATTTGTGTCTAATGTGTCTCTGATACATAATAAAGGGGTCATTTGCGCAGACTACGTCTCAGATCACAACTTGGTTTTCTGTGAACTAAATTTAAACAGGGTACCCATAGTTCCTAAACTAATTGAGTACAGATGCTTTAAAAATTTTAATAACCAACTTTTTTTACAGGATTTATATTTCCTACCATGGGATAGCATTTTATATCAAAATAATATCGATAGTAAGCTAGTAATTTTTAATAATTTAATTCAAACACTTTTTAATAAACATACTCCTTTTAAAAAAGCAAGAATTACTAAACCTAAAGCTCCTTGGCTAACATCTGAGGTACTTCTTTTCCAAAAACAACGCAATGAGGCATTAAGGAAATTCAAGGCAACAAGGGATATACAAGATTGGGAGAATTATAAATTTCTGAGAAATCATACTCTGGCTACAATTAGAAGAGAAAAAAAGAAGCACCTTAATCTGTTGAGTAACGAAAAAAAACGTAAGCTTTGGTCGTCATTAAAAAAGTTTAACATTTGTAGAGATAAAAATAATACCAATATTCCGGAACACCTGTCTGATCCAAATCAAATTAACAAATCTTTTTTTCTCAATTTCTTCAAAATTCTGCGAATTGTGATGAACAAGTTCAGTGTTATAATAATGGTGTATTTGATAATAGCCTGCATTTCACACTTAATCTTGCAACTGTTGAAGATGTAAGTAGAATTTTAAATAGTATTAAGTCTAATGCGACTGGTGTGGATCAGATTTCACCAAAAATGTTAAGGTATTGTAGCCCCTTTATTGATAAGTACATATGCCACATAATAAATTGTTGTATAGAAGCTCACTATTTCCCCGATCAATGGAAAATTTCGATTGGTAAACCCTTATCAAAAGTTGCTAGCCCAGAAAATTATAACGACTTGCGCGTTATAAGTATACTTCCAGTACTTTCAAAAATATTTGAAAAGGTACTTTACCATCAGATGGTTTGTTATCTTATTGATAATGACATTATTCCGGCTACGCAATGTGGCTTTAGGGAGAACTTTGGTACCTCTGTAGCTCTACTAAACGTACTGGATGATATAATGGACGCTATTGATAAGCAACAGATTGCTGTTCTGGTGCTTTTAGATTTCTCTAAGGCGTTCGATACAATAAATCATGCCCTTTTACTAGCTAAGCTTAAATATTATGGCTTTTCAATAGAGTCTATACAGTTAATTGAGTCTTATTTGAATAATAGATTTCAGACAATATTTACAAATAATTCTTATTCTAATCAGGCTCACATTTTGTCTGGAGTGCCCCAGGGTTCTGTCCTGGGACCTCTGCTTTTCCTTGTATATACAGCAGACTTTCTTAAGTCCTTAAAAGCTTGTAAGGTGCAAGCGTTTGCTGATGATACGCAGATATATACAACTTTCAAACCTGATAATCTTAAAGAAGCGGAGATTGGTATAAACAATGACTTAAATATAATAAATCAATTATCTAAAAAACATAATTTAAAATTAAATTCCTCAAAGTCTTGTTTTATGGTTTTTGGAAATACAAATAAAATTACAAATATTAAAAGTGTAATAAATGTTCATGTGGAGGGCTCTAAGCTTTCGGTTGTTGAAACTGCCAAAAATTTAGGCATTGTTATGGACAGTAAGTTGAGATTCAGGGAGCATGTTAAAAAAATTGTTCAAAAATCGTTTGCAGCTTTAAAACTCTTATATAGTAATAGAGATATTCTTAATCTAAGTCTTAAACGCAGCCTATGTGAGGCCATGGTGCTCTCTAATTTTAACTACTGTGATTATGTTTATGGTTCTTGCTTAGATAATGATTGTAAAATGCGCATACAAAAAATTCAAAATGCCTGTATCAGATTGGTTTATGGCTTACGTAAGTATGATCATATTTCGCAATATTATAAAACAATTAACTGGCTTAAAATGGACAATCGTAGAATTCTTAATTTTTCCACTTTTTTGATAAAAATCATTAGCAGCCCAAAGGCACCTGCGACTATAAGGAATAGATTGTTGTTTAGAGCAAATGTACACGGGGTAAATGTTAGAGCTACAAATAAGTTAACCATGCCGGTCTATAGGAGTGCTATGTTTCAGAGATCGTTTTCTTACAATGCTGTTCAGTGCTACAATAAAATACCTACAGAATTTGTTGACCTTCGTGCAGATAAATTTAGGAGGAAATATGAAATTTTTCTTGTGAATATTCAAAACAATTCTCTTACTATTTAATATGTATCAAATTTGCTTTTTTTTATAGAAGAAAACTTTTTTTGTGTTATATTATAATTGGGAATATTTCTTTAGATATAACATGTTGTTATAATGTTACTTCAAATACACCCTGATCTGGTTCAGTGGAGTAGCTATATAAAGCTAGACTGCGCCAGGTTCAGGTACTTTGTTTTTTTTTCATCAAGTTTGTAATGAATTTGAATAATAAAAGACATTTATTATTATTATTATTATTATTATTATTATTATTATTTAATATTGTCATATGCAGTATTAAACATTTTTGATGCGTGTTCAATATTTTGCTGTTTGTTTGGTAATAGTTTTGAAACGGTATCAATATATTTTAAAATTTTGGTTTCGAGAGTTATTAAAAATACAGTTTCAAACATTTCTAGCCTTTTTTTTAACGAATTGGCTTCATTAATCTCAGTTCTATTGGTAGACGTCAAAATAATTTTGGCCAAAGATTTTAAAACATCCACGTACTTGTATCTCAGAGCCTCTAACGCATCGTGTCTTGATGACCAACGACGTGTAGGAGTTAATTTTTTTAAAACCTTTTCACTTTTATTAAGAGACAAATTAAACATGTTGCTTAAAAGTGCCCATCTTTTTATGCTATGGGCAAAAAATACATAAACACTTTCAATTAATTCATAAAAATTTCGAACTTCCTCAACAGATGTAACTGAGTCATTGAGTATTAAATTTAAGTTATGAGCAGCATAATGTACAAATACTGCGTTAAGGGCCATTTTTGATATTTCTGCTTGAACACCTTTATATATACCACTCATATTTGCAGCCTCATCATATCCCTGACCACGAAGTTTTTCTAAAAGTAAATTGTTTTCCGTTAATATTTGTATGATTTTATTACTTAAAACCTTTCCAGTTTGACTTTCAACTGGAAAAAATCCCAAGAACGATTCATTTATTACCACTTTTGATGAGTTTTCTTCATTGCACTCCACTATGACATAACGAATAATAGTGTTATTATTCGTTATGTGGTAATAATTGAACTGATCAAGTTTTGCAACATCTTGTGTGGCATCTATTATTATTGAATAAAAAGGCGATTTTTTTATTTGTCCGATTATTTCATTCTTTAGAGCAGTACCCAACAACCCAATGATTTCATTTTGGATACCAGGACTTTAATATGTAACAGATCTTTTCTTCCTGTTTTCTAGTAAATTTTTTAATACTAAATCATATTTCGAAAGTAAATTAATTATAGATAAAAACAGTCCAGGATTTGAAGAGTCTAAATTTTCGTTATGTCCTCTAAAAGGCATGTTACTGGAAGCTAAAGTCAAAGTAACTTCGATGACTCGTTCTAAAATTTGCTTCCATACTGAAACTTCATGCGAAATCTTCGTTTGAAGTTCGTGATCAATTGTGTCGTTTCGCCTCCAAATATTGAGCAAGATTCATTGTGATAATACATTTGCTCGTGCCTTCTAATTGCTTGGTTTAGGTGTGCCCAGTCGTTAAAACCGTTTGCTATGGTATCTTTTTCTGCAGCGAACAACCAGCAAGGTTGACAATAAATTTGGTTTAATAGCGTTGAATAACATAGCCATAAACGTTCAGTTTTTAACCCTGATTTGTTAGTTTTGGTATAATAAAAGGTTGAGAAACTCCTACCTTTATTGTCTCAAGGAAAGGGGCCTAAAGGTCTGCACGGTTTATTATCAACTAATAGTTTATTATCAGTTAATTCACCGACATAATGTCCCTTATCAGTAATATTAAAACAAATATCTTTGATATTACTATTATTTTTAGTTTCGGCAAATAAGTCTAACTCAGATACAATACTATGGATCAACTTTATCAAGAATAGAATCATAGTTGCCAGGTGTAGGAGGATCTGCCTCAATTGTTATATCTTTAGAACACGAAGGCATTTCATGTAGTTGTACCTGATGCTCGGTTAAATTTTCAGCTAAAATAAATTAACTATAAGTTTAAACATAATATTTTTATAAACCAACAAAACTCACACTTTGAAGATGAAATTGCAGCATTAAAAAATTGCGTTATTTTAGGCAGCTTCTTTTTTTTCAAGTTCGTCACGTATTTTGCGCTTTTGTGCACCAGATTTATGGTGATAACTCATTCTATACGGATAATTGATTCATTTAATATCTACATATGGGTCATTCTCATTTAAAGTCGTCAAACCAATAGTGAAAATCGTTCATTACAAAATATTTAATATTATGCAAAAAAACAAACAAATCATTTTCTAATCATGTTTTATAACACAATTTGGCAAAAGCAGTGCAAATTTTTTTTTATTTCACCCATTTTTGAGTGATTCTGCTTACTGAACTTTGTCAGGTTCGTCACTATTTCTTAAAAGTCAGAAAATTAGCCTTAGACCCAGGTTAAGAATTCTTTTTAAAACATTAATTATTGCAAGAAGCCGATGGGTAATTTATTTTTTTTTAGTTTCTATTTTTCTATAAAACGCAATACCATATTTTATGTGTTTTTCTAAATAGTGACGAACCTGACACTGATGTAACAAACCTGACAATGATGCTAAAAATTGATAGAAAACAAACACATTTAAATAATAATTGTTTTTTTTTTATTAAATGGCTCCAATTACAAAAACGTTTAACCAAAAATGTAAATTCTAAATTTAACCAAACATAACAAAATAAACTCTAAATTTTAGGTAACTCATAACAAATAATAAAATACTTAGGTTAAATTAGTTGATGCCTTCCCCATTTTCAAGCCAAAACGGCGTTTTAAACTGTAAAATTCGTTTAGTTGCATTAGTAGGTGCTTCAATAGAACCCACTATATCTTCAAATTTATACCAGATCTTGTCTTCCTTGATTGGCCAAATGTATTTATTGACTCCTACAGAATGCAGAACTTTAACTTCACAGGATTCATCGTTATTTGTATCAGTAACAACGCTCGGATATATCACATTGTTATATTTAACAAGCAGCCATTGATCAATTTTTATATTTTCAAAGGTCACAGGTAAAAATTGTTGTTGTTGAAGCTGTTGTTGAGGAGTGGTATCTTCTGGGTTATCGTCTAAATCTACAGTTTCACAGTCTTGATAATACATCCGTTGCAATGAATGACAATCACATGTTGTAGGCAATTTCTTGCAAAAACACGATAATTCGCGTCCATATAAATCGGACTCAGAATCTTTCAAAATAATTTGACCTACTTTCATAATGCCTTTAGTCATTTTGTAACGATTATTTATTTCTTTTTTGGAATCAAAGTTAATGACATCTTCTAAATCGATCCAATAAAGTTTCACATTTACTTTTCCTTGAAGAATCCTAAATAACGCTTCTGCATCTGGAATGTCATTCCCTTTACAGACAAGTCCATCAGCTACTCTTTTGACTGCAGCCCCAACACCATCCGGAGCACCCTTACCATGCGAAGCCTCTGAAAAGTTCCATGAAGCATTTGAAAATCCATAATCTCTAAAATATGTATTCAAATAAAAAAAATTGTCCTTGTTGCGGTATTGTGATGTTGGGCCATCACTAAAGAAGTTAACAGTTTGCACACCATTTTGTTTTAGTTCTTCTAAAACAGGACGTAAGTGGGCCCAAATAGCAGGAGGGTCATGCCGAGTACAGGAAGAAATGGTACATATACTTTCAGGAGGTTTATTGTCATAGTAAACTACAACGGTATGGAGACTGGCCTGGTTGTGTGAGGAACCGAAATGCATTGCCTGTATTTCTGAACTCATTTTGCATGAGTAATTTTCAGAAAAATCTATATGTACAGCAGCCTCTTCATAAGTTAGTTCAGAAATACATTTTTGCCTTTGACTGGCTTGATGATTTTTTTTAAAGACATGCCAACAGAACATTGTTTTTAGTTCTGCATTAAAATTTGTGCATAGGTTCTTTAGCATTCCAGATTCACGGATAAGCTTTGTTTTATTAACAAAAAATGTTTTGCCTGATTTGCTCCTTTCCTCTTTTTCAAGTTTCCAAAAGTTCCAATTAACTAATTTATTTGGATCTTTAATATCCGCGAGGATTATAGCGGCCTGATCTTGGCATTTTGGGCAGATATTTTTCATGCAATCTTTTGATTTTACATCACACGTAAGCAGCTTACATACGTTTTCGATGTTGCGTTCTGTGCATATTTTTTCTTTTACTAAAGTATCCAGTTTATGCTGTATATTGGAATGTTTTTTGCACAAGCAAGAATCTCTATCGGAAAGTTTTGGTTTCACAACCCAACAAGGTCTATGCCTGCAAAATGTCGCAAAACTAATTTTACTACAAGGAAACTCTTTGCAAAACTTTTCATAAAGATTTTTAAGGGTTTCCTTTAGCAATCTTTTCTGATATTTGATCTTGCCGCGTGTTACTGTTTGTTTTTTTCCCGGTGGTAACGTAGTTATGTCATCTCTATTAAAAAAGTCTCGTATTTTTTTATGAAGTGGATGTAAAGTAAGTCGACATCTTCCTTTCCCTTTTGACATTGTAGTTGAAGAATGACATTGGAGTACCTTTTTAGTTCTTGTTAAAAATTTATATTTTTTGACAATGGTTCCACTAGTGGCTCTAGAAATAATTTGCTTTTCTTTTTCGTTGTTTGTTTTTGAGTAATTGTCTTTTATTTGTGCAACTAGTGCATTATGAAAAACTAGAGTTTTTTTTACAGTTTCAGGAACATTATATCCTTTGGTATCTTGGATGGCTTTACTGTAAGGACTAGCTGTTTCACTTTTCTGACTCCCTGCCACAACATTCTTTTTCTGGTATCGCTGGCAACGTTTCTTATACTTCCGTAAAGACTGCTTTGTTTTTTCCAAGTCCTTTTCCAAACGCTTGATTTTCCTGTATGCAGCAGTTCTGTCCTTGCGAAGTCTCTTTCTTCCGGAAGACCTGTTAGCCTCTAAGTAAGATTGATTTCTTGGAGGTTCATTTACTATTCCAACATCTTCCATAGGAATATGATCGGGCAGGGGTATCGGACTTCCCGGTGGAGTATTTTGCTGAAGAAATTGGTCCTGTTCACGTTCATGTTTTTTTATCTGCCGACTTTTCTGTTGGTACAATCTCCATTTTTTTCTTTGGTAACGCTGCTCCCTATCGGAAAGTTCTTCTATAGACTTTTTGGACTTCTTTGCCCTCTTTCGGCTTTTTTCCAAATATTCTTGTCTTTTTTCGGGGTTTTCTTTCAGTTTTTCTCTATAACGCCTTGCACGTTGAGCCGGTGTTAACGGCATTGCTGAAAATAATGTCTACTTTACTACTTTTAACGTCAGGTTCGTCACGAACTTGTCAGCTGCGTTACGAAAGAATAGTAACGCAGCTGACCGTGACGAACCTGACATTTTATTAAAAATAAGACTATTTGACTATGACCGGCGACCGGTATTTTATTGTAAACATAACCTAACTTTTAGTTTGCTTTGGTTAACAAAATACAATAATCAGTGCTGTGCATACCGTGGTAGTAGCAGCAACGTAAATTCTTGCCTTATCTGAGATAAGCTTTCGCGACCTAAGAAAAGTCTTCTCCTCACGACTAACTTGGGTGGTGCTTGTTTATAAAAGGGTAAGTTGAGCATAACTGATTTATAGCTTGATTTTTCTTCATATGCTTTCGATTTGACTTTTTTGAGATATTTTTTGGCTTCTAATTGGGTAATTAATAAAATACATTAATTTACATCCTTTTACACAATGAGTGACACAGGGGGGGACGGATCCCCCCCCATCAAAACAACCAGTATCCAAATCAAATGTAAAATCTTTGGGAAATATTCCTTGTAATTTTGTTATTAATGATACTAGTAAATGTGAGTTAAACGTAAACCAAATAGATCCAAGGTCGTCAGAGCCACATTCCTCAATAAATAACACAGTCTTTTACTCAAAAACAGATTCCGGTCCCTTTGTTGTTTACTTGGAATCTACAGAACAGGTTGGCTTCAATATAGGAAAATTCAATAATATTAAAATAGCAAGAGACATATTTAATTTAAATTTAACGGACATTAAAAAAATTAATAATAAAGGACTAAATAGAATATCCATTGAATTTACTAATTTTCAGTCAGCCAACGATTTTATTAAAAATAAAGTTCTTATAAATAAGGGTTACAAAATATTTATCCCATTTAACTTTGTTACATGCAAAGGAATTGTACGACAAATAGATACTGACATATCAGAGGATGAAATTATAAAAAGATGCAGTGCAAATGGAGATATTGAAATTCTTAATGTTAAAAGGTTAAATAGAAAAGTAATTAAGGATAAAACAACATCTTATGAACCCACAGGTTCCGTTTTGTTCACCTTTAAAGGTATCCTTCTCCCAAGATCTATTAATTTATATAGACTAGAAAGACCTGTCACAATATATGTTTCTCCAGTGACCCAATGCTATAGATGTCTACGTTTTGGACACACAAAAACAAACTGCAAAGGCCGGGAAAGATGTTTTAACTGTGGACTGGAGGAAAATCATTTGGATGATGAAAATGGATATTCATGTACCACACAATGTTTCTTTTGTAAAGAAAACCATAAATCAATTTCAAAAAAATGTCCAGAATATATAAGACAAAAAATATTAAGGAACTGATGGCTTTTGAAAATTTAACTTTCCATGATGCAAATGAAGCATGCAAAAAATCTTATATCACCAAAGGAGAATTTGTTTACAATCCAAGTGACTTTCCCAACACAATATTAAGAGACAAATCTCAGTACCCCCAAAATTCAACACCTATTACACCCTCCCAAAGAAGAACCCAAAACATGAACAATAGCACTATTAAAAGGGCATACTCTCAAGTTGCTACAGTTAATAACAATAAAAAAAGAATAGTCCAAAAAGGCTACGACAGAAAACTCCATGAAGAAAGCTTATTTTTTCCTAACTCTAGACCTAATAAATCCGATCCTGACCACACTTCTCAAATTCAAATCAATTCACAGTCTTTCTCGTGCTCAAATTCTTCAAGTCCTTCTCAAGTAACTTCTCAAAAGCCTATTAGTGCACAGCATAATTTCAATTTACCTTGTAACATGGAAACATGTATACAATTTGTTATGAATACAACAAATGATGACTATCTTGACACCCTAAAAAAACTCATATTATCCCGTCAAAACCCAGATCTAGAAATGGATCTGGAATTGTCAGACTATTAAATAAAAACAATTAACACACAACATTTAATATCTCCCACACAGATATTTAAAATTAAAAAATTATACATCAAATTCAATCTTAAAATTATACAGTGGAATATTCGTAGCATTAATTCCAATAGGGATAATTTGATATCATTAATTCATAGGGAATCACCAGATATTTTATTCCTAAATGAGACTTGGCTCAAATCACATTATAATTTTACTCTGCCAACATATAATATAATCAGGGAAGATCGACCAGATGGTTATGGTGGGATTGCAACCTGTATTAAAAAGAATATCATTTATAACAAATTAAAAACCTTCAACTCTGACTCAACCCAATATATTACCATTCAACTAGGTAAACTTTACCTTATAAATATATATGTCAATACTGATAAAAATATTACTACCAACTTATTGGAAGACCTAATACAGGGTGTAAACATAGAACAAACCATTATAATGGGTGATCTTAACTCACACCACCCTTTATGGGATGATTCTCCTGTCAACAAAGGGGGAAAACTAATTGCAGATTTTATCTCAGATAATAATTTGGTGGTAATCAATGATGGCTCATGTACATTGGTACAAAGTCCAAACTCATATACTAGTGCTCTTGATTTAACTATGGTAAGTGGTATATTGGCAGTAAACAGTTGCTGGAAAGTCATACATGACTGTGCTAACAGCAATCACTACCCGACCTGTTTAGAACTAAACCTATCGCTAAAATTCAACGCAAGGAAAATTTTTACGGCACCTTTTATGGCCAGAAACCTTAATAAAGCGAACTGGCAACTTTATCATGATAATATAATACTAGAAATAGACGTAGAAGACCTTAATATGACCTATAATGAATTAATGGACATCATGGATAGAGCGGCTGATATTGCTATTCCTACTAAAAAGTGTGGTGTTTCTAAGAACACTGGCAATTCGTGGTGGGACAAAGAATGTTCTACCTGGATCAAAGAAAGGAAAAATGCAATAAATAACTTTAATAATACCCCTACATTAGAAAATTACCTTGCTGCAAAAAAATGCATAGCAACTACAAAGAAGAGACTTAAAATTAAGAAAAAAGAAAAATTTAAGCTTTTTTGTCAAACACTCAACAGAGAGTCAAATATTAGATATGTGTGGAATAAAAGTAAAAAAATTTCAAATAATATAAATAATACTTCAAGCTACTATAATATTTCAGATGATATTAAAAAAGAAATTCTCCAAAATATGTCTAGTGTGAATCTGGATCCCAATTTTGTTGTCTTGCAACCACGGGATGAAAACAGTGTTACTCCATTTTCTTTAAATGAATTTAACAACGCATTAAGAAATAAAAGATTGTCCGCCCCTGGCATGGATGACAAAGCTTACCCAATGTACAAACACCTACCAATAAGAGCAAAATTAACTTTACTAAATATATATAATAAATGTCTGTTTGAGGGACATATTCCAGAGGCATGGAGAAAATATAACATTATTCATATTTTAAAACCAAAGAAAAACCCTATCCTACCGGTAAATTATAGGCCTATAGTATTGTCAATGTGTGGCTGTAAGATCCTTGAAATCATGATTAAAAATCAATTGGAATGGTTCCTTGAAAACAGAAATACTTTCACACATGAACAACTAGGTTTTAGGAGGGGCAAGGGCATATATGATAATATTGCTTATCTCTCAAATTCAGTCCTTGAGGCCTTTGGTCGGTCTGAATCTGTCATTGCAGTATTTTTAGACATTAAATCTGCATTTGATAATGTTAATATATATAAATTGTATAATAAATTAAATCATCTTCAAATTCCTATTGAAATTAACAATCTTATTCATCAAATCATTGTGAATAGACTTCTATACAGCAGAAAGGCTGATGGCACATTCATGGGCCCATATCTAGCTACAAAAGGACTCCCACAGGGTTCTCCTTTGAGCACTATACTTTTTAATTTGTATATCTTGGAGCTATTTCAATTGAACTTAGATTCTGCAAAAATAATTGGATATGCTGATGACTTGGCTGTTTTTGTGAAAGGTTCCAATGTCAGTGATATGACAAACAAAATAAATGGAGCATTGGAAATGATTAATTGTGTTTTAAAAGATAATGATCTCTCCCTCTCCGTCGAGAAGTGTGAAGCAATTTGGTTCACAAAGGGTAATCGCAAAAATCCTCCTCCACCTATACATATTGGCAATTATCTTATTGATTATAAACCCCATGTTAAATATCTGGGACATATTCTGCAAGAACATCTAAAGTGGAACATTCACATTGACCATATAGCTGATAAGGCTAAAAAAGCACTTAACATTCTGCGCGCTGTCTGTAGGGTTTGGTGGGGATCTGACCCTCTTACCCTGTTAACAATTTTTGGAGCAATGATTCGATCCCACCTGGACTTTGGCTCGATATTTTTAAAACCTGTAAACCAAAAGGGTCTCAATAAATTGAATGTAGTCTTTTTTGAAGGATTGCGAATATGCCTGGGCTGTATGAAATCGACTCCTAAAGCGGCTTTATTAGCGGAAGCGGCAATGGTAAACTTGGAGCAGAGACGAAAAACCTTGGCAAATAAATACATTGCAAGGTTGACCTCAATAACTAATCATCCTATACTAGAGATTTTGCAGAGAATCCGGAGAAAAATGATTACATTGCCAACTTACATTAACTCTGATAACGTTCCATATTTGATATTCGCCTTACAAAAATTCATTCCTTACCTAAACAGAATAAGTAAAGATACAAATTATGCATGCTATGGAATTGATTTTGATATCCTGAACAATCCAATTAAAATCTTAGACTTAGGAATGAACAAGAATGACACTATGTTAAAACAATATTTCCTAACTGCTACAGAAAAATTTAAAAACTCCTATACCTATATATACACGGACGCCTCAAAAAAAGATAAAAGATTAGGCTATGGGATATATATTCCGGACATAGACTATAAATTTTCATCTAGACTCCCAGACTGAATAAGTATATGTAAAGCAGAATGCGTGGCTATACACGATGCTGTAAAGGTTGCTATAAATAGGCATTTGAAGAAGGTAATAATCTTTTCAGACTCAAGAAGCGCGATACAAAAAATTAATAAATATGGTCTATCAACCTCAAGCGATTTCTGGTCTATCAAAACCAAGCAGTTAATTTCTCTAGCTAATAAGAACAATTTTGACATAAGAATTGCTTGGATTCCTGGACACTCGGGCATTCCTGGTAATGAGGTGGCGGATTTATTGGCAAGAATAGGTAAAGACCTGAATGTCCCTAAAGATATGAAAGTGGATTCTATGGAAATTTTTAACCTGATCAGGGATGATATGAGTAATCAGTTTAAAGTATACTGGAAAACTTTAGTACATAGTAAGAACTATCAATACTCTAAAATACAAAATACTTTCCCAAAAACCAAATGGTTTTCAAATGTACCTTTCAAAAATCGAAAATACATAACCACAATAATCAGATTACGGACGGGCCATTGTCTGACTAAAGAGCATTTATATAAGCTTAAGATTAAAGATAACCCATATTGTGAATGTGGCTCTGTTGAAGACTTAAATCATCTCTTTCTGGAATGTCCTATAAATTACATTCCTTATATTGATCTGTATAAGGAATTTGTTAAAAGGAATTTCCCCACGCCCTTAACAATGTATACTGTTTTGTCTGAACCAAATGAGGAGTCAATTGATCTAATTATGTCATTTTTGAATATAAATCGAATTCGGTTATAATAGTTCTGCTCAACAATTCGTGTTTTGTCTATGTTTTCTTTTCCCGTAGAATCCCAGAACCTGTGATGTCTTATGTTTGTCCAATTTACCTATATTGTGTTTGTCCATACTAATAGACTTAATCACTACAAATGAAGGAATACCACACAGCACTATAAAGGAAGTCTGAAGTAATTAATTACAAGTCAGCGGTCCCGATTTGGTCCAGAGCCAGTCAACATCGAGGTCGCTCCAAATTGTGCTGGCAATTGCCTCGTTGCAGTGCCATAAAACAAGCAAGCAAGCAAGCAAATACAATAATTAGTTTTAAGAAAATATAAAGAAATTTAAAGTTATTTGCGTGACGTAACTGACAAGCAATAAACATACTCACCTTAAAGTCACAAGAAAACACTTTTTTAAACACAGTATTTAACTAAAAAAACACTTTCTTTACACTGCGTAGCGACACTATGGTTTCATTTAGCAAGCAGGTGGTTAACTGGAAATAGTAAATTGGTCCATATAAGAATTTTACGCTTTCTTAATAGTAGTGACGAACCTGACATATTTTTTAGAGACAATACTGAAAGAATTTAATAAATACGAAAAGCAAAGACGTGTTTCCTATAGGCGAAAAGTTAAAAATTAAATCAATATTTTTTAGTTATCTAAGTAAAGCCTAAGTAAAAAAACAATTCCTTAACGAAAAATCATGATAGTATGAAAGCAACTAAGAAAGAGACCGTGACGAACCTTGACATTTTGTGACTTTAAAATGAAATAAAATTACATTGATAAAATCAAGATATATTATTTCCTAAACATGTGATTAATCCGTGTTTAGTTTTTATTTTAAAACATCTAATCGACACTAACAAACAAAACCTGAAGAAAAAAGTCTTGAAGACATCAAATATCAAAGTTAAATGAGAATGACCCATATATATGAAATATTAAGAAAAACCTTACCTAAATACTTTTATTAAGTTTAAATACTCTATAGTACTTAGTTCAATTTATAGTTACACAATTCACACAAAACAATTACCTAAACTTTAACCAGCTTTATTAACACATTACGAGAAATAAATAATGTTTAAAATTTTAAAAACGTCTGCTTCTAAACAACCGCAACCACACAGATTAAGAAACCGGGGAATCACCAAGAGAACTAATTGTCGTTATTGGATGTAAAAACACACAGGCACAGCGTTCGATTAACAGACCTTCTTCTACTTCGCGTTTTCTTAGAAGAAACCAGGAAAACAATATTGGTCTAAGTTGCCAGGGCTATTTAAACCATTTTCTGTTGCCCAGTCCCTGTATAATAAAGGTTTAGGGGGATTCTTTTTCAATTTTTGTGGATATAAAATAAACTAACTTAATTAGCTAAGTCGATCGTGTACAGGTATAGAATTTTAAAAATATTATAAAATCGTATTTTCGGGTACAATTTTGATTGAAATAAATATTGAGGGCGCCCGGGCCTCTTGGACCCCGGGGCCCGTGTTCCAGAGAACGCGTGGAACACCGGTGAATACGCCACTGAATGCATCACACTTATCCGCAATTTTTTCGCTTAAGGTACTTCAATCTACCCATCTTTCTTCAACAAATCCATTTAACCACAAGTCTGTTGTTGTTCGACACATTGTCTTATGCTACAATAAAGCTAATTTAAAAATATTAATTTCTTTTTTATTAAAATCTAAAGATTTTTTTAATGGTAGACTTACGACAGTGTGTCGAACAAAGACAGGTCTACATATGTCCAAAATAATTTCTTAAAAAAAGAGATAGCTAGACAATTGTACTTCTAAGGTCGATAAATTTTCGAATGTCTCCCGTAAGTACGTAGCGTATACGAGACAATAAATGAATTACACAATAAGATCCATCAAGGATATAAACAAAACAATTACGACTAATTTTTTCTAACATTCTTCCTTCCTTAAGCAATCAGCATTGACGCATTGTTGAGACCATTAGAATACTTTGTTACATTTTTTAATTCGGCCGTTTAATACAATGACTTAGGAGCTTTCTACGTAGTATCGGTAAATAGCTTCAATATCTATCGATAATTTATCAGTAGCAGTTCTGTCAGGTTTTTTTCACACGTGTTCATTATAGGGCGTACGTGCGTGAAAATAAAAAAAAGGCGAACGGCAGGTGCTTCCTTAAACGAGATTTAGCTGACAATCGACGAAATAATTACTATATCCAAAGGTCAGTGAACGAGAATCGAAAAATTGGACTTCTGGTAGCAAAAAAAACAACCGGGACTCATTAATTATTTAGTAATCATTTCGTTGTTTATGCGTTTCAATTTCGGGAACTTTTCATCAACCAGGACCGAATATTTACTGGGTAATTAAATCGTCGACCACAGAACACAAATGGAGAGAAATGCGTGTTACCTAATGATGAGAAAGAAATTCCATTGACAGCTCTAATGACGTTGATAACAAGAACGGGGTGTGGCATGTGGCGGGAAACTTAAACCTGATCTATTTCGCCATATAAAATTTAAATTTAAAGTCATTCGCTGAAATACAGAAGCTGGTGCTTTAATTGAAGAGTGATTTTATTTTTAAATTAATAATACGTTTTTCAGTTTAAAAATATTCACATTTTACTTATATATAGTTACTGTTGCATATCTCAGACATTCCTCATTAGTTTCTTCAAGAATTAACGCATTAATAAATTATATTTGATTTAAATTTAGTTCTCTAGGAATTGCTTATTTAGGACATTCAAGTCAGGACTTTGAAAAGTGAATTAAAACAAATTTAACAAAGGGCTTTAAAATGCATAAAAATAGTTAGCAATACATTTTAATTTAAATACTGTAAACTGTAAGCATAGTATTAAAAAGACCTTTTATATATGAATATGGAATTGTTGCAGGTACAAAGCATATTTCTCTATTATTAATTTTTATAATTTTAATTTGAATAACTTCTGAACCTTCAGAAAAAATAATCTGCTTTTTTTTGTTTCCATAAGTGCTATAAGAAACATCTAACAAATACACCTAAATAAAAAAAATGCAAACAAATATGTTTTGGCATAATATAAAAATGTATATAATGATATAATGTCTTTTCTTATTTTTTTAAACATTAATCAATAGAAGCAAAATATTAATTTTAATAGAAAATTAATAAATAAAATACGGATTTTTAAATGCAGCTTTAATAATTTCCATTAACCATGTTTTGGTTAGTCACAATAGGGTAAAGATGTTACGAGCGTTTTTGCTCTAATTCGCATGAATGTTACGTGTAAACTTAGCAACAGATATTTCCAAAATAGGACTAAATTTGCAATTTGTTCTCATCATATATCATCTTGCAATTGAGGCTATGAGTGCAATATCGGACTAACCCACAAAAATTCAAAATCAACCGTATTATAGAATATTATCCGTCAAGTTAAAATCTATTTATTGCACAGTGAACCAAACGACCTATTCCCTTTCGTTACGAGATGGCCGCACTAAACTAGTTATTGAACTTTATTATTAATAAAAGTTTAAAGAAGCAAAGTGGACTATCCTCAGTTAGTCCACTGTGCTGCTAAAAGTAAGAAGTTTATGTGCTAGAGACACCCTAAGAAAACACACTAAACTGGCAAAAAGTGGAAACGCAGCGGTCATCTGTTTTGATCTAATGAAGACTCTTCCCACACATGTACTTACCACAGGCAATTGTTACTATAAAAGGCAGTTATGGACTTACTGCTTTAATATACATGCTATGGGAAGCAATAATTCGTTCATGTTTGTATGGGATGAAAGTATTGCTTCGAAGGGGCCGCAAGCGGTGGGATTTTGTATTTTATATTACATTAAAACTTTATTACATCGAAAAGACTTATAATGTATTCTGACCAATGTGGTGGTCAGAATCGTAATATAAAAATGTCATTGATATGTAACTATATTACTGCATCTCCATTATTTACTATGGAAGAAATAGATCATAAATTCCTTGTAAGTGGTCATTCCTATTTACCATGCGACCAAGATTTCGGAATCATAGAAAAAGAAAAGAAATTCCATCCACATATCTTTATACCTCAAGACTGGCATACAGTCATAAGACATGCTAAAAAAAATCTTTTTACCATAATAGAAATGGATACTCGAATAATGAAGAGGTTTATTTTAACACAGTAAAATTAAGGATCTGCCCCTTTTATACCCAAATGGTAATGCCATTAATGAAGCTAAAATAAAGATCTCCTTGAGTTAATGGAATTCATCCCTTGTATATACCAAGATTTTTATAAAAATCTGAGGTCATCCGCTCAAGCAACTGGAGGTGAAGTAGTTGGCCCAATTGAGGAAGAACAAACTTTACGTATTTAATAACTACCTACTTAATAAAAAAATAAAGTTTCTATATTTTTTTATTTATTCTCGTGGCAATACGAGTAATACAGGTTTTGACGTAATACTTATAATAGCTTAAGTTATAGTAACCCATTAAAAAACCCAATCAATTTTAAATGCAGAGTGGACTAACCCACATAAAAAAATCGAATATTAGCCATATCCAAAAATTTAAAATAAATTCCGCAAATATAAGTAACACTCAAGAACATTCAATTAATCCGATCTACAAAAATGTCTTTTTAAAAGGGTTTTGCGCACTCTCATTCTCGTATTTTTTTAAACCTATTTTTTAGCACTTAATAATATTGGGGTTAGTCCGTTTTTGCACTCATAGCCTCAATTATACCTTGGAAAATGATAATACATGCAGAATGCACCTCAACATTATTAGAAAACATTTAGTAATGTCATAATTAAAAAATTTACCTGTCCTCTGCTCTGTGTAGTTGCTCAATAATTGGATGTTTGCATGCTTGTAAAAATATATCAATCCATGAAACCCTAAAATCACAGACAAAACTACAAAAAGCTAGAAAATTAATTACATTTATATAGATTAAATTTATTTTTAAATTAGAAGGAAATCATGAGGTTTGGTTTGTTTTTTACCCAAAGGGAGCATAAATACATAAAAAAAAACAGTCGAGTCATCAAATAAGACAGTTAAAATGTCATTATTGTCATAGTTGATGTTTACGTCAAAAATTAGCCATTCAGAATTAGTCGACCATCTTGGGGGAGCAGACTATTCGGCTCCGTCATATTCAACCTTCATACACATGGAGAAGATTGGCAACACCGAACTAAATTTGGCATCTTTGCCTATCTAGAGTTTGTTTTGCGGTGCTGCCGCTTCTATCTACGAATAGGAACAAATTCTTTATTTTATTCGAAACTCTCTTTTTAATTTTTGAAAAAATAGAGTTCTTGTTAAAAAAATAAATAAATACAAAATTTCTTTGCAACTAATAAAAAGAAAACCTCCAGGTCCATATTTAAGTTTTAAAGAACAACAAATAATTTTCATTTTCACAAAAGAACTTTCAAGAAATTAAACACACATTGGCAACGTCGCACTAAATTTTTCTACCAAATTTCATATCATAACCTACTTCAATGCCGCCGCCATGGAATGACTGACTGACTGTGTCAATACTTGACACTGTCCACGGCGGCCATATTAGCAACGTTGCCGCCATGACAAAGATAAAAATGTCATTTGAACGACGTCTAATCATTGAGGAGCCCCAAGAAATGTCACACGATTATCATCTTATATCGGTTCGGTATAAAATCGGCCCATGAGTGGTGGTCATCGGGCGCGTCATCTTAAGGTCATTTACACCTTTCTGAGAGTCCAGGTTGTCTAGACAAAAGATAATTAAAAACGGCAGCAACCGGCATGAAATGGCAGCAGCCTGCAGGCCTGGTGTGTGAGTGAGTGAGTACACGGGTACGTAAAACGTGTGTGTATGTGTGCAACGAAAGTCATTTAATCCAATGGGTTGAATGTGTGATTACTAATCAGTGGAACGTTTTAACTGCCCCGGCAGACCATCAGGAAGTCTGCGGCGCGAGATTGATTAAAGCGGATCATACACCGACGTATTTTTGAAACTCGTCGATTTTTCAGTTAACAACCAACCAAACGAAAATTCTACTGTTAAACTGTTTGGCACTCATTTTTAAATTTTTAATATAACGCTTAATATGTCTCTTTAAATGTAAGATATCTGATTCTGACAGTGACGTCTGTCATTTGTCTTAATTGAAATGTGTCAATTGATTTACTACGTGAAAAGTCGCAAATCTTCAACCTTTGACATTGACAGATACGCGCGGTTATTTCAAACTATTATCTGGGAAAAATCCTGTTCGTACAGGACCACCTTAAAACTATAACCGAGTCCGTCTTATGCACCAGACCTAGACATTAGTGATAGAAGAATTATTAGAATAAGAAAGTAATGGACAAGCCCAGTACGTATACGCCATATATGGGCAGTACCGCGGTTTACAGCTTACGCGCCCCGGTCTAGTATTACCCGTAAAAAAGATAAAGCGACCGTTGGCCATACGTCTGTAAAAAACCGCCACTTTGAATTATTGTCTAACGCAATTGAATCCGGACAAGTCGCAGCCCGATATCACCGTTGATTCATGTTTATTATCTATGATAATAATATGCGACGGCGGTCGTATAGGAATTTTCTTAATACCGCAGGGACGTACTAAGGGGTTTTGTTATACTATAATAAAATGACGTCATTGGATCGTCACGCAGTTACTAACATATTGACATTTGACACTTCAAGTCAGTTGATGTTTTTGACAGACAGCAGGTTTTTACTAATCAAATTTGGCATATGTTAATGCTCTTTATTAGAGCACTTTTAAAATAATTCACAAATCAGTGAATCATAAAAATAACAAGGAGTAAATTTATTAAAAAAAATTATAAAAATACAACTGTCACTGTCACTCAAGTCAAAACTGTCAACCGGCTTGGTTGTTATTGTAAAGGAATGACGTTATATTGGTGACAGTTGCGAAAGCCCTATAAGATTTTTTTTTTGCTTTTAAATTGTAAAATTCTGACCTGTGCGTCTGCAAAAATGACCGTATCCATAACAAACTTTTACAGTTAAATATTGCTGAATTATTACGACACCTGGTATAGATTTAATGGTTGTGTGTCTGTGTAGCAAAGCGAAAACAGGTAGCGCCTCATTTTTCGCACTCGAATGCAAATTTTATTATTTTGTTTTCGCAATCTGTTTAAGGCCTCGTAGCATGCCTCTGTTGATTGAGTTTATTTCGTTATTTTATTTTCTTATGATGGACATTAAAATTTGCTTTTTTCTTCCCTATTTATTTACAGGTTACGTAAAGAAAATTGGGTAGAGTATCTGAAGAATCACATTTTAAGTCAAATCGGACGCACCGGAAACTCTTCCGGTTATGCAAAGCCGCCCGAGGGACCACCCCTGGAGGATTTTAATATCACTCAGATCATACCGAAGATTTTAAATAGTACCACGTTTGAGGACGATCAAATCGCCGAGAAAATTCGAAGTTTCTATCCTTCATGTAAGTACTATTTTGCACTCTATCGCATGTAATGGTCGAAGGTCATTAGGATGTCAATTTTGTGATATGACAGACTGACGCGATGTTGCCAAACTTTATAAATTTTCTCCCCATTAAATTTATTTTTTTTAAATTAAAACAAACCAAACGTTCCCCTATTTAAAGTCTTCAAATTTATTTAATATAATTTTCTATCAAAATATTATAACCACCCAAGAGTGAATCTAATACTACCCAGCTCGCTACCGATATTCATATGGCAACGTTGCATTTTAAAAGCTGTCATTATAGAAATGACACTTGACAGATATCATTAAAGTGAGGTTATAGTTATATTCAATTATTTCGAAAATTGTAAACATGAAATTTCTAAATAAAAATAGAATTTTCCTAAAAAAAATAATTTTTGGAAAATGGCGTATTATAGTGGAAAATATTCGGACCCAATATGATGTCAAAATTCCATAGAAATGAACAAACAAATAGAAAATGTTAGCTAATGTTGCTGCTAATCTCAGCAACTGATAACAAAAAGGTAAGCTCTCACAACAGAGTTTTTCTTTAATTTATTATTTTCTCCATCAGTAATAGTTCTGTTTACATGAAGTATTGTGTAAACATAAGTGTTTACAGTCCACTAAACTGCCATTTATTTTGTTTTTTTTTATTTTCATTCTGAGTTAACTAAAGTTTTTTTGGACATTCTGTTGGGTGTGCCACAAGGACCGATTTTTCACTCCTTCTGTTTGTCATTTATACCATTGATATAATTATGGCTCCTAAATTGCCTATATAACCTAAACTTAAATTCTGACAAAAAAACTAAATTATTATGATAAGAAAATAAATTAAATTCAAAGTTGCATCTGAACCAAAAAATGATGGTTTGACTATACAAGAAGTTCTGAGGTGTATCGTTCAGCTATTAATTGAAATAAACTCTGATATGATTCATTAGTGCTCCCACATTTTAACTATGGGGATATATTACAGTTCTTGACAAAAAGAAAGTACAAAGGATACAAAACACATGCTGTCAATTAATGTATGTAATCAGGAAGCATGACCATGTTACTCACAAAATTGTACAATTTAACTGGCTCAATATGGAAAGCTGCAGAAAACTGCATCTCTGAAATTTCATGCATAAGCTTCTCAATTCAAATTTATTTTTTCCAAAAAGTTTTGTTACAATTAAAAAAAATATACAGAAGCTTATATCAGCTGTATGAAATTTTCTCATAAAAGAATAAGAACAAAAAAATTAAAGAAAAACAGAATATCATCTCTATTTTGATATATGAACACTGCACTCCCGCTAACAGTCAAATAGCATATTTTTGTCTTTTGAATATCCGCCAATCAGTTTAGACAACCTAGAACAGAATGAGATATTTAAGGCAAGATTCAAAACATACATTTTACATAATTTGTTTTATTTGAAGAATTCTTAAGCAGTAACATATCGTCTGTGAGCTTGCAATTTCGCCTAACTAAATTTTACCCGATTTTTCACAAGAGCCAAAAAACTGATATAGTGTTAGTTTGTTAAAATTCTCCAAATTTTTGCTGCTCACATTGTTTTTATAAAAGGGTTTTTTGAGTAATTTATTTTAACTTTGATAAAAAACTTTTTGTATGTTTTTATTTTAAGATAGGATTTATTGATATGAAAAAACAGACAGATAGGATAATTTGAAACAAAAGAATAAAGAGGATAAAACAAAATTACTCTCTAAAAAATCAAAAGTTTTATTTCCAAAATAACTAAGTGAACCAAAAAATATTGTGCTTTTAATAATGAAACTCAAAAAATAAACTTATAAATATCAGACCCATAAATGAGGGAGACTATCATAAAAGAGATGGACATCTCGTGGCAAAACACTTTTTAACTCTTGCAAGTGTTTAAATTTACTTGCAGGAATTTTACATTGTTGAGTGTGCATCTTCAGATATTCCATTATTACCTCAAGATTTTTCGGCCTCACCGGCAAAGTTTGCCATTCACCATCAAAATCTGTTTTAATCTTAATTAGATTATCGTATTTTATGCACTTTATGTCAGTAACTTTAGGATCATCTGCAGATTTTCCTGGGCATATGGAAGAATACCTTAAATGGGCTGCTAGTGAATAGCTTCTAAAAAAACTAAAATCCAACTCGACCGCTTCGTAGGGTTTTTCGTTCTATTGTTGAGTGGACTGAGTCACACTCCATGTAGGTATGTCCGGACTCTAAACATTTTTGGTAAATGGTCACTCCAAATTTAGTTTAAAAGAGCATTCGCCATTATGTTGTTTCTATTTTGATACGTACATACGTCCGAATAAATAATGATGGAAACGTTTGTTAAAACACATTTTTTTTCTAAATAGTCCAACAAGCATGAAACAAAAGTAGACGCTTTCAACTCGCTGTTTTGGTCTTCAGAAAACCAATAGCAACACGCATCATGCGTTTTCATGTTATAAATAGTAAAATTATGGCAACATAATTTTGTCTTATAGTAAAGAGCATTGGCCTGCAAGTATGGAGATAATTTGACTGCTTGCAGATCCATTGAAATTAAGATACAATTATCTAAAAGTGCCTTGCTTTTATCTTTCAGTTTTTCCTCTCGTGCACGATCTTTCCTGCGAATATGCTCTTGATAGTCACCTTCTGCTAGATTTCCTTTCTCATGAGAGGTATAAACGTTACATTTATCTTTTTTTAAAGTATATATAGATAAATTTAATTCCTTAAATCTCCTCGTAAAGTATTTCCTGGTGACTGATGGTACATTTTTTTCTGAGCAAAACTCTTGATAAACCTTAAAAAGTTTTTAAATACTGGCTCCAAAAACAGCTTTTTTGAATTTTTTCTATTATAGTGAGAGGATAGCTTAGGTAAGGAATTTAAAAACGTATCAACGTGCTGTATACTTGAAGTGCTGCGTAAAGCAATTTCTCGCTTTTTAGTTATTTTACGGCCTTCATCCTGGTGCATGCCTGATTCACTACTGTTCACCCAGTCTTGGGACTGTTTTGTATCCAAGAGCAAGGGTGTTTAGAAACATTGTGCGACATACCCGGAGCTTTTTATTGTCAACATTTAGGTAATACACAAAAGTCCCCTGTCGTCGTCTTGAGTTTTCTTGCGTTTTACGTTTCACGGAAATTTTTTCGACAGTTGAGGCAACGTAAACCTTTTTCTGATCCCACGACATTTCGCTCCAAAAGTAATTAAAAATTACTTCTCTCTGAGCTTCCGTAATTTGAAAACATTTTCTTACTTTTGACTTTCTACAGAAATTTGAATTACATCCACCTTTTAGTTTTCTTTCTCCTCTGTTTATATTTTGCTGATATTTTCCATTCTCTCTTGAAAATCCGACATATTTTTTACCTCGCACACGTAAATTTTTGTTTCTTTCTCTTATCCATTGACTTTGATCAGCTGATATTCTTCTTTTCCTTTCTCCTGGTGCATCGAAGATTTCTTGACTATCTGGATTTTCCAGTGCATCAGCATTCTCTATTTCGAAGTTCTGATTATTCTCTACGATATCAACGTCTGAGTCAACGTCTGTCTGGACGCCTAAGAGTGAAACGTTCTCAACGTTAACGTAAATAAACTTATTTTATTTTGTCTAAATTACCTTCATTATGTCTCCCAACAGTCTCAACTTCTTGGCAGATTTGTATTTCTGAGACTTCATGTTTATCTGAGTAAACTCGCAGCAGAAACACTTTCATCAGATGTTGATGATATATCTGAAGGTACGTAATCGTCACCTGCATTGTCAGAACTGCAATTTGTGGCTTTAGAGAAATCACGACTGTTATCAGGCGGCAGTGTCTCTGTAACAAAGATTAAAGCTCAAAGCAAAAGAACATTTTAACTATTGCAGAGGTACCTACCTTCCAGAACCGGATCTGTGAATATGTCGGAATAACTGTTTTGCAGCACATCATTAGTTATTTGTGCGAAATCTTCATAATAAGGCCCGGAACTATTTAAAAGCATTTCATCGGTATCTAAAAAGTCATGAAAAATTTATTAAAGAGTTTATAGTTATTTTAATTATTTTCAAATATTTTTCTTAGATTGATTCGATTGTTTTGCCGACAACTGTACTACTTACCAAGCACAACGACACTACGTGGGTTTTCCACTATATTTATTCCTTCAACTTCCATGGGTGCATCTCTAATTAAATTTATATTTCTTGCCAAATCCAGAATTTTCTTAGAACGACTCATTTTTTCATAAAAAATAAAACATACTCCTAACTACACACGAAGGCTATCTACATCAAAAAATATTTTAATTACTTTTGTATTTAAATTTTCCTAATATTGAAAGGAAAAACTTACCTATACAACTAATACTTCCTATTTTTATTAAAAAAACACTTTTGCACAAGTAACTATTATCACAAACTAGAAAAATGGAGCTCAAATCTGCCGACAACAAGTTCTTGCTCGAAAGCGTGGATAAACACTGCAGTTAGGAGAAATTGCGTCCAAAAAACGTGCCAATTCATTAGGAGATATTGCCACAAGGCAATTTTACGCGCGAAAAAATTTTTGACGGTCGAGAGAAATTGTGAGTACATGCGCAGTAACGTAAAGACTGTTGGGTTGCCTAAAAGTCATTTTTGCTGAAAATGCTAGTTAGGAGATATTGCAGGCTCACGGACGATATTCCAACTAGTCTTATTAAGATAGAAGAGTCCAATATAGAAGTATATTATTTCTTACTTACTTACTTATATTGGACTATAATACTGACTTTTCTAGGGCTTTATGCATTTAGATTTTTTAAAGTTTATTTGTATTTCATTAAATATACACCATCTGTCAATTTCAGTAATCACAATGTCACTAACACCTTGAATACTGTTAAAAATAAATTTCTGTCAAGGACAAGCATTCATAGACAGAATATTAGAAACCGATAATAAATTCTTTATCCGATGAGGTATATAAAACATCTATGTATAAAAGATCTTATTCTTATAATGCAATCACCCTATATAATTTCATAACTAATAATTTTAAAATATTTAATATCAATAAATTTAACAAAAAAAATGTTTTTATTTAATCATCAAATGCACCAAATGTAAATAAGAAAGAATTCTTTGTAATTAAAGACAAAATGACACAATAAGCATGTTGAGGTAATACTTAATAAAAAATCTGCTAGGAAAAGCATATTTATTTTGTGTCATAAACAAATCCTATAATATATTTGAGGAATTTATAAACAGGTATTATTGGCGTTGCATACTGACCTAGACTAGGTTTTAAAATAATTTTTTGTCACAATAGTAGTAAGAGTAGTCACTCGGCTAGACTTCGCCACTCATATATCCTGTGGAAATATATTTATGATATTCACAGAATTGTAAATTATTTGTTTGATAAAATAAAAGACCTTTATTGTTATTAAAATCATATAAAAGCTAAGAAATCTTTCAAAAACTGAAAGTCGAATTCTCATTTTAGGTGAACAGTCAGGACAACCAACCCAACCGGCAGAACTAGACCACTGGCGTGATTCCGAAGATGTTATGAACTTGTTTTTCAATTTCGATTATCCCACCGAACAAAGTAACAGTAATATCGCCACGGCCACTTTACGACTATATAGGCTGCCTCAGAACCATACAGCCAAAGTGGAGTCTACCAAAGATGACTGCAAAAATTCCGATAGTGCCGAGGAAGAGAAGCTTTTGAGAGTCTCCGTTTATTGGTACACAAAGTTTCAGAAGAAGAAGCGAGGTAACAGTTGCGCTATCCCTTTTATTTGAAGGTTTTAAATTTACGGTTGGTTCCAGTAAAACGTCGTCTGTCTGACAGCAAAGTGATCCCTGAAAACTCCAGATGGGTGGAGTTGAGTGTTAAACCAGCTACGAATGCCTGGAGCAGGGCTGGAGCTAAAAATTTGGGACTGGGAGTGTTAGTGGAAGACCAGGAGGGAAAAACTCTGCCAGCGGACAAATATTTTAAAGGAGCTTCATGCACGGTCGGAGTTTGTGAGTGTGCTTATTAACAACTACTAATTTGAGTTTTTTTTTTTAAACTTTGCAATTGACAGAAACACTGATTTTTTTGTTAACTTGTCTGTTGTGCCGATGGCTGTCAAATGTTAAGTTTTACAATTGGATAATCCAATTTCAAGCCATTAGTATGGTACATTAATAAATTTAAAGAATAGGACAGCATGCCAGTCACAAGTTTAAACATAAATAGTAAACCAAATCTCTCTTTGTCAGTACTAAGTGGAGGCAAGTTTAACTGTTGTTCCATTATGCTGTAATCAGGCTTCTCTGTTCTAATGCCCTCTTTAAAAGCTATGTTGAACACATTCTAAGGAAACTTTAAAATTATGGTGACCACACAACTAAGCAGTATTCCAAGACAGGCTTTACTAACTTACAGTAGACCAATCTGGTAGTTGGTAGTTCCTCACAGAAAAAGACTCAAGAAGTTCTTAGAACAAACCCGAGTATCTTTGAGCTTCTTATGGATATTGTATTGATGTGGTCAACAAAGGTGCTGAAGACTCTATAGAAGGTGAAACACGTTAACCAGGCATTTTAAGAATGGTTCTCGAATATTTGTGGATATTAGGGATTTTTAATTTTTCTATTTCAAATTTTTTAAATTACTGCAAGAATCTAATCAAATATGCTTTTATTATCACTTAACATAAAATGTTGTTGACAAAGCTGAATTAAATATAGAATAATTAAAAACGGTAATCCTGCTTAAAATAATAAATAATAAAATGTTAATCACAAAATCGTAAAATAGAGCAAAACAAACAGGCAATAAAAAAAACAAATAGTAAAGCAATAACAAATAAATTAGTCAATAAAACTAAAATGCCTAAATATTTAAAACATTTGAATATCGCATAGCAAATCATAGTGAAACCCTTTAAAAAAGTAATAACTAGAATTGGTCAAAATGTGTGTCCTAAATATTCATCAATACTGTAAAAACCTGCTCATATTTCTTATAATAATAATTCTGTATCTAGAACTGAAAGTATTGCCAACATGTTTGCAAAGTATTTTATTTCTGTGTTCGTTTCTGATTTGTCCATTAACCAGATAAAGTATCAAAAATTACTTTTGCAATAAATTATTTGATGAAAAGGAAAATTTTAGATGCCATTAAAAATAATCCTAAAAATAATCTAATATTTTCAGTAGTACATCTGGAGTTCCCCAGGGCTCCAATTTGGGAGCTTTATTATTTTTGATTGGCACTAATAATTTGTGCACTGCAAGGGGTAACTCTGAGGCTTTTGATTAAAATTTCTAAAAAAAGTATTTAAATTTTTGTATATTTAAATTGTTGTGTATACATTAAAAAAAAAAGTATATGTTTTTAAAAAAGTTCTTTGGGTATTACCCAAAGCAGGGCTATGAACATTATTTACATTTACGGATATTTCATATAATAACTTGCAAAATCGACGCATCAGATTTGGCGTTATCTATATATCTCTTTAAAGATTCTATCCAACAAAATTGATTTCCTTGAAGTTCTGTCTGCCGTTCTTTGTAAACGTTAGAATTACCAGTCACAGAAAGCAAACTCACCCATTTACAAAATGTGTAATCATTTTAATATTTATGCGTATGATTTGGATTTAGACCTTTAAGATTTAGATAAATTTACCAAAATTATTGCTCATACTTTCAACTTTATCTTTCTTGGACTTGGGCCTATACATTTTAATTTTAAGTTGGTTTTTATTGTTAGCATAAGAAGCTGACTTGATGTTATTCTTTTTCTGTAGTGTTAGTTTTAATTGTTTTTGTTGCATTTGAATGTACATATTTCTCTTTACATATTGGTGTCTGTAATTGGCCCTTGGGCTATTGATACTTAGTAAGAATACATGCCAATGTCTGATAAAAATTACAGAAAATAAATTCAGAAAATTATAGGAAATTTTTGTCAATTTTTGAGTCTTTGGTTTTGCTAATAGGTTCGCCATTTAGTAAAGGGTAGAGAGTGTATTCCTCTGTGTAGAAAAATCATTCGAATTCCTGTAAATTGCCGTAAGGATATCTTTAACATATAACTGATACTTAACATCTGAATTTATGTACTTTGGTTAACAATCGATCCCACATATTCCACGAATATTTAAATACTGGTGGAACTTTGAGTGAATAATTTCTGATAGATTTTGTATCCATTTATCAAATATATTACAGAAAAAGTGATAATAGTTGTACATCTAGATATATATCTGTGTTTCTACAAGAGAACCTTACAGCAATCGCATATCCATCACTTGTTATATTAACTACTATAAATATATGAAACTTATCTATTAACAATTGATGACTTATACACCTAATTTGTTTAGTATAAACCTGAAATGCAATTTTATGACCTGTTTAATAACCAATCAAAGTTTTGACTCAAATAAACTGAAAGTTTTTTATTAAATAGATTTCGGTTGTGGATGTGTTTAATATCTGTGAAGGGAGAATATTGTAAAATTTGGGACTAATATATGATAATTTGTAATATATTGTTGTCTTAAGCCAGGACATTTGTACACTAATAAAAGAATTGACTTAACATATAATTATTGTACCGACATAACTTGAGCTTTCTGGAACAAGAGTTTAGTTGAGTATCTAGCATTTTTTTTAATTATGACTTTTAACGGATGTCTTTGGGTAACATTGAGAACTTATTAGAGTAGAACTAATAGAATAAGGGAATGAGTCAGTCTAATTAGTAAAACACTTCAACTACTTAAGATTTAAATATAATCAAAAAAATTCTTTAGTTAAAAACTAATTGAAATAAGACAATTATGCGATTTTAGTCAAATTTAATAATTAAAGAAAACGCTCAAATGCCTGAAAATATATAAAAATATATAACTAAACTGCCTGAAATAAAAGGAACTTTTAATAGTCTGAAACAGCAAACAAACAAATTAGCTCAAGTGCCTAAAATAAATCTTTCTTGTTCTTAGTCATTGAAAATAATAATTTAGGTTCTGTAAAAACTTTATTTTTTCTGTTCCTGTTGATTTTTTTATTCTGTTCTACTCTAATAAGTTCCGCCCCATAGGGTAAGCCAGGGAGAGATGGCCAGCTTTTTGAAAATCTTAACGGATCGACATAAAATTTAAAGCTGAAACCCAGAAAAGGTCATCAAGAAGTGTATGAATCGATATGCGATTAGTTTAACGATATCGATAAGCGATTAGGTACACTAAACTGGTAAATTAAGTTACTTAGTTATTTTAACTATTCCAGAAAAATAGATGTGAATTGGCCATCTATCCCTTATTGTACGGGTGAGATAGCCAGGTCGTATTTTTGCTGATAGGGAGAGATGGCCAGTTTATTTTTTTCCATTTATCTTGACTTTTTTTTACTTATCATAAAAGAATTCAAAAAAATAGACAAATACTCAATAATAGATAGTACCTACTTATATATTGCTAGATTGTAAAACAAATTTTATTTTTCAGAAAAAACTCATTAAAACTTCTGGTAAATGGAAATATAAAATTATAAAATTCTAAAAACTAAAACGCGTCCGATCTTAGTTCCTACTTATTAAACATATTGCCACATTTCATACACATGTTTGAGAAACTGGTACACTGGTCATGTAGCCAACGGCTACACGAAACGCACTGTATCCAATCGTCCTTCCTTTTAGTTGCAAAGTAGTTTTCCAGACATCCAACGCATTCGTTTTCATCGAAACTGTCTTCTTCGCCATCGCTTTCTAAAACCATCTCACCTTCTGACTCCGAACTCGAACTGAATCTATTTCATTTTTGTGGAATCTTACGTGATATATGTTTCTTTTGGCTTATTTCCTTGGGTTGTGCATTTTTTCTTCGTTTCAAACATCTTTCTCTAACAGCATTAATATTTTCCGTTGTAGTCAAAACAGCTCCTAGATTTTTCGAAGCTCTTTTAACCTTTTCTGGTAAAGTTGGAACCGGAGAAATTTGTTCCAAAAGTGTACATCTGTTTTGGACGTACTTGGTATCGGTGAGGTTTCTTCGCGTGTCTGCTGAGAAGTTGTTGAAAGTTCGGTAATTAATTGTCCTTTCTTGGCTATTTTAATATCTGCTTGAGCACTTGTAGGTGGTTGCGGTTCACACGCCAACGGCTGAATATTATTGCATGTCGACTTTGTGAATTTTCTTCAATGAGATCTGAAACTGAAAAGGCATGGTCCGGTATTGCAGAAGGGTTAAATGGGTAAATTCCACAAGATTTAAATCCTGAGACCGCATTCGATACTGTGCACGCTCTTCCTCAACTCTCTGAAAGCATTTGTCCCAATTGTAGTCTGGTTAATTTTCTTCCAGGGTTAGCACGAACCCACTGGTGACAAGCATTATAAAAATATGATTTTAATGATTTAAATACTGCCCTATCTAGCGGTTGCAAGTAATGCGTTGTGTGACTTGGAAGACACAGCAACATTACATCATTAGCTCGGGCTACTTCGAGCAATTCCAGTGAAGTGTAGTGCGAAGCGTGACCATCCAAGATCAGCAAGACTTTACCAGCGGGCTTTCGTGGTATAAAATGGTCTTTAAGCCACATAATATAAACGCTGATTTTTCTGACATATAAAGAACCGACCCGGATGGCATATCATCTTCATATTCTGCTTTCTTATATTTGCCTTTCATTATACAAGCCGGCGGAAGAAACATGCCTTCAGCAATGCAACACACGATGCAAGATATTGTTTCCCCCTTTTCAGTGCACGTGGTCATAGACACACCTTTTAGAACCCTTTTCGGCAACAACAATACCAGTACGGTTATTCATTTGTAGCCCCGTCTCATTGGTATTAAAAATATACCCTGGTTTATTAAAAATATCATTTTCTTCTAGGGTGGTTTGGACCAAATCTATCCTATCCTATCCTAAACCTATCCTATTCATTCCCTGACTTCGTGCAATTGATACTCCTTCTGCTTTTCTTAAGCATAAATCTGGATGCCGGCGTAAAAAAAGAGCTAAACCAGTCGTAACCTGCTCATTCTTTCTCTCTATTGAACCTATGCGGTATTTTTAGTTGTTCAGCAAAAAAAAATGCTACTCGGCGAACATCATCAAAACATAAAGGAAAACCAGATTGCTGCATTTTTTTTAAATGTGTTGCTAACTTAAGTTCGTTTTCACCCAGAAGCGATTCGGGGCCCATACGTCCCTTAGAGGTATTTTTTTTTTCAGCCTTCTTTCCAGAGTCTTTCGTGGTACACCATGATTCTGCGCAGCGGCATTAACCGATGACCCACTTCTTACAGCCGGCATGGCATCCTTTAAATCATTTTCACTCCAGGAGCCCCTGGTCGATGCCGATTTTCGTTTGTAGTTTGTTGGCATTTTGTCTGAAACAGACGAAAAGTAATCATGACATTAAGAAATTAAGCCCGCGTTCTGGTCGGCTATGTTGGTTTTTATTTTCCATAAGACCATTGCAAATGATTTGGAGATCCCGTTCAACATCCCCGCAAAAAGGACGCATCAGATTTGGTTGAAATTTGACATGAACATTCCTAAAAAGTGTGTCTCTCCCAGGGGTGCGATTTTTGATCTTTTGCCTTGTATAGATTTTTAATCTCATTTTAAAAATTGATGTATTGTTGGAGGCCTAAGCCTGCCGAATATTGATTTTTTTTCGGAATTAACCCTTTTAGGTTTGTTGTTGTAAATGAATTTCAAACAAATCTGATGCGTACTTTTTGTGTAGTTTGTTAAATGGAATCTCCAAATAATTTGCCTTGGTCTTATGGAAAATAAAAACCATACAATTTCTAATTTGATAAAATTTATAAATTAATTGTCGCAGTTTTGTGCTTTCTATGTGTTTATCCCATTTCATATTTTGACCATTATAATTCCTAAATATTCAATACTTTCTTCAGCTTCTTTCAAAGATTGGGTGCATTGACATGGAGATTCGTTTAACAAATAAGGTAGAGTGTGTATTTTAATTTCATCGGCTTCATATTTATGATTGTCAAGAGTACTAAAACACATACATTTTGTTTTATCCATATTTATTATTAAGAGTTATTTATTTTTGATTGAGATCGTTAATGTATAAAGAAAATAATAGCGGTCCAAGAACAGTACCTTGCGGTACACCATATTTAAGTACTATAAGTCCTTTGCTCATTTCCAATTCTTACATATTGCCGTCGATCTTTAAGATACTTTCTTATTGAATATTAAGCCAAACTCCTCATACCATAACCTTCGAGCTTTTCTAGAAGAATATTATGACTAACAGTATGAAACACCTTTGCCAAGTCTTATTATTTATCCCTCAATATGACAGAATATTGGATTACCCAATTGTTTTAAGGTCACTGAATCACAAATTTAGCCATTTGTTCGACTTGGAGACCTTCCGATTGTGTTATTTTGCTCTTAACTCTACTACAAAAAAAACGCGCATATTTGAGTGTGTGCTGCATGAATTTGTAAACCAATTTGAACCACATTGAAAAGAGACTAAACAAAGGGTCTTATAAAAACCTTTAAACTTACAGCCACCCCAAAACCGATCCCCACCATCGTACGAGACGCGTCCCACTACCAAACCGACCAACTTGACCGAATTCATAGCCTATCTGGAAGAAATTCAACGTCAGCCATTCATAGGTAACCGACGCTCAGCTTTTTATTGAACTTCACTAATATTCTGATTATTCCAGTGACGTACTACTGCTCCCAACCATAGACATTTGCTACCTAGAACTGCCCGAGAACGCCGACCTCTATCAAATTAATAGCGCCCGCATAAACGCTTGTAACCTGCGGAAAATCCACGAGGAAAACCAGCGAATCATCGAGAGGGAACAACTGGAACGGTTGGCCACCCTGCAGTACGGCCCCAGACATATCAGACATCAACGGCAACACCGGCAAAGCGGCCTCAAGATGGAGGACGTGGAGAAAATGACAACGTCGCCCGGAATGAAGAGGGAATTAACCGAGTTGGAGAACACCTTGCGCAGGAGCATGACCAATCAACAAATTATTCTTACCAGGGAAGAGCTGGAGGAGTTTAAGAAGAAATTTGCCTCGTTACGGCGATAGAGGGATATTAGAGTAAGATGGTTAGGTGTTACATACATTCTTGGGGACAGTTTTAAAATGGACGATTTTAAGGTTTTAATGTGAAATTTTTATAATTTGAGGATTCACTTTTAAACGATTTCTTATGGGTGATCGTTTTTTCGCCCAATAGGAATGATTTTTTTATAACTAATTGACGGGCTTAAATGCAAGGGTAGAAATCTATAGCCATATTAGATTAGGTAATAGGAGCCGGGGACAAAATTGAAGGCACATGAAAAGGTCTTACTTTGTTTATGACAAGAGGGAAAAAGTAATCAGGTTGATTTCTTCAGGAATCATTAAGGACATATAAAGATATGTAAAAAAGGTACATATCGAAAACTAATGTAGCATATTAGCATGAAGATTTTGAGTCAGCTGCAACCTCAGCATTTAAATTTAAAAACAAATTTAATTCAAGGAATAATGGTCCTATTAATCTTTTATTGATGCCCATACAGTTACCATTTCATAATGCTGAGAATAACTTTCCCCAAACCACTTGTGGATTTTCAGGTGCCCAATACGTAAAATTATGCCTATTTACTTGTCCATTCAAATAACAAGTTTCCTTGTCTGAACTATCACTCATAGTCATTTTATAAAAATGCACTTTCCTTCTTTCATCATTTTCTTATAGTCGCTTTATTAATCCTATTATCTAAAGCAAGCTTGATATTACTCGTAACTAAAGGGTACTTGAGAGATTCGGATTTTCAGTTAATGAAACCAGGATATCCAGTTTTTTATCGTTAGGAATGCCAGTCCTTCACGGTCTGCCAAGATCTTTAACAGTTCCAGTCTCTCTCCACTTAGGCTCGATTGAATGCATACGTAGTTATGCATAACGCGACCAAGAAAACACAATTAAGTTTCGAATGCCCTTAAAAATCGATAAAATCTAATACATATCTAATTTTTGCAAGCTATATCCAAGACACTATTTCAAATTATACTATGTAAGCTTTTAGCAAAAAATAATAAATTTTAGAAGTTATGATAAAAAATGTCACCTAGTCTGGTTATGCTTTTTTACTTATTATTAGGTTTTTTATTTTACAAAATTGAACCACACGCCAAACTTGTCGCGTTTATGCAATGCCACGTATTTTCTTTTTAGACTATATATTTCGACTATTTTTCATTAAGGTAGTTTATGAACAGATGAAAATTTTGTTAGGAACACCGACTTAAAATGAAAAGTGACTATTTAAAACCCTTACAGATCTTTTAGAAAATTCTGTGAAAGCACTTTTTATTTTAAAGTAAAAAAAAATATTACAGTAAAACTAAACCACTTTATTTACTAACATAATAAGCTAAGCAAATTACAACTGCATAGGTATATCATACCTTGAAATACTTCAAATAAAACTAGAGTTTCTTTGTAACAACTAACGATTACGTAAAAAATTCTATTACTGCCCCATTTCATAGTAGCACTAGATAGTTTGGTATCTACTTACCTCTAAATTTATTTCATATGCGCGATTTAGTATAATAGCAGTCCGTTTCAGCATTTTTTAAAGATTTGAATTAAATCACTCAAGAAACGTCAGTTGATATTTCCTAGCTAAGTTCGGTAAATGCATCTGCGAGAAAAATGATCAAAATTTGACAAATATCACGTGATATATTACCTATTTTTCGGTGCCAGATCACGTGACCGAATTTAACTGCTATTTGCATTACTAAACCAAGCGCCCAGTATGATGGCGTTTAATTGACCTATGCAATTTCGTGGCATTTAGTCGTTTCATGCAAAATGCAACTAGTGTTATAGACCGTTTGGCGCTTAGTTTAATTTAAAATATGAGTACACTAAATGCAAAACTCGACATTTGCAATAGAAGCAATTTTTCAGGAAGCGCAAAAATCTGTAAAAAAATTATTTTTAGTGTTATGTAGTTGGGAAAATGTTTGGTAGATGACTCTATCTAAATTCTTTCGATTTGTGTTTACTTTTTAAATCATTACTTATTTATAAATAAGAAAAAAAGAAATAATGTTTGAAAATATACAGTTTCGCACTTATTTTTTGCAAATACCAAGTTTTGCATTGAAAGTAAAGAATGATAATACCAAAAACTATGTTTTGTGAAAAAGTTTAATAAAGAAAACAACACAAATTCTAAATAATTTTTAAGAACAAAATTTATTTCTCTAAATTCCTATTTTTAGAAAAATGCATAAAAGTACCAAAAGTCCTTAAACAGGTTAGATCCTAAGTCCTTCATATTCTTCAATGACCACATTATTATCATTTTCATTTTCTTCATTTTGTTGGTCTTCTTCAGCTCCTCTCTGTTGGTAATTATGAACTGCGTTCTGAAGCTCCTTGTAAAATTCCAATTCTGGATTGCTAGCCCAGTCCAATCCAAAATGATTCTTTAGTAAATTAAAAATAGAGGACTTATCTTCTTTTAAGCAATGCACTCCAGTAGGAATTTGATCAGGCTTTAAACGAGAAAGGGTTTTTCCTCTCTTTACAACTGACTTAAACACACCCAAATCAGATTTATAGAGCACTTCTCCTCTTAATAGAGTGCTATTACCTTCTCGTGTAAATACGAAGCGTTTACTTTCATTAAATTTAAAGTGCCATTGGGCAGGCTTTTTTATTACTTGGTACACTGCGTTTTTCCAATCAAGAATTGTCCAGTCTTAACTTAGCCTAATGATTGAAAACCCTTGAATGATTTTGAATAATCTGCTCATATTCGTGGCGATTGATTATCACACTTTTTTTTTTAATTTCACATTCGATCAACCCAAAAACCCTATCTGGGGGAATGAATGAATGGCTAACTATTGGAAATGTAAACTCGATAGTTTCAATGGTTTTTGGTGCCTCATAACAAAGCCAGTATGCTAGCATCCCCATGACGGTGCTATTTTTATTTAACCCCCCCACATCCATCGGCAAAAAGTAAAATTTTGTTTGTAATTTCTCTAAATTTTTAAAAAAAAAAAAATTTCTAAAAAATTTTTCAGCGTAGTATGTATAGCTGAGGCAATAGCATTGGAATTTTTACAATATTCAGTTTCTAGCCAGACAAAGGATAACACTGTATTTTGAGAAAGTTTTGTTGAAGAGCTGCCACAAACCAACCGTAAAATTATAAAAGTTTATTTGTTGAGAAAAGTATGCACTTTGATCTGGCAATTTAGGCAAAGCCAAATTTTTTTGGCAATCAAAAGAAAAAAGCTGTACATCCTCTCTGTCTAATTTTAAACACTTATAAAATGCTTTGCTTTCCAACTTATGGACACGTTGTTCGCAAATTATCTGAGCTTTGTCATTAGTGTTCACTTTCAACTTCTCTTCAAACTGAATACAAGTGGAACACAAATCAGTCATGGGGGTACCAAAGCTTAGATTATAATTTTTATTCACATATCATCTAAAAAAACACAATTTTATGGCCACCACGACGTCGCTCTTTTGGCAACTCATTAGAAAGCAAATAATTTCTTACATTTCTTTCCAATCTGTCTCCACTAAAACGGGCTATTCCGAGAAAAGCTTTTTTACAAACTCTAAATTTTTGCTTAGTTATTGTTGGAACAAAATATTTTATGGAAAGTCCATGATGATTTCTTAATGATTTTCTGGGTTTTGAACCCTCACAAAATTGTAGCACAAAAATGTCTTGTTTTACCTTGTCAACATTTGAATATAACGCCATGTGGAAGCTTTGAATGTCTCTCATGCTTAGTTTCCGACACAAAAACACTGGTTTTTTATTGTGAGCACATTTCGGGTATTGAGGCAAATCATGTGGCTTATGTCTTAAATTAAAAAAAAAAACTATAATAATTTGTAAAATTTAATTTTTCCTGGATACTTATTGTTATGCAGGTTTAAACAATATTATTATAAACATTGCATTTACCTTTCAATTTGCATCTTCCTTCTTTTCCAGTTCTCCTTATTTATTTCGCGTTTTCTCCCTTTTCCTTTTTCACAAGGTTGTTCTGTATCCATTCCTACAGTAGTAGACACTTTTTTCGAAACTGATATTAACAAATTAAAATTTTAACGGCTTAAAACTGCGAGACGATGTTTATACTATCAAGTACAGTAACAAACTAAAAATAAAAATAATGAAATTATAACACGTGGTATGCGGCCGTTACAAGCGTTTCTAGCGCTTATTGGTTGATTGAAAATACCCAGTTTTGCATTTATCCTCTATAAGTAAACGTCTTTTTTATACGTAAATAGGCACTTTTGCAGCTAATATTGTAGTATATCTTTTAGTTATCAGTGTAGTCTGTCAAAATGTAAAATAAAATCACTTTCGCGTTTTTTGTCAAATACCGAGTTTTGCATTTAGCATATATCCTTAACTATAGATTTCTAACGCTCGAGATTTTTTTCATAGATAAATATGGTATTTGGCCGTCAGATGACACAATAATACCAAAAAAAACGAATTTGGCGCTTGGTCGCGTTATGCATAACTATGTCCAATTCTGCTGTAGATTAACTTACCGGTTATTTGAATTTTATTGTAAATATTTATTAATATAAATTAACAATTCAGTTGAAACTTTTAAATAATTGACACTTATTTGAAGACTATGTCAAATATTCACATAGTCTTCAAATGTGAGGTGTAGGTAATTGAAATGCCTTGGAATATAATATATCAAGTCATGTAGCAATAAAGTGTTTAGTAGTATTATTATTTAAACGTAATTATTTCGTGAACGGAATATACAGGGTGTCCCAAAAGTCGACGAACAAACTTGTCAAGGGGAGATGGGGCAAGTCATTTTGCATTAAAATAACTATATATATGTTGTTATCCAATTGTTGACAAGTTATTTAATATTTTGTACTTTTTATTAAAATTGAATGCTGGCAACAATAAAAAAGTTATGCAAAATAAACGATTATTCTACTGATTTGTTTTTAGTCATGTTTAATTCTTAGGAGTGTCCTTTTAATTTTAAAATAGTTTCAAAAACTCTGTTCTCTTCTAGTCAAGAAAAATATGATCTTAAAAACAAGTTTTGTTTTCAAAAAATATGAATAATTTTTTTTTAATGGATGCTGATTCAATGAAATTAACCTTTAAAAAACTGACCCGTCCTTAGAAAATCTTGAGAAATTAATGTACAACTCGCCCATATCGAAATGGCCTTTGAGATGCGGGAAGAAAGAGTGAGAGAGTCAGTGTGCGATGAAGACAGAAAATGATAAACCAACGGCCTAAAGTGGACTTTCAAGGATTTTGCCACTGCGCACCCAAATTTCACTGGCCATTTCGATATTTCCGAGCTTTAGTTTCATAACATAATTAAAGACTTGAATACAGATTTGTCTTACCCAATTTCTAATGGAAAATACTTTATTTGTATCATTGCCACATTTTTTCAAAAATACAAGAAATTGTAATAATATTTTTTTTATTTAATTATTAATAAGGTATTAACTACATTAGATGTTCAAAATGGCCTACGGCCTCTGCCGCCTGCCCTTATACATAATCTACATCGTCGAATAAAATTTATTTTTAACCGTTGGAATCCCCGCTGGTTGTTATTGATCACTCCACTCTGATCGCTTCTTTTATTTTTTGACGCAATTCCTGTTCAGTGCGACTTTCTGTAGCGTAAACTAATTCTTTAAAATAACCCCACAAAAAGAAGTCCAATGGGTTAAGGTCGGTGGACTGCGGTGGCCAGCAAATAGTCCCACCCCTTCCAATCCAACGATTTGGAAACTGTTGGTTGATATAAACTCTCAATACTTGAGCGTAGTTTGGAGGAGCTCCATCATGCTGCAGCCACATGTTTCGACGTGTTTCTAAGGATACGTCTTTCTAGTAAGCCATTTAAATGATTTTGTGAAAAATTGAGGTAGCTGCCATTGAGTCGTCTTGCTAATTCAAAAGGGCCAATTAACTTACCCTCAATTATTCCAGCCCATATGTTTATTCCAAATTGATGTTGGAAACGGGAAGCGCGCACAATTCTAGGGTTAACATATTCCCAATTATGTAAATTGTGAATATTAAATATTCCTATGCTTTGAAACAATGATTCGTCGCTCCACAAAATTGTTTGGAAAAACTGAGGGTCGGTTCTGTTGCGACGTAACATATCGCTGCAAAATCGTACTCTTGTGGCGTAGTCTCCGGGTAACAATGCTTGCACCCGTTGCACATGATATGGATGTGACAGAGATCTTCTCAAAATACGATGCACCGATAACGATGATAATCCCAAACGCCTTGCTATACGACGAATATTAATGGTAGGATTTTCTGCTACCATATTTATTATCTCATCTTCACCAATATCAACTCTAGGCCTTCCTTCTCTGGACAAATGCTGGCCAGGAATTTGACCATCCACGTATATCCTATGAACATTTTGAAATACTCTGTAATCAGGATAATGTGCTCTGTTAAGAAATCGTGTCCTATACTCTCTAGCAGCAGCCCGAGCATTACCGTCACAAAACCCATAGACATAATGCAATTCTGCATATTCCTGTGGTGCATAAGGTATCTTTAATAGTTGAACTAACAAATAAAAAAAGTAGGTACTGATTAATCGCAAAGGTCGAAATGTAATAGCCCAGTATGAAGGAAAGCGTACCTAAGACTGATTTGAAAAATTCCAAATCGTTTGTTATTTTTATCTCAACAAAAAGGACAATGCAAAATATTCAAAACATTTTAAAACTGAACTTTAACGTTCACCTTAAATTTAAGAATAGGTAAATGGTAAATACCTACCTTAATAATATTGGTAATAAATAAAAACCTTTAAGTTTTTGTGATTTTTAAAAGAATTGGCAATGGTACAAGGAAAGTATTTTCCATTATATTATTGGGTAAAACAAATCTGTTTTTATTATTTATTATTATGTTAAGAATCTACAATAATTTCTCAAGATCTTCTAAGGGCGGGTCAGTTTTGTAAAGGGTAATTTCTTTTTATCACCATCTATTAAAAAAACTTACTAAGATTTTTTGAAATCAAAACTTGTTTTTAAAAATTTTTGGATTTTTTTTTTTTTTGAAATTTTTTTTTGGACTAGAAGACATTAGAGTTTTTGAAACTATTTTAAAATTAAAAGGACATCCTTAAGAATTAAACATAATCAAAAATAAAACAGTAGTTTACCGCGTTTATTTTGCATAACTCTTTTATTGTTCGCAGTATTCAATTTTAATAAAAAATACAAAAAGGTGAATAACTTTTTACCCATCAATATTTTGATAACCACATATATAGATTTTTAGATTCTAAATGACCTCCTCCTTTCCCCCCTTAAGTTTGATCGTCGACTTCTGGGACACCCTGTATATAGGACATTATACATAAAACTTTTCCGGACAATTCGAAAATGCAAGAGGTACCATTGAAGAAAAAAATATTTTTTTCTTTCAACTTATTTGCGGCATTCTGTATATCTACATTTAATATTAAAATATGACCGATCCAAAAATAAAATCGAGAATGTTTTCGAAAAAAAAATTCTCTCCTTTTTATTGAATATAAACAAAACCGTGTAACCCTGTATAATAATCGAACATGGTGACTTAATTTTTAACAATTTTGGTAACAGAAAATATTTGACCATTTGTTCATGCAAGATTGTCACAGGTTCAGATGTTAGTTTACACAGCAAGAAAAAAATAATAATTTTATTTAACTGAATCCATTAATCCTTCTCAAGAGATACCATAATCATAATGGTTTTTCCCACACGTTTTATTGGGAATAACTTACAAAGTACAAATAACCTTTGAAATGCATAAAAAAACATGTGAAGTTAACCCACTTTAAGCCCCTCAATTATAATTGTCATTGTCAAGCCTTTATGTTTACCTCTATAATATGTAAAATATAATAATTTTACTTTTTTTTTTTAATTAATTTAACCTCTGTAATAGTATATTCGGGCTTAGTTGCCAACTCGTGCAATAAGTCTCTAATAAGTTATTTTAAGGAAAATAATTTTTAGTAAGCAGCACGTTTTTATAACATTTATGAAAACTTATAGGAAATTAAAGACTGTATTAGGTTTAGACTGTAGAAAGTATTATCGACATCTGAATGTATATAGTTTAAATGCTTTTTTTTAGTGTACATAAATATGTCGGGAAAACGACTAAAATATTATAACAAACGCGACGTAGCTTAATTTTAAGTTTTTCGTGTTCACTTTTATTTATTTTTAGTCCGTTTTGTTCCTAGAACGTGTCTCTGTGTACTTAAATTAAGACTTAGTTTTAGCATAATCTATTTAATCTGATTAATTAAATTTTTGTCAAGTCAACGATTAACTTGTACATATTGTAAAGTTAATTATATGTAAAGAAATACAAGCACTTGTCATTTAAATTTGAGTTTTATTTATTTACGTATTTAACGTTACTGCAAACCCACCCTTAGCCAGTCAGAGTTGTGAAGTTTGCCATTTTGTAAGCAGCACATTATGGGGGATTCCCACACTATGCCGTACTATAATCCATAATCTCATTTAATTAATATACAGGGTGTCCGAAAGCTAGATGCAATCCTTTAAGGGGGTGATAGCCGACTTAATTTCAAACATTTTAAGCTAAATATCTGTAGGTCGAAATTTGTTTATAATTTTTTTATGGCAGTTTTTGCATTTTTCTCAAGAAATACCAAAATTTCACACTTAAACGGTAATAGAGCGCAAGTTACAATTAGTATCGGAGTTTCAAAGTTTATTTTGTTTTGTCTAATGTGTATTAATAAAAATACGATCAATTCCAAGCTTCTGTGTAAACTTATAGAAAAAACAGAGACATTGAAAGGCCCTTTATTTTTAGATATCACTCATGCCGATGCCTGGCCAATTCTCAGAATTATGGCCTCTTTTGTGCGGCAGGTCATGTAAACAAAAATTATTAGACTGAGACCTCTCAGAAGTCTATTAAGCATTAGAGCCCCGACTGTGGGGTTATTTTAGGTTTTATTGTTAAATAAAACACAATTTTGTTTAAACTATTTATTGTTCATGTTCAAAATGCAATCCATTATTTCTAATACAGGCACGAGCCCTTTTTGTTACTTCGGTGGTGGTTACTCTTATGGGCATATCTTCTTTCATCCTGTCAAATGCTTCATTTATTTTGCGCATCAACTCTTTCCTTGTTCTTATTTGGGTGCTGTATACAAGCTCCTTTGCCCGGCCCCATATGAAAAAATCCAACGGAGTTAGGTCAGGCGATCGAGGAGGCCAAGGAAAGGTTCCTTCTCTACCGATCCAACCGTCCGGAAAACAGTCGTCTAAGTAATTCCTAACAGCCAAGGACCAATGCGCTGGACAACCATCTTGCTGAAAGATTATTGGTCTTTTCTAGACTTCGTCTAAAAGAACGGGGATATCATTTTGTAGAAAATCTAAATAGTTGGCACCATTTAAATTCTCTGGTAGAAAATGTGGCCCAATAATAGTTCTGCCTATTACTCCAGCCCACACATTGACCGAAAATCTGTTCTGAAATGATTTTTGTTTTTTCCAGTGCGGATTTGCATCTTTGGAAGCCCATTCGTGGAGGTTGTGGAAGTTGGTAATACCCTCCCTGGGAAAATTGGACTCGTCTGTCCACAAGATACTTCTTAAGAATAACGGGTCCTCGATGTCCATGTTCAATAAAAAGCGGCAGAACTGAATTCGTCTTTCAGGGTCTTCTTCTTGTAAGCCCTGCACCCTCGTACCATGAAAGGCATACTGTCCATCTTTCTTCATGGTCGTCCACACCTTCCATCTAGAAAGGCCAAGGTCTTCAGCTACTTTTCTGACGCTTGCAGTAGGGTCTGCGGTAAAAGCTTTCAGTATTTGCTCCTCAATCTCTACATTATTATGGCCAGGGTTGACTCCACGTGCCGGATTATTCCGGATTCTCAGAGAGGGAGGTCTGTACACAACACTTATTTTTAGGTTCTTTATTTCATTTTTTTAAGATACCAGATGTTTGAAAACTCATAAAAATTTTGATTTTTCCTTTAATTATTTAATAACTACTTGGTTACTTTTGAATTGCCATTAGTTTATGTTGGTTAAGCAGTTAATATAAATAGCAACCCATCAGAGCCAACTATTTGCCTTCAATTTCCTCAAAAACTATCGCTCTCATCGATGTGTAACAAGAGTACCTTTTTGTTACAAAAAAAACTGGAGTTTTCAAAATATGAAAACGTTGCATTAAAACTAACCTTAAAAAAGTTATTTACGAAACAACCTCCTATCCTTACAAAAACTGCCTTTTTTCAATTATCCAAATAATTTGTCAATATCATCATTTGATTTATGGGAAAAATTTATGGCAGAGAGGATTTTTTTTCGAGATCTTATCTCGTTTTTTAAGCCTACAATTTCAAAGAAACCCGTTCTTTAAATTTAACGTTTCAGTGCCCCTAACTCCCTTATTCCCATTTTCCGTCCTATACTTAGGTCCTATAGGAATTTTCTTAACTATTTGTAGGAGTCATCCATCGATTTCTTTTACACTATTTAAATGACGCTCTGTATAGGTTTTTTGCAACATAGACAAGCATTTTTTGTTTCCTTATGTTACAATTGTAGCCTAAAAAAGCATGAAGATCATCAAGTACAGATTTATGGCAAATATCACAGTCTCTGTTTTATTCTTAACTTAGCAGTACATTTTTGGGGATTCCCTTGGTACCACATTTACCAAGTTTATACAAGCAATTAAACCACTTTATAGTGGATAAACCGGTTTAGAGATAATTCCGTTTTCTAGTGTTTACCAGAGACGTTTAAGAAAGGGTTTCCACCTTAAAATTAAACAGCCGTTTACCAATTCCAACCTAGGAATAAAAAAAAAAATTGTGAGCTGACTAGTTAGTTTATTACTTCAAAAGTTGACTAGTTTACCAAGTGATAGCAAAATGATTGGGCAGAAAATTAACATCTGACTTTAAGATATCGGTTTATTTTTTTTTTTAAGCATTTGTACATTTGTGTTCGTAGCACCACAGTTTAACAATTAAACAATTAATAAAAGTTCAATCTATATACTTTGCTAGCACTGGGAATTAAATAGGTTAAGTGGTGAGTGGTGACAGCTGTTTACACGGTAGTTTAAAGCGGTTTAAAACCGGATCATCCACTTATTTAAATCGATTTAAGCTAAACCGGTTTACGATCGCTAAAGCGGTTTACGGGTGTTTATACATGCGAATTAAGTGACACCGATTTCTATTAAACCACTTTAAGGTGCTCGTATAAGCTTGGTATTTGAAAGATTTAGCAGTTAAACAACCGTTTCAACCAACCCTAGAGAGTAACGCGGTATTTTCGTAAAACACTAAGGTTCTGTACTTCTCACTAAACCATGTTAACACGTTAACTGCCACAATACAATTTTTTTTTACCCCACGATTAATTACTTGTCAACACCTGTCAAAAATTGTGTTTTTGAACATGAATCAAGTGTGTCTCATAAGGCCTGGCTGACGAAAATTGCACAGTAGGCCACGTGAATCATACTTGATTCAAAACAAAACTAGCCTATTCTTGTTGTTTATCGTCATTTATGTGTGATCAGTCAAACAGTAAAGAACTAAAAACTTGTGTTTTGAAAAGGTGTGTATTTTGATATTTGTTTATTAGCGATCTTTATTATTGACTCAGGTAAGATTTTATCGCAAATCTTGTTTCCCAAGCTAATTTTAGATTTTTTTTTGAAAAGATGGATAGTTATATTAAAGAACAGCAGCGTCTTCAAAAGCTGATGAACGAGATATTTTCTGATGAAGAGCCCGATCCTTTCGGAGAATCCTCAGATGAATATGAACCTGATAGTTTGCCTTCATCATCTTCATGTAGTTCGGAAAATAGCAACGAGCCATTAGTAAAAAAGAAGAAAACAATAAACATGCGCAGTTCATTAGGATTTCCAGATGTTGGTAGAGAAGGTTCCAGTACGCAACTTCTTAACAGAGCTGATGATCCACCATTTTTCCAAAACGTAAATAAAAATGACGCAATTTCGGAGACCATAGAGGCACTTATTCAGCAGTTTCAGTTAGATAGTTGAGATGATGAGGAACTTGTTCCAAGATTAATGTGGTAAGAAGTGACTGGACAATACCTAAAGAACTTTCCAGTTGATATTCCTGAAAGTGGTATTGTAAATCACTTATTTCAATACATTGATAAGCCTCCTGTTTTTTTTTTCAAGCTGATGGTGGACGACAATGTTGTAAGTAACATTATGACGGAAACTAATCGTTTCGCTGCGCAGAAAAAAGAATCAACACTTTTAAAATTGTCCCGTATAAATAAATGGAAAGATACTAATCCTGAGGAGATTATAACTTTTATCGGTCTTCAAATTTGGATGGGCTTATTTCGTGCACCTAAATTGGCAGACTATTGGTCCAAAAAGAAAATGTATGTAAACCAAATTTCAAATGTGATGTCACGCAATAGGTTTGAGTTGTTGTTGGCAAATTGGCATTTTCAAGATAATGAAAATGCTGATAGTTCTAATAGATTATACAAACTTATACACCCTTTTGGACCAGCTGAAAGGGAATTTTCAAAAGTTCTATATTCCCAAAGAGCAAATATGCGTTGACGAAACGCTTGTCCCTTTTCGTGGAAGGCTGGCTTTCATGCAGTACATCAAGAATAAACGGCATAGGTTCGGCGTGAAGTTATACAAATTATGTCTTGAAGGAGGATATACTTATGATCTGAAAACTACTACACAAGTATGGAGCTGGCTCACAAGTTACTAGAAAGAAAAACTCATTTAGTAGGTAAGCTTAGAAAAAATCGTAAAAATATTCCAAAAGATCTAATAAAAAAAAAGCTAAAGAAAGGCGAAGCATATAGTCAAGAGAGTAATACAGGACTTGTAATTACAAAATGGCAAGACAAACGGGTTGTCCTTACTTTATCTACCAAGCATACTGGTCAAATCATCAAAGTACCAACACGGGGTAATGCGGATATAGAGAAGCCAGATGTCGTTGCTGACTATAATACATGTAAAGCTTTTATCGATTTATCGGACCAAATCAAAGCATTTTCCTTAGCTTTTAGAAAGGGAATTAAATGGTACCGAAAAATTGCAGTGGAATTGCTTTTGGGAGCGGCTATGGTAAATGCCTACATATTGTTTAGGGTAGTAGCTGGACAAAAAATGACAATAACAGCATTTAAAGAAGAAGTTGCTACATCCCTTTTACATCTTTCCCAAGAAAACCAAAATGAGCGACTCACTCACTTTCATAAACGCAAATCGAGTGAAACATATTTTGGAAGATGTCGGTACCGCTAACCGGCGAAGATGCTGCTTTTGTTATTCGAAAATATCCCAAGAAAAGGGCAGGTCTGTGGCAGCTAAAAATTCTGCACAAACTAGATGGAAGTTCATTCAGTGAGATAAGTGCTACTGCGTGACTTGTTTCACCGAGTGTCATGTCTGTTTAAAAGAGTAATTATTTTTATGCTTTTAAAAACTGTGTACCTTGTATACCTAATCTGTACTTTGAGCTTCTAAAATGTCTTTAATTTTTCCTAATAAAAATATCTTCAAATATAAATTTTGTTTTTGTTTGACAAAAATTAAAATACCTTGCATTTAACGCCATTTATACAAAAATTTCGTGTGCTAATCATTACATTTTATACGCCAGGCCAAGCTTTTTAAATTACCATTGATTTATATGGCTACTGAGAATCACCGGCAAGCTACAGGCATAATTACAATAGTTTTCCTGTGAATCACGGCTGATTCACGTGGCATAAACTAATATGCTACCTGTGAGACACACTTGATTCACGTGGCAGCTAACGTGTTAATTTTCCCTTTGATGTTCCTATCCACGTATGGATAGCATACTTTCTGGCACATAACATAAAGCACATAAGTAAAAAATAAACAAATAAATTCTTATGTGTTATGTGCTTTCTGGGTCTTACATTCCTGAAATCGACATATCGGGGATTCCCATACCGTTATAGGTCAAAAAGATGCTATGGCCAAACTAACGATGCGACACTTAGGAAGGAAAGCTCTCTTTCCTTGTCTGAGATACACACAATTACGCAACACCGCGCGCCATCTTACGTGACTTAGGTCATTAATTTCCTAACCTAAAAAAATTCTTATTTATTTTTTTTCTTGTTTAAAAATTCATAATAAAATATTACCGAGAAAAATTAGTAAAAACCTCTCTCGCTGTGCCCTTGCTCCAACCAAAAATCACTTAAAATGTCCAAATTGGCCACCTTAAGGGGCATAATACAAGAACTGCGTTATGCCCTTCCTGCAACGAATTTAAGGGAGAATTTGGGGTACCAGTACATTATAAGTCAGTATAGGAAGTATAACACTACAGATGAACAGCTATGCAAAGCCCGGTAAGTATATTATAGGACTATTCATCGATATGAAACTAGTGTCTCTAGTTTGGCCATGAATTTTGAAGAATAATTTACTAAAAGTGTACTGTTAGCGGAAAAGAGGAGTGTTAAAATAGAAAACCCAATGAATCTGTTTGAACCTTATGAAATGGACTAGAAGTTATGTAATATAAGCTGAGTGAGGATATTTCAAAGAATAAGATCCAATAAGGACAACTTTTCTTGTATATTGGAACATTGTTATTAGTAGCTGCTCGTTAGCATCAGTTGTCCGAACAGGTTTAACATAAAATCAAATCAAATATTTATTAATAAAGTCAAAGCCAATATAAATTAATATAGGTCAAAAGCTGTGAAAGTAGACTTAACATACATACATACATCAGATATAAAATAACTATACAAAAAACAAAACATTAAATTAAAATATAATGAGGTACCTAAACTGTGGATATAATATATTATCAGACAATGGCAAATAGAACTTATCAAATTGTTTAAAAACTAAAAATAAGAGCATTAAAAACTATCACAATAAAATTCACTTAAACTATAATAGAATCTACCAGTTAGCAACATCCTAACTTTACTTCTAAACATTTTGAGGGAAGGAATGACAGACAAATCATTTGGTAGATTATTGTAGATCTTAATGCTCTCATAAACGATTGAGGACGAGGTATGTGTAATTATAATTTTGAGGCATTTCGGGTCATATGAGTGACATTGTTAGGCTGCAACTTGTGTCAATATTTATGGATAATTGTAATGGTTTCAAGAACAATTAATTCATATAGAGTTAAAATCCTTTGGTTTTTAAACATGGGCTTACAGTGTTGGCTTTACCCTATTGGCTGTTCCATAAATATACTAATATAGCTCTCTTCTGCAATACCAAAAAGTGACTACAAGAGGCCAAATAAATACATTAGGTGTATTTATTTCTTACAAGTCAAAATGTAAATCTAATGGCTAGAAATATATATATTTGGATATAGTTATTACATAAAAAAAGTAATTCGACACAAAATCATAATCACTCAAAGAAAATTAAAATTTCTTTGCAGGTATTTGTCAAAAGAATAAAAAGCACCATTCACAAACTATAATTTAATTTTCTTAAAAAATACCTTGGCTTCAATATTTCTTATATGGAGTGGAATACCATTAAAGAACTGAATACATTAGAAGTCAGATTGTCTAGTTCTAGAAAGCCTGCGAAAGTCAGTGATAATGTTTCTACTATGCCTGGTGTTGTATATATCTGTTTTAAACTGGGAGATTTTATTAAAAATGTGAATTAAACATTGATAGATGTAGGAGCAAGGAAATGTAAGTACATGAAGGTCTCTGAAGTGCTGCCTACAACAATCTCTGTCGAAACTTAAAGATTTCCTGTGCATTGCTAGAATGGCCCCAGTTCAGAAAAAAGTGGACAATGATTTACTAGCCCTTAAGGATGTTATCATTTTATATATATATATATATTTTTTTTTTTTACTTCTTTATTTGGAAAAACATTGGAATAGAAGAGAAGCAAGAACTGTGTAACAGCATGATTTATGTTTCTGTCAGTCAATACACTGTTCATAAAACCAACTTATTGACTGCTAGCCTGAAGATTAGTCTCACACCATTAACATCCAAATGGTATATAATTTCAATTTCTGGATAATTCTGCAGGAGAAGTACAATGAAATGCTTTCACAAGGTCATAAAACTTACCAAATGAATCTATACCTATTTCTCATCCTTCTGTATAATCTTTTGTGTGAGTCTATCTATTGCCGATGTTGTAGATGGTTTATCCTGAGATTTCTTATCCTTAAATTCAGGATCCACTTTCGCTCTTGTAAGTATATGGGCATGTAATCAAGAAATAAAGGACATTCTGCTTAGATAATGTTATCTGAAAGAATTAAAAGATTCTGCATTTATTATTACTTAAAACTTGTCTATTTAAGTTTGGTTTTATTTTCCACATTAAGACTTGTTTGTTATTTAGTTGCCTAAAAGCCATAGGAATTTTTATTCCCTTGACAAATAGCTTGTCTGTTAAGGTTTTTATAATTGTTTAACTGTTTCTTGGTGACTAAAATAGGATTACATTTATAGATATCAAACAGGGTGTGTAACCTTTCAGGCATACCTACTAGCTCATCATTAAACCTTTCAAAGTTTATGTTACATTTGCCTGCACCCATACACAAGCCATACACGTTTTAAGAGGAAAACATTCTTCAGCATAATTAGTTAAAGCTTTCCTTACCACTTACAATTAATAGTGTTTGTAAAATTAAAGGGAATTCTTTTATGCCCTAGGGAAGAAATGGACTTTCTAGCCAAAACATACCTTTGCTACCTAAAGAGCTCGCGCCTTTCTGGAGAAATACATGATGAGTTCCATGGCAAGGGTGAGAGAACTGTACAGGAAACTGCTAGAATGGTCGGATTCAAATTACCTCATGATCCTAAGTAGATTTTTTTTCCGTGAAAATTGTAGTAAATGTAAGTAAGACTGCGCTTTAGGTCTAATGTATTAAGATTTATTGTAATAATCTTGTGATAAAGTGACAATTAAAATTAACCTTATAGACACAAATAGTCACTTCTAAGCAATATCCCTGTATTTACAGCAGTTAACAGAAGTTCTAGATGCAAGGAAAATAATAAAACAAGGAAATTTCTTTGTCTGATGTGTTTTTTTTTTCAAAATCAAATCAAATAAAGGGTAACTAAAAGTATTTCGGTCATCCTCCACTAAATTTATTTAAAAACTATTAATCCAACATGTTTTGGACCTATAACATGTCCATCATCAGGGATAACAAATTAAGGGGTTGGATTGGGTTGGGTTGGTCAATACATCTTATAGTTCCAGTGCCTCCAACAAGGTTAAAACAAATAAAAATACATGAGAGTGGGACAAAACTTGTTAAATAAATTTAGTGGGAGAAGATGGTCGAACTACTTTTAGTTACCTATGGATCTATTAACTCCACTGCAAGAACGGACTACTTCTTCAAAGTTTTATTTGTTTAAAATATCAAGGTGTTTAAAAGCAACAAATACACTAAAACCATCATTACTCTAAAAAACAAATTGAAACCTGAGATATGACCATTATTATTTATTAAACTTAAACAGTACTTATGTAGTATTTGTATATTCAATATTTAAAATACACAAAAACTCCAATATAAACGATATGAAGCAGAATTTTTTTTTATGACTGAGAGAGATGATTAAATCTTGTTTTACCCCTATAAAAATTTAACTTTGTGTTACACTAGAAGTAGATAGTGGTATAATGATGTTGAAAGATGCATAAGAATTGAAGGGCGAATCAATATCTTTTTCTTTATAAAATAAGATTTAAAGTAAACATTTTTAGCAATACTCTTGTTTAGCTCGCACTTAATTGTTCTATTCGCAAAACAGCCAGAAGCCAATTTAATGAAATAAATTGTTAAATGTGTTTATCAAACTTAGGTAAATCATACATCAATAAACAATCTTAACAACTTATTACAGTTTGTGACATTAACATGCCATGGACCTCAACGTGCATCATTTAAACTACACTTGAAATTTAAGATATTTTACATCAAAATTTCATGTGTGAGACGCAGTCAATGGCATCGTTTGTGTTTTTGCCAAACTGAGATTCATTTAAACCCTTTTCGCCTAGGAATTTAACAATTTCATTATATTGGCCTGTAATTGGCCGCAATTCATCCTGCTTAAAAATGTAAAAAACTATATACATCCTTCTTTAGTACATCAGGAAAATCACCAAGCAAAATAAAGCCAGTAGGTACACAATTAGGTAAATTCATAAAAACCTAAATAGAAAGGTTATCCCACCCTGAAGGATTTTCTGAAAGGATGTTAGAGATATCATCAACTGTTACAGGACTAAAATAAAAACATTGTCCAGACACACCCTGAAAAAGAGACAATGAGTTTATAGTGGTTATTTTAGACAATTTGTACTGAAACAAAGCAGCACTAGGAATTGAGTTTGGTGGCATGTATTGTTGGGATATATTTGGCCTTTGTAAACCACATACAGAATTTAGAATCCACCATGTTTTCTTTTACTTCTTAATGACTGTAAAATATTATTGAAATAATTATTCTAATTTTAAGATCTTACGTTTTATCTCTGTATAATTCGTAAACAAATTTTTACGTTATAAAATATGCAGCGTACCCCTAGTGATCCAGTATTTTCTACGTTTTGACTTTACATGTCGTCGACCCAATGCCATAACCATGAATGTGAAAAATCGTGATTTGGAGATATTTGGGTTTGAAGGTTTTGATACACTGTGAAAATTCAGATTTTTGTCGGAATAATTTCATTTCTTGGGAGACATAGGATCTACTTTGACAGTATATGACTTGCTTATTATTTTTTCTGTTTATTAGCCCCCACCTTCCAAAACGTCACATTCGTGGATTTGGCATTGCAAAATTTGCTTTCAAATCACTTACAGTACAATAAGAAAACCTAAAGACAATGATTTTCAATATTTTTGTTGATTTGAAATATCAATAAACATGTGTATTTTTATTGGGAAACTAGGATAAACTCGGGATCTATAAATCTAAGAAAACAAAACTACTTAAACTTCTAAATCATTGGCAAAATAAACTATAAAAACGAAAAAGATTTTCTCAAAAAATACTGAAAATACAAAAGGAACTAAATTTATATGCTTAAATGAGCTTGAGTAAAAAGTGAAATGGTTTAATTTTCATCTGAGTTAGTATTTTTACTGTCATCTGGTTCTGGTAATCTATCCCTAATATTATTATTAATTTTTAGCGACTTGTAAAAACTGTGATAAACTTTTGGGATTTGTTAAATAAGAACACATTTTTTGTAAATCCTGATATTTTGGCTTCGCAATGGGTAACTCACATTCATATGATTTTTTAAACGCCGCTGTTTTTGGTCGACATCGAAATTTTTTCATGCAGTTTATGTCATGAAATTCTTGTTCAAAATCCATTTTGTAAAACACCTTCGTCATGTCCGATTCCAGAACGAATCCAGCAAACCTTACGCCATGGTATTTTGTTCATCTCAAATTTTTGCGCTGCAAATTCTTTAAAATCATAAACATTATCAAAGCTTCTGCTCCTCACTTCAAATGGGCGTGGTTTCATACGAGTATCTCGTATTACTTGCGCCCAACCTTCAGGAATGTATACAGGAACATGCTTAGCTTTCTGCTCAATTTTGATTGAAATATGATTTTCAAGCTAGGATGACCAAAAATGAGCTGCATATACATAGCAGCAAAATTTGAATTCTTTTGCTGGCCACCACAGCCATCTGACATCATTCTAACTTATGTTACTTCTGGATTAGATAATACGTATTCATAGATATAAAAAGCGATTTCATTTGAACCCCTTTTACCCTGGGTTTCATCCCATAGATAGGAAATGCCATCTTGATTTCCAATATTATAAACTGCCAAGTTATAAACAGCTAACTTGCGCAAGTAAAATATCTGTCCTGCAGATCCTTTTGGAGTTGTGAGTACAGCTTCAAGGTCAAAATTGAATGCTAATATAGTAGAATTGTTTATTGCTTCCAGTTTAACAGCACTGCGAGCCTTGCGTGCCAATTCCTTTCTTCTCAAGTGTTGCTGGAACGTTTGTTCTTGCGCTTCTTTTTCTTCTCCAGTCATATTTTTCTGTGCCAAACATATCTTGCACTGGTCCTTCTTTGGCTTGAAAAAACCCACGTTATACCTTAGTTCCATTTTGGTCCATACATTGCTTATCTCTTTCATGTTTAGACCTAACGCTATCCATTATTTTTTGTGTTCTAGATGTCACGTTTATCATTTTATAATTGATTTTTTACTACTCAAAATCTATACACGAATGTTACAAAGTATACCATACACTTACAATGTCAAAACAACGAATGTATAGTTCAGTTCAGAGATCTATTAGAATCTTTGATGTGCCGCGAATAGTCCGTGTGCCGGTGTTGCTTATATTGTCACATGACATGCATGTTTAAATCGCAAAATGTTATGTGGAAAGAGTCATAAAGTAATATTCTAAGCGATATTTAATCATTTTATTAAATAAATAAATGTTTTAAGCATTTTTTAAGAATTTATACATTTGTTTCGTAAAATTTGACTACATGCGCCCACGTACTATTTTGTTAGAAGTCTGACCTGAGTCACAGGCACTCAAGCGGGAAAAGTTGCACAGGTCCGGTCTTAAAATTTATTATTCGAGATTCTTGGGATTAGTTTTATTAAGTTAGAAATTCAGGATAGTTGATAATATTTAATTTAAATATAAGTAAGATTTAAGTACGTAAAATGAATTTTACCAAATAAAAATCATCTAGCTGTCTATATCTTATGCGTTTAAAAGACACAAGTTTTACTTGTAAAAAACACACTTTACATCCTGAATGTAATATTTATTAATTTGTTTGCCTCATATTTAGTTATTGTGCATAATAGGAGAGATTAGATGAAAATTAACAAAGATAAATGCTTATACTAAAAACTAAAAATCTTATACAAGACACTACATTTTAAGTATACTGAATCCTAAAACTACAGTGAGGATACTAAATACTTTTATAAATTTAACCAGTCTTTTGAATCTGGCCCAAAGAGTTAATACAAATTTCTAAATTCTGTTTTTTTGCCTTTGTTCTTTAGCAGTTTCTTCCATTAAGGAAGGAAACAGTTTCTCTGTTGCTGCTATGGATTTCAACTTCATTTCGCACATCAGCATATGGATACAAAAGCATTACATTATAATTATATTCTTTATTGTGTCGCTTAAGGACAAACAGGGGCAGTAAGCTGAAAAAAACAAAACTTTAAACTTGTTTAATTAATAAAAATAGGGGTTTCTTACTATGGCAAAAAAGGGACTTTTTTCCAGAGAATGAAGGAAGAAGCAGTCTTTATTGTGTCGCTGAAGGGCATATATTGCTGCATGTTGTCAATGAGCCAAAAGATGAGATTGGAACAAAATTCGTGATAGGGTCTTACTAATTTTTGATCAGTTGACTGTCGTTTTCTATAAACCCATTCAATTTTTTTACCTATAAACACTCTATTATTTAAATGTTATTTATGAAAAAACGTTTGAATATTAAAATGTATCAATATCTTTTTGACACATAAGTTTAGCTCTATCTAGGTCATAAAGGAATGAGATAAGTATACTTTTATTTCATATAAATGTTGACAAATTATTATGTTTTTACAGGCACTCCTGAAATAAAAGTTCCAATTACTTGACTTTTATAAAATGGATTTTAGTAAGTTCTTTAACAAAAACTAAAAAAGCCTTCAGAGTAGTCCATAACTCATTCATTTCAAAATTAAATCAATAGAACCCTAAGATATTAGGGTACTAACCAGAAACAAATTAATTTGTCTTTTACAGCCACCCCTGGAATAAAAATGCAATTTTCTTGGCTCTTAATAAATTGATTCTAGTCATTTCTTTAAAAAAGAATAAAAAAACCTTTAAAGTAGTTCATAAATCAATAACGGGAAAATTTTGACTGTTAGAACTCAAGGTATAAGTAAGATGCCAATAAGAGACAAATTTTTTCCTTCTGGAATAAAATGTCCATTTTCTTCCTACTTTTAGTTATTAAATTTCAGTTATTTTTATAGAAAAGACTAGGAAAGTCTTCAAAGTAGTCAATAAATCAATAATAACGAAATTTTTACTACTAGAATTCAAGATATTGGCGGGCCAATAAGAGACAAATTATTTTTTTTCTTACAGGCACTCCTGGAACAAAAAATCCAATTTTTTAACTTTTAGTAAATGAATTTCAAGCGTTTCTTCAGAAAAGACTAAAAAAGCCTTCAGAGTAGTCCATAAATCAATAATTTCAAAATCTTGACTACTAGAACTCAAGATATTATTGTGTCAATAAGGGACAAATTATTTTATTTTTTACAGGCACTCGTGGAATGAAAATTCAATTGTCTTGACATTTAATGAATAAATTCCAATCATTTCTTCAGAAAAGAGATGGCCATAAATCAATAATTGAAAAAATATTGTTTTTAAAATATTGGGGTGCCAATAAGGGACAAGTGTTTTTTTTCGCACGGGCACTCCTGGGATGTAATTTCAATGTTCTGGGCTTTTAGCAAGCGGATTTTAGTCATTTCTTTAAAAAACACTAAAAAAATCTTCAGAGTAATCCATAAATCAATAATTGCAAAATTTTCCTTCTTGAAAAAATTACTGTGGTTATTATTAAGTAAGAAAAAAATGTAACTTTTGTTGTAAATTTCTTCGTCAAAAAAAATTCCTAGACAAACACGAAATTTGATCCTCAACTGCGACAACAGAAGGAAGTACGCTGTAAAAAACAAAATTTTAGACTTATTTTCTTAATAGAAACAGTGTTTTTCTTACTATAGCAAAAAAGGGTTTTTCCCAGAGAATGGTGGAAGAAGTTATAATACTAAAACAAATCCACAAACACAAATAAAAAAACACACTTCCTCACAGTAAAAACTGCAAAAAATTTAGACGAATACAGGCCAAATTCGAAATACACCACTTTTATAAAAGGGGAAAAAGGAAAACCAGCAAAATCCATCAAATAATAATGACCTCACCTGACCTCCCTCCCAACTATTAAATGTGATAGACCCATCCTTAAAGATTTTTTTTTTTTAAACACGTCAAAAGTAATACAAAAACAGCCCATAAATTTATCTGGGTACGGCCCCGTAATTCTCAAAACCAGTGGGATAGAGAGAGATACACAATTACTTGCACAGCCTAAAGTAGGAATCGCCAGAACGCAGATGTTTTATCTTTGTTTAATAGACTGGCTAAAAAGAGGTGACAAGGCTGTGAGTGCTGGGAGTGTTTAAAATATTTTGTAAGATGCTTGGATTTTAGTCCGCGGTCAATTTTTTGATATTATTTTCTTGTGATATTATTTTCTTTCTAAAAATGGACATTTTCGAAAGAAAAATAAAAAATAGTATAAAACATGCGGTTTTCCGTATATTTAAAATGATTTCATAGATAAACTATATAAAATCTTACCATTTAAACATGTATATCATGCGACAATAAATACGACATAGGCGCACGGACTAGTTAGTGCGGCATCTGCGACACATCAAAGATTCTAATAGATCTCTGAATTGGACTTTACCACATTCACTGACTTGAAACTTTTAATGCAAGGCCAAAACCACGAAAGTGTCACATTCACGATACGCGCGTTGCGACAGTCGAATACAAACTAAGATACGTCAAAGGCAGTACAGCTACCCCCAGCAAAACCATGATGCTTGCAGATTCGTTGGTTTGGCATTGTCAAGAACTGGTTTAGAGGTGCTTGAAAATGTAGATAGGTAAAAATTGCCAATTTTGCACATTCATGGTTTTGCCTTGGGACCGACGATGTGTAATGGGGAATTTACTATTGAGTATTTGAATTAATTTGTTGTAGAAAGGCAATAGAGGATTATTAGAGATGCATTACGTTTTTCCCAATTGACCTGCAAGCAAGCCTGTTTAAATGCCCCAAAGTTTTTCTTTTAAAAAATTTTCTTAAGTTTACTTAAGTGATTACTATGTAGATACACTAATGTTTTAAAGATTAGGAACTGCTGGAAATTATAATATCCATAAGAAGAGGTTTAATATTTTTTAGTAATTAATTCAGGTTGCCTTAGATCAGGGATACTTAGAACAGGAATTCTTGAAAAATTAAACAATTTACGATAGTAAAAAGTTCTTTATTAATTAAAGGCACGTTTTGAATATACAACCTGCCTAACTTGACAAACAAAAACGATAAAAATAGAAAACTATTACACTTCTGACATTCGGATTAGAATTCCTTACTATTAACAGATCAACGCGGTTGCCCAACATAGTTAATGACAATCATATTGTCAAATCGAGTTTAAAGTTCACATAACTAAGATTAGATATCCTAAAACAACAACAATCTTTATTTCTTAATTTTTTTTTGATCGAATAAAAAACATACACAAAAAGATAATATATCTCAAACAGTATAAATCACAATATCACTTATTGACTAAACTGCTTATAAATAGCTTTGGCGATTGTCGTGAGCTGAATGTTGCTAGTACCTTCGTAAATACTGCCTATCTTACAATCCCTGAAAAGAAACAAGATTATTAATTTCGTTATTCAATGGTGATATGAAGTGCTGACCTGTAAAACTTCTCTTGTGGGAAATCTTTGGTAAATCCAACACCGCCCATCCAGTCGATACATTTGATGGTGGCCTGTTGGGCTACTTCTGAAGCGTAATATTTGGCCATCGAAGCCTCCTTAATGTATGGCACCCCTTGTTCCAGTAATCTGGCCGCGTTGTATGTGAGCAAACGAGCGCATTCGATTTGGGTCGCTATATGGGCTATTTGATGTTGCATACCCTGGAAAAGTAGGGAGTATTTTAGCTCTAAGTTGGGGCTTTTGATTATTTTATTTCGTCAGTTTTCTGAGAAGTGTGTGAATGTTTCTTTGGGTATGGATATATCAGTTTTCTGAATATATTTAATCCAAGGATAGGGCATTTCCTACACAATAATTTCATATCAAAACGTTTTTTGTATCTCAAAAAGTTTTTGAGTTAGAGGCAATTTTGTCAACCAAGGTCTAAGGGGCAGCAAATAGACATATTGCAATATCACGATTTTTAATTATTAACACGCATTTTTTAGCACAACTTATGTATGTACAACTTGGAATATGTTCATATTTTTTTTAACTTATTATAGAATAACCAGATGAAATTATTCTTCTGAGGATGAATTTAAGGGTAAAAACCTGATTCTGAGCTAAGGATTTGGATACGTTTGAGGGTGATTGACGAGATTTGAAGCAGTTTTGTGTGCGGTGATTTTTTGCAAATTGTCACTATTCTTGAGAATATTTTAATAACATAATCAAAATAGTCCTAAAAGACTTATTGTGAAAGAAGCAGCATTTCTTGCCCAATAATTTCATATCAAAATGTTATTTGTACCGCAAAAACTTTTTTAGTTAGAGGCAATTTTGTTGACCAAGGTCCAAGGGCCACCAGATATGAAGTTGAATAACATATATTGCAACATCAAGTTATTGACAGACTTTTTTGGATATAACTTGGAAGCCACTGGGAATATGTTCATCATTTTTTCACCTTATTATAAGGGATTTCCCGATTTGACTGTAAAAACGTGATTCTGTGCGAAAGATTTAGGTAGTTAGGACAGTTTTTTTTGCTAATTTTATTGACAATTACTTGAAATAATTAGAATATTCTTAAAAGAACCTTCATAGAAAATTGTACCTCTAACTAAGTTCTAATAGCAACGAAACATCTTATCATTTTGACCTTCATTCTAACAAACGTAAATTAAACGTGAGACAAATATGTTTTGACACATTTGTTTCTATTCTTATTGATATTATTAATTGCTTTACGTTATTTGCACAAGCAGATAATAATTTTGAATAAAAAATTGAATCAAGCTTATGATGGTAATTATACTTGGGTTTACTATGTGCAATACAATAAATACGATAAGAACGTTCTTTAATTAGTGCGATAGGATTTAAGATAATGTGGTAATTACAACTATAAGGTTAATTTTGGACTAATGTGATTAGTATCTTTAGGGTGTTACACACGATTTTTAGTACTAAAATAATAATGTTTCCTCTTACCTGGAAATTAAATATAGACTGTCCAAACTGCTTCCTTTCTAACGTATATGGGATGGTAACGTCAAAACATCCCTGGGCCAAACCCAACATCTGCGACGCGATTCCTATTCTACCCTCATTTAACACTTCTATCGCTATTTTATACCTACAATCAATATTAAATAAGACCCTTAATATATCTCATGTTTATAAAATTAATTTACCCTTGTCCCACCTCCCCAAGGACATTCGTTTCCGGGATCTTTACATCTTCCAGTGTTAACATGCATGTACCGGAAGCGACAATACCCAGTTTATCTTCCGGTTTGTTTATGGTGAATCCGGGAGTGTCTCGATCCACTATGAAACACGTAATTCCTTTGTAGCCCTAAAGTACATTTAATATTTAATAATTGTCAATTTAAAGGAGGCCATTTTGTTTTTCAAGATTGCGCGTGCAGTCAGTCAAATGTCAAAAAGTTATCCTCACATACTGCATATAATATAGATGATTATTATAGCGTTGATAAATGAACGCATTTCCATGAAATAAACCTTGATTAATCGGAAATTGATATTTTAATTTGTGATACAGTTATTAAAGTATATCTGCGCTCTCCCGCAATAAATTTATTTCGGCAATTTGATAAGAAATTTTCAAGGTTGACATTTTCATGCCGTTATTGTTTTTAGATTGTGATATATATTACGGTAAATGCTTGTGGTTTACACAGTGCGTGTATAAATGTGTATTTATGCTCTTCTTTGTCTTACAGATTGTAGTTGCCATATAACTACATATGTCTTTCTTTTACACATTAAACTCAATCAAAATGGTGGACAGACTCCATTTTGAAACAAAAAAAAAATGAAACTTGAATTTATAAATTCAAAATGGCCGATAGATGGGGTTTTTTTGCATGTTGGAAAATTCGGAAAATATATAAAAGGAAAAACCCAAAATTGATACTTTGCCCTTTTTCCCTCTAATTTTATATGAAAAATGTTCACGTTCATGATTTTCGGATATGGATTTCTTTGTCTTACACATCATTGTTGCTGAATAAGTTTGTCTTTGTCTAACATATTTTGCCACCATTTTGAATTTTGCTAAATTACCCTGGCAACCATGAAATGTTGCATAAAATTTGTTTTTTTTTTTTAAATATTTGACGCTTTTACCTCATGTCCTTCATGTCTTGGATTTTTTTGAAAAGAAAAGGTATATATCCTTCACTGTATCTTACACATTCTTATTGACATAAGTCTGTCTTTTTCTAAAACAACATCCTATGAAAACTGTAAAAATTGCAGATGGACGCCATCTTGGAACAAAAAAATTGGAACTTTAATTCAAAATGGCGGTTAGAAGGTGTCCTTTTATATTTTGAAAAATTTAGAAAATATCCGAAATTGATACTTTGCCTCTTTCCCCCCAAAGTTTCTCTCAATTTTTTTATTTTCAGATATGCATGTCCTTGTCTTTCACATAGTTTTTGCCATAAGCCTAAAACTGTTAATTTTGTTTAATTTGGGCGTGGCTTATAGGTACACGTTTAACATAAAAATGACAGTACCTAAATTCAAAATGGCGGATAGGCAAAAATTATTTTAAAATTGACATTTTATCATTAGCACTCTTTTTCTTCTTACATTTCTCAGCAAAAAAATGCATAGATGCCTCTTTGTCTTACACATTGTTAATGACATAAACCTGTCTTTCTCTAACACATAAACTGTTAATTTTGTTTAATTTGGGAGTTGCTTTTAGGTAAATGTTTGACGTAAAAATGCCAGTTGCTAAATTCAAAATGGCGGATAAGCAAAAATTATTTTAGTCAAGCCTATCTTTCTCTAACTAAGACATAAAACTATTAATTTTATTTAATTTGGGTGTGGTTTATATGTAAACGTTTGACATAAAAATGACAGTACCTAAATTCAAAATGGCGAATAGGCAAACATTATTTTACAATTGACATTTTATCATTAGCATTCTTTCTTACATTTCTCAGCAAAAAATGCCTATATCCTTCTTTGTCTTACACGTTGTTATTGAAATAAGCCTGTCTTTATCTAACACATAAAATTAATAATTGGGGCGTGGCTTATATAGGTACTGTTTGACGTAAAAATCATAGTGCCTAAATTCAAAATGGCGGATGAGTAAAAATTATTTTAAAATCGACATTTTATCATTGCCACTTTTTCTCTTAAACTTCCCCAAAAAATATTGGATATATCCCTCCGTGTCTTACACATCGTTAATGCCATTAGTCTATCTTTCTCTAACACGTTATTCTGTAGCTTTTCATTCTTCCACTTTGAAGTAAAAATGGCAGTTCCTGAATTCAAGATGGCGTACTAGCGCGCCATCTTGAAAAAGCTTCTCCCGGTCGTTTTGATTAATTTATAAAAAAAAAAGTTACCTTAGAAGTATCAGCGTTAGCCATAATTAAAAACACCCCGGAAAAGTCCGAATTGGAAATCCACATTTTCGATCCGTTCAGCACGTATTCGTTCCCGACCTTTTTCGCGGTCGTTTTAAGGGCAAAAGCGTCCGTGCCTGATGATGGTTCGGTTAAAGCGAAACTACCCACCTACAATTTTTTCTCGTTTAATTTAATTTTTCGTATGGAAAATCCAGTTTTCTTACCATATCTGTGCACAATCGTGGCAAATACTTCTCCTTTTGCTCCTTATTGGCGTATTTAATAAAAACCGAGTTTACCAAGGTGTTGTGAATGTCCACTAGCGCCGCCACTGAAGGATCGACTTTTGACAGCTCTTCTACTATTAGCATTGCTGTCAAAAAGTTACAATCTGATCCGTTGTACTCTGCAGGTGTATGAATACCCATAAGCTAAATTTAAAATTTTATTTCACTACAAATTGTAAATTAAATAATTATACTGGGTGTCATTTAAAAATCTGGAAATGGAGACAACTAGCTTTATTGAGATTTCACCCACTAATTCAAGTCAACATTTAAAAATCTCTTAATTCGATTGGGTCCAAAGTCCCATATGGTACTTACGCCATTTTCAAACAGCAACTTAAGCACCGAATCCTTAATTTTCTTGTCGTTTTCCATGTCTTTCACGTGTGGCAAAATTTGTTCTTTTGACAAGCGAGCCACTATACAAAAACACCGTTTAATCTCTACCCACGCCCCCCCTTTAACTTGTACATCCTTACCTGTTTCTTGCATGGCCTTCTCGTCCTCAGACAAGAACGTCAGGGGCAATTGTGTGCTGGCTTCATGGAAACTCTTAGCAGAAACAAATATATTCCTCGAGCCAACACGTTTGGCATTTTTTATTATCTAAATAAACATTTTAAATTATATTGTTATTAATTGAAAATTCAAGGTAACAAATAATAATAATAATAAAAATTTACATATTGGTACCTGTCTCGCTAAAGTGGCCATGGTCACCGCACGATACTGTGTCTATCACAAAAATGAGACAGAAATGTTATATCTTATCTCACACACAAGCCTCCCAATACGTCAATGAGAGAGAGAGTTACTGATGTTAATCCTTTTTATGGTTTATTGTGGGTCATATACTAACGGATTTTTTTATTAGCACTTTTTTATGTCCCCTTAAAGGCATTTAATCAATACAGATTCACTGTATATTTTATTTTAATATATATGTATGATTTCCTGTCTGAATTTTTACAAGATTTACTTCTAGGCTATCAGGATTACTTACACAGTCATATCGGTTAGGTGTAGGACATCCTTGCAGACCAGTATCTTCTATTAAATTACGAAACACGTTATACTTGTTTGTTATTAATTATTAATCTTTTTTGCCTTTAGAACACTTAAATTGAGAGGCACAGGGTGATAGAAAGAAATAGAAAATGACTTTTATACCTGCGTCTTGACCAGATTAAGCAAGGAGTGTTCACTCACTTCAAGATTTTTAAAAATTATGGGAATATTCTCACAAAGTAAAAAAGCATAAAATTAAGAAGAATATTCTCTAGAAATTTGGTTAAGGGTTCAAATGATGCAAGTAGTGGTTTCTGAAATATCCGGCATTTTAGACAGTCATGTCGAAAAACAACGTTCAAGGTGACTACTATAAACTACAGAATCTCAATAACTAATTCTCATGGAATAAAAAGCATAATATTCAGAAGAATATCTTAAAGAAATTTATTTGGGGTTCAACTTAACCGATTACTACTTGCAGAAATATCCTGCTGTTTAGGCAGTCTTGCCGAACAAAGTTTGATCTTTTATCTCAATAAATTACTCTGGACTATTTTTCCTGAAATAAAAAGCATAGTAAATGATTGGTCCAAAAAGAATAATCGTTGGCTTACTACAGGCCTAAAGATATCAGCAAGTAACCTTCGTTCTGTTAAATTCAAATTGAAAATAAGCTTTATGATCGAAAGTTAATTACCAATTGTGGACAAAGCATATTAATAATTACAAACTTATAGAGTCATAAAGTTTCAATATTACACACATCAAAATGGTCTAGGGAACACATACATTAACATATTGTTAATATTTTTGAGAAGATTGGAAAAAAGTAAATATTTGCAATTTTTTTACATTATTCGAATAAAATAACAATATAATTATTAACTTTTTTTTGTAGATTATAATTTACTCATAATTTAGGGCCCAAATAAAAATAAAGAATAAAATCCCGTTTATTAAAAAAAATTATAAAAATAAAAATTTACCAACTACAACTTAAACTAGTAGCCAGATGGTCCACCTCTATTATTAATAACACTTTGGCATCGCCTAGGCATACTTAAAATTAAATTATTAATTAATTCTTGAAGCAACTCCTCCCAAACATGTGTCACAGCAAGACGAAGCTCCAGAGCGCTTTGAAAAAAGTCAAATCGTTGAAGAAATTGCCTTTTTAACCAATCCCAAACATGCTCAATTGGATCAAGGTCCGGTGAGGTAGAGGGCCAGGGTAGAAAAGAAGATTGATTTGATTTTCCTCAATAGCGATTCGCACAAGCCGTGCTCGATGTGGTGGGGCATTATCTTGTTGCAACAACGAATTTGTGCCCATTTCGCGTAAATATGGAACAATTACAGGCAGTAGTATATTATCCCTATAACTTATTCCAGTCATTGTATTTTCCGCAAAAATGAGGTTCGTTTTTCCGTCAAGTCTAATGCCACCCCAAAACATTAGTGATCCACCACGTTGCCTTACTACTTACTACCCGGGCATGACGCAAACGACTTTCATTTCCTTCCTCTCTCCAGACGCGAATTCTACCAGAATCAGGATAAAATGAAAATCGAGACTCATCCGTAAAAAGAACTGTGGCCCATCTTTCTTGATTCCAATTAACATGTTCTTGGCACCACGTTAATCTTGCACCTCGATTTCCTAAAGTTAACCGAGGAACCCTTAGGGGTCTTCTGGCATGAAGTCCTCTCTCATACAAACGGTTTCTAATAGTTTGACCTGAAACCTCGACGTTATGCACTCGTAAGAGCTGCTGAACCAAAACAGAGGCTGTTACCGTCGGATTTCTTTGAGCTTGCAAAGTTATAAAACGGTCTTGGGCAGGTGTGGTAACTCGCGACGGGCCTTGATGCCGTTCTCTAACATCATTTGTCTCTCTATATCTTGTCCACAAACGGTTAATTACACTGGGAGATGTATCCAAAGCTCTTGCAACGTCTCTTTGACTTGTTCCTGTCTCAAGCATTCCGACTGCTCTTAGCATTTCCTCTCGAGTTAAATGTCGTCTTTCCATTTTTATTGAATAAAAACTAAATCACAATCGTTCGGTTGGAACTATTTTGTTTTGTTCGTGTTTTCAGCAACTTTTTATTTTTCCCGCCGCTTGGCGGTAAAGATCAAAGGGTTGATGTTTTGTCGGCGTTTCTGGCAACTCAGTTGGTCTAGTGTGTACGCGCTACCCGCTCGACAAAAAGAAAACAGAAATAAATTCGTGGTTTTAGTTTGTCTCGTGCTGTGTACAAAATGACTACGCCGGAAAAAACAATGAAATGGAGTGTTCAAAATACGTGTAAATTAATTGAAATGTAAAGAGAATCTAGATTGTTATGGGACGCCCGACACCCAGACTATAAAAATCGATATAAAAAGGCAGACGCCTTAAAGGAAATCGGAATTTTGTGCGATGCTTCTTCAGAGGAAGTAGACAGAAAGATAAAAAATATCTTATAAGTACATACATAGTGATCCATATATTTATATATATATATCATTCTCAAAAGACTATGAACAAAATTTTAACTGCCATGGAACTTGACCTTGCTCAGACACAAAATATTCAGCAAATTCTTTTCTTATTTCCATAGCTTCTACAGATGATTTTCGTGCAGTCTGTTGTAGATTAAAAAACGACTGTAAAGTTTGTTGATCTTTTCTCCAGGCGCCATCTTCTAGTATAGCACTATCTATATGTTCTATATCAAAGCTCCCTGCTGGGTTATATTTATTTTTCGACAAGACACATCTTAGATAGTTATGCAAACAAATGCATGCCAAAGTCACTTTTTCTACCTTTTCTGGTTGTAGCAACATTGGTTTCCGAAAAACTCGAAACACAGACGCTAAAATGCCAAATACATTTTCTACTATTCTCCGAGCACGTGAAATTCGGTAATTGAACACACGTTCTATAGATCCCTTATCTTGATGGCCACTGTATGGTTTCATAATGCATGTTTTAGGGGGGAACGCATCATCTGCCACTAAAACATATGGACTTTCTTTTTCCCTTACAAGAAGAACACGTTTGTTTGGCAAATTTAGTTTTCCTTCAACTAATAGTTTATAAAATGGCGTAGATTTAAAAATACCTTCGTCAGAAATTCGTCCTTGACAACCAACATTTGCATAGAGAAAATTATAATTTGCGTCAACAACCGCAAAAAGAACTACACTAAAAGTCCCTTTATAGTTAAAAAATTCACTACCACTGAATGTAGGTGCCTCGATGACAATGTGATTTCCGTCCATGGCGCCTATGCAATGTGGAAAATGCCAAATCTTATTGAAATCTTCGCTAACTTTGTTCCATTCTTCTTCACTTTGAGGAGTCTGAAATAAAGTACGATTTAAATTCAATTGGAAGTTGAAGCTTTTATTTATATTTTTTTAATATAGGTACATATATTAAAAAAATATTATAGATACTTATTTCTGGCATGATTTTTTGTACCCAAATATTTATTTTACTTCGTTGGTATCTTAATATTAAAGGTAGTATCTATTCCGTATGAAAATATAAATATATACAAATTAGAGATTATAGCTTGATTCCTTGTAATAAATACCGTAGTATTTACAGAAAACTTATTAAGAAGGCTAAAAATATGTACTATAAACTTATATAACGGTAGACTCTCTAAAGCTAAAAAGAAAGTTGGGCAATTATTAACGATTTTCGCAATAAGTCAACTCCTGCTAATTTTGTCGCTAAATAATTTTTATCATAACATAGCAAATAATTTAACCAAAACTTTAACTTATAATTCTGACCCATTATCTTACCAAAAAAACTAATTCTGTTTTTTAAAACAACAAGGTACGAGCTTAAAGAGGTTATTTCGAAAATAAAAAATCAAGTGGCAACGATGAAATCTTAGCGCAGTTACTAAGGATTGGAAGCGCTATCAGTGGGTATTAATGAATCCTGGCTACAGGGAATTTTCCTTTTTGCCTAAGTCTGCAACAGTGATCTCTATATATAAGGGTGCTAATTCGTCCGATCTCTTTACTACTTACATTATCCAAAGTCATCAAAAAGTTGATTAAAAGACGGATGTTCAATTCTCTTCAATCATTTAATTTAATAGCTTTTAAACACGTTGGTTTTCAGAAGACCAGAAGTGCTCATGATGCTGTCTAAAGTTTTCTTGAAAATGTCAATTTCTAGGATTGAATCACGGCAGCGGTGTTCTGTGATCTATCCAAGGCTGTCGATTGTGTGGATGACCGAATGCTGCTATTAAAGCTCAAGACGGTGCATGGCTCTTTCTTGTCTTCGATCTTATCTTGATTGTCGTTATCAACATGTTGCGTGCTCAGGAGCAAAGTCCTTAACATTGGAAGTTAGCTGTGGTGTCCCACAGGTCTCTGTTTTGAGTCTCTTTTAAATATGTTCCTTCACTTTTTAAAAGTGGACAGTTAGATTTATTGTAAAAGTCCCTCAAAGTACTGCAGAACGCGCTTTGTGGAACAGAAAATACATTGACGCTGACTTCTCTTTTCATTTTTGGAAACATCTACCCTTATTTTAAAAATCAGGCTGTAAGGCCCAACACCATTGCATATGTCACTTATCAAATCAAATTAAAATATGCTTTATTGTCATAAGAGATAATCTTGTCGACAAAGCTGTATGGGAAGAATGGCATTACCATACATAGGTATAAACAAAAAGAAACAATTCACAAATCATACATAAGTATAAAATAGCAACTAAAATAATGCTCAAAAAAGAAAATCTCTTACAGCAAAACTTAAGTACTACATACACATTTCTGACAGGGCACAGACAAATATTCGTCAGAAAATATAAAATATATAATGTCATATGTTAAAATCTATCTAAAAAGAAGACATTTACTTCATAGTAGCCTCTTGCAACCAACAATTTTTTAACCCGTTTCCTAAAGACTCAATTACTTTGCACTTCCTTAATATCCGCTGGAAGATGATTAAACATTTTTTTACCATCAAATGTAAATAACATTTTTATTAATGAGTTTGAGGGTACAGGCAAAATCATATCATTAGCCCTTCTGCTGCTATAATGAGTATAATGGTGCCTATCTCCAACATTGAGATTTTAGTACTTTTTGTGAATTAAGCACACCGTTTTCAGTATAAATAAAGAAGGCAACGTAAGGATTTTGTGAGTAATAAAAAGTTCTCTACATGAATCTCTTATACCTACTTTGCAAATAAATCTGGTAGCCCTCTTCTGCAAGATAACAACACTCATAAATAATTGATTGGTACACGCACCCCAACTGAAACTTAATTTACCCTCACCGATTCCTAGGAGTACCACTTTGGTGAAAAGTTCATTGTTATATATAAGGGTCAAAAAGTCACTTTTAAGCAGACCTTATTATAACCTGGAAGAGTTCTAATTAGATCTTTATTAAAGTATAAGTGCATACATGCTTTGTATATTTTTTTAAACAATAAAGTACTTTTTGACTTGATTAGTTTTCGAAAAAATATCAAATAATTATGGGGACATTTATGGTACACCCAATGTCATTGTTAATTACATAAAAGTGTTAGCCAGCACCCAATGCGAATCAGGATCAATATGTCCGTAAAGTTTCTCCATCGATATAGTTTTCTGGTTAATTGTCCGATGATCAAAATCATTTCGTAGATTTACATGCTTTTTTCAAGGAACTACGGTTTTATAGTTAGATCGAAGTCTGATCGTTACAAGATAATGAAAATACCAACTTGATCTAGAAATTGAACCATCATTTTCTCACTGAAAATTTCTCTAGTAAGGTGTACCATAGTGTAAATGCCTAGTAATATTCACTGAAAATATATGCAAGGATCGAATATACTTGGACCATTATTACTATTGTTTAACAACCTTAGAGTACAATTCAGAATATAATGTTTTTTTGGCCACATTCAGTGGGATAACGAAGCTAGGAATAACAAAAGAAAGCACCCATAAGAATGTGCGTAATAAAAGACTAAGTTTCTTATTCAATTTCTGAAAATATTTAAATTCTTCTCATGTATAATGAACCAGTATGAAAATATTATAAATATTTCAGGTACCTTCCGCAAAAACATCTGGAACTACCCAGAACTGTGCCTAATAGTTGTACATTACTTTGCTCATGTAAATAGTTATTCTAGTTAAAATAAAATTCTCTACAGGCATTAAATATTCAGTTTTTTCTTTAGTCCTAACTGGTGTAAAAATTACGCCCAAAAAACCTTTAATAAAATCATTAGGCAAGTGCTAAGAATTTTTTTTTTTATTTGAATGACCGTAAGCCGCCGGAAAATGGATCCAAACTGTTTTCATTAAAGAAACGCAAGGTCCTAGTCAGTGGAGAAAAAAACCCATAGTTGGCCGAATGAAAGGGTAAACGAAACATAGAGGAGTTGATCCTTCCTTGACAGGTGTTAAAAGGAATTGCTTCCAAGATGGTAGGACAATGATATAAACCATTTAAGATCTTATAAAACGTTAAAGCATCAGAATAATGCCGCCTGACTTCAAGATTAGGGATATTAAATTGGACACTGATAGCATTATAGTCGATGTAATAATTACGAAAAATATTAACTTCAGCTCTATAAGCAAGGGATCTTAAGAATCTTCTTTGTACAGCCTCAAGGCGTTCAATATGAGAATCATAATAAGGGGACCAAATTACTTTGAAACAATAAAGTGAAAGATGTACACTATATCTAGTGATAAAACCAAGACTACGCATACTCCTGTTAATAATATCCAAAATGTGGGGCAAAAAAGTTAGCTTGGTATCAAAAAGAACACCTAAATCTTTAACTGTATCAACTGACTTGAGTTCGTTATTGTTGATTGTGTATTGATAATTAATAATTTTATTAGAACGACCAAACGAAATACATACACACTTCTTCTTTACATTCAGTGCCAGACTATTGCTATTACACCACTCAGCAACACTATTTAAATCTAATTGAAGTAGCTCAGCATCAAGATATGACTCAATGGCTTTATACAGTTTAAAATCATCAGCAAAAGCAAGATGTTTTGAATGAACAATTACATCACTCAAATCTCTTATGAACAAGTTAAAAAAGACCGGTCCAATATGCGAACCTTAAGGCACGCCTGAAGATACTTCAATACCATTAGAAATATAATTACTTATCCTGACCAACTGTGTGCGAACAGTCAAAAAACTGTTTCGAAAATACGAACAAAGTCTGTGTACACACTATCGACCTGTACAGACCTCTCAAAAGCACCAATCAAATCATATTGGTAAGTCAACAGGTTAGTCACCGTAGATCTACCCTGACAAAAACCATGCTGATGATCACTAAGCAATCGCCCACAGTGCCACGAAAATCGCACAGAAAACAACCTGTCAAACAGCTTAGGAACTACAGACTGAATACACACACCTCTATAGTTACAAATATCAGTTCTATCGCCATTTTTATGAATTGGTGTTAAAAAGCTTACCTTCCAATAATCAGGAAATTTGAAAAAAATGTCAAGCAAAGATTGAAAAGGTGATGCAGAGGCTTACTCAGAGTGCACACACAGTTTTTAAGAAAAACAGATGGGATACCATCAGGGCCAAAAGAATGTTTGTTAGGAAGGCGTAAGATTTCATCAAATATGTCCAATAAAGAAAAAGAGATGCAATTTAAATCCAGACTGTAATCAAATTTATAGTCAGGAGCCTTGCGGACAGGTTGCCAGTATGTAGTTTCAAAATACCTAGCAAATAAGTTTACAATATCTTGACCAACCCATGGGTTCCTTGCTATTTTTGAATTTTGTGTGAGCAATCTTTTTTTGAATAACAAGATTCTGTAATTTTCTACTAAACCGAGTGGGAAAATTAGATGGTTTAAAATGTTTAATTGGAACAAACATCTCAATAGCAAAATAGAGAGCATTGTAAAAAATATCAATGCATTTATTAATATCCTTCTGATTAAAAGCAGTATCCCAATTTATGCAAGCAAGGTAATTATTAATGGCAACAAAATCACAGTTTACAAAATCATAATAATAAACATCATACTTAAGACTAAAATCACAATTAATAGGAATACTTATTTCATAAGCAGGATGGTAGTTTGATGCCGGTGATAAATTTTCAGTGGCATAATTCTATGACTTCAACATTTGACAAAGTTGAGAAAAACAGATCAAGAAATGTACCAAACAAATTTGGCAAGCTATTCACCTGCTTAAGATTAAGATACCACGTGCGCAAATACCACGTGCATTTTATGTTTGTTGCCTTCTTCAGTCATTCTTTCTATAAAAATCGGTGTAAAAACATATTGTTTGGTGGGCTATAATTTGGAGGAGCAATGGCGGCAAAGAAAAGAATTATTTCTGATACTGAGATGCAACAAGCAGTGGAGACTGCAGCAGAAGAAATAGAGATTTATAGAGACCTCGACATGAGTGACAAGTTTTCAAATATCTCAGATTCTAATTTGGATCCGACATATTTGGCCGGCGAGATATCTTTAAGCAGTTCTGAATAAGACCGCCCTAAAAAAAAAGATGAAGTATGTACGTCAGTTAGGTACGTTTATTTTCTAAAATGTTATTAGAAAAAAACAGTGTTGTAAAAAGTTTCAATATACTAACTCGCGTACGAAACTAAGTGTAGTGTAGTAATGATTATCTTGTTATACACTACCCTCCATTTTTTTAGATACTTCCGAGCCTTCAACATCTGCTCAGTTAGATATAGACATAGATTCTTCAGGCAATGATGAAAGACCGGAGTGGAGACCAGCTTCAGGAAATTTTTCGACATTCACTCTACCAATGAATATTGGAATTTCACTAGCCTTGCAGACCCAAATGCGCGGTAAGGATGAACTTCATTTTTTTTAATTACTTGTATCCGACGATGTTATTAATAAGATCGTTGTCGAAACAAATAGATACGCGGAACAGCAAATTATTCTTGCCATAACGAATGAAAATATTGGCCAATATTCTCGCCTAAATGCATGGGTGAATACTAATTATAAGGAAATACGAACATTTATTGCTATTTTAATTTGGATGGGATTGGATAAAAAACCATCACTAAAAGATTATTGGCGCAAAAATCCATTATATAAAAACGAAATATCAAAATATTTGCCGCGGAATAGATTTGAGCTGCTTTTACGTATGTTTCATTTGGCAAATAATGAAGATTGTCCTCCCAATGACCGGCTTCATAAAATTCAATGCCTTGTTGATATGCTGAACAAGAGTGTTTCTTTTTGCATTATTCCAGAAGAGTCTCTTTGCATCGATGAAACCATGATACCTTTCCGAGGTAAGTTATCCTTTCGACAGTATATAAAAGGAAAACGACATAAGTTCGGCATTAAAGTTTATAAAGTATGTCTAGATGGAGGATTTACTTACAGCCTGAAAGTATATTGTGGTAAAGAGAAAATAAATGGACAATCGGTTGCGGAATCTATTGTTATGGAAATGTTGCAACCATTGCTTGATAGTGGCCGGACCCTTTTTGCAGACGATTGGTATACCTGTATTCCTCTTGCGGAAAACTTGCAAAATAGATCAACTCATCTAGTTGGAACGATTCGTAAAAACAGAAGAAACCTACCAAAGTCTGTAGTTGATGCAAAATTAAAAAAAAGGGGAAATTGTTGCAAAACAAAATAAAAATAAAGTTGTTGTTATGAAGTGGCATGACAAGAGGGACGTGCTCTTCTTATCCACAAAACATACAGATGAACTAAAGGATGTACACCATAGAGAGGGTCCTAGGCTCAAACCTTCTGCAATAATCGACTATAATTTTTTGGTCTTAAATCATTTGTTGATATGTCAGACCAAATGTCAGCTTATTCACATTCTCTTAGAAAGTCAATTAAATGGTACAGAAAATTGGCCTTTGAATTTATCACAGGTACCTCAGTCGTAAATGCCCTAAATCTGTACAATAAAATTAACGAGAAAAAAATTTCAATAACGACTTTCAAAGAAAATCTTTCAAAAAAATCAACTTTTGGAAACGGCAGTACCGCCAATCCCAATGAATCCCTCAAAAGAGCACAAGGTTTCCGAAAAGGCAGATAACGAGAAAAAGCTAAAAAGAGGCAGGTGCAGATTGCTACGAAAAAAACTCACAAGAATAGGGGCGTAATTATGCTGAAAAAATACCAAAAGAGTTTCCTACGTATGTATTTTGAAGTATTTTGTTTTTAAAATTAGTTTGTTTATTTTATAATTATAAATAACAATTTTACATGTTAAATTACTGCCCATTGAAAAAATAAACGTATCATTTAAAAACGTCAATATTTTGTGTCATATTATTTCGAAAAACAAAAATATTCCCGAGCCATTCTGAAACAAACTATTTCCTACGCCATACCAATCCATACATACATTTCAATCAACGCTTAATCTGGCCACCCCATGTACATGGCTTGGAAGGTAAGAAGTTCTGTGTCCACTGGTGGTACACATGGCGCTAAATAAAAATTGACTGTGTCCATATATGGTACACATGGCAGTTAACGTGTTAATTAACCTTTATTTCCTGAAAATTGCAAGATCATTGGAATATTTGAATTTTTGTCTGAGCAAATGACTTGGAGTGACTTTTTCAAGAATCCTAAGACACTTTTATATTCTGAAAGTTTAAAAATTGGAATTTTCTTCCAGGCAATTGGAGTGTCTAGGGATTCTCTCTCCTTTTTTTAATATCTTTTTTTGACTATCTGGAAGTAAGTTTCCTTAATAATTGTGAGAGAATTTGTAACATAAATTACAAATTTACATTTTCTTCCAAGCAATGATTTTGACCCACTAGAGAGGTTTTTTTTTTAAAAGAACCAAATTAACTTTAAATAGTTGTGGAATTAATTGAAAACTGGGATTTTCTTCCAGGCAGTTAGATTTTCGAGTGCCTGGAAGTAAGAAATAAATTCTGGTGAGACTGGACATTTCAATCAAGTAGATGAGTCTCTTTTCCCTTCAATAAGCGAGTTTATTGAATACTTGAAAAAATTGATTTTTCTTGCAGTTTTCTCTACTCTCCTACTTCAAAACTTGTTACTTATTTATTTGAAAATTGGACTTTATCTCCAAGAAAATGAGTTCTTCACTTTTTTTTTACTTCCTGGAAGTGAGTTTATTTTGAGAAAAAACTTTTTACTCTGCTTTTTTGACTCCCTGAAAATAAGGAAAAATAACTATTGATTCCAAACCCTTTTACACTTCTATTTCTTCATTTTTCATATCACTGGGATTAAAATAGTAAGAGAAAAAAAACACCATTTTTAGTATCTTATTTATTAAATAAAAAACATTAACTATACACTTAAGAAGTCTCCACTGCTCCAGCGGCGGACTCTTCTGTGTATTTGCCCTTGTCTTTGCCCAATACAGCGAGACGTCCCTTTGCCCTCCTGTCGATGATCTTCTTCCTGTCCTTGTCCATTTTCAGTTTTACAATCACTACCTGCAAGAGTTCAGGCATCTTTTTTAGTGAAATTTTGAATTATGGTTTTTAAGAATTTGGCAAATAAATAAAGAACTCAGTGCCATTTTTTTACCATAGTACAGGCCGAACAATACCTGGCACAAAGACCCTTATAAAAAACTTATAAGGGCCTAGGCCTGGCTTTGTTCTTATCCTGTTGTCTTAGAATGGTTTGGATCATCATCGATTAAAATAACAGTAAGTTTTAAAAAAGGTTGGAATGAAATTTAAATCAACTTTAAAGATTAAAAAGAGAATTTATTTACTGTCTAGACAACTAACTGGGTGAAAGAGAGACAGAAGTAATTTCTGGTTAAAAAAATGTGTTGCCTGTTTTCACTTCTTTCATGGGTTTCACATTTGAGGTTATGGAACTACAATGTCTTTCATGCTAAAGAAAAGAAGCGGAAAGCAGCATATATTAACAAAATTTAAAATGAATTACCTTAGATGGGTGAATACCAACGTAAACACTGGCCCCATTAGCTTTTTCTCTTTGTATCCTCTCGATATAGATAACAAATTTCTTCCTATATACTTGGACAACTTTGCCGACTTGTTGGCCCTTGTAGTGTCCCCTCACAACCTAAAATAAAACAAAAATCAAATTTTAAAGGGTTTTAAGGCATTTTCATGTAATATTTATAATTGCTCTTATTTAAACTCAGTGCCAATAATATACCATATTATGGGCTGGACTGAAAGTAGTGTTGAATTTTAAAGAGAACCTTTAAGAATTCTAACTATATTCAGTCCTAATTCCCATAGTCTTTAAATGGATTTGATCATCATGGTTAAAGCTTCTTAAGAGGATTATTTGTACCACCAAAGAACTCACCTGGACTTCATCGTCTTTACGGATTGGCATGGACCTAACGTTGTATTTTTGTCTAAGTTCTTTAGACAACGGGGCTGACATAAGGACTCGCTTAATGTGCGAGGGGGCGGAAAAATGCCTTTTCCTGTTCTTGCTCCTCGAAGCGGTCACCAGTTTGTTAAATTTCATTTTCGATGCTGTTTTTTAAGCCCTGCAAAAGTTAAACTTTAGAGGTTATAGTCGGTTTGTTTACCTGTTTTATGCAGGGTTTGTCACATAAAATCCCGAAAATACCGGTTTTAAATCGTAGCCCACAGTGTTAGGAACGGTTTCAAGGGTAATTTCGGGCATTTTTTGTGATTTTAAGGGGGATGATTTCGGATTTTCTAACGAGAAATTTACCCACCGACAACAGCAAAACAAACTTGTCAAAAAAAGAAAGATGGCGAGCGGGTGCCCGTCAGTGGTCAGAAATGTCACATGTTGACAGGTGACAGACAATTGGGATTGTGAAAACATTAGAAAATAAAGGCGCGTCTTTACTTAACGTCATTGAGTCAATTAATGAGGTCGACAAATTCAATATCATCAAAAAACAAAACGGTTCAATCTTTATAAAAAAGAACAAAAAAGTATTTAAAAGTAATATATTATAACATATATATTAAAGTGTATTATCGTTATATTATAGTTCTCTATGCATAAACTTGCGCAACTATTATCGCGGAACAAACAGTTTGCAATCATTCAAGTCAAATATTGCTATGTTGTTCAAATATAAAACTGTTTACTATGAAGAAGCCTAAAACAGTGCTCATAAATGTCATACGTTGACAGATGTCAGTTAAGGTTACTAAAACATGAGAAAGTTATGGCGTGTTTATTCAATGTTGATAAAATAGAACAAAAAAAATCTTTTAAGGCATATTATTAATTTATAGTTGTCTGTAACCACTAATGCTAAGGTTGCTCAACTATTATCGCGCATTTCATGTTACATATTGTTATAATTTTCAAACATAAAAATATTTGGCATGGCGAAGCCTAAAACATATTCAAACATAGATAGGTGTTAGTTAAGATTATTTAACATGGGCATGTTATGGCGTGCCTACACGTAAGGTTATCAAATAAACTAATGACGCCAAATTAAATGTTATTAGATAACAAACTCGTTCAATTTTCATAAAGCAGAACAAAAAAGGATATTTTAAGAGCATAATAGATAGTCCTCCATGCCCACTAACATAGTTGCGCAACTGATATCGCGCGACAAACACTTTGCATTAGTTTATGTAAAATATTGCTGTATTGCTTAAACATTAATATATTTTTCATGGCGAATATTAAAACATTGATTACATTGACAGGAACATAGGTTAAACTAAAATTGCCTTAGGTGGATGTGTTCTGATATTTTCTGAACCAATGAAGTCAGTGAAATAAAGCACAACTGTGTCAATGACTCAGAAATCTATTTCTCCAATCAAAAATGATAATGCAACTTTTTAACCAATCTTTATCAAATTTTAGAATTTGAACACAGTATATCTGAGAAAAGTGTTGCGCAACTTTTACCCAAGTAAATCGTGTTATTAGAGTTGCGCGATAAAAATCGCCCGGTGTGGCATGGACCTAATACCATTAAAGCAGATGACGTAAAGTGTCACTGTCACTTGTCGTTCGTCGTCAATGGCGTCGTTCTAAAGCAAATCATAGATTTCTTTTTACAAAATTCAAAAATAAATCAACCAATCCAAACCAAAAAAGATAGAAATAATTAAATCGGAAGTTTGAGTGCTTAATGTGTCCCCGTAACTAATTATATAACGATTAAGTAGACGACGCTAGCTAAAATTATGGACTCTAGGGGCAACAACAGTGGTGATGAAGGTATGGAGGAAAATCATTTATTGTATCTTTTGCAACTAAAATGTGATATTTTTTAGATGGAACTGTCACCAACAAGAAACAGAGCAACGTACTGCCTTTATACGGAAACGAGAGGACAATGAATTTAAACCCACTTATTCTTACAAACATTCAGAGTAGCCACTATTTTAAAGGTTTACCCCAGTTTCTCACAGTAACCTATTTACTAATTATTTTATTTGCAGTTAATTTATACGAACTTAAGACCTATCATGAAGTAGTCGATGAAATTTTTTACAAAGTAAGCCATCTGGAGCCCTGGGAGAAAGGGTCAAGAAGAACGGCAGGTCAGTTATCCCAATTTATTGAATATCAAGATAAATATAACTCACTTTTGTTGCTTTAAACCATAAGGGCATTTGAGAAGGAGTATCTCTAATTTAAATACCTCTGCTATATTATATTTGCTTCTGTTACAGTGTGACTTAAAGTATATTTTAAACTTTAGGCCAAACAGGAATGTGTGGTGGTGTAAGAGGAGTCGGAGCAGGCGGAATCGTTTCAACAGCATACTGCCTCCTTTATAAGCTGTTCACCCTGAAACTCACCCGTAAACAGCTCAATGGGTTGATCACTCATTGTGATTCACCTTACATTCGGTGAGTAAGTATTCTATGAATCCTCGAGATGCAATTTATATTATAACCTAAATATAACAAAAAAAACTTATTTTTAGAGCCCTAGGATTCATGTATATAAGATATGTATTGCCTCCCAGTTGCCTACTAGAGTGGTACGAAGATTACCTTGAGGATGAAGAGGTGCGTACATAAGGTAGAGTGGTGACTATCTTTTTCTATTATTTCTTTTCAGGGATTTTATTAAGACGGAAAATAGTATCTCAGTGCATATTATCATATAAATTACATTTTATTTAACATTATTCTGAGTTGCAGGAACTGGACGTAAAGGCAGGAGGTGGCCAGACCATGATGATGGGTCAAGTTTTGCGACAATGGCTGGTTAAACTCGAGTGGTTTTCAACTTTATTTCCGAGGATACCCGTGCCCATTCAGCAAAAGATTCAGAAGTTTTTAGAGGTAAGATGTAGTAAATGAGTTTATTTCTTTATGTATTTACAGGATCCCCACTTTTAAAAATATACAACAATATTAAAAAATGTCCAACTATATGAAAAATATAACAATTAATAATAATAAGTAAATAATCGATAACTGATCCAGTGTTATTGGGAAATAAAGAAAAAAATATTAATTCCTTTCACTAAAAATCAGTTCATATAATTATATTAAATATACCTTAGTTCAAGTGTTTATAACTATTTTTAGAAATTTATAACAAAAATTAAAATATTCAATTTAAGTTATTAAATCATAGTTACACAGTTATAAGTTATTATAATAGTAGAATTTGAATTATGTAGTTTTATTCCTCTAGATGCAAGCATCTGTGTTCAACTTTAAAGAATTTAATGGGTAGTTTTTTTTTTTGTTAATCGTGCAGTATGTTAATCCCATTTCAAGTTACTGTCGATGATTCCCAAATACTTTACATTTGATGCTTTATGAATTTTATCTGGTAGATTTTGAATATCTACAGTAGTGGCCAAAATTATAGCAACAAATCTGAATTTTACTAATATTTAATAATTCAATATTCAATTCAATTCAATACAAAATATTACAATTCTAAGAATATAAAGCACCTAGATACCAGAGTATCTGTATGTGCTATGGTAGAAACAATTTAAAAATTCTAATATATCAATGTTGTTACCCTTAGCAGGCCAGCCGTTATATAAATTAGTTCACAATATTTAACATTTTAAATAAGTTTACCCAAAACTACATAACAAAAATCAAAAACCAGACAATAAAAATGAGAAAAAGAGAAAAAAAAAAAGATTCATATACTATATACACATATACATTTTAACTACAAAGGTATTATGTAGTATTTTACAGAATTTTCTAGTCTTTGGTACCTAAAACCTATAATATTTGAAACAAAATAAATAATTGAATAAATGTCCATACTGAGATTTTTTTCTTTTTCCCTTATGTATTTATGTTGTGATTGCTATCGAGTAAGAAAATAAAAAGTTTGGTGAAAAGCAGAATATTGATACAAGCACATATGATCAATCAACAAAATTTTCTTTTGTTTCCTAATATATAACTTAGGGCATGCTCATTAAACTTTTTGTAGTATTTCTGTTGTTTGACATTTTCTGGGAGAAGGTTATAAAATTTTGGAGCTAAAAATACTGCCGAATGTTGACCAAAATCTCGAATCATATAAGGTAGTACAATTTGCTGGTGTTTATTAGCTCGGGTTTGGTGTCTATGGTTTATTATACTTTGTTTACCATAGAATTTATGAACATAAGAGCAACAGGTTGTTATAAAAAGAGTTTTCAAATCTTGTATTTCAGAATTATATAATTGCTTTGTTGAAAATAACCTAGGTCTCTTTAACATTATCTTTACTATTGAGTTTTGTATTGTTTTAAGATTTTTTAGACTGTTTTCATATGCCCCACCCCAAATCAATATCCCATACCTTAATAGGGGTTCCACGAGAGCTTTATAGATCAACACAATCAGTTTTCTGCACAAAATTTCCCTTAGTAAATAAAATTTATGTAAGAGTGCCTTTATCTTTTTTGTTAAATAATCAATGTGTATATCCCATTTTAGATGTTTGTCTATATGGACTCCCAAATATTTTATAGAGTTTACCTGTGCAATTGGTTCATTAACATTGTTTACAATAATATTTTGAAAGTTTGGTCTATTTAAACTGTTTATGGAAAATGCTATATATTTAGATTTTTTTGGATTTAGTGACAATTTAAAGGTGTCGAAAAAATTTTTGATTAATGATAGACCTTGAAACTTAACTTTTGCCTCTTGCCATGTGTCTCCAATAAATATAATTCCTGTATCATCTGCATAGGATATTACTTTGCCAGGAGTTTTTATATCATTCACGGCATTTATATAAACATTGAAAAGTAGGGGTCCTAGTACAGTGCCCTGCGGTATTCCAATTTTAATGATATCAGGATCGCTAAGGTTACTTTTTATCTTGGTGTATTGCATTCTGTTTGATAGATAGCTCTGTAAAAGTTGTAATACTTTGCCTCTGATACCATATTTTTCTAATGTTTGTAATAATATTTGGTGTGACACTGTATCGAATGCTTTTGTTAGGTCGAGAAACACCGCAAGGCACTTTTTATTTTTGTCCATATTTTTAGTTATATCACTAACAAGCTCATATATAGCATCTATTGTACTGACTCCTCGAGTAAAACCAAATTGATTTTTTGATAGTACATTATTTTGGTCAAAATAACATAACAGTCTATCCTTAAAGCATTTTTCGAAGACTTTTCCCAGGTTAGAGATGACACTTATTGGTCTATAATTATCCATCAATTCCTTACTTCCGGACTTAAAAACTGGACTCACCACAGATACTTTAAAATGACTTGGCACTACACCAGTTTTAAAAATTAAGTTTATAATATGTACAAGTGGTGGTAAAATGTGCATATGGAGCAGTTTTAAGATTTTTGCAGAAATTCCATCTTTACCAGGTGAGCCATTATTTTTTAAAGAATTTATATATTTAATTATCTCATTCTGAGTAACGGGTTTCAAATACATGGAGTTTGGGAATGTCCTGTTTATTGTGAAGGGGTGAGGGGGAGTATTAATGCTTTTTGATAGGTTTAAACCAACATTCATGAAATGCTTGTTAAAATGATTAGCGATCTCTATAGGATTTATTATTTGATCACCATTTTGCGACCTAATCATTTTTATTTTTAATAATAACTATTATATGTATGTTTTAATCGTAAAAGTACGCCACTGGTTTAGATGGCCTCTTAATATTTAAACAAAATTTCTCATTCAAATAAAAAAAAGCCTACCTGTTTTTTTGCTGACAATAAATATTTGTAATTTCAAATATTTCACCTGGTCATAATTATAGCAACATTTGAAATTTAGTGCTCTTTCAATCTGTTGAAGTGCAATATTGAAACAATTTATATTGTGATTTCTTGGTAGTTATTAACTTATTTAAATAACAGTATGAGTCGTGGTAAAACCGTGTCTGTTGAAGTGAGGCAACTTATAATTAATCAGTATAAGTCAGGCATCAAACAGTCATCCATTGCAAAAAATTTTGCTCTTCACAGATCAGTTGTATCACGTATAGTGAAAAGATACAATAACACAGGGCTGGTAGTACCCAAAAAAAATTCGGGACCTCCCCAGAAAACTTCAAAAAAAAAGGGACAAAATGATTGTTCGGATTTCCAGGCAAAACCCATTTTTGTCCTCTTCAAAAATTAAAGGGCTTTTGGATGGCAGTGGGTGTTCCGATCTTAGTGAACGATCCATAAGGCGGCGTCTATTTGAAAATAAGTTGTTTGGACGCAGACCAGCAAAAAAGCCTCTTCTTTCCAAGAAGAACGTGAAGGCCCGACTTGAATTTGCTCGAGAACACCAGGGCTGGACTATTGATCAGTGGCGCAGAGTTATTTTTAGCGATGAATCAAAATTCAATTTATTTAAAAGTGATGGTGCTGCATACGTTCGACGTCCTGTAGGCAAAAGATTTAATCCTCGGTACACTTCTCCTACAGTTAAGCATGGTGGTGGTTCAGTTTTAGGGTGGGGCTGTTTTTCGGGGTATGGTATGGGACCTGTTCACAGAATCGAAGGGATTATGGATCGATTTATGTACAAGGATATATTAAAGAATGTTATGTTACCCTATTCTGAAGAAAATATGCCGCTGTTATATCAATTTCAACATGACAATGATCCAAAACATTCTTCAAGGCTAATAAAAGAGTTTCTCCATGATGAAAAAATTAATGTTATGAAGTGGCCCTCCCAATCTCCGGATTTAAATCCAATAGAAAATCTTTGGGAAATTGTGGATAACAGGTGTAGAACCAGGAATTTCAAAAATGCTGGAGAGCTTTTCGAAGCTCTTCAGGATAGAGTCCATAAAATGAGAGAATATGCCGGTGACGTCAGACTTCGCGCATTCCCAATTCTCCATTCTTTCAAAATAAATTCCATTCTCTTAGACGCCTTATCAAACTACAAATACGCAATGAATATAAGTTGTATATATCAAACACCGAAAGGAATATTTCTTTGGACCCATCTAGCTTTTGGAATTTTATTGGTTCTAAGAAGGCTGGCACCAGGATTCCTGGTATGATGAGGCTACCCGATGACGTGGTAATTAAAGACCCACAAGACATAGTTGATACTTTTGCACTGTTCTTTGGTGAGGCATTTATACAATCAAATTTCATTAACCATTCGTCAACGTCTGATAATGTGCCCCACTTTGACATTGCCAACGTTGATGCTTCCCAGATTATTTTGGCCAGTAAAAAACTCAAAAATAAGTTAACATCTGGTGTAGACGGTGTGCCTAGCTTCTTGGTTAAAGATTGCATTGGTGTCCTGGCAGATCCGCTGACCTACATTTTCAACTTAATACTGTCAACAGAACAAATCCCTGAAATTTGGAAGACTGCCAAAATAATACCTATTTTAAAAGCTGGGGACTCTGATTTAATCGTGAACTACAGGCCAATCTCATTACTCTGTAACTTCTCAAAACTTTTCGAAATTATCCTGATTCGGTCGCTATTTAGTCACGCAAAAGAACTCATCTCTGTAGACCAGCATGGATTTTTTAGCGGGCGATCTTGTGTTACTAACTTATCCTGTCTGTCTAGTCACATCTGTGAATCACTTGATGTTAATACTCAAGTCGATGTTATTTATACCGACTTCCAAAAAGCCTTTGATCGGATAGATCACTATATTTTGCTGCATAAATTAACTCAGTATGGTTTTTCAGGGAGATTATTTAATTTATTTTATTCCTACTTGATTGGTAGATCTCAATATGTCGAATATGAGGGCTTTAAATCGAAACTTTTTAACGTAACGTCGGGTGTGCCACAGGGCTCAAACCTGGGTCCGCTCCTGTTTAGTTTTTTTATAAATGACTTGATTGAGTCACTCACTTGTCATAGGCTGGCTTTTGCCGATGATTTGAAGCTATATTTAAGTGTATATGGTTTGGAGGATTGTGTTTTTCTTCAGAACTGTCTAAATACATTGGAGGTATGGTGCGCTGTTAACAGGTTAGGCTTGAATGCGGCTAAGTGTAGTGTGGTCAGTTACTCTAGATCAAAAACACCCTTAAATTTTAATTACTTTATTAATGATACTATTTTGAGTAGATTAGAGCAAATTACTGATCTTGGTATAACCTTTGACTCTGAATTTACATTCGTTCCACACTTCAATAACATAGTCAAGTCAGCCCTGAGAAGGCTTGGGTTCATAATTAGAAGTTCTCAGAGTTTTACTTTGGAGTCTACATTAAAACTGCTTTTCTGTTGCTTTGTGAGATCAAAACTGGAGTTTGGCTGCGTTATATGGAACCCGCTCTATCAGAATCGTGTTGGTCTCCTTGAATCTGTTCAGAGTAGATTTGCTAAGTTTTTGGCCTTCAGGCAGGATGGCATATATCCGGTAAGAGGGTTTGATCATCGGCAACTATTGGAACGCTTCAATCTACATCCATTACAACTCAGAAGAATGATCTTCTCTGTAAAATTCCTGCATGGGTTACTGAATGGATTCATTGATAGTCCTGTACTTCTTTCCGGTGTACGTTTCATGGTGCCTAGGCTTAATGCTAGACATCCCCTAACATTCTTTCTGCCAAGGCCTCATACTAACATCCTGTTGAAATCGCCACTATATACAATATGCGCTATATTTAATCGGATCTGTCACATGTGCGATATAAATTTCTCTCCGGTTCATGTGATTGTCGATATCTTGGTGGATCATTACTCTTGGGATTAAGACCCATGTGTTTAAGTTATAGTTAGTAGGTATATTGCAGTTAATTTAATTTAATTTTGTTGAATATGTGATTATCTTGTTAAACTTTTATAATTGGGTTTTTATATCATATTAATAGTTATTTGTTCTAATTCTTTGGATAACTTTTGAGAATGTGACTTTACTTTACTCTTTTTCTTTTCTTTTCATTCTTTTAGGTTTGTTTGTGTGTGTTTTTTTTAACTATATTTTTCATTGTTTTGCAACTGTTTCCTGTTATTGGGCAAGTTGCCTGTTGGAAATAAAGGCTTATTATTATTATTATTATTATTATCTAAGCTGGCTATCGTTAAGCGTAGAAGCGTAGAATTCTAGGAGATGTGAAAGAGAGAGATGCATGTATTCACGGTCAAGTAAACCTAATCAGGGAAATATGGGGCCTCCCCTTTATTGATTTTTTGGTTTAAATTTAAGTTTGTGCGCATTTTACGTCACCGGCATATTCTCTCATTTTATGGACTCTACTTGATTGTCAATTGATCATGATGTTATAAACAAACTTATTTTATCCATGCCAAAAAGATGCATTGCTGTTATAAGGGCTAAAGGGTACTTTACTAAATACTGAAGAATATTATTGTATTGTAATCTTATTTTGACTTTGGAGAATAAATAAATTGATTTTTCTAAAATGTGTTGCTATAATTTTGTCCAACCCGTTTCCTAAAAAAAAATCCCATTTTTTATTTCTTTTATAAAGTAACAAAAAAATAAACATAAATAAAAAGCTTTGTAAAAAATACATCATAATATATACCAGTTTTTTTTCTAATCTACCACATCATATAATTTGAAGGAAAAATGTACTTGTTGCTATAATTATGGCCACTACTGTAAGTATGAAAACAATGGTCGATTTATTCTAGTCTTTGAAAATGCGATGTAGTTAGTTTTTTGGACATTTAAACTTAATTTGTGTACATCAAGCCATTTTTTTAAAAGCATAATTCCTCTTTGAGCACACTGGTTTTGCCTCCTCCCAAGTATCTCCATCAAAAGCAATAACAGTGTCATCAGCATATGAAATGATTACACCATTTATGTTGAAATTTGTGATTGAGTTGTTATAAAAAATAAATATTCTTAAGTATTCATAATAAAAAAAAAATAAATAGATTATTTTATAGTAGTTAAGCAAAAGATTAAATTTCTAATAAGTGGACTATATTTAAAGGAAAGAAAATTATTTTTGATTCTGTTAATTAACTTTAAATCGAGTAAGTTGTGAGAGTATAATTATATAATAAAATAATTATCCAATGTGTGAAATTTGTTAATTGGTGAATATTTGTTTGGTGATGACCCATTGAAAATAGTGGTGTATCTCTTAAGAATTCTTGGATGGCACTTATAATTAATTAAATTTAATGAATTAGAGCAGTCAGTATGTATACAATATATAGAACAATAAGATACAATACTAAGGACCAGAGTACCAAACCCTAAATGTAGAAATTGAAAAATCTTGGGAATTTCTCATAATAAATCCAAGCATGTGAAGAGCCTTATTAGAAATAATATTGATATGTGATATAAATGACAAGGAACTACGCTAACTTCAGCCTTGCAAGATAATTTGTGTTAATGTCATAGCTAAAGTTAGCAGCATTTTTAGTTTGGAGAGTGATGTGACAAAACACTTATCTCTATTTAAATATAGGTTAGTGGAAATAGACCAATTATAAAATGAGTTTAAATCCTCTTGAATTTTTAGTCAGTCTGATTAGTTTGAGATTCTGAAATATAATTGATAATAAATAAATAAATTGAAAAAGAGGCCCACATGTGGACCTTGTGGGACCCCCAATATCACTAAAATTAGAATCGATAGTGAGCCTCTGATATAAACAAATCGAACCTTTTTCCATGAAAGGAACCAGTCAGGAAAACCATAACACTTTAAATCAAATCAAATATGCTTTATTGGCACATAACATAAAAATGTTGTTGACAAAGCTGATTTAAATATAGAATAAGCAAACATACAATAAAAGAAACAAATGGGAACACATAAACAATAAATTGATCAATAAACTTAAAAAATTAAAGTCAAAACATTGGTCAAAATCTATGTCGTTATTGTTCACCATGCAATACTGTAAAAACCACCTTAAATCAACTTTTTTTTGCACCAAATCTGAACCTCAATAAAGTCAAATAAACTTAAAAATGGTCTTAATTTAGTGTATAAACTTAAAAGAAGTATTCTACAGATATAATCATTCAAACCTCGTCTATAGGAAATAGTCTATGGGCGTAAGCGAAAAGGGACATATGGAGTCCGCATGAGACAGACAGAGGGCACACTACATGCCGTTTCCAAATTAATTCGTTTGGCAACACTGATATTTCTGCCGCATGGCTCTCCGCTCGTTCATCGAAAAACGAGACAATTTTTATCCCCACCACACTGCACTGCCAATATGAGATTGCATTTTAAACGTTTAACGTTATTTTTATTCCTAGCTTCCTGTTTAATCAGCAAAAATTAAATTTAAAACCGCTCCGTATTTTCTTGTTAAAATGTGTTCTCTTAAGGAAAAAAAAACAAATTATTAAGTGGTATTATGCCGGCAGTTCTGTCGATGAAATATCGGGCAGAATTGCATTCACGTTCGAAAATCGGCCCATTCCCGTACGCAGCACAATTTTTGCAATTATCCATAGGTTTGAGACCTTTGGGTGCTTGCAAAATTTCAGGAAATGCTAGGCAAATGAGTAACCACCTGTTGTTAGACCGCTAGGCGAAGAAAGGGAGCTTTGACGGATGGAATTTTGCCATGAAGTATTGGAAAGGACAAATCGGGACGAAATGTTTATTAGTAACATTTTGTTTTCAGATGATTCCCTTTCTCTATTTGTGGTAAACATAATCCGTCCATTACAGTGGGTTATTCGAGGGAAAATAAGCACATAAGAATACCAACACGTACACAATACCCTCAAAAGGTTAATGTATGGGCTGGCATTTTAGGTGATTCAATTATAGGCCCTTTTTTTATCAATGAAAACCTTAATGCCAACAAATAACTTAATCTTTTGAGGAATGAAGTTTTTCCTGCCATTCGAGGGTTCAATATCAATTTAGAACAAGGTTGGTTTCAACAGGATGGTTGTCCCGCTCATAACGTATTAGTGGTACGTCAATTTCTCGAAAAGTCTTTCCCTGATCGAACAATCAGTGGAAACGGTACTATTAAATGGCCCGCCAGAAACCCCCAATGATTTTTTTTTGGGGTACCTAAAAGAACAAATTTATAGCCACGAAAATGAACGGGCTACTAATTTAGAAGAGCTTTGTGTTAAAATTAGGCAAGCATTTAATAGTATCTCCATTGAAATGTTGTCGAACACGAGAAGGTCGTTTTATGATCGACTGACGTACTGCACTGCTAAACAGGTTGGTCTTTTTGAACCTGACATAAGATAATTTTAATTTTTATTTAATATTATTAAATTAACTTAATTTGGAATTAATTTTTTTTATTTCCTATCCAATATTTAGTTAATTTATGTTTACAACATTATTGCAGTCGGTTTTTAGTTTATTTTTTGCTGTTAGGACAGGCAGCAGCAAAGACTCAAACGAAACAATTTTTTTTTTATTTGCCACAGAGCAGTGCATCCCTGCTTGAACGGCTTAAGAATACTGAAAGTAGTGATGGGATTATTCACATTAAAAATCATTCATAATTCGATTATGAAAATAATCGGTAGCATGCGATTATCGAAAAATAATTCGATTATTTTAAATGAGTTATGGAAAGATTAAAATTAAAAAATGAAATATAATCGTCATACGTCTTGTTCACTCGCAAGTCGTTGCCATGTCTTTTCTTTTTCATTTTTTTTTATGATTGATAGTAATAGATTTTATTTTATTTTTCTATAAAATATTCAATGCTTAATAATAATAAACATAATTATTTTTTGGTATTAAATACTGTAGGACGAAAGTATGCAACTTTTAGATACAATTTAAGATTGTAATTTACCTAAAAGTAAATATGACAAAATTAATTCTTTTAGTTCTTTTAAAATTTTTTATTTTTGTTATAAATTTATTATTGTAAATAAACATATTTTATTTAGTAAATAATGGTAATATAAAATCATTCTAAGAATATTTTAAAATTTTCTTGCACATGTGACAAACGGCTTGTTTTGCATCGAGTTTGTTAAAATAATTCCAAACTACAGATTTTTTTTTTATTCCGGACCTCATTTACTATTTATAGGAATACTAACTTCCTACAGTTTATCAATAATTTAAAGTTAAAAATATTAAGATTTAAAATATACTTTTTTAAGAAAGAAGAACAGTTTAATGATCAAGGAACAAAAATATACAAAATTATTTGTCACAAATTGATCAGCCGATATATGTCTTGTGATTTGCGATGCAATATACACAGGAGCGATTTTTAATTCGAATTATAATCCAATTATTGAATTCATTCATAACCTAATAATCGGATTATCGAAATAATGCGATTTTTCCGATTACTAACTGAAAGGTTTCGGGCTTCGGCGGGGTCCGCTGCTGTCACAACGTTGGCAGACCTACCGCGATATATAATTCCTATAAGCGTTAGAATGATCATATCTGTATAATAGTGTAGTAGCCTTTTAAAACTAACGTCTTTTTACCTGTCTCCTCAATAACTTATAAGAAACTGTCTTATGAAGAGGCCGTGGAAGATGGTTAAATACTTTTTTACTTTCGTAAAAAAATGATTTTTTGTTTAAGAAAGATGTAGGGATTAGGAGATATATTATATGAAGACCTAGTATTATTTACATTTTCCGATTGGATAACTAAAGAATGCTTCTTATGCATCAAGCAGTATCCAGTATAAATAAAGATGGAAGAGTCAAGATTTTCTGGATAATAAAGTGAGACTCATGATACTTAAGAAGACGTAAATGTCTTAGGGCACGCTTTTGCGGCACAAACACGGAGTTAAATAAATTTGCGGATGTGTGCTCCCCTTATTTAGGTAAATAAAAAAAAAATAAAAAAACACACCCATTATATTTTATGAATTAATTATAATTTACAGCATAAAAAGTAAGAGTTTGACAGTGTTGTACTTCCATTCCTCTTGAAGTAAATTACACTTCATATTTTGGTTCTGCAGTGATTTTATACCTTAAACAAAAGTCTTACCTTGCAGCAAAGATTTCCACCTCAAGCGGTCCAAGTGGCCCAAGAACGCGCCCGTGGATTCGAAAGAGACAGACAACCAGCGCGTGAAGACCTCCGAAGGGACTTTTTAAGGGACGACCGACGTGTAGACGAGGGTAGAAGCGACACAGGAAGAAATGACAGAAGAGATAGGGACAACAGGTAAATTCTTACATAACCCCTGTAATATCCCTTAATATCCTTGATTTAGGTATCGGGATGAGCATGATAGACGCGAACGAAAGCACAGGGATAGAAGTAGGAGCCCTAACAGAAGCAAACATTATCATAATAGGGATAGGAGCAAGGACAGAGGGGATAGGTACAACAGAGATAGGGAGGATCGATTCAGAGGCGGCAGCAGTAGATATTAGGCTCAGGATCTCTTTTTTTTTTAAGTACAGGTAGAAGGGAAGGAGGTTCACAACGATTGTTTTCAGATTATCGGCGTTTTTTTTTTGGATCGTGTTATTATGCAAAAAAAACCGGGTATTATTTATAAATGGTTGTAAATCTTCTTTTCATGTCGCACATTACGGGAAATAATATTTTAAGTTCTTTTAAAATGTTATAAGAGCAGAGTTTTTAAATAATATTACGAATTGTTTAGAGTAATCGGAGATGTACGCTGCCATCCTACGTCAGAATATTCGAATTTTTAGCGTGTGGTTTCCAGCTCTAGGAAAATCCACTTTGCCATTCATAAATAAAGGATCTTGGCATATTTCTAAATCCAAATAATTACTTTTATATTAAACAATATTGTACACATTGTTTTTGCATGAATTAAATGAAAACTAATGATTCAGAAATATGGCAAGATGTTATATTTATAAATCACAAGGTAGATTTCCCAGAGGTGAAAACAAACGTAAATTGTAAAATGAACTGTTCAGAATTATTTAAAAAATAAGGCTGAATAAACAAAAGGAGTTCCACGTTTTAGTCCTATTCAAGTTTTGCACCAATAAATTTCTCTGTTTTTCCTTATAACTTATTTTAAATTACATTCTACTCAAGCAGCACTATTTAAATAGTTCACCAGTTTTACGCGCTAAAACACGTTTGCCCTTGTGATTTATTCTTCACCACGAACTTTTAACTCTTTGATCACTGTCTCCTTTATTTTCTTCGGCTTTTTTGTAGGCCAATTAGTTAACACTTCTTCACGATCTTGCATTTTTTTAAGTATAATTTTTGAGCAAGAAAACGCAAATTCTAACCTCCAGTCAAAAATCACAAGAACACGTCTGGTTTATAGACAAAACAATAACAAACTGACTAATAATTCGAGCGCTTCAGCAAGATTTTACGACAAAAAGCACACATGTCCTATCCTGTCGCACGGACTAATACTGTATTTGGTGGAAAAACAATGGACATGTGTGTTTTTTGCGGAATTATCGAATTTTCAATTAGCTCTATCTTAGTAACAGACGAAAAACAATGAAAAACACAAAGTCACGGTCTCACAACATTTACTTAAAGCTACACGGGTTTCACTCTATTCAGAGCATCATCAGGCCTTAAAAAGCCACTAACGTTGGCAAAACAGTAAATAAACATACATTGTAAACATAAGTAAAACATAATGTATGTTTATTTACTGTTTTGCCAACGTTAGTGGCTTTTTAAGGCCTGATGATGCTCTGAATAGAGTGAAACACGTGTAGCTTTAAGTAAATGTTGTGAGACCGTGACTTTGTGTTTTTCATTGTTTTTCGTCTGTTGTATACGTCGGTCTCTTTGTGAAAAATGGATGAGATTTTCTTATCTATCTTAGTACTTGTGCCGTTTTTGTAGAATCTTATTTTAGGAGATTAAAAACAGCATATTTTTAAACTAGATGGTGCCACTAGCTCAATTTCGTTGATTTTAGACATGTGCGGTTTTTGTAAAACACGCCTCAATTAATTTATCGATTTCGCTCATGTTTTGATTATACAATCTTATGGATTCAAAAAAGGCATCTTTGATTAGCGGAATTCCCTATTTCGTGCTCATAAGTTCATCAGCAACATGAGGTTTATACCATTTACTTATTTTAGTTTCAAAAGGGACATCCTTATCTTATCAGTCAATCCATGCTTTTCTTGAATATGTTGAATGTTTTTTTTTAGCAATTCACCATCAGGTTTCTCTTGTAAATCGCAAAGTTCTTCATAGTCTTAATAATCATTATTTTCTACTCCTTTAACTCAGGAGGTTAGAATTTCAACAAATTTGATTCATCTCTAACACCTTGTTAATCTAAGTTAGTTCGTTTTCTGTAAGGAATAGTTTTTTGACATAATCTTTAACAAATACAACATTATTGTATTAGTGATTTTTAGTGATTTTTTCAAATTCTAGAGATCCCAACTTAAGAATTCCAAAAAAAAAATGCCTTTCGTATTGGTTATTGTATTCCCAAAATAATATTGTCCCTGCTACGTCAAGCCACGTTGATACGGTACGGTATGGGTGATTAAAAGGGTTAAACAACTAAGAATTATAGATACTATCATAAGCATAGCTGCTTTACTTAGAGGAATAATGAAAAAATTGTTTTGTAAGATTTTCTGAATGTTATTGCGTACCAACAGTTTGGTTCAGACCAAATTTTAACACAATTTGGCATATCTTTAATTTTAATTGGTTATAAGTAGAGTTAAGCAATTTAATTTCCGAGCCTCTTGCATCAGCCTATTTTTCATTCCCTTTATTGTTCCGCATGTTTCTCTGTAGTTAATTGCAAGCCGAGTTCTTAATTTCTTTAAAAAAAAAGTATAATCCCATTTTAAATAAATGATCTTTCCAGTTTTCCTCATTTACTGAGTGTCAATCCATATAAGTTTAACGTCAAATTGAACATGTTTACATTCTATATATTACTGGTCGCTAATGTAGCAAGTTCATTTATGCCTATGCTATCAAACTTTTCAAGGAGAATCTGATATTTCTGGAATTTCATTCAAAAATCTTGAATTTTTTCATTGGTCAATACTTCCTCTGCAAATATTTGTTGATTTTGTCTATTATAACTGGGCGAATATACGCCTATGTTCTTGTACTGGGGTCCAATAAGAGTCCTTATATACTCATATTTTTTGCATGCCATCATATTTGTTTAGAATCTTGGAGTATTTACTTCAGGCTATAGTTTTTAAGAAGCAGATCATATCAATATGAGAGGGCATGCCTTCGCTCTATTCTATGATTTGATCATATGCTTTAATTAATTTCATCACATTTAAGCAATAAGAGGAATAAAATATATTAATAAAATTCAAGAAATACTCCTGTTGTGGTAGTCCAGCAGGATCAATTTATGGTTGAATTTCAGGGAAAAAATTAATAAATCATTATCCTAACTGCTTAACATTTAAAAAACTGCCTAAATTTAGAAAAATCCGACTTAACTGCTTGGAATTTAAAAATAAATGGACAATTTTTCAATGAGAAAAAAAGCGCCTCTGAAATTAGACAATTTAATCGAAAAATTGTAATTATATTACTATTCCAGGCAGTTACGTCATTCATTGATTAATTCTTTTTTTTTTAAGTAGTTAAGCTATTAAACTTTTAGTTTAATTCCAGGCAGTCGAGCCATAAATGCGTAACTATTTTGTTATTCCAGGCAGTTGAAGCTTATTAATTAATTTTTTGCCTGAAATAATGAATTTATGGCTCGACCAGTGGCGAAGCGTGAACTTTTTTTTCGAGTAGACAAACAATAAAAATCGCTAATTAGAAAAAAAATGTGTATTCCATATTATTCACTTTAGTGAAATAGGGAATAAAAGCGCATGAAAGATTAACTCAAAGAGAAAAATTATGCAGCGATATAAAAAAGAAAAAAATAATAATAGATAGCATAAAAATAAATACTACTTCCAAAAAAACACAACATATATTATAAATATTACATGTATATACTTTACATAAATATTCATATTGCTTTATAAAGAAGTTCAATACGACGCGATTTGCTCATAGCAAAATTGTCAATGACTTTTTCTTTAAATTGTGGGTGTCGATTGTAATCTCCAACGATATCTTTTTCTATAGATAGCGTGGATAACGCTGACAACCGTTCGTTCTTCATCGAGTTTCTCAAATATGTTTTTATTCGTTTTAAGGTACTCATAGATCTTTCTGAGGAGGCACTGGTCACTGGTATAGTAAAAATTAGCCTCAATAATTTTATACTTTCAGAAAAAACATCATTTAAATCATTATCATAAATATAATTAAATAATTGTAATGGTTCTAAATATTGTTTAATATCACAAGCATATATAACTGATAGTTCATTTTCTAATTTTAATAAATTAAAAATTTTTGGATAGGGACTATCCAATTTTTGGTAAAGGTATTTTAGGGATTGTTTTAAATAATCGGGATATTTTTCCCTATCAAAAAGATTTATAAATGATAATTTGTGAATATCGCTAAATCGTTCCTGCAATTGAACAATAATTGTATCAATTACCTCAAATGCAACTCTTTTAAAATTCATCTTAATATTCTGAGAAATCGCGTCACCTAAAAATTCGTCACATTGGTCTACACAAGAAGCAATGGTTTCATCTTTACGTAAGTCAGATATATTTTTAATTGTTTGTTCTACTTCTTTGAAACAAATTGCAGGATTTGACAGTATTTTTAAATGCAAAATTGAGTATAAATGATTTAAAAACACGAAAATTTTATAAAAAAGACATAACATAAGAACAAATTTAGGTTGTTTTAATATTTTGATTAAACCTATAGCCAAATTAGTACTTTCTGGATCGAATTTATCAGAATCTTCTATGAATTTCATAATTTTTAATAGAGTGTGATAGTTTTGAAAAATAGAGAATACTGATCGAGAATGGAAATTCCATCTTGTGTCAGACCCACTTGGAATACTAAAACCTGATTTTCTTAATTCATCTGCTCGTAAAGGAGATCTTGCAAAAAAAGTTTTAAAACTACTTAAATTACAAATAAACAGTTTAACATTAGTAATTCGCTTGGAACAATGTAAAAGAACTAAATTTAGTTGGTGAGCATAACAGTGTATAAACAGTGCTTGTGGGCAGATTTTTTTTATTATAGTTTGTACGCCACCCTTCGTTTCTGACATGACACTAGCCCCGTCATAAGTTTGGGATAAAAGTTTTTTTTCGACTTGGCATAATTTTAACACATCCAATATTTTACTACTAAGACCTACGGCCGTCTTATCACCAGATACATCATAAAATCCAAGAAATCTTTCTACTATCTCATTTTTACAGGCATACCTCAAAATAACACTAAATTGCGCACAACACGAAATGTCTGTAGTTTCGTCAGCTTGAACAGAAACAAATTCGGTGTTTTTTAATTCTTCTAAAATTATTTCCTGAACTACACATGTGATAGATTCAACAAGATCATTCTGGATGTCACTCGATGTCCCTCTAAAAACCGAACTGCTTTCTAAGTGATCCTTAATGGCAGGTTCCTCCATAGCTAGTAGCTGCAATATCTCCAAATAATTTCCTAAAATATTTATATTCACTGCTAACATTTTAGCAATTAAGTTACAATAACCTACCTTTATTTCTTGACTCTCCAGTCTCATCATGGCCTCTAAATGCAAGTTTTTGCTTCGCTAAAAAACATACAACGTCAATTAATCGGCCTACTATCTGTCTATTTTTTTTTCACTTTCTCATTGTGTCGAAGAACATTAATTTTTCGCGCCTCAATAAGAGTGTGATCAATGCGGACTTTTCCCAACATGCAAAAAAATTCATTACATGAAATGTGTTTTTTCGAGGTAGCATGTTTGTTCGCTTTCTGAACAAAATTTTTGATTGCATTGATCCCATCTTTTGCCCAAGCTTCTTCTCCGCCAAATAAAACACAGGGAAAGCAGTACAAAGCATTCAAATTGACACTTCCCGTCAACCAGCTGAACGACTCGTACCAGGTTTTTTGGAATTTCCGGATAGTTTTGCCGTCTTTTTGTGAAATATTAAGATCAGGTCGTTTTTGAGAATTTTTTAAATTAAGTTTTTCTTCTAATGATAAAGAAGAAAAGTTTCGTTCTTTAATGTATGTAATTGGATCTTCAATATCCATTATTTTAAAATTAAATAAGACAAATAAAAACAAAACTCAAATACAATTACCAATATCAAACAGTCATTCATTAATAACTACTAAAATTAAAATATCCACTAAAAAAAACGTTTTTTATACACCCAAAAATAAAAATACTACTAAATATTAAATTACTAGAGCACGCGCCCGCACCAAATGCCAAATGCAGATTCATCAAAACAAAACAAAACTGAAGATGTATTGCGGCCGACCAGATCAAGTGTGTCCATAAACAATAACCCCTCAACAGCTTAATAAAATAGCTGGTCGACTTCCATAGACAAAAGCTCGAATGTCTTTCCCGCGAGTAAATTTCGCAGACGTAATAGGCTGAATGCGATGCGGCCGGACCTCTGTCGCCTGCTTGATGCGTATTTGGTTCGATTAGATGCTAAGACAAATATCAATGTGTCTTCCTGGGGCTCGGTGTGCATTTTTATTTTAATCGGTGCGGCAGGCGGGGCGCGCCTTCGAATTAATCATGTATAGATACGTTCTGTGTTAATTTTTTTTTAAATTTAAATTCAACAATTACATGAAATAATTAAGTAATAAATTAATAATAAATAACAGGATAATTTTGGGTAGACAGTGTCTACCTTGTCTACTCGTACGCTTCGCCACTGGGCTCGACTGCTTGGAATTCAAACATAAAACGTCTTTTTTACAGCCTGAAAAAAAATCATAAATCCATGCCTGAAACACCTAAAATTAAAATAAAAGTTTATTAGCCAAACTATTTAAAAAAAATTAATTGATGTCTTAACTGCCTGTACTAATAACATAATTACAAATTTTCGCTTGATGTGGCTTATTCCATGCAGCTCAGGCTTACTTTTTTTTCACGTTGAACATCTGTATATTAATTTTTACAATTCTAGGTAGTCCAGCCATAAATTCCTAATTATTTCGTTAGTCCAGGTAGCTGAAGCTAGTTATGTTCTTAAAATTTACACCGTTTATTAATTTTTTGCCTGGAATAATGACGCAATTATGAATTTATGGCCCCCTTGCTTGGAATTCAAACATAAATCGATGGGTTTACAGCCTCAAAAAAAAACATAAATTGAATGACAAATTTGATGCTTGAAATCGCATCCTGTGTTCGAACATACGAATTGTGAAGAAAAATGAGAACATTTCTATAATCATTATTTGCTATGTTGAATTAAAATTACTAGGGGTTTGTGTTGTCTTATATTACAGATAAACCATTAGTATTTATGTTTAAGTGTCCTGACTTGGGACGGCAGTACAGGTTACCCGACATTCTAATAAGTTTCTTACCCACTTATGAATGCATAGAAGATTAATTTATGTTTTCTCTTTATATTATTATATATGACTTTGTAGATTTTTCATAATTGTTTTTTGTAGACATTATTTTTATCTCTTTATAATTTAATAAGAATTTTAATTAGGGGATTAAATAAAGTTTTTTAAGTCGTATTATGGTTTTATTGAAAAGTTGAGATCGGTTTAGTCTTACCACTACTTTTTAAATACATTTATAACATCAAAATGCGTAAAAATACTTGGGGGCACCGACTCGAAATGCACCACCCTCTCGATATTGCAACCGTATTTAATTAAAATATCCGAGAAGGTTTTTTCTTCCTTTTTAATCCAGGGCCGTCGATCGTCTCCTATTTGATAAGGTGTTACGTGAACATGGATATTTATTCCTAGAAACAGAAACTATATTGTTGATGATAATTAAGTTTTTAAGCGATTGTACCTAACGACACAACGGTTCTTAGGATCTCCTTATCGTTAACCCATGTATGTTTACCACCAGAATGGCCTCCATCCAACCAATACATATCCCGAATCTTACGAATAAAACTCAACATTTCTTCGTTCTTCACTGACGCGAACTGATGGAATTCGTGTAAAAACTGATTTAGTACTACGCAACCTTTACTAAATCCTATGAGTGTTATATCCAAAAGACTCAAATTGGTTTTGCTCACCTAAAAAATCCTCTTTAATCCCCGATTTAAAATTCAGAATATTCAATTTATTACTTTTGAAACGCTTTCCAATAAACAACTCAAGTGCCTTAAACCATTATGGTCAGAACAATGACTTGGCACCCCCATATCGCTGCTGTTAACGAAATTTTGAAAGCAACTGAAAGTTTTAAAGTCCATCCTAAAACAAGAGAACTTTCAGCGAAAATCTTTTGAGAGGTTTTAGAGGTTCACTCACATACCTGGCCGGCTTGACCACCAAAATATGCTCATCGGGAAACTTTTTTTGTAACTTTAGGGCAGTATCTTCCAAATTCCATTGCTTATGGTGTTTGTTGTCCCTATGTGATTCCATATTCTCTATATAGTCCTACAGTAGGCGTCAATGTTTTTTATTTGTGGTTTTATGGGATCATTAGGGTTACCTGGACGTCTCCAGGGAAGAATACCACCACTCTGGATGGTTGAGTGATATTTTTAGGTGGAGCATAAACTACATCATTTTTTCGCTCCTCAAAACCACTCAGTTGCAATAAACGTTCACAGGAAGTCACGTTTGAAGACATCCTAGAAACTGCAAATAAGAAAAAAAAGTAATTTCAATAATGAACTCAACTCATGAGGTTTTAAAATTACATCTTATGTTTGTGTTTACACAACTGATAAGGCATAAACTATAGAAATAATCAGGTCTGCAATTAAGAAAAACAATTATTACTACTCTTGTGAAATAAAACCATTGCAGGATAAAATTAAAATGAAAGAAGAGGTGACTAAATCAGGACCAGAAAGAAAAGGTAGACACATCTACATCGACACTTTAGCTGGCTACTAAAAAGAAACTTTTGATTCTTTGTAACGTAAATCCGATGTTGGCAGATAAGCTAAATCATGGGTTTAATGTCCAATGCGTTATTAAACTTGGTGCTCCATATGATATGATCAATAATATTGATGATTGAGTTAAAGACTTTCCAAAAAATGACTGTGTTATAATCTCGGCTGGTTTCAATAAGTTCTAATATGACAAAATTCCAAAATTTAAAGCTATTTGTTTATGCTTTATGCACACATTTAATGAAAGGTTATTAATAGGGTTAATCATGTGTCTGAAGGGTTCATTTCATTTCTAAATCTTTTAAATGTAAAGGGTAACCAAATAGTTAGATTGTTAGTAATAACAGATCTTATCAAAAACAAATTATTTTCATTAGCAAACGATTCTAAGAATAAGAATAATTTTTGTAGCTATAATAACCGGAAAAGAATTTCTTACTTTTTTGCACCAAAAGAAAAATCCTAAGACAACTGAACATACTAATCCAATTGATCTAACAGATATGATTCGCTCGAGTTTTTCAAGCTTCGAATTTATTAGTGCCAGTCATCTCAATAGGTGGTTTACCATTACATTATTAAATATGCAGTCTAGTAGAGGTAAATTTTATAATTTGACTATTCTATTGGAAAGCTTAAGTTATCTAACAATGGTTACATTGGTACAATTCAAGTTTTATCATTACACCAGATGACTGCCAAACATTAGTTGACACTATGTCAAGATGTATTAAAGCACTTGAGTGATTTGCCGCTGTTTGGTTTCATTGATTTTTATTAATCGACAGTTTTTATGAATTTTTGTAAGATAACAGGTAGTATCTCCGGTGTCATCGAGTCTCACACAAATTCAAAGCAAATAAAAAACCCCCCGGTCCTGCATACCTAAATCCATTGCATACTTTCAGTCTTCGTTTGTGTGTCGAGTCGACCATAAGTACCTCTCCGCTTTTCGAAATTATCGATTTTTATTTTGTACCGTGTTACCGTGTTGTTCATTGTTCATTAAATAAATAGGTAAATATGCCTAAGCACAGCCGTAAACGACAACATTTTTGTAGTCGATCTAGAGAACGGAAAAATCGGCGTTTAGAAAAACGATTGGCCGAAATGCAACGACAATTAGATGAAATTAATAGTCGGGAAAAAAGGCGACGTTTGGAGAGTATGGGGAGCTCTAGAGGCGGTGATGCCGGAGAACCCAGTGCATATTTTTCACCGTATGATAGTGATTTGTCGCCTCGCCACTCTGTTCGTGAAACAGTTAGGGTGGATGTCCACCAGTTAAACAGTAAGTACCAAATTGTACGTTTTTGGTGACGTACATTTTAAATTGTATGGTTTTGGCAACATACATACTTGTTGTTTTTGGTGACAACATAATATTTTGAGTATGTTTTTGGTAACATACTTACCTACATTAATTTGTTGTTTTTGGTGACAACATAATTTAATGTTTAAGTACCTATGTTTTTGGCAACATATTTTTTGTACAACCTACATGTATTTGTTGTTCGAGACATGATATTATGTGTTTTTGATAACTTTAATATGCTTATTTTTCTGATTCTGTTTTAATACAAATTAGAAATTAACATGTCTCTTTTATTGCTTCAGGTGATTCTGAACAGCAAGAAAATAATCCTCAGCCCCCGATCGTGCAATCAGAGGAAGCAGAAGAAAAATCTGTGAGTTCTGAGGTTTTGCAGATACTTGGCGATGAGTCAATAAATAAGACCGTCTTAGGACCTCCAATTTATGAGGCAGTAGTCCCTCGCTGGAGTAATATTTTACAGAATGGTTTAAGTGAGGAGAATATTCAAGTTCTTCTCCAAAAGCATATAATACTCGAAGTCTCTGGAAGTACCTCAGTTAAATCCCGAGGTTAGGGCAGCCTTAACTGCTCAAATACTCCGCAGAGATGAGCGCCTGGTGCGAAAACAGCAATTTGTGGCTGCAAGCATATCAGCAATTTCCCAAGCCTTAACTTTGATGCTAGCTGAAGAAGGGGGGGGGGCAACAACGTATATATGCAATACCTAAGTAATGCTGGCCGCCTATTGTGTCATCTACACCATCTTGACACCATGACACGCAAAGATCTTATACATTATTTAGAGCTAAAAGCTGTTTATTTGGTTTTAAAACATTTTGCTGAAAATGCTTCAGATTGCAAGATATTATTCCGAGTTGACAATACAACTGCCACGGCTTATATTAATAAGATGGGAAGTGTACAGCACCAATCCCTAAATAAATTATCTCGTATTATTTGGCAATGGTGCGAGGGTAAAAATATCTATTTATATGCCAGTTATATAAAGTCTAAATTATTCAAAGAAACCGAATGGGAAATAAGCAACTTGGTGTTTAAAGATATAATATCCACTTTTGGGAAACCAGAAATTGATCTTTGCTTCAAAAATGAACGCTAAATGCAAAAAGCTTGTATCATGGTTGGGAAGTTCAGAATGCATAGCAGTGGACGCCTTTACGATAAAATGGAACAAGTTTTTCTTTTATGCTTTTTCATTTTCTGTTATTCTTCGTGCTTTGCACAAAATAAAAGAGGAAAAAGCTAGAGGAATTGTCGTTGTGCCCTTCTGGATATCCCAGCCATGGTACCCACTTTTTACATCATTATTAGAATCAACACCTTCAGTTTTCGAGGCTGACGAACGTTTACTTTCTTTTAGGAACGTGCCTAATCCTCTTTGGCGAAAAATTTCCCTGGTGGCAGGAGTGTTATGCTCCAAGCCCTGAGAGCTGGTTCAGTACCTGAAGAAGCTTTAGAAATTTGCTTGGCCTCCATTACTACCTCTACAATTCAACAATATAATTCAGCTCTTAAACTGTGGTGGCAATTTAGAAAATCTCGAAACATGAAAGTTTATTCAGCCTCTGTCCCAGATATTTTAAAATTTTTTACTACTCAATTTAAAAATGGAGCTACTTATACGTCTTTAAATTCATTTAGAGCAGCTCTTACTCAAATTTTGGGGCCAGAATTAACTTCGGATTTTAGAATTAAGAGGTTTTTTACAGGGGTCCATAGTTTAAGACCTACTGCTCCCAGATACAATTACACAGGGAACCCCTGTATTGTTTTGACGTATGTTAAATCTATGTCTAATGAAACATTAAGCCTTCAAGACCTCACATATAAATTAGCAATCCTTATTGCCTTGGCTACTGGTCAAAGAGTACAGACTTTAGCCAACATAGAAGTTGAAAATATTATTATAGATGAAAACAAAGTTGAGGTTAAAATACCTAAAAAACTTAAAACTTCAGCCAAAGGTCGAATTCGACCTACTCTTCTTTTGCCTTTCTTTAATCAAGATAAGAAAATTTGTCTAGCTAGAACCTTAATTGAGTATTTAAATAAAACCAAGAATTTAAGACAGACGTCAAAAAACCTTTTTATTACCGTTAAGAAACCTCATAGACTTGTCACTTCTCAAACAATTTCTAGATGGTTAAAGGTGATTCTAAAGAAGAGTGGGTTGGATACGAACAAATTCACAGCTCATAGTACTCGCCATGCTGCGACGTCTGCAGATGCGCGAAAGGGAGTATCTTATGACTCTATTCGGCTTGCAGCTGGCTGGTCGGAGAAATCCTCTGTTTTTGCCAATCATTATAACAGACCTTTGCTTCAAAAAGACAATTTTGCAACGACTTGTTCTTAGTTGTTAGTATTATGATGAGTTTTTATCTTTAAGTTTCTTGGTTCTAATGTTAGTATAGGAAAATATTTTCCAGATTTGTTATTTGTCATATTAAGTAGGTATATTTTTATTAAGATTTAAGTTATCTTGAAAAATAATTGTATGTAATATATATTATTTTTATAAATAATATATAAATAAATATATTATTTTGTTGCCATCCTTAGAATTAATGTTGCAACTTGCTTTAAATAGCTACCTGTTCTACTTATTTACGAGACAAGGCTGTAATATAAATAACAGATCAAACGAACTTACCTAAGTGAAGTTCGATCTGGATTATATGAAGCCTTGTCGAAGTAAATAAGTCCCTTCCCTACCCTATTATCTATTTCCCTTGGTTGCAACAATGTAGCTTTGAAGAAGACTGAAGGTATGCAATGGATTTAGGTATGCAGGACCGGGGTTTTTTTTATTTGCTTTGAATTTGTGTGAGACTCGATGCCATCGGAGATACTACCTGTTCTACTTATTTACTTCGACAAGGCTTCATATAATCCAGATCGAACTTCACTTAGGTAAGTTCGTTTGATCTGTTAATTTTAGGCTAATATTAAATAAAAATATCGTATGTTATCAGAAATACATTTTAGTGCCTTTAGTTTTAATACCTTTCCGCTAATTTGAAAAATTTCTTTAAAAAAACGTAGTTTTGATAGTTAGGCGAACTTGACTCAGACAGGGCTCGTATAAGGATCTAAAAATACACCAAAAGGTACTCTGGCCACTTCCTCGATCCCAACCGACTAAAGCCGCCGCTAAAAATAGAAATTTCATTTTTAATTCCGCTGTTGAAACTCACATAAACTAGTATAAATATTGCCGAACAGTTTTAACATTATGCCTTTGGACAGAGAAAGATCTTTCAGGATGAGTGCCAGGTCGAAAGGACCAATAAGGCACTACCACGTGCCGAAACAGAAAAAACACAAAGAAAAACTAATCGATTGTTGTCGAAAAATGATGACTTTCATGTGCACTCAAGTGGGAGTCGGAGCTTTGGTTATCGGATACACCGTTATCGGGGCCTTCGGTTTCAAATATATCGAGCTGCAAGGGTAAATATGAATGTTTAAATAGAAGAATTTATGAGAAAAAAAACGGAGTTCTCTCAGCTCGAACAACACGGAAATCCTGCAGGTGGCCCGAATCAGAAACGCTACGGTGAAGGAGCTATGGAAAGCTGTGGAAAAGAATAATATTTTTGAGAGAAGAGAGTTTAATTATGACGTCGGTAATGTTTTGTTTCAGCATCAGCTTGAGGTGGTAAAAGTGTTTAAACATGGTAAGTTAAATTAAAACGTATCATTTAAAATTTTTATTTAAATTCTTGCGAAGGTTATGATGAAAGACTGACCAAAGAAATATGGACTTTCCCGGCAGCTCTGATGTTCTGCCTCAGCATTATCACCATGGTGGGTTATGGCAATATGGTACCTAAAACCAAAGAGGGGAAAATTTTGACTATGGTATACGCTTTGTTCGGAATACCTTTGTATATATTATACTTTAAGGTATCCCACTTCAAATAGAAATGGTGCTCCAAATTAATTTAAATTATTTTTAAAATAGAACATGGGGAAAATATTGGCGGGCAGTTTTAAATGGATTTATAGGCGTTTGTATGAGTGTTCCACTGAGCAAGACGAGGAGAGCCAAAGGAAGAAGATTATTGTGCCAAGCACTGCCTGTCTTTGGGTTATTTTTGCATATATTTTAACTGGTAAAATCGCAAATTTATTAAGTCAACGTAAGGATAAAAAGTGTGTTTTTAAGGAGCCATAATGTTTAGTGAATGGGAAAAGTGGGACTTTTTAGACTCCACCTATTTCTGTGTCACATCACTTGGTAAAGTTGGTTTTGGTGATTTGGTGCCTGGAGCCGATGTCACCGCTTATAATGATGGAAACCAAACTAAGTTAATCATTAATTTCATATATATTTTATTAGGTTTGTATTGTTTGTTTGTATATCAGTTTATATTAAAAAAATTTCATTTGGCAGGTCTGGGTTTAGTAGCAATGTGTTACAACTTAATGCGAGAAGAAATCAAGGAAAAACTGAGGGAAATGAATGAGGATTTCACCCAATGTTTGGAAGATACCAAAATTCGGTTTTTGATTTGTTGTCAAAAATGTCGAAAAAAACCGGAAGTGGATGAAATGTATGAGGAGTATTCAATGTAGAGAATTTTATTTGTACAGTTTTTAGATGTATATATTTTCATAATAAAGAAATTAAAATATTTACTAGATATTTTAGGAATCGTAGTTATTCTTAATGCTCTGAAGCTGGCAGACACAACCAAACTGTCCATAAAGTACAAAAAATCCTCACAATTACATATTAGGAAAAATCTACTCAGTTGTTTTATTTTATCTCCCTGTATCTTGGTTATCAATTCAGCTAAATAATCATCTTATTTGTATCTCTCACTTACAGGCTCTGTATACTTTTGTAAATTTAAAAAAAAAATTAAGCATCTCTTCTCACTTCTTCAGACTGATTAGTACTCAAGTGGAAGATCTGCTTGAGGTCTTAGACATAGACATCCCAGTTGACCCACTGAAATACTCAATTCAATATTATAAAGTGTATTTTAAAAATGTTCCTTTCCTTGGCACGATTTTAATATTTCTTCATATTAGTCTTAGTACTTATGCGCTGAAGCTGACAGACACAACCAAACTTTCCATACACTAAAAAAACCTAGTTATTTGTTTTATTTTAACCCCGGTATCTTCGTAATTAATTCAGTTAAATCATCATCTTATTTGCATTAGATCTACAACTTGTTAAGTTTTATAATAACATTCCATATATTTCCAGATTTCTTCTCATACAAAGCCTGTAGAGGCATAATTGACATTACTAATATGTACTTAATGACTATAAAAATAGGCTAAATGGTCACAAAAAGAATATTAATGTACCAAAAAAGGAATGTAATTTAAATAAACTCAAGAACTATGAAAATATCACTAGATATGCCTGGAATATAATAAACTCTCGCATTAAAATTAAACAAAAAAGCGAAAATCTTGCTGATAAAATCAAGTATGAGGATACTAAGATAACTATCCAAACTGAAATAGAAAATGCTTTTAATAAGTTTCATTTTTTTTTGAGACATATGCATATGAATCGTGAATTTCGAAAAGGGCTTATCTCGCAAAAACGTAATTTTCCAGGAAAAGCTAAAAACTGAATTGCTTCTGACAGATTTGAACTACGAAAATAAGAATTTTCCTAATATTCACAACCTTTGTTTGACATCTTAACCTTGCCAAATTTTTTTCTTTTCAAATAAGTATACATGGAGAAAATGGAATTTTCCGAGATGAAAACATTAATGAAGAAACTTCAACTTTATTTTTTAAAGAAAGATACAAAAAACTAAAAAAAATCCTTAAAGATCAACATTTTTTTTTGTTAATTTATTTGGAAAATAATAACAAATAAAAAGTAACTCTGCTAAAAGTCTTGTTCGATGTCAGCTCCTGCTTCTCTGTCAGTAGTCGGCCAGCTCAAAATACTATCGGAAAAGTCTTCATATTCTGCAGGTATATACTGCCTCAACTTTTTCAAGTCAGACATTTTTAAGTTATTTATTGGCAGGTTTGAGGAGTAGCATAGAAAGTCTTCAATAGTAGGAAGATTAGCACAAATACCTTTAGTTTTTGAAAGGCTAAAAGTTTCAGTATTAATTTCGCTGTCAATGAAGGGGCGCCATAAAACTTCTCCAGGCTTTTCTGGATTAAAGTCAAATTCATAAAAAGTTGAAACTTGAAAAGATACTTTGTTTTCTTTAGCAACTTTTTTCCATAGCATCTTTCTGATAACGGTTTTGCTTTAAAGTGTACTTTGCACCATGCCTTGAAATCAATGATATCGGTATAAGTTATCGTTTTTACACAGAATTTGTCTGTTTTAGTGCCACTGAGTATTAAATTCGTATACTGCTCGTGAGTAAATAAACGATCTTCTCTTCTAATTTTACGCTTTATGGTTGCAAAATCTCTATCGCAGTCATTAAAGAGGTCATTCCTCTTTGGGGAAAATAAAGAAAAATTTTTAAATTTCGAGTAAGTGACAAAGCGATAAGATATTTTATTATGGTATTATTTTTATTCTGCCCAGGACATCCGTCGCAGAATAAATGTAATTCTGTAATATTTCCAGGAACATTTTTACATATAAAGTCATTTAAAAACGAAGCTACTTCGTTTGGTCCCTTCAACGCTTGGCCCTCGTGATAGGAATACAAAGTTGCCTTCCCCGTTTTCATATTATGTACGCAGAATTCGTATACCCAAAGTTGGCGGTAATAGAACACTTCTTGAACTGGAAGTACTGGCAGTGGTAGATTCTGCATATAATAGAAAGACAATCCGAAAATGGTACTGCCGTTCTCGTTACATTTTTCTATAATAGCTTTGGCTTTATTAAAAAACTTCGATGCCCGACGCTTATGTATGATTAGCTCCGCACTGGCGACCCTCTTGGCATTATCGTTTAAATGGGGATTCTTCAGTTTAACGCTAATTTCTTCACATTTTGAGCGCACATCAATTTGTGGCCTACCAAATGCCAAGTCAAAATTTACATTGAAATAATTTCTAAAAAACTGATAATTTACTTTGCTTTCTGGATATTTTGCCGAAAATCTCTGATGCAATATTGTCACATTCAAAACAGATGATAAGTATTTTTCTACAAAGTTATTTGAATAGTAAATTTCTTTAACAGGAATTGACTCGATAAAGTTGTGAATTAAAGCACATGTTTCTGTGGGCATTACATTGCTTCTAGACCCGGCAAATTTTCCTCGCATATCGTGGGGGCTTTTATTTGCAATTTTTAGTAGTCGAATTCTCTTTATTCTCTTGTCGGTAACACCATGCAAGTTTAGAAAGGCTACTTTACATACTTCTTTTCTATTTCCATCTGCTTCGATAAAATACTTATAAGAGTAACTCTTTGGCTTACTAATTTTATCTTCTTGACGTTCAGAAGTATCCTTCACAGGGAACGCCTCCATCAATCCTTGAATATATATGTCCTGTTCATCTTAACCATTTATGCGATTCAATATTGCTTTTTTGGCATCATCGAAAAGATCGAAACATTTTCGAATGCACCTACAAAGATAAAACTATTTTTTCACAAAACCATTTTTGTATATATTATATATAATATCTACCTACTATACCCTATTTCAGAAGTGTGTAGAGCAATAAAACCTCATTAGGTATGCAAAAGTGGTACCTGGTGATCCACCAATATTTTATGCCACTACCTTAGTTGGGTATTAGTTTCAATGTAAAATTCTTTCTTTTCGTTGATTGCAGGTAGTGCCACCCGGTTTTGGGTCAATTTATGAGTTTTGCCCATTGTTACCCACTGATAAACATTAAAAACGGTTCGCCAAAGGCGTGCAACTGGGACTTGTTTTTTACCTTATAATTAATGTACTTAAATGCTATTTTATTTTAGAAAGTTACTTTTGTTTAAATGGAATAATATATTTTTTTCACAAATTTATTGAACATAATATGTAGAGTAAAACAGTTGAAAATGTCACTTTTGGATCTGGCACTTTTTGAACAGTGTATAACAAATTTAAATTATAATAGATTGTAGTCTTCTTCGTCATCTGACGAACTGTCATCACCTCTTGACATTATAATTAAAGGATCGACTGTCTGATCGATGAGGTTGTCACGATCCCACATTTTGTCCTCTTGCTTAATTACATGCTGGACTGCTTTTCGCCAATTCTCTGGTGTCGCTTCCGTAATGGCTTAATCAAACAGTAGCTTAACATCTTTCATTTTAAAAGTCGTGTTTTATCTTGCTACAAATCCTTTTACCTGCGCCCATATCAGTTCTATAGGATTTAGTTCGCAATGATATGGCGGTAAGCGCAGTACAGTTATATTATATTTTTCGGCTATATCTTCCACGGCGTATTTCATGAAACGAGTTTTGTGTAAGTTTGCTATTGCCAGCAGTTCTTTTTTTATCAAATTTGCTTCAAACGCAATACCTTTTGCAGTCAGCCAATCGATAATTTCTTGCTTTCTCCAACTTGAAGTTGGCGTCTTCTCTATTCGCCGTGAATGATAGCTTGCGTTATCCATAACCACCACCGAATTAGCCGGAAGAAATTTTATCATTTCACCAAAATAGTCCTCGAAAACGTCTGAGTTCATGTCTTCATGGTAATCTCCTGTGCGAGTCGACTCAAAGGTTAGCAGACCTTCTTTTAAAAATCCCTCTTCGCTTCCAATATGTGTGATTATAAGTCTTTTTCCTTTTCCCGAAGGTACTTTAATACCCGTAGACAGGCCTTCTATGAAAGCTTGGCGAGCACTGGTTATATTTTTGTCTTGCCACATTTTTTGGACTATATAACCTTCGTTAATCCACGTCTCATCAAGATAAAAAACTTTCTTTTGCTCCCTGCGGTACTGCTTGATACTTCTCAAGTATTGTCGTCTCCAACAAACAATTTCGTCGCTCTCCAGTAAAAGTGCTTTGCGGTTATGCTTTTCCCAGGCAAAATCCATATTTTTTAAAGTTTTCCATAAAAGTTTTCTACTTATCAACGGAATACTGTCATCTCGGCCAAGCTCCATTAAAATTTTGTCTAGGGTGGGTATTTCCTTTTTAAAATAAAAAGAGTGAACTTTTCTTCGAATTATACATTTAGCATTTTCATCAAGGACTTTTGTAGGTCGTCCTGGCTTTTGCTTGGGAGATTCCACTTGACCTGCTACTTTTCTTTCCCGCAACAATTTGAAAATGGTGGACTTTCCAATTCCACTCATTCGAGAACATTTTTCAACAATTTCTTGCACAGTAAAACTAGGGTAATCGTGTTTTATGCAATCATGTACATTTAAAATAATAACTTTTTCACTCAGAAGTGGAGAATTTTTAGTACATCTTTTCGTTGGACTGAATACCTCCATTTTTTAAATATTGGGATAATAATATTGTGACTACACTACAGCGTAGCAGTGACTACTAACGTTTAAAATATGATTTAAAAGTATTTATAGTCTGTATATATTACCTGACCCCATTTTTGCATGTTACAAAGCGTTAAAAGATAGGTACCTATACAAAAGGATTAAAAGTATTTATTTAGTATTTAATCTCTTTCAAAATAAAGGCATTTAATCCGTGAAAATTAAATTCATAAATATTATAAGTACCTGCGCCTATGAACTACCACGAAATGTAGCCAAACAGAACGGAATTCCCCAGTTTATTGCTCTATACACTTCTGAAATAGAGTATAAATAAATAACATTATTTATTTACCTCTATCCACATCTCCTATTATTTTTTAATTATGTAATAGAACATAGGCCCAGATTTCCTACAAGAAAAATTTTTACCCAGGTGGTTTGTGTGTACCAGTCCCTTAACTTTGGCTTTTTTGATAATTACATTTTTATACATTTCACTATTTCTTACACTTTCTTTCTCCTTGCTTCTTTTTCTCTACTCCTGTATCTGCCTCGTCCGAACTACTAGACTTACTCATTGTTTAGAAAAAAACTACTAACCTTGAACAAAACAGTACCCAAAATATGTGATTGTTTACTAATTCAAATGACAAACTTGACGTACACCAAGCAACTGTCGTAAAGCGACTGAAACAAGCAAACTTTACGATGCCTATACTCCAATAAAATTCACATCTTATAAAAATAAGAAATCCCCTTTTTACGAAAAGGACCCATCTCAGCAAGATGAGTCCTTTTCGAAATTTTGTTTTAAAACCACGAGTTCGTATTTGTAAGAACAAAATCAGATATGAGCCCTTTTCCTTCATAAAATGTTGGCCTACTATTGAACCTGAAAAATTTGCGGAAAAGTCAAATTTGATCAAAATCTGAGTTGAGTCCTTTTCGAAATTCACGATTCATATATTATAAACTTGGTTTTTCCAGAACCAATGACAGATCCTGTAGTTTATATTCTTTTGAAATGAGTGACTGACAAGAAGTCTTATGGAGTTGAAGAGAACATGGCACTTCTCCTATAAAGGACTGTATAGAAAATATCCTCACTCCATTTACTTGATAAACCTGTCATTTGAACATGGATATTTTCCAGCTGAACTTAAAAAAGTGTTAGTAGTTATTGCAAGTATTTTGCTATAAAGTTGGTGGCCTAAGAACTAAAATTAATGAATTAATTAAAGTTGTTTTATGCTCGCACTATGATATTTTGATATTTGTTGAGAGTTGGCTCTCTGATGACTACTCCGATGCTGAACTGTCTGTAAAGTGATCGTTCACCTTCTTCTAGCAGCAAAAGTCGCGGAGGAGGAATTTTGATATATATCAAGGATGTTATTGATTCAGGTGTATGATTCAGTCGAACAATTATATATATTATGTAGAATTGGTAGTATTAGCTTTATAATTGGGGGAGTTTATATTCCCCCAAATTCTGCAATTAACTTATATGAAAGTCACTGCCATACTGTTGACATTCTCAGGCAAGAATATTCAAGCTGTGATTTTTATATTTTTGGTGATTTTAATGTACCTGATTCAAGTTGGGGGAATGACGACAATGGTGTGGTGGTGACTTGTCCTTTAAACTCGGCGGGTCTAGTTTTAGGTCAGCATTATGCTTGTTTGAGTTTTTATCAGAATATTACAATTCCAAATGATAGGCTTGTTTATTTAGATCTAATTTTTTCAAGCAAGCAAACTCTTGCTGTAATGGAAGCAGTTGATTGTCTTTTTGAGGGGTCATTAAATCACAAAGGGTATAATTTTGAAATTGATTTTAGTTGTGAAACTCAGTCGAATTTAAACTATGTAGAGTTTTATTATGATTTTAAAATGGGTGATTATATTGGTATTAATAATTACTTATGTGGAATTAATTGGGACTTGGTTTTAAGCTCAGCAGACATTAATATAGCAGTCTCACATTTTTATCATATACTGGATATGGCTATAGCACTTTTTGTTCCCCTAAAGAGATACAAAACTTCAAAGTTTCCTAGTTGGTTTTCAGCTGAATTAAGATATTTAGTTAGGCAAAAGAAAATTGCACACAAATGCTACAGGGTCAGTCATAATGTGGCAGATTATATTACTTTTTCAAACATTAGGGCTAGATGTAAAACTTTGACTGATATTTGTTATGATAATTATATTTTAAACTTAGACCAACTACTCTACACTAACCCTAAAAGTTTTTGGTATAACATAAACAACAAAAGATCAATTAATAAACTTCCTAATTTAATGTATTATAATGATAATGAGTTCGTTGGCTGTGAACAGATAGCTGAAGGTTTTGCCTAGTTTTTTTCAACAGTCTATAGTCCTATTAATAATATAAACAATAATGGTGCTTTTATCAATCAGCAAGCAAAGTTAAATATGACCGCCTGTTTTGAGAACAGTGACTTCCTTTTATTTGCTGATGATTTGAAGTTTTTTAGAGAGATTTTATCAATACTTGATCAGATTTTGTTGCAAAGTGATTTGGATAGATTGAATGAGTGGTGTGCTAACAACAATTTGTTTTTGAATGTAAGCAAATGCAATTATATAAGTTTTCTCAAGCGAACTAAAAAGATTGTCACTTCATATAACATTCAAGGAAGTACACTTCAATATTGCAGCATAGTTAAAGATCTTGGTATCTCGTTTGATGTTCATTTAAACTTTAATGCACACATAAACAATATTGTTCTCAAATCCTCTAAGAATCTGGGTTTTGTACCAAGGAACGTAAAGAATTTTCTATAGAGACCTGTAAGAGGTTATACATGTCATTGGTTGTTTCATCGCTGGAATATGGCTCAGTGATATGGTCGCCCTTTTACATGAATAATTGCTTGTCCTTGGAAAGAGTTCAGAACAAATTTATTAGGTTTTGTCTCTATAAACTTCGAATAAGAATTCCGGATGATCATGTTTATGATATTGTTTTAGAAATGCTTGATATGAAGACATTGAGACAAAGACGGATATATGCAGATTTAATTTTTTTGTATAAATTATTGAATAGTCAGATAATTTGTCCAGAACTTCTGATGACAATACAATTTAATATTCCATCTAGGAATTTAAGGCAGTATCATGTCTTTTCATTACCATTTCATAGTGCCAATTATGCATTACATGCTCCTATTGAAAGAACTCTAAGAATTGTCAATACTAGGGAGGTTGAAATTTTGGGCATTTTCTTATCTAGATTTAAGAGTCAAATAAGAGAAATTGTTTAATTTTTTTTTTAGTGCAATACTGAATATTATACTTTAGTAGAGTATGTTTTTAGTATTTTTCGAATTCTGTTATATTGATTTAAGTTATAAAACTATTTTCGGTATTTTACATTTACAGGTAGGCTTTATTACTGCTTAATAGTTAGTATTTTACTGTTAAGTATGGTTAGGTTCAATTGATTTTGTATTTAATTTACTGTTGTAATGAGGTTGATCCCATAAAATAAAATAAAAAAAAAATAAATAAATAAAAAAATAAAATAAAATATTTGAGAGGTCATTTCGAAAAAGACTGATTAGTTTTCTAGACCATAATAAAATTTGAATTGGAATCCAATTTGGATTTTATGAATTGATCAACTGAAGATGCCATAATATCTTCTTACCTACATATTCTTGAAAGCTTTACATAAAATTGAAACCACTAGGTATATTTCTTGACTTTAAAAAAATTTACCATCCTATGGCATGATTCTAATATTTCTTTATATTAGTTTTAATTTGTTGCAAAATATACTTTATAAATTCTTTAAGACGTCCTGCCTATAACATTTATTGCAGGGGTGCAAGATTACATTGGACTTTATTCAAGGATCATTTTTCTTTATACCTACAGACTTGGTGGAGCTTAAACAGGTATTAACTTCTATAAAAAACAAAAACTCAGCCGGGGAGGAGGTAATCCCAATTCATAAGACGGGCAGCCTCGCTGAACCATCAAACTTTAGACTAATATCCCTTCTGTCCATACATTCAAAGATTATTGAAAAATTGGTTAAAAAACGTGTGATGTCTTATTTAAAATCAAAGATTATTCTTAGTGGTTCTAAGTTTGGCTTTCAAGAAAATAAAAACACAAATGATGCAATGTTTAACTTTATGAATGATATCTACTGTCAGATTAACGGTGGTGGAGTTTCCGCTGCTGTGTTTTGTGACTTGTCGAAAGCCTTCGACTGCGTCAGTCACGAGGTTCTGCTGCGGAAGCTCTTCCACTATGGTTTTAGGGGCTTAGCGGCGAGTTGGTTTTGTTCATATCTAAAGGGTCGTCGTCAGAGAGTGTGTGTGGGGTCGGAGTATTCTGAATATCAATCTGTTGCCTGGGGAGTACCTCAAGGGTCGGTACTGGGACCAATACTTTTTCTCCTATATATATTAATGACCTCGTCCGACTTAATATCCAGGGAAAATTCACGCTTTTTGCTGACGACACCACCGTTCTCTGGCATGGGTATGATACTGAGTCTTTGAGAATAGCCATGTTGGCTGATCTTCAACTTATATATGAGTGGTTCAGGGCAAATTTACTATCATTAAATCCACAGAAGACCAAACTAATTTGTTTTACAAATAACCATAGTCTTGATAATATTCTTATTGCTAACTGCCCTGTCCCGCCTTATTCTAACAATAAGTTTTTGGGTCTGGTGATTGACAAGGAACTTAAGTTTGAGAACTATATACGGAGTCTCAGCAATAGGGTTTCTGCAGGTTGTTTTGCTGTTAGGGTGACCTGTCGGGAGCTTGGCATGGGGATTGGGAGAGCCGTGTACTTTTCCCTGATTGAGTCCCATCTCAGGTATGGTGTCTGCTTTTGGGGTAGTGCAAGCAACTATCTTCTACAGATGTTGTTTGTTCTACAGAAACGTGCTATGCGTTATATATGCGGGATATCACCTAGGGAATCATGCCGACCATATTTTATCAGGGAGGGCATTCTTACAATCTACTGCCTATACATACAGGAGGTGGCATGCCTTATTTTCTCCCATCAATACAGGTTTGTCCTACAGAATCCATGATATATCACTCGCCAGCGGAATAATTTGCGGCTTCCCATTCCAACATCTGCCTTGGTAAAGAGATCAATTTTTTATGAAGGTATAAAAATCTTTAACCACCTACCAGGAGACATTAGAGAGGCAAAATCTCTCATCAAATTTAAGTTTCTCTTGAGGAGATTTCTGAGTGGTCGAGCTTATTACTCTGTGGCTGAATATTTCAACTAAGAAAATCTCATCCATTTTTCACAAAGAGACCGACGTATACAACAGACGAAAAACAATGAAAAACACAATACTATATGTTTATGTATATTAGTTAAAATATATATAGTATGTTTATTTACTGTTTTGCCAACGTCAGTGGCTTTTTAAGGCCTGATGATGCTCTGAATAGAGCGAAACACGTGTAGCTTTAAGTAAATGTTGTGAGACCGTGACTTTGTGTTTTTCATTGTTTTTCGTCTGTTGAATATTTCAACGACAATCAGATTTTAATTAATTAAGGGAGACCTAGCTCTTTTCCTAACCTGTTTGTTTTAAATGTTTTCTTTTTTTATCCCTAGATGTTGAACTGTGCTTAGTTAAGAAAAGTTAGATATAGTTGATTTTATTAATTAAAAAAAAAAAATGTAAATTTTAATTGTTTAACTTTGTTTCGTCATTGTAACTTGTATTTTTAAATATAATTTTAACCTTGTAACTCTGTCTCTTTAGGATTAGGTGAAGCTTTGTTTATAACAATTTTTTGTTCAAACAATAAAGCATATTTGAATTTGAATTATGTTAATTTCTATCGGTCTGCTTACCCAGATACTCGAGGTGAAGTCTAGCGGGTATAAAACAATACGGTTTTCTAATAAATGTTAAAAAATTACAATAAAAATATTCAAATTTGAGTATTTTTCTTGACATAAACTCCAAAATATGACGTTTTAAAGTGGCAGCTGTTCATGTTCGTTCCGGACATTTAAATTATGTTTGCTTTAGGCCAAAATCATACTGACATATAAAATAGCGTCTGTCAGATCTGACAGCTGTCATTGTCAATTCCGTGTAAAAGATTCATAGAGGGTTTTGAAGGAAAAGCTTTATTTTAACCGATTCCAAGCGGTCTATCGGTAATTACCGTTCCAAAATGGTATTAACCAAACACGTCCAAGCGGTTATGGTTATAACCGCTTGAGATACGTGACGTCACCAATTAGCCCTTTATACGTCATCAATTTGGAACAGTAATTACCCACGTCCGGAGCTGTTTTCTAAACGTCAAATGTCAAAGATATTGAAATAAGTGCGGGAAAAAATAAAAACAGACAACAAATTATTTCCTTTTTAAAAATGACACAAAATTTATTATGGCTAATAATAAGTTTTCTTTTTTGATATTTATGCTTAAGAACTAATTACATATAATATTACTGGCGTCTGCGGTATTATTTAAAAACAAACAAAATGATGATAGTGACAGCTGACAAATTACGAAGTTACTTCAACCAAACACGTCCAAGCGGACACGATTGGTTATGTTATAAAGGGACTGTTCAAGGTGAATCAAGGGCTTAACCGCGATTAAAACCGATAGATCGCTTGGAATCGGCTTTTGTTTATGTTAAAAGTGACAATTACCAAGTTTATACGGCCAATTAAACCACTTTAGCGGCTCATCCACTAATTTAAATCGATTTAAGCTAAACCGGTTTACGATCGCTAAAGCGGCGAATTATGTTAAATCACTTTAAGGTGCTCGTATAAACTTGGTAAATGACGAAGTGTCAATTATTACTAAATTGTCAAAAAAGTAACATCTTTGACTATATCCTTCTTTGTCTAACACATTACATTTGCTCATAAGCTTCGTTTTTTTAATAAAAAAAGGAAAAGACTATTTTAAAAAAAGAAATTGATGAAATTGACTTGCTTAGGAGTAAAATGTCAATCGTCCAGAAATTTACACATTTCACTATATCCTTCTTTGTTTTACACACTGCTTATGACAATACGCTTCATTTTTTAAATAAAAAAAAGTTTATATAAAAGAATGAGAACATTTATTAATTATTTTTGAATAATTTACTTTTATATAACCGCAGAAAAAAATAAGAAAATAATTTTTTAATATTCGATTTTTTTTTTGAGTATTTATCTGGAAATATTCGAAATCTATTAACTATTCAAACTTAATAGATGGAAATAATAAATTAAAACAAACATTACATGACGGTGCATAATTACATAATAATAATCCTAATAAATAATAAATTATTTTCATTTAATACCGCTTAATATTCATTTAAGTACGTCCGCCCTACATTTAATTTCCTTATTATAAATTAATTTTCCCATAAACATTTTCCTGTACTTTCAAAGTCTCCTGAAGACACTTTACCGCTTTAAAACTTCCTTAATAAACACTAAAGTCATTAAAATTAACAGCGTATTTACTTTTAAAGCCAATATTAACATAGATTGGGTTAAAACTTAAAAAAATGAGAGCGAAGAGCTATTTTTTACAGGCCAAGAGTGAATTCAAAGCTTTAACTAGTCATGCTATGACAGTTTTTACACCTAAGAGCTTATTCAAATACGAAATGGAAGGTAAGCACTATAGAAATTGGAATTTCCCGCCAGTAAAGAGAAGAGCGGAGTCCAGTACAGTTTATATTTAGTAAGTTAAACAAAATTTAAGCTGAAAATGTGAAATCTGTCACATTTGACGTGAACTTTTACGTCACTTTTACACAAAAAACCCGAAATCTAATCCAATAAATTCAACCAAAAAATTGATCCGTTATTGAGTTCCCAAATATTGAGTATTTATTTGTAACAAATTCAAATTTACCGCCACTGTCCACGCATGTCAATTGTCAATGCGCCCAAGGCCTTCTTAGAAACGTCAAAATCGGACATTTTTAAACGACTTTTTTCCGTTACAAATCGAAGACATACAGGCAAATAATTAAAAAACTGGCTATATTCAGGAAACACTGCCCATGTTTTTTTTTACTCATTTTTATTTTAGATACAAACTACGAACTGTCACCATGTCTCCACTTCTTCGTCCTGGAATACCTGTGCTATTACGACGTGGTAATCGCCTGTTTCTATTGGGCCATATTCGTCAACGTGTGCCTATGTTGTGCCGAAATATTCCTCATGTTCACCAAGAATATCGTCGTAGCCGAGCACGCCTTCATTTTGTGTTTCCAAATAATGGTAAATTATAGCAAATGCTCACTTTGATAGGGGACATGTTCTGAATTTCACCACCAATTAAAATTACTAAGTCAATCGAACTTACCTGACTTTTGATTGGAATTATATGCTCTTGCACTTGGTCCTATAGATCATTGAACTATATCGAATTGTAGTATGCAAGTTCTATTGTTCAAGTAGTTAATTCCGTCAAAATCCTCTAACCGATTTTCAGAACTCTTGACTCAAGTTATTAACTTACTTGTCATTGGTGGTTCATTTTTTTTTTCTGAAAAACTACCCTTAAAAACACATTGCCAACCATAAGATCTACAACTTTTCTATGCATGCCGATAGTCTATGCTAAGTAGTTTTAGCTTTAAAAGGTTTTTATTGATTTTCTCGAAACGCGGATTTTGGACATGTATGGTTTTCGAACTCACCGATTCAATTGTTTTTTTAACTTTATCAATTTATTTTGGACTACTTGAAACAAAAAAACATAATTTAATGTATCAAAGTGAAAATAAAAAGGCAGCTATTCTGCGGCTCGACTTTTCTCTTCCTTGAATTTGGTTTAAACTATTGATTTTCACACAAATGTTTTAACTTTTAATTTTATCAAACATGCACAAATTTTGATTATTGATACTCCAAAGGAAACAACTTTCTTTTGACTGCCATGTCCTGAAGAAGCCAAACGCAGAAACACCTGTGTTTTAATATTTGTTTCCCAGGGTTGTCATACAAAATTTACTAGCAATGAATTGTATTGAAATCAACCAGTGCTTTAAATTTGAATCTTGCATTCAAATGTCTCTGAATTTTTGATTATACTTGCTAGACCTTTTATGCAATCTAAAAATTATTATTAATGGTTATTATGTATGTAAGTCATAAATACAGCACATCTAAATGTTACAACGAGTCATTTTCCAAAGAGTCTCTACATAACCGACGACTGTTTAAAAAAAAAACAACTTATTCAAAAAAATAGCATTCACACTGTTCAGACTGGTGAGCTTACTTGTTTAAATCTTAACATAAGTGCAAGAGCCATATAATTAACCTGAGATCAACTTGCTCGAACCCTGGTATTGATAAACAGCATTTGTCTTTAAATAATGTTAATTTCTAGGGTGTTTTGGCCGGGAATATTATATTGCCAATCCGCAGTCAACTACTGTACTCGGAGAGGCGCTACAAGGAAATCGAGTGGTCCCTAAGGTCCCTTAAACCGAAGAAAAGGGTTATTATAAGCAAACTAGGACTCTACCAGTCACTCGCGTTCGAATTTGTCCTGATCTTGTCATTTATTGACTTTTGGGTGATATTTCCGGAAATAAACAAGACCTGCGTAATGATGGCGGCGTTCGAGTACAACAACTGGCTCCTTACTGGGGTGCTTTATTTCCTGGAGATCGGTGATGTGCTAAGTAAGAAATCTAAGAGCTGACAACCAGTTTCGATAAAACACACGAAGCAGTTTGTCAGTTCACTGGGTCAAACATGCGCGCGAGCTCTGTAAGTCGCGCACACGCAATTTTCTTTTTCCTTTTAGCGATGTGTTACTTTGTCCTGATGGTCCCGAACCTCCACACTTACTTCGCCCTCAAGGCTGAGGTGCAAATTTTCTTGCTCACCCAATACGTGAACAGCCTAAACGAATATTTAAGAACCCATAAGGGTCGGAATCAGGAGCAAATCGTAAAATTTAATTTGAGGCTAATTTATAATAGATATTGCGAAATTAAGCAGTAAGTGACCTCGTATTGTTTTTGTCGATTGACTGGTGAAAGTAGGGGGTTTCTTTAGGGTGTACGTGGATATAAGGGATGCGGTAAGCTCCGCTGGAATCAAGTACGTCTTACCGTCGTCACTTATTACCATTTTTATCGTTTACGCTGCGGTTGAAGTAAGTGTCAATTATTATGCTAAAAACTAATTCCACTTTAGTGTGCAAAAATACTTTTCTACATCAGGCGACATCTATTAATAAGTGTTTCGTAGTTGCTTAATTTACATACTCACTTTAATGTTGCCAGTTTTAAGGCAGAATATTCATTAAAACCTTACTCTGGCAGCACTGGAATCGTTTTGTAACTTTAGCTGCTAAAATTCATATGTAGAGTGTGGTATTTTATACTCAGGTGACGACTAGATAATTTTTACCCAATCAACATGAATTTCTAGGGTAATCTAAGTATCGTGACCCTCGTAATGCATTTTGTCGTCTTCAGTACTGTGTTGATAATCACCATAATATCTGGCCAGAGATACGAGGATGAGGTAGAGAAGTTCATTTCGTAAATTATAATAAATATCTTATAATTTTTTAAAATTTGTAGTGGAAACATTTCTATGAATCACTCTGTAAACTGCCTTGGTACACTTGGAGCCTGCGCAATCAAAAGTCTTACCTCATAATGATCACTGGATCTTCAAAGATCGTTCAGCTGATCATTCTTGAGACTATCGTGGTGAATTATAGTCTTTTTATTAAGGTATTGAAAGAAAAGGTAAGATATACATTGCCTTATTTAATAGGAATCTTTTAGGTTGGAAGGTTCCTGTACACTGGGGCCAACATGATCTTTAGTCTACATAGGAAGTGAATCGCACAGCATAAAAATTAATTATGATACTTAACGTTTAATAAATCCAAAGAGCATCATGTGTATCGTTTTTAATAAGGTTTTTTAATTAAAGCTAGAAAAAAATGTTGTGTCAGAGTATTTAGAATAACGCGATGGCGCAAATTGGGAACTGCGTAATGCGCATAAACTCACTTTGAGTAAAGACTGATTGATTATCAAGACGTGGTTTCACTTTCCACTAGATTTGTGAGTGAAGAGTACACATACACAAACTCTGCTGTTACCAGTTTGGAACAACCTTAAGCTTTATGTGAAACAAGAATTCAAATTCTGGAACTACTAATGTAATATTTAGAATTTGATTATCAGGAAGTCAGACGGGGGATAGTTAGCGCTCTTTTATAGTAGGAGCGCATTTTTATAGTAAATTTTCACTTTTTCCACGAATATTTTTTTAAAAAATTGAACTTTTTTAAAAAAAGTTTCACGCAAAGGAAACGTGTTTCTTTCCAAATAATTTCGTGCTAAAAGATTTTTTGTCCCTTAAGAACTTTTTGAGTCAGAGGCTATTTTGTCCGATAAGGTCTAGGATGCGCCGAATATGAGGTTATTAAATTTTGAATTCATTAGGCGACATTTTTGTACATAACTTGGAAGTTAATTAAAAGATCGTAATGAATCTTTCAGATTTATATAAAGAGATTCCTGGGGATAGATTTGAGGGTAAAAATGCACCATAGGATCAGAAGTTCGAGTAGTTAGGGCTCTTTTGGTTAGGATCTATTTTTCCCTAACTTTTATAGCAAAGTGTCCCTTTTCCTGCCAATATTTTCACGAAAAATTGTGTTTTTTTTTTTGAAGTCAGACACATAAACGAGCTTAATATGTACAGACATTATTTTAATGAATTATGCAATACTGTCAGGTGTTCGCTCTTCAACTTATACAGTGCATAAGAACATCATAAGATAATAATAGTATACATAACAGAAATACGACAGAAAGGCGCATAACCCCATTTTGAGTTACCGGTCATTGCACAACAAGGCAAAGCTTAACTTTCCACTTGACTTGTGTATGAATAGTACAAGAGGCTAAGCTTACATGCTCACTGCACTGTTGCCAAGCATTATGTTAAGTATTTTTTTCCTCTGGAAATTAAATATCTTAATATCTAGTCCATATTTTCAGACTAAAGAATGAAATAACTTATTTTTTAAGTTTAAATAAAGATATGCAGTTAAAATAAACCCATCCATCCCCTTGGACTTTTTTTGTCGAACTTAAATAGTGGTAATGTTGAATTTTTGATACTAAGATTTGCATAAGATCGTCAATTTTTGGGATTTCTTTTTGAGCCAATGGTCAACTGATCAAACGGTACTACAAAAAGGAGTACCGTAAAACGGGGCTACTTTGGCACACGGGGTAACTTTGGCAGAGCGTGCGCGCCTTTTTTTATATTAGGCTTGTTTGTCTAGTTTTAATATTCAGTGTCCGAGAGTAGTTCAGACAGGTCGGTATGTTCCGCGGCGCGAAATATGGTGCGAAATTATAGTAGGTTGCCTGGATCGAGGCCCTATAAAAACTACACGGAACAAAATTTGGCGAATGCATTGCAAGCTGTTAGGGAAGGGAGGATGTCACAAGTACGAGCTTCCAAATACCTAGAGGCACTCTTCAGAATAAGCTGTTTGCGAAACATGAGGGTCGTGTAGGTCACCCCACCATCCTTACCCAACAGGAGGAGAGGCTAATTTCTGAGACCATCAACCAGGTAGCAGATTGGGGTTTTCCCGTTACTGTTAGTGACGCCAGAGAAATCGTGCAAAAATATGTTACAAAACAAGGCAGAAATATTCCTGGATGGCCCAACAATGGACCAGGACCCGACTTTATTGAAAAATTTATTACCAGAAATAATATTAGCATTCGATTGGCATCTAATATTAAGCGTGCACGTGCTTCGGTTGGGCGCGCCGATATAATGGAGTTTTTCGATAACATTAAACCTGTTCTGGAGTCCATTTCTATGAGTTTAACTATGATGAGACTAATTTCACAGACGATCCCGGGGCCAAATAAGTTTTAGTTCGTAGGGGTACTAAAAGGGTTGAAGAACATTCGCGTTCAGCAATAAGTGTAATGGTCTGCGGAAGCGCAAATGGAATCCTACTACCATCAATGGTAGTCTATAAAGCCAACAACATTTACGAAAATTGGACTGTTTGTGGTTCTCTAGGGGCAGTTTATAATAACAGCAGCAGTGGATGGTTCGATATGAATCTCTTTGAGGGATGGTTTTTTAAACTGTTGCTGCCCCACGTCAAAGAAAATTGTAATCGTGAATCAGTTGTTCTTTTAGGTGATAACCTAGCCTCACATTTTTCTCCAACCGTGGTAAAGGCTGCTAAAGAAAATAATATTTATATGGCTCCTTTACCCCCAAATTCAACTCACTTTATGCAGCCTTTGGACGTGGCTTTCTTTGCTCCCATGAAAAAGAAATAGAGGGCTATTTTAGACGATTAGAGAAAGACCAGTCGCGTAAAAGGCACTCTGCCTAAAGAACACTTTCCGAATCTTCTGGATCGCTTGTGGAGATCTCTACGGGAAAGAGTAGAAGACAATTTAAAATCCGGATTGCGTGCCACCGGAATTTGTCCATATGATCCGCAGCAGCCTTTATCCAAATTGCCAAAAACTCCAATTGATGCATCTACGAGTGATATTTTGAATGATAGTTTATTGGAGTTTCTTCAGGAGACACGTGGACAATCAAGCACTAACCCTAAACGAAAGCGAGGACGAAAAATTATTCCCGGCAAAGAAGTCGATTGTGAAGAAACTAAAGAGGAGCAAGACAAGGAAAAACTAATTGAAAATGAAAATAATGACAAAAAGAAGATTGCGGGAAACAGGAAAGGCAAAGGAAAAGCAAAAATTTTTTAAAAATCGACATTAAAAGATGTCAATCAACCATCATCCTCAAGTACCCACAATGAAGACGAATGCGGAATTTGTGCTGCTTATTGGTCTGGTTATACTGGACCAAACTGGATTCTATGCAATGGTTGTTTTAAATGGATCTGTGGTATTTGTAACGAGGGATCCAACTAAAAATATTATACCTGTGAGGCATGTGAAGATGATTAGTATTTATGTTATTTTGATTTAGTTCCTTTCTTTTACTGTGCCAAATATTAGAAAAATATTTTTTGTTAGTTTTTAAGTGTTTTGTTTATTTTGTTTAAGAATATAGAAATTTCATTAAAAATAATGAATGTTTTATTTAAAAACAAAAAAAAAAGCCTAAATTGGCGCCAAAGGAACCCCAGGATGGGCCTACATTATGTTTATTAACATTTCCGTCTGGGTGCCAATGTAACCCTAAACTCGGGGGGCTACTTTGGCACCCATCTTTTTAATTTTTTTTTCGAAAACGGTTTATTGTAAAAACCCTATTTTAAGGCAGATTACAAGTTGACCCGTATTGTTACTCTCACTTGATTTTTTTCAAGTTGATTCGATTATAAATGCAGCGCCTAGAATCAAAAATGCCTCAAAACCTGCACAAAGTAGCCCCGTTTTACGGTATATCATATCAAGAAAACCGTGCCAAATGTGACGAAATGTTAAACCTTTGCGAGCCAATACTAGGAGAGACGTCACGGGCTAATACTCTAAAAATAAAAAAATAAACGAAATTTAATTTACTGTTTACTTCTTTTAACAATTTTAGGCGGTATTCTGCCCGCATCAAAATCCTTGAACAGCTTCACAGTGGGCTTATAGAGCATATGCGAGGCATTCTTGGCGAAAATAAAGTCCAAATGCACAAAACTTGGCCCCAATTCTTCCTCGTATATCACGTTCGATAAAATGCCTATGAGTTCTTGATTGTCCTAAAAAAAAAATTAAAAACCGCTCTTTTGAGTCTAATAGAAATTTACCTCTGGAACGCTCAAAGAATCAGTAGCTCCATAGAAAAAAGCATTGGGAACAGTCGTTGCAGTCAAATTATAACGTGGGGGTACTGCCCTTCCGTACACCGCCAAATTCGTTTGCTTACCATAGTCATATTTACGAAAATCCCCTGTAAATAGCATAAATTTATTAACAAGATATGGGTGGCTATAAAGCTTACCTCTATTCACATTATCCATATAATGTGTGGCCTGTTTTACTGATAGGCGGGGAAAGACACTGGTAGCTAATTCCACTATATCCTAAAAATATTATTATATTATTTTATAGAGTAGATCTTTCATAAATCATACTTACATCTTCCATAAGGGTGGACAAATTGGAGCCAAAGGACGAGAGGGCCACCTTGCAAAGTCTAAACCATTTAGGGTCGGCGCACATTTTCCTAACCAAATCGCTCAATACTGAGTAAAACACTGGAGGGGTTAACTCAGTAACGCCCATAGCACCATATAAGTTCTAAAACAAGACGATGAGTTAAGCATTTGATTGATTTTTCATCTGTGTCACCTTGAAGAGATTGCTAAGTTGGCACAAAACTTGCAGAAAAGGATAATCCACTTCTTTTAAAAGTACTGCCGCGGCATAGTTGACGTTCAGTTTAATTTTTTCATTATATTCGGGTTTTTCGGAGATCAGTGCGTACAACTGGGGTCCGCCAGACGAATATCCTACATGGAAGATCTTCTTTTGTTGGGTTACGTTTAAAATGTGGTCTATGCTTGCTGGTAAGTCATAAAGGCCAACCTCGTGGAAACTAAAAGTTGTAATATAACTCATTTTGACCTAAAGTAAGGTAAGTTAATTGTAAAAATGCTGAAAATATTTTGTTCTGCATAAGGAAAAAATTACAGTTAAATCTATTTGTGAGGAAATTTATAGGCAAGTTGAGGGACAAGAATAGTCTTACCTATCTGGCATGTATTAAACAAGAAATGTATTTTAAAAAAATATAGAAAATACTTTCAATTAATTTAATGTTTTTTAGAGCATTTTTTTATCCAGGCTTTTAAAAAATAATTTTTATTTTATTCCAGGCATTTATTGACGTAATTTTTTAGATCTTTGAGGATTCACTGAAAAATTTTTACTTTTCCTCCAGATTTTTTGGGTCGTTTTAGATTGCTGCAAGCTGCTTTTGATCCGGATTACTTTTGTATAACTGAAATAGTGGTAATGTTGGTTTTTTGATATTAAGAGCCATTCTCTTAAGATCGTCAATTTATGGAAGTTTTTAAAATCAAAATGAACCCATTGGCATGATAGTTTTTCACATTTTTTAGATCTAGAATAATGGTTTTGTATTGATAGGATGTGATTCATCATTCAACTTTTCCTAATGGTTTAAAACATAATGTAAAATCCATTTACTTGTATTTATGTTAAGCATTTTTATATATATAAATAACTTGTAGAAACTTAAATGAATTCTATTTGTTAGTATTCTCCACTCTTTATATTCTTCCCTGAGAATTTTATTTCAGACATTTGGAATCACTTTTTATAAAGAGGTTGATTTACAAAAATGCCAGACCGAGAGATACGTCATGCGCCATCTCGTTCTATAAACACACAAATACAAATTCTACCCCCAACCCTACCATAAATCCTACCTCCAATTCCAATATTCAGGATCGTTATTCCAGTCCCATTTGATATGTTTCCTAGGATTTTGACACTCGGTCCCTCTGGAACAGAACAGCCACACGTCGAATCCCCTGTCGGCAAAGTAGTAGGCTGCCGAGTATTTTTTACCCAATGTGACGAAATTCGCCGGGGAACCCCCAGAGCTATGTACCAGTAAGATGGCGCTTTTATTGGTCGGTTCGTTTTCGGATTTTTTCAAACCGTGTGGGATGCGGTACATGTTTAAGATGTAGCCGTCTTCGGTGGTGACGGGGTGGATTTCGAGTGGGTAACCGTGACGCTTAACACGTTGTTCCTATAATCGATCACATAAGGGTTTTTAATGGTAGTAACATTGGATTAGGGTAGTCTAAATCGATGGCTTAACTACAATACCCCATATCTGACAATTTTGAGATTTTTATTGCATTAGGTTTATTGGTTTGTATAGAACGTTGTGTCAAAACCCTGTATCGTACAAAAATTAAGGAAGTCTTAGAAATTGCTTTTACTTATTATCTCGTATTGGCTGTCAGATGACTTGTGCATAAAAATAACCCGTATCTTTCTGGTATCTGTATAAATTTTAATTAACTTAGGATATTAACAATAATTGATAAAAAGGGCTAATATTGTGACGTCTTACTATAAGGGGTAATGACTTTTTGTTTTGTACAGATTTGCATACTAACTTTTAGTAGATACCGGCTATTATTCATAAGCCTGTGATATCAAAATTTAAAGTCTTATGAGTACAAATATTTTAAAGAGTGATCAGGGGGCTTGTCCACAACAAACTGTGTAAGAAATAGACAATTTGAAGAACATGTATCTCGATAATAAGAGATTTGTAACCCCTATATCTATTTTATCCACTTTTTTTTTGTTTTGACTTCCTCTATCATCCACTAAAGTATTGTGTGAAAGTGCCACAGATGGGAGCCCAGTACCGATAGAAGGAGATTTTTGAAATACTACTGATTGGCATGATACTGAAAATAACTTACTTTCGCTGAGCAACATTCAACAGGAAAAATTTCCAGAAGTCCACATGAGCACCTTGTAAAAACAAATAAAGTAATAGAAAGTACTAATTGAGATACTTCCTATTTAGAGCAAACTTGTTTATTGGAAACAAACAACTTACAACTTAATTCCAATGACGACTATATCATTGAAGAAGATCCTACTTTTCCAATAAAACTGGTAACAATGAAGAAAAAATAGACATTTAGAGGCGCTTAGCTGAAGAAATTAGAGTAAGACGAATAAAGAGATAAAGGTGATGTGGAAAACTGTAACAGACAGACAACAAAATCTAGAAGAATGCATGGATTGGAATACGTTGGTTTCCAAAGAAATAAAGATCGCAACTATCCTATGGAATAAAGCAACCAGAGACAGGAGTATATATCATTAGCATGCACGAAGTCTACAAAGCATTTCTGTGGGACGTTCTCGGAGGAAAAGAGGAATCTTATCGTCGGTCATCTCACGAAGTGGCGTATCTAACAAAATTTTCAGAAAATAGTTAAGCCGGCAAAACGAGTTGCTTTGGAACTCACTTTGATCTTACGAAGCGGCGTATCTGTAACTGTTATGCCAATAGTGCAAATGTATATTGCATTTTTGGTGTATCTTACAAAATACCCGTACGATATCGCACGAAAAGTCGAATAGTAAGATACGCCTATTCGTGTGAACACTGGTATTGACGATAGCGGCGTATCTACTATTATTAACCTGTTGGATCTCGTTCGGAGACGGTACACGGTCTGTGCACACTGTAAGGAAAAGAGTGATCACATCGATAGATTTCCCAAGATGGAATCACATTGTCGTGCTAGCACGACCAAGATGTACTTGCATCTAGATTTGAATCTAAGGAGAATGCATGGTATGTATCTAGATAAATTACAGAAAATTGGAAGGATGGAAAAAATTTTTTTATACCTATAGAAGAGTTTTTAAGACTAAAAATTTATCTTTTCACTCACCAAAAAAAGATTTGTCTTCTCTTTGCGTATCCTATAGGGAAGGCGAAGAAAGCGTTAAAGAGAAACTAAAAACTCGCTACGATATTCATATTGCCGAAAAAACAAGGGTTCGTTTACTGAAATCCCAGTGTAAAAAAAAGCCATAGAAGATTCATCCAGTGTGTGTGGTGTTTTTGACTTACAACAGGTGATTTATGTGCCAATTTCCAATGAAAGCGCCATTTTTTATAAAAGTCGTTTGGCTACATACAATTTTACGTTTTATAACATAGCAACGAAAGAGTGCTTTTGTTTCGTGTGGAACGAAGCAGTCAGTAAGCGTGGTTCTTCTGAAATAACATCCTGCGTATCACAAGTTCTGGAATATTATAGTATGAAAGGTATTCGGAATTTTTATTTGTACGCAGACGGATGTTACGGCCAAAACAAGAATTCCATCGTCGCTTCTATGCTGATTCATTCCATAAGCAAATTTCCCACAATAGAGGAAATCTCTTTACGTTTTTTTGAAACAAATCATGGGCAGAGCGAAGGAGATTCAGCCCACAGTGTTATCAACAGAGCTATTTCCAAAGCTGGTAATATATTTTGCTTTCACCACTATACCCAATAATTAGTCTGGCACGAACAAAAAGACCTTACAGGGTTATTCCAATGCTGTTCAGAGAATCTTATCTTCTCTTATCTTATCTTCTTAGCATCTTAAGTATTAGAACCAGTGAACGTAGCAAGAACGTTAAGTGGACTGACGTAATGGAATTATTAGTTAAACAAGCTGACCCTCTTAAAATATTTTTTAAAAACAGCCATTTAGAGCCTGAATATGACTGTATAGTTCTAAAACGTGTAAACCTTGATGTATCAGCATTAGAACTACCTCAACTAAACAAGGAACTGCCAAAAATATCTGAAAAAAAATATAAAGACTTGATTTCATTGTGTCAAGGAGAAACTCCAGTAATTCGTTCACCGGAGCATCAACAGTTTTTCCTCTCTCTTTCCCACACTGACGAATAGGCATAACTTGGGAATATGAATTTAAATGAAGTTTTGTCACTACTAATATTATTAGTAATACTTAATACTTTTTTTGTTTTCAATATTATAACATGCAGAAAACACTGTTAATTTTCGTTCAAAGTGTTTTTTTTGTTACAGCATAATGATATTTTCTTCATTTGTGAATTTGATTTATTTGTTTTTTAATGCTTTTTTAATATTTTGATTACTGTATATTTTATTTTGTCATAAAATATTATTTGATTTTTAACTAGCTATTTTTTTGTGCCTACTTAGTTTTCAATATTTTTTAAGGAGAAGAGACGTATCTGCATTCAAAATTATTTTTTTCGAAAGCGTAAATAGTTATAACGCTTTATGCGACAGTTACTCATAGGCTACATAGCAGTACGTAACATATAAAAATATTAGATCTGAATCTCAATTATTTCCGGCTCTTCGGCAATTCAAATATGAAGCATTTTCGTTTTTTGCCTCTCCTGAACAATTTGCTAAATGTAAGATGCGCCACTTCGTGAGATGACCGACGATATGTTCTGAGCTTTTTGGGATAAAATGGACTGGAAAGAAGAAACAAGGCTTACATAATAGGTAACATGGAATATGCAAAAACAAAAAGGTCTTCGAAGGGTGAAGAACGACGAAGAAGAAGTGGAACCTATTACTAATATTTTAGGAACAAAACTAATGAAAAAAGAAGGTCTGCAAGAAAATGTTTATCTATAACAGAAGAAAACTCAAATACAAGTGCGGATCAAAAAAGATCAAATAATTTAGATCAAGAAAAAAAATTGTGTGGTTGATTGGTCCAACATGCTACCTAAAATGCCCTTTCATTATTGTCACAAGAACACAAAGAAAAAATTTTCACAAACACTTTTTCAGACCAAAGCTCAATTATATAGAGAGTTTTTGAAGTACTGCGATAATAACAGCCTGGAAAAATCATCGTACGCTATTTTTGACCAAATAATTTGCGAATTATTAAATTTAAAATTAAGAATATCGATCAGTCAGCTTACGCATCACACATAGAAAGGAAAAATCTCACAAGAAAAAGATAAAGAAGATGCTATCAACTACAAAAATTACACTTTTATAATGGATGTTCAAGCTCAAATAACTGCCGCGTCTTAAACGCGCCCTATTTCCCTGTGTATCCATGAGTGAATGACATAAAGTCGCTATTATAGTCTAGGCGAATTGTACTTTTTAGGGAAAAAATTGTAATCCGGAAACTAACGACGGGAAAAGGTTTGGGGGTGGGTATCAGGAACTAGAAAAAAATTCATGTAGGAGCAGGTTAAGGGAAGTAAAGTTTTGGGGGGGTGAAAAATTGTACCTTTTCGATTTGCGGCGAAAGTTGACGTCAAAGAAAAAAATGTATAATGGAAAAGTTGTAGATAATAAAAAAAATTTACAACTTTTATAGAGGTCACTTTGTGACATAACCTCAACATTTCCAAGAAAATCGCGAAAAATTGCTGTTTTTTAATTTTTTTGTTTTTTATTTTTCATTTTCGGACAAACACACTGATTTTGATCAAACTTGGCAAAAAGATACTTTCATGTGTCCTTAAAAACCACAAATTTTTTCAAACCGAAATATTAAAAATTTTCCGAGATATTAAGTTTTTAAAAAAAAATTACGTTTTTTTCAATTAAAATTTGTCCTGCAAAAAATCGTCGTAGGAGGTTCATCTAGTGTTTATCTACTTTCAGATAAAATTAAAAAAATAGACTTGCCATTTAAAATTGTGCTCAAAAATGCAAAAAACTAAAAAAAATTTTTTTTCAAAAAAATTTTTACAATAATTGTTAAGAATTTGTTTAAATTTTTTGAAAAACAAAAAATCTGATTACACCATTGAATTCTACGGGAAAAAATACAAAAAAACATATATTTTGTTATTTGATCGTAAAGTTAATTTCTTGATAATATTACTATAAACATTCGATTGCATTGATATACTTAATACTCCGGCTACTAAGGGGCGTGGGATCTCATTGATTTTACTATTTTTACGATTAAATTTTACATTACTTAATATTTTACAATGTGCTGAGTCTATTTTCGAAGGTTACTGTGCCAAATTCGCTTTCTTCAAGGCCGTATGACAAAATTTTTGGCAAAATAGACAGTTTTTCCTAATTTTCCAAAAAAAATTAATACATTATCGGCTTACCAACTTATAATAATGCATTTTAATATTTTTAAAATTGAAATAATCAATCACAGTATTTGATTGGATGGTATAACAGAAAAAATACACAATAAATTTTATGAAAAAAAGGAATGTTTGAAATTATTTATTATTAAATGTATTACAATCATGTGTTTTATTAAAGTAAATAACTAAAATTATCATTTTCTTATCTAAAATATTTTTTTATTGACTTTATTTATAAAAATCTATTAAGCTAATCTCGGTCTTTTCACTAAATTCATCGCTGCATCGTCATCCTGTAATTGATCGTTTGATTCTATTTCTTCTTGATCATCATTAAAATCTTCTCCATCGCTAAATTGCTCAGACTCTACATTTTCTTGATACAAGGAAATACTTGGTTGCTCGAATGCATGCACAGTTGGTGGTAATTTTTCTAATTGAAAGGTTGTCTTTGCAGTCAATACTTTGTATCGCTGAACTCTTAAATCGTCTAGAGATGATGTGGTATCCGTAGCGTTATAAACTGATGCAATTAAAGCGGAACCATTTCGAGCAATAGTTCTTGGATCTGTATTGGGCTCGTAAAAAGGTTTTATTAAATCTGATAGGTTCCGAGTTTTTTTATAAGCAAATCGACCGTGGTTTTTTTACCTTTACCTGCAAAACTAGATATGGTATCGCATCCAGTGAAGCAATGTAAAAAAGCGACAATAGACCGATAACATTCAAACTTAAAACTGTTTGAAGAGTAAATACTGTCACTTACATTGCCTCCTCCTGCTTTAAGGAAAAAAATCGGTGCATTTGCCGAATTGAATTGATTCAACAAAACTAAAAGGTCGATATCTTGGCTAACTACAACAACAATTTTTTTATATTCGTCAACTCCTGTTGCGGAGTTTTTAATTTTGTGGCTATCAGGGATCTCTACTGCTGTCTTTATAATCATAGCATCTGCATCTTCTTCTGCTTGTTGAACTTGTAGATAACTGCTTTATCAATTCAATTTTATTTTTATCGTTTGACAAAAATTTATCTTGAGCAATTGTTATTTTTACGTGAGATTCAAGACGAAAAGAAGGAAAGTTTGAAGAACTTTTTCGTCTTAAACGTTCCATTGCTTTTGTCGAAACTGCAGTGGAATGTTCTTCACCTGCCTCATCGTCTATGTACCCATCAAATACGAAGCAGCTGTTTTCGGCATAATGATTTCTTACAAAAGCCAGGTATTTGTTGATAATAACTTCAATTGTATCATTTTTTACCCAAACAACTTTACGGATGAAGTAGCCACCATCGATAATATGTATTACATTTTCGGTACTAAGGAAAACTTCAATTGTCGTGAAGTAATCAAACAGTTGCGATTTAACATTTTTCCTGAAACCGTTTTCGGTAAAAAGTGATAGCGGGAACGGAGCCAGTTCAAACTTCAGATAGTTTTTCATGTCAGCTGTGCTACTTCTGTTAACGCATAACCGTTGAAATAATAATAATGGATTTATCGCAACCGTTTCATCACTTACTTTTATTGATGATTGAACACTTTTCAGTGATAAGACTCTGTTTTCTCTTGTAAATTTGACACTTTCAAAATCCTTATCTATTATCGATTTGATTGACTTCATACCCATTTCGTATGCTTTGTGGCAGTTGATAGAATCATTTCCAACAATTCCAGAAAATATAGACATAATATTTGTCGACTCTGGAAATGGATTATATCTCTTGAAAAATTCTAATAATTTATCAAGATCTATAGCATCTCTCTTGATCCTACTGTCTGTCGAATCAACATGTTGTTCAGAAGTTAAATAAGAAACGTTGCAAAAGTTTTCCATTTCGTTGCAAACTTCAATCAGAATTATCATAGTTAAAACAAATTTTGTTATAACACTTTCGCCCATTCCTCGCCCATGCGTAAGCCCACCCTGCGTCTTCATTGATCGCATTAAAAATTGTTCAATTATCATATCAGTCCAAACTCCACACCAAAGTTGTGCGAGCGTCTAATTGTAAAATATCCCATTGAAGTGAATAAATCAAATTGATATTCATCCATATCATCTTCTAATGATAGCATTTTGCCAAAAATTTAGTCATACGGCCTTGAAGAAAGCGAATTTGGGCACAGTAACCTTCTAAAATAGACTCAGCACATTGTAAAATATTAAGTAATGTGAAATTTAATCCTAAAAATAGTAAAATCAATGAGATCCCACGCCCCTTAGTAGTCGGAGTATTAAGTATATCAATGCAATCGAATGTTTATAGTAATATTATCAAGAAATTAGCTTTACGATCAAATAACAAAATACAAAATGAGACCTGGATGAACCTCCTACGACGATTTTTTGAAGGACAAATTTGAATTGAAAAAAAACGTCATTTTTTTTTTTAAAACTTAATATCTCGGAAAATTTTCTATATTTCGGTCTAAAAAAATTTGTGATTTTTAAGAACATATGAAAGTATCTTTTTGCCAAGTTTGATCAAAATCAGTGTGTTTGTCCGAAAATGAAAAATAAAAAACAAAAAAATTAAAAAACAGCAATTTTTCGCGATTTTCTTGGAAATTTTGAGGTTATGTCACAAAGTGGCCTCTATAAAAGTTTTAGATTTTTTTATTATCTACAACTTTTCCATTATACATTTTTTTCTTTGATTACAACTTTCGCCGCAAATCGAAAAGGTACAATTTTTCACCTCTTTTCACCCCCCCCAAAACATTACTTCCCTTAACCTGCTCCTGCATGAATTTTTTTCTCGTTCCTGATACCCCCCCAAACTTGCAACTTTTGGCATTTAACTATAAAAGTGAAAAAACGAACAAAAACTCACCATGTTCAGATAAACTTCAGGGTGTAACGCTAGGGCATAAAACCCACTACATACGAAAACCCAAACACACCAAATCCAGCCCATCGTCGTTATAAAATACGGCACCAAAGTTATTTGGGGACTAAAATTGGTCTAATACAAAAATGGCCTTCCTTGAATACTGCACTAATTATCGCGTCATTACGCGAAACATCTTTATATACTTAAAACAATCTTTAATTAGGTAATACTGTTTCAAGTTCAACACGTGTTTTTAAAAGCATACACTTTTTACTCTCCTAATTGACGAATTAATCGGATTAAGATTATAATGGTGAAACGGGAATGGATTTAAAGGGTTCAACGATGTTATTTATCCTTTAAAAAAATTCTGAGAAGGATGGAATAAAAAGGGACACGGATATCTAATCAAACTCTTCCTTAATGTTAACCGCATTAAAAACAGTATTTGGCTTTATTTAAATATTTTCATTAGGGGTCCAAGGACTGTCACTCTTCACTTAGATTTATCCCTTGCTCGTTTAGGTTAATATGATAATTTCCTTAGTAATTTTAAAATAATTGCAGGCATTGTGCTTGCGTCACCTTCTCAATGTTCCTAATAAAATGGATTTAGTGTGAAATTATAGAAAATTGACATGTAACACTGCTTAAACATGGAATATGTATATTTCGTTAATTTCATGTCAACCTACGTAATAACAATAATTATAAGATCTTGGAAGTTACCGATGACATGAATTTGCTCTTTTTAAGTTATCGGGTCAGTCTAACTAGGGCTCTTCCGATTAGCATATACAATTATTTTGATATGATATCATTATTTGCCGGAAAATTAGTTGTTATATTGTCATGGATTTTCGTATGGAATATTCGCGTTGTCAACGGGGAGGATCCCTTATTAGAATGGGATCTAACCATAGTAAGTAAAATCTGATTTTTTTTTTTGGTTTTGGGGGTCTTGATTCGTTGATTCTATAAAATCCTTACATAAACTATTGAAGGTGCCAGAGATGAGACAACAAGTTAACATGTCATGAACTATATTTATGCCAAAATGGTGGAGGTGCCGGGAAATTTTTTATTTTATTTTATGTGAGATAGATTGATATTCTGGTATAATTGCAAAAGTTAATTTACTAAAAAAAAATCAGTATTCCATTATTAAATATCTCGAAAGTAATTCAAGTAGATTACAATGAGTAATGGAAAAAAAAGAGGAAATTTATAAGCATTCCAAAAATATACAGAATTTAAGAAAAAATGAACTCGGAGGCACCTTATTCATTAAACCACTTGAATTTAGTAAAATCGTTAAAACTATTGTCAGAAAACAATAAATAAAGCTTGTTGAAAAAAATTGTAGGTGAGAAATATGGTTTTTTTTATTTGCGAAGAAAGGACGGAGGTACCAGGAAGCTGATAAAGAATTGATTAGATTTTTAATTGGTAAAGGTGCCAAAAAAATGTATTTAAGCAAAATCTTTTTTATTATTTTAATTAATTAAAAAAGATTAATTTAAAGAAATAAAAAGAAAATATTAAATCAACTTAAAAGGTTTAATAATAAAATGATGGAGGTGCCAGAAAAATGATTTTTTGTTTTAAATTACGAAAAACAAGGCGGCGGTAGCAGGAAAGTCCCGTGAAAATTGGTTTCTTTTGAATTAGTTACCAGATGTCACCTTCTAGATTTGTTTACACAAATGTCGAAAGTGCCATAAAACATATTTTCTAATTTCTTTTTAAAAAGCTTGGCCATGTTGATATTAAAAATGGCAAAAACTCTATTGCTGAATAATAGCTGAAGATAATTAAATGTACAAAATAAGTTTAAAAAATCGACTATTACTTAAAGGCTTGTGAGTCAAAAAATGGCGGAGGTGCCAGGAAAGTAGTTTTCGAAATAAAAATTATTCGGCGACAAATTCAAAATTAGCAAGTTTGAAATAAACAATATTTAAAAAAAATTAAAATCGATTTAAATGCGTTTGACTCAAAATGTTGAAGGTACCGGGAAAATAAATGAATAATGTATTAATTAAAAAAATTGTTATTTTATTGATTCTTTTTTGTATTTGTCATTTTCTAGAACTATTACTTAAACATGGTGAAAGTACCAGAAAAACTAGGTTTTTTTGATGATTTATGAAAAAAAAATTGAAAATTAACAAAATAACTTGCGTAAATAAAGTCAAACAGTGATTCGAAAAAAAATGCCAGGAAAAAGCATGAAACAAGCGTTTAGCCTTCGTTATTTAGAAATAAATGGTGAAGGTGCGAGACTTTTTTTTTCAATTTTTGAAAAAAAGGGGCTGTCATATCTCAAAAAGAATTTTAAGACAGAAGACTTTAAAAATGTTAAAATTCTAGGATTCTATCATATATTCTATTATAAATATTCTAAAATTTATAGTGTTCAATTAAAAAACATTATCGTCAGCGGGGCTCTACTTCTTAAACGTTTTTAAAATAAAATGGTGAAGGTGCCCGAAAATTATTTTTTTATTTCCTAAAAAAAATGACGGATTGTCAGGAAAGTAAGTAAAAAAAATTTTTTTTTTTAATGGTTAAGATGTCATGATCATTTAGATTTTCTACATTAAATAAACAGCAACAAAATTAGTTTAATGAATATTGTACAAAATAATTTAAAAAAAATTGAACCGAACTAAACTTCTAAGTCAAAAAATGGTGAAGGTGTGAGAAAAGTAAAATTTTAATGTATACGATAATTCACATGTGCGCGTGTTCAGAGTTTTGTTTAATATAATTTTAATTGCAAAAAAATTTTAAAAATAACTAGAATAGTACATAATTAATGCAAACATAGAATAACCAGACAAATTCTCTCGTTAGCCTATGATGCAAAAGATATTTGAAAAATACAGCCGGAGCCTAAGGATCCAGGAAAATGCTTTTTGTAGTTTTGCGATTGCAAAATAGTATCGTTATTATTGCCATTTATTTAAAAATAAAAAATTTAAAGTACCAAAAGAATTATTCCTCGTCTATGAAGTACAAAAACTTCAGTAATCAACTTAATAAGTCAAAATAATTCAAGTTTGAACTAAATACAACAAGAAATCTTGAAATATTTCAAAATATACAGGTTGTTCCAAGTTCTACAATCTTATAGACAAATGCAAATGTCAGAATGCTTCTATATGAGTGAAAGTGTTTGAGGCGCAAAAAAAATAAATTGATATCGATTTGGTTTGTTTCCTGACAAAATTCAATTCTAACAATGCATTTTTTTTCTTAGGAAGAACGAGTTCAAAAGCACGGCTACCCGATACGCACCCATCAAATAGAAACAGACGACGGATATTATAACTCCCTTTACAACATCCCTTACGGCCTAAACGGTAAACACAAGGACACCAAAAACAAATCAAACGTGCTCATCGCTCACGGCATGGGTGGTTCTCCCCACAACTTCATCGTACTCGGCGTCGAGGGATCTGCCCCTTATTACTTTGCCAATAAGGGGTTGAACGTGTGGTTGTTCGCCGCCAGGGGATCAGACGGCTCGTTTCAGAAGAAGCACAAGTTCTGGGATTGGGAGAAGGACACTCAGTACTGGAATTACTGGTAGAACAATTGTAGGGTAATGTTGTATAAGAGTACGCACTGAGTGAAAACTCTAAAATAATTTCAAAATTTATAATATAAGGTAATCACAGTCAAACAAAATATTTTTAAACATGTTATGCTATACATTGTAAGACAAAAAGGAGATATTTAAATTTTTTGAAAAGTCTTCAGACGCGAGCTCTTATGCACAAACATTTTTAAGAGTACACATACTAATGTATAAGATTACGCACTATATCTCTCTCTAAAATATGGTTGCACGTCATGTTATATTTGATTGTTTACTAATAAAATGAAAAGATTTCATATAGAAAAGGTAAGTTAATTGAAAGTAATACAAAATTAATAAATATCCCTTAAAGGAAAATGAAAAACGTAGTATCTGCTTAAAGTCGTCACTCTGAACAATTAAAATAAACAAAGTCTCCCATTACATATGTGATGCAAGATCCATGCCACCAACTGTTACACCAAGAATACATAATCCAGTCATCATCTTCAAAAGATTCTGAGTACAATTCTCTACATACTGCGCAACGTTCTTCCTTTTCGACACCTTTATTAATTTTCATTTTTACCTTTTTTTGTTTTTGAGCCAGTAATAACTAGTTTTCTCTTTGCTGCTTCAATTTTTTTCTTCTTTTCTTTTCTTAGTTCCAACAAGTTCTTGAAGGTCATCCTTGAATGGAGTACTAGCGAGTATTTCGGATTTCTGTGATATTGATCTAGAGCAAAGGTAAAATTTCTGAAGCTGGGATCGACCGATTTAAAGCCTCTTCCTCAAAAGTAGACGAATTCTTTGATATAAGTACCCCGTCTTCACAGCAGGGCCGTATCTGGACCAAAATTTTGGGGGGGGTTAGGCCAGTGACATTTGAGATATTAGGGATAAAAAAAACTTTAATTTATAAATAGGTTTTACTAAAAGAAGATACCAGTTTAAACTAAAAAACACATTTAACAACCTTAAAATTTTAAAAATAGTAATTATAATAACAACTGAATATTTTTTTGCTTTTCCCTCGCAAAACGATTTAAGACCTCTGCGGTATCAATTATAATATTTCTATGCACGCTTAAAAGGGCAAGTCCTGTTAGCCGCTCCTGACCAGTTAAATTGCGCAAATAGTCTTTTAAACGCCTTAGCGATGAAAATGATCGTTTTGATGAGGCTGTAGATACAGGTAACGTAGCCAGAATTTGCAACAGAGTATGAATATTGGGAAACAAAGATGGATTACATGCTGATAATGCATCAAGAGCATTTTTTGGCCTTTCTGCTTGAGGCAGCTTAATCCGTTTTTGTTTCCACAACTGTAGTTCTGCAGATAACGTATCTAGGTCCAAAAATTCCTCATATGGTAACAAGTCTTCCATTTTTACTATGTGTGCTTCGCACATATTTGGTACTAGACAATATAACAATGAAAGTGATTTTTCGTGATTTGCAAATCTTGCAGATTTTCATCAGTTCTTCTATAAATTGATCAAAAAAAGAAATTGCAACTGTGATTCGAAAATATTCCTCTGCAGTAGCTACCATGGCATTAGAACGATTCTGCTGTCGTGAAACTATTCTAGGTATTTTTATGCATTCTTCATCATCTATAGACTTTATATTAGCTTCAGATTTTTTACAAATATTTTTGAATTCTTGATTTATATTCAGTCTCATACTCCTGACCTGACTAATAACAGTATTCACATGCTCAACAGCGCTAAATAGATCAAAATCCACAGTCTGGAGAATTCTGCATAACGGTAGAGTAAAAGCAAATAAAGTGGACGCTGTTAACATACTGATAATAAACTCACTGGTCATAATAGCTTGAAGAAACTGCAAAGCTTTTGAAGAAGTTTCGATGTCTTTTACTTGTTTTAGTTCTTCTAATGTTTCAATAATGGGTTTAAAAACTTCAGTAAACCTAATTAGTCCATCATGATTTTCCACCCACCGAGTTTCACACATGGATGTTAACTTACTCCATTTACTATTTGGAACATGTTCTTTAATTTTATTTTTTAATATCTCAGTGCGCATAGCTGATATTTTTATAAAATTTGCAATAGATTTTATTGTTTCAATACAATTTCTGATACTCTGAACCTTACAGGAATGGGCAAGAGCTAAATTTAAAGAATGAGCACTACAGTGCACATATATTGCTGCTGGATATTTTTCTCGAATTATAGCCTGGACACCTTTAAAACTTTAAAAAGTAAATTAAAAAAAAAGAGTTATAGTTACCATTTTTTTTCAATTTTATTTTACGTTATAAGATTTTCGGGGGGGGGGGGGTTTGACCCCCAAAACCCCCCCCTAGATACGGCCCTGCTTCACAGACTATATTAAGGCTGGCAATATCCAACGGTGGAGCTGTTGCATGTATCGGAATACTCGTGGAAGGTTCGGGATCATCTATTTCCACCACAACTTCATCATTGAGCTGGCCATTCTCTGTATAATTGGGTGCGTCTGTTGTATTAGTGGGTGCGTCTGGAGTATTAAAAGGTGCGTCTGTCACACAGGAAGGGGCAAAATCATCATCGTTAAACTGATCCGGATTATTGGGTAATATTCCCGAAGCTCTGAATGAGCTTTCTGATTTTCCAATATTGGCGACGCTGGTGTAAGCTTGGTTTATTAAACCAATCTTACACTAGCGGACTATTAGTCCGGCGACTTGCATCTGCGTTATTACCTTTCCAGGGTTACTTATCATCCACTTACCACACTCTCTACTGTAAGCACAATTTAAGGGGCCAAAGCAGTGTTACTCAAACTTTTTTCGTGACGGAACCCTTTTTAAAAAACTAAATTTTTAACGGAATCCTAAACTCTAAACTAAAAGCAAAAGCAGTTTATATGTGAATTGTTTATTAATAATCATACAAAAAAAGATAGATACAGTAAGTAGTGAGTTAGTAAGCAAGTAATAATACTAAGTTCATTTAATGCGAGGCATGTAATTGTTTTTTATTCCTCATCAACTTGGTAATGTCAGGCTTGATAGAAGAAAGTTGAATTCTCATGTCTGGTTCGGCATCCAGTCTATTGTGGTATTTTGTTTTTGTAGCTGTATATGCTGAAAATCCCGTTTTACACAAATACGTTGTTGGGAACGGCAGAAAAACATTCAAAGCTTATGTAGCAAGTTGTGGATATTCATCCACATTGCCGGAAGAATATATGTCCCCGTAACGCTAAAACAACATACCGCTGTTACGAGCTGTCCCCTGTGCGATATCTGCACTAGCTACTTTTCCGACCAGTTTTTTGCCTTTGCAGAATAAAACCTTGGGTAATTTATTAGGTACTGTGGATACCCCTGTTTCGTCCATGTTGTATATTGAATTTGGTAGGTCGTTTCTTTTTTCATAAAGAGTCTTAAGATTTTTAAAAAACCGATCTACCTGGCTTTTATTGAAACCCATTATTCGACCCATTGAACAGTTTTCTGGCTGCCGAAGTACTATTTTATGTCTTTGACAAAACCCTTTTACCTACGATTCACCTGCCATTTTTTAAATATTGCTGAACCTGTGCTTTCTTGGTAATCCCATAAAATCTAAAATCCAGGTCCCTTACTTGTTGGGCTAAATCAGCCTCCGTATCTAAAGGTATATCAGTTTTGAAGCGTCCTAAGGAGCTGGGGATCGTTCCTGCTTTTAACCGTTTTCTTAGTGTTGCTTCATTTATGCCCATTTCCCTGGCTATACTTCTTTTACTAAAACCATCTGCAATTTTTTGCCTAATCTCTTCCATATTGCCTTCGGTGAACACTAGCTTCCGCTCACTTTTTCTTTTGTAACGGCTCATATTTCAAATTTTTTAATCTAAAAAAAGAACGTTGATTTCTATGCTATATTCACTAGAGCTTTATTACTTATAAGAGTACGCACTGCAAAATCTAAGAGTACACACTGCGTACTATTATGCATTGCTTACTGCGTACTCTTGTGCATATGTTAATAATTTTAGATTTTGCTTAATATCTTCATTATTAACCTACTTCTTGCTAAATTTTAGCCACACAAACAACAACAATATTCTAAAAAAACATACAATAACGTGTACTAACCTGTAACGTTCGCAGGTACCTCTCAAAATACTAATTATCAAGCACCAATAATGAGATCGCCAACCCATGCAAACACTTCTCAGCGGTTTTTAAAACGGGTGTGTCGATAATGTATATTTCTATTTTTGTATCATGACTGACTGCATAGATAATTTAATAGATGGCGATATATATTAAAAATAAGCCTGCGTACTCTTATACTCATGCGTACTCTTCGCACGATCGTTGTTTGAAACTGAAGATCCTTTTCCAGTGGTGAGAAGCGGAGGATATTCAGTTTTAGACGACGTTCTGTAGGAGTTTGATACAATAAGTCAATTAATACAATGTCTTCGTATTAGTATGCACGAAATTGGAAAATACGACTTGGCAGCGGCAATAGACTTCATCTACAACCAAACCGGTAATAAAGTGGCCGTTGTCGGACATTCTGCGGGTGGAAACGAGCTTCACATCTTGCTCTCCGAACGTCCCGAATATTCCAGTAAAATGTCTGTTGGAATCAACTGGGGTAGCTCACCCATCATAAGACTATTGGACTCCCCGCTTTGGTTATTTGGGACATTACTCGTGGATATCTGGAAGGTACCATTTAGTTCAGATTAAAATTACTCTTAACGGCATGTTACTTCTAGGCTATCGCGAAATATGGTAATTTCAAGGAAGTGCCCCGTGTTCAAACGTTTAGACCGGTTTTAAAGAAAATGTGTTCCGATCCCGGATGGCAGAAGGTGTGCACGATGACCACCTGGGTAATTGGATCTCAACGGTCACGAGTACAACATCCGGATGTAAGCAATTTTAGATATGTTGAAGTGATGACAGTGGTAGTGCCGGGTTTTTGATTTCACTAGCGGTTTTTTTTTAAAAGTCATATTTGAATTAAGCCCATCGATGGCATGGACACTTGGTATTCTTTTTCAGCTACTTTAAGTCAAATTAATTCGAATTCAAAGTTTTATTATTAACAGGAAATAAATCGTAAAAATAAAAGATACATTAGATCGGTTAATGGTGCAATATAAAACTAATAGTAGATAATACAATAAATACTTAAATAACTAACAATCTAGTTCTATCTATAATAATTATAATTAGACTTATAATTAGACGAATTTTAAATAATTCCAGAGCATGCCAAACAGATCAACACCAATCCGTAACTAAACATCATTGAACCAGTTGCATGCTCTATAGGGTGTTTGGAAGGTGAGTAGCCAAACGGAAATGGTGAATAGGTGAGGTTACTGGCTATTTAAAACGCATAGTATTTTTTTGTTTTTCCACAAATTTAAGAAGTAATATATTTTTTCCTTTTTTTATTAGATTTTCCCCGTTTTTTTACTTTAACCTTTAATTTTTTTTCAATTTTTACTAATAGTAGGAAATAACTTCCTCCAATCAATAGAAAAAAATGTTACGTCAACTTTACAATGGAAAAAATAATAATAAAAAAAAGTTGTGGGGTTTTAAAATGTGTTAAAAAACTTCTCTAGTTAATAGTCTTTCTAACGATATGCCGCATGTAACAAAAATAATTACGTAACTTACGAAAAACAAATAAGTTTGTCTTCAAGGACGCGTGAACCAATTTCTTGAAAGTAACCTAATTGAGCAGGTATAAACTTATGCCTCTTTCTAACACAGCTAAACCTGTTGCGCTATCTTTTTCACCGTTTTAAAACAGCTAAACCTATTGTGCCCTTTCGTTTTCCATTTACAGGTTGATTAAAAAAAAAACATATTTTTTACTTCAAATCGTTTATTTATCTATTTTTAAGTCTTGCTCAAATTGATGGCCATTATTTCTAATACACGCGTAACATCGCTTCTTTGTTCTTATTTCTCTTGTGGTATACTGTAATGTTAGTTCCCGTCTCATTATTACAAAAGCGTCATTCATTTTTCTATCAATTGTTCCCTTGTATTTATAGGTTCGAAATACACAAGTTCTTTTGCACGGCCCCAGACGTAAAAATCAAGCGGCTTCAAGTCCGGTGATCTTGCAGGCCATCTCTGCCAATCCAAGTATTGGGAAATGCATTGTCTAGGTGCTCCCGGATCGCCAATCTCCAGTGCGCTGGGCAGCCATCGTGTTGGAACGTCATTTGTTCTTCATTAAGAAAATTTGGAACCTTTTTTTTCTATTGATTTTAGGAAGTTTGTTACTCCACTATTAGTTTCTTATTAAATATTTTTCTCAATTATTACCTAAATCTGAATGAGACAACATTAGTCTTGTGCGCCATTTTGACCAAAAATTAAAAAAAATTAAAGGTTAAAGTAAAAAAAGGGGGAAAATCTAATAAAAAAAGGAAAAAATATATTACTCCTTAAATTTGAGGAAAAACAAAAAAATACTATGCGTTTTAAATAGCCAGTAACCTCACCCAATCACCATTTCCGTTTGGCTACTCACCTTCCAAACACCCTGTATATGGGCTTTTTCTTGGCCAAATTGGTGCCAAGTATCGTGTTAAGATAAAATACACTGAGTCTTCTTGTATAGGTATAGGGAAAAGCAAAATTCAATGCTGATAAAGAGATCTGAAACATCAATTTGATTATTGTATATTTTAAATAAAAACACAAAATTACCACAAATGGCATATTGTTGAAGAGGCAGTGCATCAAATCTTGAAAGCAATAACTGCTAACTGAAGCCCCTCTCAGGGTAGACACCATCCAATTTAAAACTAATATCTCTGTAGAATTTTCGTTAAATTGATTCGAGCTCGTGAATATGAACTGCATAATTAAAAATCCATTATAGAGAAGCATACAGTAGGCGTGATTTTACTAGGTCGATTTAGTTCTGTTGATTTCATAATGAAGAAGAAGATTTTATGAAGGTATCATGCATTTTACTTATGTTGCGCTTAATTAAGAATCGTTGTAGAATATGTAAGCCAGTAAAATCGAAAGAATGATCCAGTTCCCTAACATGTTCAACTAGTGCTGTATAATAACATTTTTCTTTAGGACATCTCTTTTGTGTTCCTTACAAAGATAAAAATTGCTTACAAAGAAAAGATATTGCGCGATTTTTTTAAGTTTCAATTGATGTTAATTTTTTGTTGGAGTTGATGGTTTGAAAACTAGTTTATGAATCTCTCTGAAAATTTGGTTTTATGATACCAACCAACGAGGACTTTATTGTTGTTACTTGACTGGCTGTTGTGACATGACTCTAGTATCCAAAAATGAGATAGAGTGATTGTGTTAAAGTTCTGTAGTCTTGGGTCAAACCAATTAAGAATTTGAAGAATGTCGCTATGACACCCTGGTAGGTACAGAGGTCAGGAGTGTCAGGACATCATCGACATACTTCTTAAAAAATGGTATAGAAAAAGATAGTTTATTTAGGCAAGTATTTAGTAATTCTGACAACATTATATCTAAGCATATCGGTAACTTACAATTACCCATCTCAAGTCCAAAAGGTTTTTGATAGAAATTTCCGTTGAATTCGAAATAGCAACAAGCTCAAAAAGTCAGTTAAACCTAGTGTGTATTAATATTCGATAATATCTCTAGTCAGATCAATAGGGATATTTGTAAATAAAGATATCATCAGGTCCAAGGATATCAATATATGATTTTTAGGAAGTGTTAAGGACTGGATGAAATTAGAAAATTCAAAAGAGTTGCACACGAAATATTGGTCTCTTTGAAAGGCATAGTCCAAAATCTTAGAAATTTATTTGGAGATATTCTAAATAGTAGAACCAATAAAACTTGCTATAAGTCTAAGGGGGCTTTTGTATTTATGCGTTTTAGGTAGACAATACATTTTTGGAAATATCCCATTTTTGCATTTTAGTAATCAAGTAGCTTGTTTTGTATCTTTTTTGTGGGAAGTATTCTGTTTTTTCCATTAAAACAGTTTCAACCAAATCTTGGGTTTCATTAAACTTATCAAAAATGTGAATCGGGACGTTGTTTTTTATGTTATCCTTTGTCTTGTTCAGTGTTTCCGAGAGTTTCCTAATTTTCCAAAGAATAATTCAATGTCAATATTTAGCAGTTTCCTTCGAAAATTACCGAGAGCTATATGACATGCATTTACAAACGGACTTTCATTGACAAAAAAATTGTGAGTGAATTTTGTGTAGTGCAAAATTTGATTAGGTAAATTATTTTTCTGTCTACATTTTAATAGGAACACAAATTTGTTACTTTGTTTACTTCGAAACCATATACCCACAATTGTCGGTAGTAAAATATCTCTTGCTCCCGAATATTTAGAAGAGACATGTTTTGGATATACTCAAATGTTAGTCAACATAATAATTTTTTTGCTCGCATTTTATGCACTCACTCTAGCATTAAGTAGTTCATCATCTTGAGAACGTCCAACCAAATTTTATATTGAAATTTTCTTTAAAATATGTTAGAATAAACTCATATGTCACATTCCGTTTTAAATCTAGATATTTTTTCAAGAAAAGGTCATAAATAATTTTCACATTTAAATTTGCATCTAGGTAGAGATATATCTTAGAAGAATAATAAGCCGTTTTCCGGAAAAAGACTCAATGCGGCTTTTAATTTTTTGAATCCAGTTATCACATAACTCTCGAGGTCCATTATTACTTTTGTACCTCTGTTCTGTGACAAGTAACGTATTTAGGGGATGAATTCGAAAGTGTGAGTGAGCATCCTAGCTCATAAAAGCGTGTTTACATACAGGAATACGGACCGATTTGTTTACGATAAAATACAAAAAAAAGTTGCTATATCTCTTTTTATTAGGATCCTTCTTTATCTTTCGACGTCTCTGTCTTCTTTTCCATTAATCCCTGAAGGAAGGTGTCTTGTTTAATTGTAGTTAGGTCGCCCTTCATGCAATTTTTACATTATTATCCTGCATTCATCATCACTTATTACATTACATACTTACATAAACACATTTTATAAATACTATATATGTCTAGCAATTTTTCTTTGGTTTACTTTTTCATTTCCGGATTTTTTTTCTTTTGCAACCAATATTGCCCTGAGCATATTCAAAGCATCTCTTATCAGAAGACATTTTAATAAATGATGCAATACATTTTTTCTAAGCAAAATACTAATAATTTAGCAGACACGATTTAGAGAAAGAAAATGTCGATGCATATTAAGTGAGTTTTTCCGTTTCATGAAATGTTTTTAGACTCAGTTGATAGGAACCCAAATTTAAAGGCGATTGGCTATCTTACCTAAAAATGACACGTTTTGGACTTATAGTCTTTTTCATTTTACCGTTTTAGGTAATAAGATTACTAACCAGCAACATCCCTAGACTGTCAAGTAGAATGGTATTTCAGTTTTGCGATAATATAAATGCTGGTAAGTTAAATATGTATATGTGTTATTAACACTAAATAAATTGTACAACTAAGCTATTCCCAAAAAAACTATGCCGTGAATAAAGAGTAACGATGCAATCAGGGAGAAGAGGAAAGAGTGTACTTTAGCTATTAATATTTTTCTTTTTTTTTTTGACAAATTATAATTAATTTTTTTCTCTATTCCAAGGTGTATTTAGCCAATACGACTTTGGAACCAAAGGCAACCTGAAACGCTACGGCCAAAAACGACCTCCAAAGTACCACTTGAACAACACGATGACCCCGATCGCATTTTTTGTCGGACCAGGAGATAGGGTCGTTCCCAGAAGTGTACGGATCCATCATTTTTCACCCATTAAATGTTTGAATTCTTTTTTGTTTTTAGGATGTCTGCGAGGCAGTGAAACAAATAGGAAATCCCGTTTTAGTTTACGACATCCCTTTCGATAAGTACAGCCATACGGACTTTATTTTGGGACACAACAGTTCGGAATTGGTGTATAAACCCACCTATGAACTGATACGTGATATTGATGCCGGGAATTTTACTAAGGATGTTAATTGTTAGCTGTTTTTTAAATGTGATTTTAATAAAGCACGTTTAATCAATTCTAAGGGTTTTATTTAATCAAGGCAATAGTCCATAAGGAGGACGTTTTAATCTTGTGTTGACCAGAAAATCAATACAAGCTTGAATCGTTATTGACGTCAATAATTTCGTATAGCATCAACAACTTATATGGTAAAGTACTGTTGGAAAACATCTATATACAGAGTGTCCTATTTATCAGATAGGTCCTAATAGACGTAAAATGGATCAAAGAGAAGAATTGTTAATCCAGGGTATTGAAGATTTAGAGATAATCGTAATGCTGCAAGAACTGTGATAAGTAAATTATCAGTACTAAGAATTTTTTATCGCAAACATCTTTATTCATATTATTTCACGCCTATGAAAACTCTGTTCGATGCAGATCTCTTATTTATAAATAATATTGTATTTACGGATGAAGTGGCTTTTACTCGACACGGATTTATTAATTTTAGAAACAAGCATTCATGGAATTTTGTAAATCGGTATCCCATTACTGATAGATACTTTTAGCACGAATTAGTAATTAATTAAAATATAGATCGATTTTTTTCTGAGGAGTTACCTACAAATCTAAACGGAGAATTATATTTTAAGTAGATACGACGTAGAAGTCAATGACCTTGGAAAGTCCATCTTAACCACATTAACCCGTTAGATTTTTGCATATGAAAATGCATCAAATCAACTGGACTTATTGGTGGTACCAGTTAATAATAATCGAACATTAGATGCATGAAAAAGTTTAGCAATATTGAAAAATCAAAAAACCGACTTCGTTTGCGAAGCACCTGTCGAGAATAAGATAAAGAGTGTTGATTAGTGGTACAACTGTTTTTGTGATATGAAGTCTGCAGCTCATTTTTTCGAATTGGGCAATATTATGGAACCGATCACAGATGTGAAGCATCAATTTATTGAAATCGCCAATAATGCCTGGGTCTCAGATAGGTTTTCATGCCAAAAAGTGGGTCAGAAATCCATTATTTTGCATTCTACCACATCTCACCCCTCTAATATGCTTTAAATAATTTGGAAATATTATTTTTTGTATGTAATTGAACCAAATACAGCTGTATACCGTCAATTCATTGCGATCGTCAATGATTCCTGGATCTCAGATAGGTTTTCAGGCCAAGAAGTGGGTCAGAATTCCATTATTGTGCATTCTACCGCATCTTACCCCTCTATTAGACTTTGAATAATTTTAAAATGTTACTTTTCGTATGTAATTGAACCGATTCCAGATGTAAACAATTAATTCCATGCGATCGTCAATAATTCCCGGACCTCAGATAGGTTTTCATGCCAAAAAGGGGGTCAGAAGTGCATTATTTAGCATTCTACCGCATCTCACCATTCTAATATGCTTTCAATAATTTTGAAAAGTTACTTTTCGTATGTAAATGAATTGATCACAGATGTAAACTACCAATTCATTGCGATTGTCAATCCGATTGTCATTGCGATTGTCAATGATTCTTGGGTCTCAGGTTTTCATCCCAAAAAGGGCTCAGATGTCCATTTTGGGCATTCTACCGCATCTCACCTCTCTAATAGACTTTGCATAATTTTAAAATGTTACTTTTTGTATGAAATTGAAAAAATCTTCCAATGACTGGAAGTCCAATGTATCCCCATTCATTGGGAGACATTCCACAAATGAAGACTTTAAAGCAATAAATCAATTTAAATAGTTTATAAATGTGTGAAAATATTAGGATTAATACTATGTAGTTATAAATTATAAATAAAAATAAAGTTGAGTGCATTAACAACTTTAAATGTAAATATTCCGAAAACGAGACCCATTGACTCCCATACATAAAGTTGTTACTTTAATTCAAGAAACTAAATGATTCATTTGATCAAATGCCTTTAGTAACTTTAAAAGGGCAATTGCAGTTACACACCGTTTCTGTTAAATCCTAAAACACTTGAGAAATTTGAGATAATAATGGAGGTTTGAACTGAATGATAACGAATGAAATGAACCACTAACAGACATTAATTACTTGGAATTAAGAGGACACGATGATGATCTGGATACTTCTAGAAAATCCGAGTTTTATAGCTTAAAGTTGTATTTTTTTTCTAATTCACAAGAGTGAGGTGGTTTTTCCACTATCTACCAATAATTGCTTGGAATTTAAAAAAAACAGGCAGTTGAAATATTGAAAGGCAAATATTATTCTCTGGAGATGAGGGAATCCTGAATAAAATCAGGAAACAGACAGAGCTATATAAAATAATTTCCTGGAAGAATAAACTTGAGAAAGAACTTGAAATACCGAACTTTCTTTTGCAGACAGGGAATTATGGAAACTTCAAGTTTCTGCGATACCTAATAACAAAATCACCTTTTATTAAAACTATCTGGGATAATGAAAAAAATTAACTTTTCCAGGCAGTTGAAATACTGGGAGACGATAAATCGAGGATAATCTGGATGATGATCTAATTATCTTATTAGGCCAATAGCTGCCTGGAAAATCGCACTCAAACTCGTAGTCTAAACTAAGAAAAGTTAAAGAATTCATCAAAATATTGCTAGTGGCGCTCCCTAATTTTCTTAAAACGAAGAATAAGTACTAAATTTATTGCCAAAATTCAGAAAAAATTCCATTAAGTTTTTCGCCCTTGTATCTTGGTTGTTTTTGACTTTCGGACTAGGAATATCTAGGTTAACCTCATTTTTTTAAAGGGTTCTGATGTTAATTTTTATTTACCATTATTAATGGGACAACCTATATATGTATATATATGAAAAAATATATAGCATTTTGCGTTAGAAAAAATTGTAATTTAACACATTTATAATTTTTTAAATACATATAAATAGAATAATAAATTATTGCTGTAAAAATTTACGGTAAATACGAAGTAATTAAGCGACGATTTCAGTTTTTTTTTGTCGCAAATTTTTTCCAATTAAACCTTACAATTTGGAGATATGTTTTGATAGTTTGTGCTCGAGGTGGTAATTAGTTATTGCAAAACGCGCAATATGTCCATAGAAGGTATTTTACTTTAACAGTTTTTAAATTATATCAATATTTAGTCAAATCTTTATGCGCGTATTTGACTTAATAATACAATTTTTACGTAAATATTTTTAAAGTCCTATTTTTAGTTTGTGGTATCTTCCTTCCTGATTCACTGTTTTCTCTTGTGTTTACTCACTTTAATTGGTAAGTCCGTGTGACTCAAGCCTATTCTAAATTATTTAGTATTTTATTAAAGTTTTTTTAAAATTTAAAACATATACTTTTTATTTTGGAAAATTGAATTTTTTTCTTAAAATTGACGCTTTTAGAACCTCATTACGGCCAGTCAGTACATATTAGCATTCGTGTAACTCTTAACTAATTTTTTTTTTAAATATAGAAATCAAAATAAATCTGTCGACGTGGCACTCTTTTTTAGCGACTTTTATCCAATGATAATGTTGGATATTTGATACTACGAGTTATTCTCCTAAAATCGAGAATTTTTGTAGAAAACTTGAAATAAAAATACACTCCTTAAGTCAAAATATGCTTTTTTATCAGAAGATCAAATAAATCGCATTGACAAAATTAAAATTCAATTTAAATAAAACTAAATCCAAATTAAAATACAAAAACAAAAAAAAAGTTATATCTGATGAAACACAGTTATATAACTATTAAAATATAAAAACTTTTTATTTTTAACTTAAATTTTCTATCAGATAATACAGCATTATACCTTGATGTAAATTCATTACTAAAATATTCGTCTTAAAGGTCACTGGAGGTTTTTTAAAAAAAGTCTTCCAAGTTTCGGAAGGTAAGGGGTAACTAAGTGATTGTACGTCTGATAAGTGATTGAACAAAAGAAATCATTGCGCGCATTTGGTGTAATATACGTGTCTGATATACGAGAAAATCTCAGAGAATTAATAATTGATTACGTTTCTTTATACATAATCTTTACTCCAATCTAATGACTCTCTTACAAATAACCCGGTATAATAAGACTAAACGCACTGATTTTCATTATAAAATTTTCTAAGGTAATGCAAACACTTTATTTCTGAAAGAAGTGCGTACTATGCCTTTTGTTATCCAATATTTCTTTATTAAAAGAAATATTAGTTAAAAGTTAAATGTAAAACATGTAGACTAACTGTACATACAGTTCGTCAGTCTTGCACCACATAGATTGTATATTTAACAAAAAAAAAAAAAACAGTTAAAATGGTCGCTCTACTTTTAAACAGTGGTAATGTTCGATATTTCCATTTTTGTTCATTCTCCTAAAACCACCATTTTTTTTCGAAAATTTCAAAAATCCAAACCGCCCCACCCACTTATAAATTAACTTAATCCCGAATAGCTCCGTAAAAACGTAAAGGAATAGCCGATAAAACCATCTCGTCATCTGTGAAATTAAACCTAATTGGCTTACTCCTCCAAGGCTTCCTTTATAGATATATACGTTTTAACGTTGTACTTCTGATAAGCTCGAAATAATTGACTTCTATCTTCTAGGGTTTTATTTATGTTTAATCAGGGCGAGCATTTATAACATGAAAAATCGGTTTTAATTATGCATTTTTTTGAATTATCTTAGATCCCCCTTATTGGTTTATTAACAGTCAAAAATCCTTAATAATGAAAACCTTTAGAGTTGTTTAAAGGGAGTTGAAAAGACAATTTCCAGCATATTCCATAAAATCCCTTCTTCTTTCAATGTAAATAAACCTTACTTAACAGAAATTCGAATGTGCCAGATATCACCAGGACGAACGCTATTCTTTCCAATTTATTGTCGCATCGGCGCAGGACAAATAAAAACAGGATTAGGCCGCCTATTCCTGGAAACCCGGAAAGTTTTATTAGTATTTCTCTTTAAAGCTGCAAACAAGTTAACAAGCTAAAGGGTTAATTAAAAAAAAACACGCATAACTTACCATGATTCAAATTTATTAAAATAATGTCGGAAAAGTTGCATGAATACCAAGGTGTTCTCGGTCGGTTACACACCGTAAGAAGTGACTTTAGGGAAAAATATCTTCTATGGAAAGAGGAGAATCCAGGAGGATGTTGCGAATGGTTTCAATCTAAAGTTGCAGGTAAAGGAGGTGAGGAAGATGGCCAGGGGGTGGAAGGGTACTCGCATATTTTTAGGTAAGTACTATCTCAATTAATATTATGGGATACTTAAAGGGTTTCATGCTTATGAAGAGTTATGGTGTATTTTACAATTATTGATTAATGATTCTCGACAAAATGGCGACACTTTATCTGAATTCAAAAAAATGAAGTGGTGAAGGAGCCGGGAATAATTTAATGACGTTCATAATTAAAATGTGTTATATGTCGTTAAACCAGTTGAAAGTTTTAAAATGGTGTTACAAAATTATTCCACAAATTAAGACAAACGAAAAAGAAATTGGCGAACGAGCCGGAGAAGACAAAAAAATTGTTTTTTAATTTTTTGCAGGTATTTTCGGTTCATTTCTGTTCTTCTCCAGGTAGTTGAAGTCTAATATTGTTTTTACAGTTCTAGGTAGCTGAAGAATATTTCGGTCTTTTCCAGGCAAATTGCTATCGGTTGTATTTTCCAATTAAATCCATTGCTAGTTTTTTTCCAGGCATTTGATGTTCTTTTCAATTTTTTTAAATTTTATTTCTTCCAGAGCGTTGAAGTTTTTTTCCAGAGAATTAAATTCATGACTAATCTCTTCCAGGCAGTCGAAGTTCAATCCATTTTATTTATTCCATTTTTCCGGGCAGTTCAAGCTGATTTTGTTTCCAGGCAGTGAAAGTCATGGTTAACCTCTTCCAGGAAGTTGAAGACCATATATTCATCTCACTTCTTTTTGAATGCAATTTTATGGAAATCTATGAAAACTTAGGAAAATATTTTTTAAAGATGAAGGAGCCCGAAAAGCGTATTAAACTAAGAATAATTTTTCTAAAATCCGTTTTTTAAGAATGTCAAATAGCACTGACGCCATCGATGCCGGGAAGCTCTTTTTCAGCTAATTTTGCTCAACTTAAACAGTGTTAGTGTTAGACTTTTGGTACTAAGAGGCATTCTGATTTAACCATTAACTAGGAGGTTCATATTTCTTTTTAAAATTGGACTGTTTGACCACCTTGAGATTTGAAGACTTTAGTCTATGGGAATCTTCAATTATATTGACCTAAGCGAACTAATATAATTGCTGTAATTTTTCAAATATTATCCCAAACAAAGCTTTTTATATACAGTTTATTAGCTCGTTTGTTATATTTTAAGTGAGTTTACTGTCTTTGTTTCTTGCTCACTCGAGAAGCACTTAGGGCTGTCCATACCTGTGTACAGTTCTTTTTTATTTTTTCTGGTATTCTCCTAAAATCTGTCCAAGCTCGCGTATTAGCAATTTAGATTAAAACATCTAAAACTAATCCTTACAACATCTTGTAACAGAAAGTTGGCAATTCCAAATATCAAACTTGCAGATGGTCATCTTGGAACCTGGAATCAATAAACATTTAATAAGACTAAAATGTTTTAAAGAGACGCAATTAAAATTTCTCGCGAAATCCCCGGGTCTCACTTAATTATCATCTACAAATTTCCCTCTTAAAATATTACTCCTCAACCCCCTTGGAAATCCCCAATCCTACTTACCACTAATTCCCAATTAAATATTGTCAAGAAAAGTAATCTAGTAAATGGAATCTCTACTAAATAAATGATAGCAATAAAAATTAATTATTAAATTCGAAAATATTGTAGAAGAAAAACTCGACGGGAACTAGTACGTATATCGGCGGCCGTAATGGGCATAGAGTTCTCCTATGCGGCAGAAACAGCCTTCGTATCACCTACCCTTCTAAAAATCGGAGTGGAACATCAACACATGACCCTAGTGTGGGCCCTGTCACCTTTAGTAGGATTCTTCCTCACGCCGATCTTAGGATCCTTAAGTGACAAGTGCCCTTCGAGGTACGGCCGAAGACGTCCATTTATATTTTTTATGTCTCTTGGAGTGCTTTTAGGTACGTTCTCGTAACATTACACAGTATGTCCCTACATTATAATTTTTTAAGGTCTCCTATTGGTTCCTAATGGGGAATCTTTGGGGTATCTCATAAGCGATCCGAGACCAATAGCAGAAAGCACAACAAAAGAACGTACTGTCGGAGTAAGACTATGGTCGAAAGATCGATTGAATAACCAAACGATTATTAACGCTGATGTGGTACCGTATAATAATTCGCATCCTTGGGGAATACTTTTTACTGTCCTGGGAACAGTGTTGTTGGATTTTGACGCTGACGCTTGCCAAAGTCCTGCCAGGGCTTATTTGCTAGATGTTACCACAGCAGGTAAACGATTTTGACCATTCAAATATAAGGTGCAGTATTTTTTTGATTAAGGATTTCATAATTGAATACATCGGCTTCCTACAAACAAAAACGATCTATTTATTTATTCTCTTCTCATGTCAATAGAATAATGGTTTACGTGCTTCAATAAAGTGATAAAATTATCCCCGCAAAATGTACAATTTGATGATTACATTTACATAAATTACAGAACTTAAAATAAAATACCGAAAATCATTTTCCAAGAACTCATCAGTGCTGTAATAAGGCTTTTTATTTCTATATGATTTTTTTTTATATTAAGACCTCTGACCTCTCTTGGCACAGCAAGAAATGCAGGCCGACTTTTGAGTGCCCCCAGATAAAAGCAGCATTGTAATAGAATGACATACCTAATGCGAAATAAGCAGTTTTAGGAACATTTAAGGATACCCTAGAAACAAGATTTCTTAATGTATAAATGCCACTGCATTTTTTTGCAGCCACCGATTCAGTCTGAGGCCCCCGTCCAAGTTCACCATCAAAACACCTGGAAATTTGGTGGTATTCAGCACAGGAAATGAAGTTTCCTTTGTTTTTCTCAGTGAAGAGATTATGTAATTTATCTTCTCTTGCTTCAGGACAAGACCATTGTTCCTGAACCAGCACGAAACTTTCAGCTGTGTGCTCAAAAGTGTTACCACTCACAGATACAGAGGTATCATTAGCAAATAAGATATACTTTCCTATTTAATTGGCAAGTGGAAGGTCATTTATGTAGATAAGAATAAGAAGTCGTCCCAAATTAGATCCTTGAGGCACGTCATGACTAATTTGCTTTAAAGATGATAATAACCATGAACCTGCAAACCTTAAATATGATTTTATTATTTTGATAAAGTTATCATTAAATTGGCAATAAATAAGTTTATGAAATAGGAGGTCATGCGATACATAGTCGAAAGCCTTGTTTAGATCACAAAAGATGGCATTTACATATCTTCCGCTTTCAAAAGCCTCAGTAATGCAAGATACCAGATCTATTATTCCCGAAATAGCACTTAGTGCTGCTCTAAATCCGAATTGTAGATAAGTAAGTAAATTATGTGGTTCTAGATACTTAGATATTCTTATAGGAATGCACTTTTCTAAATTCTTATAAAATTGGTATTAGAAGGTGCGAAAAATAGAAATGGTATTTTTTCTTGTTTAAATACGGGAATCGCCAGGGTTTTTTTCCAGATATCCGCAAAAGTACATTATCCAATATTGATTATTTCAGAAATATGTGAACTCAACAATTTGTCCACCAATTTTAAAACACTCACTTAAAGTCTAAAACAATCGCTATTTTTATTCTGTTTTGTGTTTGTTAGAAGACTTAAAAGAATTTAGTAGATGAATGGGCGTAAGTGTAAAATGGGTGTTATTAGTTTTGAGTAAGGAAAAATATACCCAGATACCACCCGTTAAGTCATTGGATATCCAATGGCTTTCCCCTTTTGGATATACTGTCTATCCTATGGACATCCAAAAAAAAACTATGTCCAATGCATGGACCCACACTCTTGGACGTCCATTTGGAATCTATTATTTATCCCATAATGGGCACTTATTTGGACATATTTTCTTAATGGTTCTAAAACAAGGAGAATTTTCTTAAACGGGTTTTCCTAGTAAAGCCAAAATAAATTATTCTCAATTATTCTTCATTTTTGAATGGTTTCTTTTGATTAGCACGTTGGTGATATGTTCTAATGCCTGTCGGCACTTTGGTGTTCGAAAGTAATTGAAAAAAAATTGAAATATTGATTACAATTGATGATTTCATTAATATTGAAATATTAATACGGCAAGGGATACCCGAAAAACCAAAAATTCCAAATTTTAGAAATCGATATCTCTTTAGGACTTATCCTCATCATTTTTGGGTTCAAAACCGAGGTCAAAAAATGATTTTTTCCGAATTTTCTAAAGTGCTTTCAAGGAAGCCTGTGTTTACGTGATTTAGGTGATGGGAACAAGCCAAATGGTATAGTGAGTTCGAATTCGAAAAAAATCAATTTTCTTAATTCTATTCGTAATTCAGTTCTGTCAAAATTCATACAAAAAAGTAGTCGTGTCAAACGACTTTAATCTCTGTTTGAAAATTATTGGAAATACATCAAAACCTTGCAAAAGTATATGTTATTAATCTTGAATCTTGTTAGAAATCCGCATTTCCGACTTAGGAGAGCAATAGGAATACACATGGATATCCTAAACCAGTAATTTAATGGATGTCTATTCATTGGATATTCATTTTTTGTACTTGGAAATAACCGATAATGATTAGACTAACTTTGGATCTCCATTGGACATCCTGTCGTATCTGAGTTCACAACAAACTCAATAACAAAAAAGTAAATTTATCTAAGCTAAATTTGTTGTTATGTTGGACTAATTATTGGCATTTTGAATAAGGCTGTATTTATAATTGCCTTTGGTAGTAAACATACCACTTTTATATTGTTTCTTATAATCTTTTTCTAGATTAATATTTGCAAATCAACTGCTCCGTCATATTTTTCAAATCATTATTAAACCAACTTTGTTTAATTTTATTAAGTACTATTAGGAGAATCTAAAAATGTGTTTTTGGGAAAAGAATTTTCAAATGCATCCCCTAGTTTAATTTTTAAATTCTTATTTTTTTATAATATTCAAACATTCATTAGATATAAAGTCCCAAAGTATATTCTCCCGAGAGTGAAAGAAGGGGTTTTTACCAATATGTGTTAAGGGCTGGAAATTATGGTCTATTTTTTGAACTGGTATTCCAATTGTGGTACAAATACAAATTGGTGAGCTTTGAACATTGAATGCTATACATATACTGTGTATGAATATGTTGATATATACTATAATGATATATACTGTGTATTCAATGTTCTAAGTTGGTGAGCCAAGTAAATTGAGAGGTTAGTGTTGATGGCACTCACCTTGCCCCAGGACCGACTTGAAAATTAATAAAAATTGTGTCTATGCAATTGTCATTTCTTGTGGAGAAAAACCATCTGTCTAAGTCCAAGAGAGGTCACTACGTCACGCAGATCTACTTCACATGTTTCTTTTGTCCCAAAATCACTTATCAATAAAATATATTTTTTAAATCAAATATACTTGCAGAAGACCATGCTAGAGGATTAAGTACTTTTACCATCATGGCCGGACTAGGTGGTTTCATGGGTTACGCCTTGGGAGGCATCAACTGGGACGCCACATTTATAGGTACCAGTTCCTCATTTAGAAGCCAAATAATAAATAGATAATAAACTCCCATGCAGGTGATATCTTTGGTGGGCATGTGAGGGCAGTCTTCAGCTTGATCACCATCATCTTCATTTTCTGCGTTGGCTACACCATTACAAGCTTCAAGGAGATGCCGTTACATATCTTAGAATCCGGAACGGAAAACTTGAATTTGAAAGACGTGGTGGGTGTGACTAATAAAAGTTTCGACAGCGAGGAGAACCTCGGCAAAAGTGGTGAGCCGAAGAAGTCTTATGGTTCTCTCAATAAAGATTCGGTAAGGTTTATTAGTAAGTGAATATTTTAGGTTTTTTTAAGCCGTTTTGTAGTCCACAGATATTAGCCCGGAAAAAAGATTCAGTCTTGCTCCGGACGCGAATGCCTCCTTAAAAATCTACTTGCAAAGTATCGTCTACATGCCTCACTCCATAAGGATGCTTTGCCTCACCAACTTATTTTGCTGGATGGCACACGTTTGCTACTCGTTATATTTTACAGATTTCGTTGGGGAGGCCGTTTTTGGTGGCAGTCCTGTTGTATGTACCCTCCAAAGGTGTAAATGATAAAATTTTTGATATATTTTTGATTTAAGGCTCCCGAAGGTACAAGCTTACGGGAACTGTACGAATCCGGGGTGAGGTTTGGATGTTGGGGCATGTCAATGTACTCTTTGTCTTGCGCCTGTTATTCTAGCCTAATTGAGATGTTTATTTCAAAGTTCGGGTATGTATGATGAGCGAGTTTTCTGAAGGCTTTCTTCAGAAAATGTATTGTTGTGACGCATTCATAATGAGTTATTTTATTGGGTATTACGTCACTTTTGTAGGAAAAATCAATTTAGAAAATACTATTAAAAAAAAAAAAATTCTTCTTTTTTTAAATATTTGAACCTATGAGATAGTATTTTCTAAATTATCCAACGAAATATGTAACTCATGAAGATATTGAGTCATAAATAGAATTTTTGATCATAAGTTACGAGCATGTAAAAGATTTTACAAGTTTGGTTACTAAAACCATTGACATTAGCTCTATCTATTAATTAGAGCTATCAACAAACAGCTCGCAATTAATGAAACTCCATTACTCGAATCTCTGTATTGAAATTTAATTGTCCTACTTTCAATGATAACTGGGATGTTCACAGATGTGATATCACAGTGCATTTAGGATGAAAGGAACAAATTCATTTAAAATTCACGTTTTTTTCTGTTAGTTTTTGGACACCTCGATTAATATTGGCACTTGCGCGTTTTTTGAAATAAAAATAAATAAATAAATTAATTACTTTATAAAATTCTATATAAAGCGCCTCAAGGAGAAACTATGGCATCAACATGAATTTTTTAAGATATAACACCCAATATATTATGACGTTTTACAATTCTATGATATATTTTATTCATTTATTTAATCAATATACGGGAAACCCCATTTTACAAAAGATTTGGTTACAATATTAAATAAAGTAAAAGATGTATAATTAACATAATAAAAGTACTTTAACGAACATAATTAGACAGTCTTCAAAACATATACACAAGAAATAAACACAATAAGAAAACAATAAATTAAAATATTTGACCCAGTTGACCAATAAATCCAGAGAGTGAGCTTGCAAATGGATCAAGTTCAGGGTGAGAGTTTAAATAGGCAAGACTACGACAGATTGGAGAATGTAAAGAATAGTTGGAGTGACAGATTGGTAAAGCAAACAGTTCATGTCTCCTTAGGGTGCGTGCAGGGCCTTTAAATTAAAGCTGTTGATGAGAGCAGGGCAATCAATAAGCCCATGAATAACCTTATACATAAAGAGAGTCACTTTGAATCCTTCTAGATTCCAACGATTGAAGTCCCAATATTGCCTCCATGTCAAGTAGGTTATCCTGCATATTCAACTTGTAGGAACAGTACCGGGTAAACCTCTTTTGGACACTTTCAAGTTGCATTTTGTGACAATTATAAAAAGGAGACCAAATGATCGACGCATACTCTAAATGACTTCTAACTAATGAACAATAAAGTATCTTCAAAGTAGAAATAGACATGTCACGATAAGTTCGTAAAACAAAACCTAACATCTGAGAGGCCTTCCCCTCCACAAGATCACAGTGTTCCCCAAATTTGAGCTGAGTATCAAAGACTACTCCTAAATCCTTCATTGAGTCAACAGAACTAAGTACTATGTCATCAATAGTGTATATATTATTCATTATATTTTTAAGTCTAGAGAATCCAATTGAGTACCACTTATTTATATTTAAAGAGAGATCATTCATATTAGCCCACTTTACAAAAGAAGTAAGATTGTGTTGTAAGATATCAGAGTCCCGCTGTGACTTAATAACACGGAAAAGTTTCAAATCATCTGCATATGCTAAGTAATCACAGTCAGTTAAACACGTTACAAGGTCAGTCAGAAATAAATCAAAAAGCAATGGGGAACAGTGTTCCCCTTGAGGAACTCCAGAAGTCACCAAGATACTTCCAGATTCAGAATCTCCAAACCTAACACGCTGCTCACGACCCAGCAGCATGCTTCTAAACCACCTTAGGGATCTTTCACTAAAGCCAAGGGAACTAAGTTTTGCTAGTAATAACTCATGATTGACCCTGTCGAAGGCCTTCGAGAAGTCAGTATAAATTGAATCCATTACTACATTGATAACCATTCTCGAAGGCCTCCAGCAAGGCAACCTCATATAAAACAAGATTAGTAGAGGTAGATCTACCACTAATGAACCCATGCTGCCTCTCATCAAACACCCCCTTGCACGCCCACCTAAGCTCATCACATATAATATCATCCAAAATCTTGGAAACAGCAGACTGTATAAGTCTGGTGAGAGGGATCTCTCACATCGTGAGAGGGACTTATACACAGGGATTATATAGCTTAATTTCCATATATATTTATTCCATATATCTATTAAGCAACAAAAACAAAGGAAGAGATATACTATATTCTGAACACTTTTCGTATAGCAAATGATTTCGTATAGAAAAAACGATGATTTAATTTTTATTTAACTCAACTAATGCTGATCGTCCTGCAATTACTAAGTTAACCATTAGCAAAATTAAATCAAAAATTTAGGGAACTTTATTTATCTTAAGGAAAATCTCCTAAAATATCTAAAGATGCTACGTTGAATGTTCTATTAGAAAAATGTTCTAAAATATCATACAGGGTTATCGCAAAGTAAAAAAAAACTTCTTTCTTCTGATTTCAAATATATATAATATGTTAATATTTGGTTTATCTTTTTTGAAATATTTATATTTTTTAGGAAAAAATTATTGTTGTGAAACGTTTTTTTTATCCCAAAATTCACAACTGTTGTACGTGGTGGCGAATATTTCCAATATAGTTCCTATAATCTTTTTTAAATTTCAACAGAGCTATGGAGATAAACTCACGATGTTCTTCACTTAAGCAGTTTTTTGGATTCTCTCTCTTAAATCCTCCAAATTTTCACTTCTTTCTTGATAAACTTCATTTTTTATATACCCTTATAGAAGACTGTCTAACGGAGTCAGATCAGGGCTATTTAGTGATGGGCTCATCAATAAGATTATTTAAAAAAATGCTTACTGGCATAACGTTATGAGGCAGTGCGCCATTTTGATGCTATAGAACATGGCATATTCTCTAAGAGACATTTCTTATATTTCATTTTCTAAAAACTGAAGATATGGATTTTCAGTCAAGGATACTTAAAATATAATGGGTCCAATTGTTCGGTTTAAGGATACCACACTACACATTTAATTATATCCTGCTCTGATTTTTTAATTTCGACATTAGCATGAAGATACTCACATAAGAGTAATTCTTCGATTCCACATCCCTGCTGTGATAGACACGCTTCCGTCGTCTTACAATATTTTATTAAATACATCGTTATCTCTATTTTCATGTCGTTATAATTTAACATATTATTACAATAAGCTAGTCTTCTAATTTCATGATTATCTGTTAATTAAATAAATTATATATTTTTCAATTCAAAAAGAAAAGGTCTCTTATACAAATTATAAATATACAATGCGTTTCCATTTGAAAAATACAAACTGGGTATTTAATACTAACTTTGCGATACCCCAGTATTATATTTTAGAACATTTGCTGGCGATTTAAGGTGAACTCTTTAACTTTTATGTTTAAAGTTTTTTTTTTACACTATGGATAATGACCGGTCTAGGCTCTGGCTAAATATAAGGAACAACACTGTACAACTGATACATGAATTGCTAGAAGACGATTTTGATCGCCGAGTGTAGTTTTGTAAGCAGATTCTTGAGGCGAACATTGGCAATAGAAACTTCATTCGAAATATCATTTATCACCTTTATGTTAAATTAACACGTTAACAGGCAAAATTATAGATATTGGACAACCGAAGATCCTCATTGGATCCAAAAATATCAAATGTAATATTATGCAATATCAAATCAAAGATACTTGGACTTTTTGCAGTTTGAACTTATCCCTGCTTTAGTTGTTTAACAAGACGTACGGGGCACCTCGTCATATTACCATCTCGGTCCGACAATTTCTTGATGCAAAATGCAAAAACACAGATGGATTTGACGTAGAGGACTGATTGAGTGGCCACCAAGGTCACCGGATATAACCATATTAGATTTTTTCTTATGGGGCTATTTGAAGTTGCTGTGACTAGACCAAACCGTGTTGACGACTTAATGCAAAGAATTCGACAAGAAATTATACTAATCGATCCCCAAGTAATTGAAAATGTGCAATTGAAAGTTATTTTTTCAGTTCAAAAATGCATTGAAATAAATGGAGAATAAGTTCAACAAATCGGTTGCAATAAATATTATATAAATGTTTAATTTTTAATAATGTATGTTCACTTAGTATATTATGACAAATTTAAAAAGTGAAGATATACAAGGTATTCCGGTTAAAAAAATTAATGTTGACGCTATAGTTTTTTGTACAGAAAATTTCCATTACAAAAAATACGCAAGTGACATTTTTTATAATAGAAATCGATATGTCCGAAAAATAAAAGAAGATAATAATACCTGAATTTTAAATGAATTTGTTCCCTTTCATAGTGAATGAAATATATAAGTTAAGACACTACACGTCTATAAGTAGAATGTTATTATAAAATGCAGCCTAAGGCCATATATACAGTTAAGAAAAAGTTTCTCATTCATTTTAGTGCTAAAAAAGTGTATATAGGAGGTCTTCTGACTTACTCCGTTGGTATGCTTATGATGGCCCTAACAAAAAACAAAGTGGGAGTAATAGTATTCAGTGGTACAGCTGGGGTTATGTATTCGACCCTGTTCACTATGCCCTACTTGCTTGTGGCCCATTACCATGCAAAAGGCGTGGTATGTACCGAACTACCCATAAAACCATCCATTTTACAAGTTCTTTGTCAATTATAGTTTGAAGTAAACCAACAAGGAGAAGAACAAGTTTCCAGCCAAATAAGGGGTTTGGGAACTGATGTGGCAATAGTGTCCAGTATGGTGTTCCTGGCGCAGTTCATACTGTCCATGTGTATGGGAACTATTGTTAGTTTAACAGGTACCACCACCGCTGTGGTCAGTGTGGCCACCGCTTTGGCCTTTTTCGGTGCCATATCTGCCACGAGAGTTGTCTATTTGGATTTGTAAATATTGAATTGAGGAAATATATTATTGTTGTTGTGCATTGTTGTTTGTTTGTAAACTATATAAATCAAATACTCCTAACAATTGTTCATAAAATTCATGATTTATCTAGGAACAAGCCACATTGGTACTTTAAAGCCATATATAAGGGACCTCCCAAGTATCAGCATCATATGACCTAGGCATGTATTTAAAATGTACTTTTTTACTACATGACAAAGCAGCTTTTAACAAATATGAACATAAAAGTTTTATTTAATTATTAAATGATGACTTTGAATAAAAATAATAATAAATATAAAATCAATACATGAGTGGTTTATGAGTTTTTTTATGTTTTACTACTATTGAATATAAAGCGACGTTGCAGACTTTTTTAATCGTATTAATTTATAAAATTGACGTTAAATGAGGTAATTAGGATTTATTCATAAAAATTAAATCAGGTTTTCTTATTCTTAATGTACCGCTTCAACCTTAATCTTTGAAAATACCTTACTTGGACATTGGAGTGGTTTTGTTACTTGGTAAATAATAAAAAGGTATTGAAGAAAAACATTGTTTTATTTCCATTTGTTAAATTGGTGATATGTCGTACACTATTGTTAGTACAATGTCGTAGATTATTGCAGTAAATTAACTCATTTAGATATGTAAAATAAAGCTGAAAAGTTTTATTTTTGTACAGATCAATATCTGATGCGCTAACACCTAATCAAAAAGGCCCTTTTCTCTATGAGTAACCTTTTTGATTAGGCTTTTGCTTTAGATATTACGATTAAATGATAAGATTGTTAGCTGAAATGAAATTTGATTTCCCGCCTTAATTTGGCCATGCCGTTCTACCATTTTGATTGGTCCAATTAGGCAAGTCAAACTGTCAAGTTCGTTGCCAAGCGAGAGGTCGCTAGCTGATTTGTCAGAAGAATTTCTATCAGCTTGTATGCAACCGCCACTTCTCTAAATATTTTGTGTTCTGTGCTTTGACATAAAACAGCTGTCGAAGTTTTATTATTAATAATTATTGTAAACAAACAAGGCAAGGACTGAAGAAAATAAACATTAGATATATAAAAACAATGGGTAAATTGTCCTGTTTAATTGGAATACTTAGTTTTTTAGCTATTTCTGCTATTCCAGATCCTAGTCTAGTTACATTTGATTATATAAAGCAAAACTCTGGCAAAAATCCAGATGAAGTTTTAATAGATGTGAGAGAACCTAAGGAACTGGAAGAAAGTGGTAAAATACCACATAGCATTAATATACCATGTAAGATCAATTTATTTTCTATAAGCTTATTCAGTATTAAGGTGTCTCTTACTACATGAAAATTCAGTTTCCCAAACATAAATCAAAAAACACTTAATCACACTTGAAAATTATAAATCTTCGAGAGACTGAGTAGGTCAACATCTTAATTTATCATTAAAGTGACAAAATATCTTTTGGGTAACTCACCATAAAGTTTTTAGCAAATTACAATTAACCTATTGGCCCAATAATTCTCTGATGAATTTTAACCCCATTTAATAGCAGTCATGATTATATTTGTTCACTTTTAGTGGGTACCTTAGAAAATGCCTTTTCGAACATGCCAGAGGAACAATTTAAAACTAATTATGGCATTAATAAGCCTAAAAAAGAAAACACAATCATAGTTCATTGTAAAATGGGAGGAAGGAGTGCTAAAGCCCAAATATTACTTAGGGGATTAGGATATACTGAGTGAGTCATTTGTGATCTTTTATTATAAAGTACTTAATTATATTTTCAGTGTAAAGAACTATTTAGGTGGATTCAGTGATTGGGCAAAACATATGGAAGGTTAAAGAACACATTTTGTGTAGTGCTTATCTAAAATTGTTTAAAACAGTTCTTGAAGAGATTAAATTGGCACTTTTAGATTTTTTAATTATAGATTTTATAATAGATGCTAAACAGGAAAAAGGATTTGAGAGACTATAATTATTAAGAAGGTTTCTTTCATTAACAACTGTGTTAGTAAAATTGATATTGACAGAATCATTTGAGCCTTTTCCTAAATTTGAACTGGTTGAAATTTCTAATATAAAATGTGATTTTGTAAATGTAGTTTTATTAGATAATGATCTTCGCTTATTACACAAATTTGTTTTAAAAATTGTAAAAGTTTTTCTTACTTTCTCACAAATATATGCAGTACTCTTATTCATTTTATGTTATTTATTGACTTCACCTTTAATTAAATCCTATGGCGAATTTATTTTTTTAAGTATAAATTATTATATAGAAACTCCATAACCTTTATGTTTTCTGCTGCTTAATTATTACCCTTAAATTATTCCATATTTCTTCTTAAAATATTAGTTCTGTTTGATTTTTATTAGAAAATGTGTTTGAACTGTATTAGTGATATTCTGTAAATTTTAAAATATGTTTGTCTTCCATGCCATGTCAAAGGCCTTTTCAAATATTGCTACAATTTCTAATCAGTGGATGTTTTGTTTACAAGGTCCATACTAGCTTAGGTAATACTATTTTCCTTATAGTATCCGTATTGATATTTATCAATTTTATTACTGTAATTGGTCTATAATTTTGCATTCGAGTTTTAGGACCTGAATTATATATGCACTTAATCTGCCAATTTTCAGTCAATCTAGAAAAACTTGTTAGAATCTAATTGATTACATGTGTTTAACCCTTAACTACTGTAGTGTCGATTTAATAGCGTTACGCATGTAGTGCGGTCATGGTGACCGCAAATATAATTACCGCCAAAAAATATATTTTTGTGTTTTTCATATTGTTTTATTATTTATAATAAATATTAAAAGGTTTTTAATGAAAATCGAAGGTAAACAAACAAAACCAGTAAATATATATATTTTTTTAAATGTTTTTATTTCATAAGGCTTTTTTTTCAAAATTTTACAGTTTTTTTAAAAATAAACATTAAACAAAAAGTAATAATTCTAAAATAATATGGCTTATTTTTTCTTAAAGATAAAGGTATGGAGTTACAAAAAAAAACTTAACATTACATAAACAACATTATCTAAAAAAAATTGCACATGTTAAAAAAGTTACAAATTATGCCTGCAGTTTATGCAAAGCTTTGTCTAACACTCAACACAAATGGGTTTTGTACACATGTAGCACAAATGAAAAGTTTTTCTTTTTAGTTTTGAAGGACAAGTGTAACACGTTTTCCTTTTTTCCAATTTTTCCATTTCCACCTGTTCCAGACGTTCTTCAGGAATATTTAGAATTCTTTTTATTGTAGACCGTAGATCTCGAGCAATTTTTGGATTATTGGCTCTTCTTTCTAAATGCGGCCTGACTAGCTCATCAGCAAGAATTTTAATAAAGTCGGTTTTTTCCATTACTTTATTGTTCTTATAACTCTGATGAAGAATATAGGCATTTACTCCGCTTATGTCCAAGATTCGGAAAAATATAACCATAGGCCATCTTCTTGTACGGCGACTTGTAGAGTGTTTGGCACATTTTTCATCTATGGCATCTACCCCGCCCTTCGTAGAGTTATAGTAGGTTACAATTTCTGGCTTTTCCGTGCCATCGTCAAATGATGTCGAATGGTGCATGGATGATACGAGAATCACTGCTCTATTTTTTTGTGGAACATATGAAACTAAGGTTACGTCTTTAGTAAAACCAAATAAAGTTCCATCCTTACCAACTTTTCTGTCTTTTTTAGGTAAAAAATCTGGGGGAATCTCTTTTTTATTTTTTTTAACAGTTCCGACATACGTAAGTTTCCGATTCTTTAATTGCTCGACAAGTTCTAAAGAAGTAAACCAGTTATCGGCGGTAATATTTCGATTTGATCCAGCTATTGGTTGTACTAATCTCAATACAGACTGCGTTGGTTTATTAAATTTTTTTAAATGTTCTTCCAAACCAAATCCATCAGAGTCTTTTCCAGTATATATATACCCATTAAAAAAATAGTGTGTACGTGCATCTGTCATACATACGATCTTGATTCCATATTTGCATGGCTTATTGGGCATATACATTTTAAACCTGCACCTTCCTCGAAAAGAGACCAACATCTCATCAATGCAGCAGTTTACTCCCAAAGAATATAGAGTCTGACAATTTTTGATAAACTGATCAAAAAGTTCAGATATTGCAGCAAGTGGATTTTCTTGTTTCTTGATATTTCTGTCTAAAGAATTGTCAAAGCGTAAGCACGCTAATAGAAATGCAAACCTCTGCTTACTCATCACACATCGAAATATTTCTCGTCCAGTGCCATCGGTTGCAAATATTCTGGATATATTTTCATGATTTGACACAAAAATTGCGCTGTAAAATAACAGGCCGATAAAAGCTTTTAACTCAACAATGTCCAAATCTTGATGCTCTGATCTTGATGAATTTTTTAGATTGGCCCTTTGTTTCTTTATTTTCTCATTAGTCCAATGCAAAATAGTTTTTAACATATCATCCGTGATCAGCAAGTTCCAAACTGCAAAAGGTTGTGCTTCATGCCCTAACAGACTAGCGGATCCTCGTAGAGTTGGTAAACGAAGCACAATATTGTGCTTTGGAGTTCGGCTTCGCGATGTAAAGCTCTCAGATGACCACTTGAATCGGTTTTTGCCATAGAAATTTCTTGATTTTTTGGAAGCTTGGTTTACCGGTTCCTCATAATCCTCAGAATCTTCCTGCTCGTCGGTATTGGCAAACTCCTCTTCTTCCCCTTCCTGTTCTGTATCAGTGTCATGTTCACTTGGTTCATAAATACTTTCACTGGCACTATCTTCATCACTCTCAATTGCAGTCAACATTTCATTTTCAATTTCATCTAACCACCTTAAACCTGTAGACTCAAAATCAGTATCGCAAAACCGAATTTTTTTTGACGGACCTGGCGCATCATTAGCCATAATAAATTTGAATATTCGTTACAAGCAAAGAATAAAATATTTCACCGTTACTGTACTGCGGTCACTATGACCGCAAAAAAAATTTAACTCGGCGTAACTAAAAACATAGAGACATAAAACACGACGTACTCGCACTGCTTTCTTGAATTGTACTAATTTAAAGGTACAAGGACGCCCAAGGCATTATAACTTGAGAGGGGGCAAATTTTAGAGATCTTGATAAGCGCTGCGGTCATGGTGACCGCACCACAGTAGTTAAGGGTTAAATATCTACAAGTCTAGGCACCACAACCAGGCCCTGTGTTGCTTGTTTTACTTGAATTTGAAAACTATTTTCAAACAGAGTGTTTGTAGTGTTTGTAAAGCTTTCCCACTAATTATTTATTTAATCTTTAGACACTGTGTATGAAGCCTCCCAATTTTGACTCAACAAGACTTTGATGATCTAAGTGCCTACTTCCTTTGCAGTTAAATAAAAGAACATATAAGTTATGATCTCCATATAAGAGACAAAGATTGTCAAAGGAACACTGATAAAGTTGGAGAAACAATAGTTGCAATAATATGCACATTAGAAAGGAATTCATGTTACAGTTCCTACAAACTTATTGACAAGTATATATTTTTCTTTCATACGTTGTCACCTGCAGTATCTATCGATTTTATGGTATTTTGGAAGAAAAATATACACAAAACAGCTAAAAATTAATCAAAATAAGGCAATAAAAAATGCATACAATCTTCCAATGAGATATAATACAAAATACTTATATAAAAATGTTGGCAATGGAAAACGCCACTCTAATACCAAATTTAATATTCGCAGTTATGTATATGTCGTAGCCAGATTATAATGTCCGTCGATTTATAAAACGCCTAGTCGTTTTATGAACGGTGGCCAGATTTTGTGACATTTTCATTCAACGATTCATTATTTTTGCTATCTGCCTAGGCGTTTTATAAAACCGCCGTGACTACTCAGTCACATTGTCAAACGAAAAAGTTTTTACCATTTAAAATTTTTGCGGGTGAAGTATTTCAGTCTGTTTGTAAAATACGAATTGTATTTCCACAACACAGTAACAACCGAAATACATACTAGACGTATGTTTCCAAAGCTCCACTATTAGGTCACATTTTTATGGTTTAAAGTAGCCCGCTCATAGTAAATGTTATATCATCATATGGGAAATTTCGTTTTGGAGATAACTACGAAAACGAGAAAGGTATTTTTCAATACAGGGAGCCTTAAATAAAGAAATTTTACTCCAACTTTTAAACGGCTGGTTTGCCCAGTTTTGCTAACAATTGATAGTATTTCCATTGTTATTCTCGCACCTGGGATCCATTAGGCATTTTCAACATTATTCACCAGATAAAGACTGAACAGTTTTCAGTGTTTATGTTTATATTTTCGTTTAGTTAGAGTATCACATTAGAATTCGGACTTTCCAGCAGATTTACTTTACTTCTGAGGTTATAAGGTTGGGAGACTATAAAATTTTGTGTGCGGAACGATGTCAGACAACTTTTAATGAAGAAAAAATCAAACTAGGGCCTATGAACAGAAAATTGAGAGTATGATGGAGGAAGTTAGGGAAAAGGATAGACACTTAGAGAGAATTCGTAGAAATAGTCTGGTTTTTGAGGATGAAGTGATTTAAGCGGAAAAAAAGTTTTCATTGACACTTGATATTCTTAAAAAAATAACGAACTTAATTATGAGATTGACAATTTTAAAACTAGGCAACATGATCTGAATTTGTTGGTAAAGTCTCTGGAACAGGAAAAAATGGATCTTTCACTCAAAATGGAGAAATTAACGGATTTAAATAAGGACCTAATTACCAACATTTACGCTATAGAAAAGTGTCAATTAATTTTTGGCAGCCATCTGGTGTAAAAGTGTTCTAAATTTGGGTCGGCGATAGATCTGGACTACTCGACGTCCATTTTAAAATTGGAATATTTTTTCCTAACATCCAATCTTTTACTTTTCTAACCGTATGGGAAGGCGCACCATCTTGTTAGAAGATACATTCGATATTGTTTAAACGCATTTGTTCAATTTGGGTTATTAAGACAGTCATTCTGAAACACCTCTTCTTTAGTTCTTATGACGTGACTCATCCACGCATACTTCAAATCTGGCTTCATCACTCCAAATACTAGAGGTCCATTGCTTCGAAGACGATAGTTTGTGTTCTTTGGCCCACGTTAGTATGTTTTTAATCTGAATCTTTGTCAGTAAGGGATTGCCTAAAAATTATGAATTAAAAACGAATAATAAAATTTAAGTCTACATTGTAAGTTTTAAATCCCAGTTTTTGTGCAGCCCTGTGACAAGTTGCTCTTGAAAACTCTTTTGTGGCTGCCCGATTCCACAATATTTTCAATTCATTATAATAAGTAATAATCCGTTTTAAGGCTCTTGAGTTGCTTATAATCAATATAAGGAATAACGCGGCCGACTTCTAATTCTGAGGTTTTGAGCAGTAGATCCCGTTGTTTTGTACAATTTAATATTTCGATAATATTTAATATTTTATAACTGTATACGTCGATTTGTTAATACTGTCAGCGATTTGGAAAGCATTTTGGCCTTTTAAATGCAAGTGAATGATCATTTGTCTTATATCGTCGGAAACAGTTTTACCACGAGCCATTTTTAATTATTAATAACGACACCAATGCATTTAAAGTTGATTTAAACGTCAAAATCGGCTTCTTAGGAACGTTAAATGTTATAATTTGTTTCAGCGCATAAACGAACCATTCAACTTAAGATGTCTCCATCACATATTTTGCAGTACACAAATCATTTTGCAAAGAAGACAGTTTCGAAATAAAAATGCTTTAAAAATAGCTGCGTGGGTTTCGTTCTCTTGTTATAAACATTTAAATAAACCAAAAATATTATATTTGAAATAAAATTTTAATTCGTTCTTAAATAAATTCAGAAATACTATAATTTGGCGCGTGGGGTCAACTTCACTGAGACAGAGTTCGTATGCTTCCGCACTTGCAAATCCTTGAATTTTTTTTTAGTCATTAGGACCATTTGGTTAGCTGCACGTTTTTGGCCAATTGTATATTGTGATCTTTGTGTTTCTATTAATTCTTCTTTTTCACAAAGATTACATATCCTTTCACTTGCATCACAGGATAGGCACAGTTTTCGTTTTGCCCTATTTTTTTTGTTAAAAACATTTTCTGTTAAAGAGTTGATAATGGTTGATCCCGAAGTTCCAAAAATAAAAAAAAACCTTGAAAACTTTTCAACCTGATTTGTTTCATGTGTTGTATGCGAAATAATATTAACATCTATAGAATTGTCATTCTGTTTGATATAATTCTGATCCATTACTATTTCTTCGAAAATGCTTTGATGTCTATTACTATTACCTTCTTCTCTCACAACAATATCCTGCAAGGCAACTGATATGTCATCAATGTTAAAGATCTCTGAGTCCGTTCCGACTCATTTGGAATATTATTTACGATAATATCGCTTCCTCGAAGTTGTTCTCATTCAGATTATCTAACTTAATTTTGCGTTTCATAATCTGGCTGAGTAGTCAGTGTCGTTCTATAAAACGCCTAGTCGTTTTATGCAATAACTAGCCAGATAGCAAAATAATGAATGAATAATTGTCATACATTTTTACTTTAATGCACCTTTAAACTAATTCTTTACACTCCTGATTATTGCACTGCTATCTTTCCTATAGACGTTATCACAATAATATGATGTATGTATATGTACTATGATGTAGATATTTGCTAAATGTAACAATTGTTTAAACATTCCTTTAATATTTTATTTCGGTTCCTTTTGCTAGACTTCTGTTTTTACTTGTTATTAATTCAGATAGAAGTCTATGTGGACTAATCCACTAGAAGCTATTAAGTCCCATGATCGATATTTGAGTCTCTATTAACTGTATTCTAGATTTATTTCCCTTCAGTACATTTTTTTCTTTAGCTCTGTAAATCAGCACAATTTTTGATTTTTTTTTTTAATTTGAGTAAATTAAAAAAAGCTTAAAGGTGAACAAATAGCCAAGATACTGCCTTGAGGGTTCAATTTTCATTTATGTGTAAATTTTTAGTGATATTATCGTGTAATAATAAGACAACGAATTTATTATACTGTCATTATTTATTTAGGTCAACCTTTACAATAAAAAAACATGCAATAGTAATTATCTACTAAACTGCCTTTTATCATGTCCCCCCTTGTTCCTAGGCTGTCTGTAAACCGTATTTTTCTTATATCCCTTGTCAGACATTGAATTCAGATTCTTATATTGTCCAAATCCTCCTCCTCCTTTTCGCTTCTTCTCAGGTCTTTCAGCTAAAATCGTTTAATCAATAACAAACTGCTAAACACATCTTTTAAACCCGTACCTTTTCTAGCTGATACATTAAGATCCACAGCTGGTGGCACCCTAAAGCCAAACGAATTCCCCACCTTCACTAAATCCAAAGTACTGATGTCAAAGATGTTCTTCAAATGGTGTGAATCGTATGCCCTGACATATGCTTTGAATGCTTCCTTGGCGGACATATTTAAATAATAATTTTTGCCTATCAGATTCTCCAGCTAAAAATTGTCAATTTTTTAAAAATGCTTTGAGAGTAGTGTAAATCTATAGTAAAACGAGTATTAGTCAAAATATATAAAAATGAGCATATTGCTGCATACATTCGTCCAAACTAAGTTAAGTCCTATTCCTAAACTAAGTCCAATTTAAGTATACTTTAAAAGAAATAGATCATAATAAGGTAATACAGCCAGAACTCTTACCTGCAACTGAATGTCGGCAATTTTGGCCCAACTGAACTCGAACTCATTTAAAGGCACCTTGGCCTGTTTTAAATACCACAAAAATCCCAACTCTTCTGGCCTTAAGATGAGCAAAGCGTGTCCGCTGCTGCCCTCTCCCCTGGCCGTACGACCCACCCTATGAATGTATTCTTTAGGATCATCTGGCGGATCGTATTGTACGATCCAGTCTACCGCAGGAATATCCAGACCTCTTGCCGCCACATCCGTACACAGCAAAATGCCAGATTCCGCATTGCAGAACTGGAAGAATGTCGTTGTTCGTTTGGTTTGTTTTTGTTTGCCCTAAAGAAGAAATTTGAGTTAAAGCAGTTTTTAATAACAATTGATACTTTTGGGTCTCATCTCAATCAATGAGACTATTTTCGAATTAAAGTTTGGTGTTCGGGTTAAATTCTCGTCAGAAAATTCAAGAACTATCAAATCGGTTCTTGTGCTTGAGTTGGGACTTTTTTGGAACTAATTTCTGACGCATGCCCGGTAGCAATTTTTGAATTTTAACGTTGACGAGACGCTTGTCGAGTGTATTGTGCGATATATCGTCCCCTTAATACTACAACTAGGTAACTCGAACTTTCACGATTTTGAGTTATCTACTTTTTCCTTTATAACCTTTTACGCCTTTTTTAATGCTACAACTAGGTAAGTTCAACTCCAATCCAATTTACGGGAATCCAGTGACAAAAACTAGTTATGTTCACAGTTAAAAAATACCTGCTGCTTAAAGTAGCTACCTTGAATTATTTAATTGTGCACCTGCGATTACAAAAATTTGTAGGGCAACAAGTAGTGTTTAATTTAAGTTACCTAGTTGTGCGCCCGGCTGCTAACTTGACTTATTCGCGACCCCTTACAGATATTTTTCGAGATACCTATGTTTGCAGTAAATGTCGAGTGTGACATTATTAAGTATGTGCACAACCTTCTTTATCTCTAGCCACGAACATCGGCAACATAGCGAGTCGATCGACGCCGCCATCTTGGAAACCTTATAACCCCATATATTAGTAGGTAATCGCAGCGGTTTCCGTGGGTGTTTACCTCGCTTCTCTCTTAAAATTCCGGATTTTTGTGCTTAAATTTAAATTACTAACGTTAAGACTCAATTTTAAAAACCTCCTCTAAGTTCTAGTTATATTGTTTAATGTGGATTTTGCGTAGTTATTTAAATAATCGAACTTAAATGTCGAACAAAATTTACCGGCCGGCTAGCTAAATGACGTTTTAAAAGTGGGTTTGTTATTATTGTGTGTTTCTTGGCTTTCTTGCTTAAAATGGTTTTGTGACTTGTATTTTGAACTTGTGGTAGTTCATTTATTTGGTTAATCTGTGGATAATAATATATTGCTTTATAGCTTAATATACATAGGGAGAAATATGGAAAATTCGTGTAGGTATTTGTCTACCTACTTGTAAACAATATGTGGTAAGTAAGTAGTTTAAGTCAGGGTTAGGAGTTGTAGTAGCCAGTAGTAGGTAAGTTTATATAATATTTGTGTAATATTTGTACATTTTTAACATGCCAAGTCCATGATGTGTCCCTGGATGCAAATCCAATCACAAAACTTCATTAGATGCAGGCGAGGGAGCTGAATCGGTGTTTGGTTTTCCTAAAGATGAGCAAATTAAAGGTAAATGGCTGAAAGCAATTCCTAGAGACAACTGGACTCCTACTAAGCATTCTGTTGTTTGTGCTAAGCATTTTGCCCCCACTGACATCATTCGGGAGGATATTTATCTTTTGCCAAATGCACAACAAAAATACCTACTAAAACCCATTTTTCCAAATTTACCTGGATATCTTTCAAAAAAGGTTCCTCTCCCTCGAAAGAGTCCAGAAGAAAGAAATAAAGAACATGAACATCGTCTTGAACTCAACAATCTTGAATTTGAACAATCAGATCTTATTACAAATTTTCATATGATAATAAATAATTATCTTAAAAAAATTAATATTTCAGAGTTTAGTTGATAATTTAAAAATATGTTTTTACACCTTAAATTTGACTAATACTTGTTTAAATATCGCTAATCAAATCATAGTAGAGAGCGACATGAAAGTAAAAGTGTTTATAAATAGGAATGAACTGACCCACATTGACCTGAAATGGATTTTACCTTTTGAATTGACACTAAATAGGTGGTTTCAGCTAGAGAATTTGTTGTCTAGATATAAATCTCCTAGCTGTGAACCATCAGCAAATACTAATAATGCACAAAAATCCGATAATGTTACCACAAATTATTAAAACATTGTATCTGGCTCTTTAACATCCACAGAAAAAGTAGTTAACCTATTAATTGATGAAATATATATTTCCAAAAGATTGGATTATCGAGGGAAGAGTCTAATTAGTGTAGCTGCAAATGATACTTCATTAGCTCAAACTGTATTAGCTTTCATGATATGTACTTATTTCTGTAAGTGTTTTTGACGACATTTTTGATGATACTTAACTTTCAATTTAAAACAATCATTGTTTCACATTTATTATGTACCACACTGTATAATATGTAATGATTCAGGCTTTGCATGTTAATTTACAATTTAACACTTTGTATCCACCATTTATTTACCATATGTAGAATTATTATTCGAAAAAAGCCAAAAAAAATATTTGATCAATAATAAGTAAACATCCAGAGGTAAATATTTTTTTTGTTGTATAAATTGGGATATAATCTTGATATGAAAATAAAGTTAAAAAATCATATCAAATCTATTTTCCAATGAATAGCATAATGCCTTCAACAAAACGGGCATTTCTGCTGGTAAAAAAACTTAAAATCATTGCCGAGTCCCGTTAAATACGGCTATTAAATCGATCCGGAAGCATAAGCGGTTCGCGGTGTTGCCTTGCGATGTTCGCGGCTAGAGTAAAGATGGCTGTGGTATGTGTATTAAGTGTGACATTATTAAGTATGTTCCTCCAGTTTTTGTAATATTTTTTGTGAAAAAAAAAGCAAAAATGTCTACAAGAGCCAAATACATATTAACTTTAGCACGTAGCCAGTTGACGGAGAATAAAGGTGAGTGAATTTAAATGCAATTAATAAAGAAAATATTGTGGAAACAATAAGACTGCTTATTTATAGGTTAGGTATTTATCAATTAATAATTTTCTCAAATTTAAATTAAAAATAATGTCCTCTGGTATTATTGCGAAATCTATCCTAATCTTAATAATTGTTATAGGAGTATTTTTAAAATTATTTTTAGTTTCAGATATAGAGACAGTCAATGATGATGATGACATGTCGTCACCTGATAATGAGATAAATACTCGCATAAGATATTCGACGGAAGGAAAGAATAAAGCGGAACAACCTACAAGTAATTGTTATTTAAGTTTATTTTATAAAATATTTTTGTATTATTATTGGGCAAGGGCCTTGTAAATATGCCCTTTTGTATTATTATAATGGAGTATCATGTCTGGTTTGAAGTCATTCTCTATTCCACTTATGAACTTATCATGATGTTCGGTGCTCAATAAAATTACGGCATTATTACTTTTGTTCACATAAGAGGAAAGAGTAATAAATGAGGAGAATACAAATACAGAACTTTTCTCTACTCGGCTGCGATTGGGCAATAGGGCGGGAGGAATATCGGCTTTGTTTTTCCTCAATGTTCCGCAAAGCGTTATACCGCGTTCATATAGTTCCTTAGCAAGCGAAAGACAAGTAAAAAAATTGTCCGTGGTAATTCCAGAACCTCGCTGAATACCCTGTACCAAGTCAAGGACAACCCTTTTATCTTGTTGTTTTTCTGGAACATTACCGTCTTTACCTGAATAAATTTGGAGATTGCAGGCATATGATATCTCACAGTCAACCATTGCCCATATTTTTAAGCCATATTTCGCTGGTTTCGATTTCATGTAAACCCTAAAAGGGCATTTTCCCCGAAAGCCGACGAGCTGCTCATCAACAGTAAGGTGAAAACTAGGTGTATAATTTTCTTTACAATGGCCAACAAACATCTCAAAAATTTCTCTAATTGCCGCGAGTTTGTCATATTGCCTACGTTCGATTCGTGTGGTAAGATCGTCAAACCTCATGTAAGAAAGGATCTCACCGAATCTAGATTCTTACACCACAAGAACTTAATTGGTCCCTGATTCGCTTTTAGCGCACCAGCAGTTATCAGGAGACCTATGACAGCATACATCTTGGTGGTATCTACAGGTGTCCATTCTTTTTTTGGTTTATTAGGAAATTTTTCGTTTCTTGTTTCGTACATACTTAGGGCCTTCTGGTTGGTAAACTGTACTATTTTGTCAACCATGGCTTCACAAATAAAAAGTTTGAAACAACTGGCTAAATCAGAAATGTTTTTTGAAGCTGCCGTTAGGCCACTAGGAATTCTCACATTATTCTGCTTAGGTCGGCGTCGCACTGGCGGCTCCTGATTCCAGACAGTTTTATTATATGGATATATATGACGGATTGCCCAAATATTTAGCACGTCTCTCTCTGCGGAACTTAAAAAATAATGTAACAAATATTTATAAATTCATATCACTAAATTAGAAATATTGATACCTCATCAATGGGAAGAAAATCATCAACATCCTGAATATATTCGACACAATCATTTTCTTCGGAAGCCACGGACATATTATCATCTGAATTCTCATCAAAGTCGAAAAAATTGCAACTTATCCAGTTGCAATGATGGATAAGTGTGTAGCCTGTGATTCTAAAGTCAGCAGAAATCAACCAGGAATTCCATGCGATGTTTGTAAACAAGTATACCATGCTAACGCGCAGTGCTGCGAAGTGAGAAAGGATCAGGTAAATTTATTTCGACCAACCTCTGGTGTAAAATGGAACTGCCCATCATGTCGTACTGGGCACCGTGATGACCAAGAGTCTAGCGATCGGCGATCATCGATGTTGGCGTCGGCGGCGCCAAGACGACAGTCGATTATTATCGGCAACGACGCCGGTGGCCGCGGTAATGGTACTAATACCGGTGCGCCAAGCGCTGTTTCGTCGGCGTCACAGGGCTTGTCGGCTGTTTGCTTGGAAAATGAACTGAGGATGCTGCGGGAGTCTGTTACATTTTGTTCTGACAAAATTTCAGATTTTGAGGCTACTTTAAAAGCTCTTTCTGAAAGCATTAAATGCATTAAAATCTTGAGAGAGGAAAACGAGAGAATAAAGGCTGATTCTCTGTTAATCACGCAAAAAATTAACTCACTTGAACAGTTTTCCAGATCCAATAATATTGAGATCCATGGGATACCAGAAATAAAAAATGAAAATCTTATTACAATTGTAAATAATATAGGTAAATCTATTTAGTGCGATATTGAAGAAGAAAGAATTGATTTTATTCATCGTGTCCAGAGTCGAAATCAAAATCTACCAAAGCCTATAGTAGTTCGATTTTCATCCCGCATTTTTAAGGAGAAAGTGATGGGTGCTGTGAAAGCCAAGATTCGTTCTACTGGGAAAAATGGACCTGGTTTAATGCTGGCCAGTGCTCAAAAGCCAATATTTATCAATGAAAACTTAATCAGCGAAAAGAAAATATTGTTGAAGGAGGTCAAGCAGTTTGCTAAGGATCATCAGTTTAAATTTGTCTGGGTCAAGAATGGCAATATCTTCTTGAGGAAAAATAAAACATCACGAATTTTTCTTGTGGGAAACTCATCTGTTTTGGAGAAGTTGGGTGATGGCTCTGCGTAATATATTTATAATGTTTCATTTATTAAGATATTTTTGTTAATAAAATGGCTCTTCACGTATATTGCCAAAATACAAGGGGCTTAAGAACCAAGCTTAATGAATTTTCTTTGGCTATGGATGGAATGAACTTTGATATTGTTTGTTTAAGTGAATCCTGGCTTAATAAAAACATATCTGATGGAGAATTGTTTGACTTAAATAAGTACAATGTCTTTCGACGTGATCGGGAGACAACAATTTCACAAAAGAAGGATGGGGGTGGCGTGTTAATAGCAACCAAAAAAGTGCTTAATGCAGTTAGTGTACCAGGGTTTTTCAGTGATGCAGAGGATGTATGGGTGGCTTTAAAAGTCGGAATCAATACAGTGTATTTTTGTAGCATTTATATTCCGCCAAGTGATCGTATGGCATATTCTTGTTTTTCTTCAAAGTTATCCTGGATAAGTGATAATGTGGGTGATAGTTCTATTCTGGTGTGTGGTGATATGAACTGTTCTTCGGTTACATGGGAAAAGAAAAATAAGTCTGAGGATTTTTTGATACCTATTACCGTAAGTGCTGAGCATGCAGAACTTATAGATACATTATCCTTTAGTGGACTAATGCAATATAATCCTATTAAAAATAATAATAACAGAATTTTGGATTTAATTCTTTGTAATAAAAACTATATTAGTCATATTATGAAATGTTCGGCCCCAGCAGTCAAAGAGGATAGCCATCATCCTGCTCTTGAATTTTTGTTTTGCCTAGATATTCCTAAATCCTTAAGAAACCCAAAACATAGTTTTTTTAATTATAAAAAGGCAAATTTTGCGGAAATCAATAATGAAATGTCTAAAATTTATTGGGATACTATTCTTACTAGTGTTAATATTGATATAAATCTAAGTAAATTTTATAATATTTTAAGGGATATAATCAAAGAAAAGGTCCCACTTATCCATCAGAGTAGTGGTTACCCTTATTATTTTTCAAAAGCTACTATTATATACTACTATACTATTATATACTATTATACTACACAAAAAATGGAAAATATATAAAAACCCATCTGATCTAAACATATTTAAACTCTTAAGAAGTCGATCTAAGGGGCTAATAAAACGTGATTTTAATAATTATATATCCTTTTTAGAGGACGAAATATCAACAAATAATAAAATTTTCTGGAAACTTGTATCTGTTAAGAGGGGAAATTCTGGCTTACCTTCAGTTATGAAATATAATAATACTGAAGCCTCCACCTTAAAAGAAATTAGCGATTTATTCTCAGAGTATTTTAAATCAGTTTTTGTAGCGCCAAGTGTATCAAATAATCACCATAACAGTAACATGACACATGATAATCTAGGTTTAATTAAATTTCAACTGGATGAGGTTGTAGCAGGAATTAATGATCTGCATCCTAAAAAGGGTGCAGGCCCTGATGGCATACCTTCGTTATTTGTCAAAAATTGTTCTAGAGGACTCTCATATCCTTTATATAAATTATATAATCAATCGCTTTTACAAGGTCAATTTCCGGATGCGTGGAAGGTTTCCAATGTAATTCCTATATATAAGAACGGGCAAAAAAATATTATCTCCAACTACCGTCCAATAAGTAAGCTCAGTATATTTGCAAAATTATTTGAAAAACTTTTATATACATATTTTTTTAAGTTAGTGAAAAGACAATTAATTTTTGAACAACATGGGTTTTTTGCAAACCGTTCTATAGACAGCAATCTTCTCACCTATCTTGAATTTTTAAAGAAAAATATGGACAAACGTATTCAGGTTGACAGCGTCTACACGGACTTCAGCAAGGCCTTCGATAAAATTAACATTTCAATTTTGCTAAAAAAACTAGCTCTGGTAGGGGTGGGTGGTTTTCTTTTAAAATGGGCTGAATCTTACCTCTCGAATCGAAGGTTCACAGTCTGCATAAACGGCGTAAACTCCGAAATAGTTAATGTAACGTCGGGGGTGCCACAAGGATCTCATTTGGGCCCCCTTTTTTTCATAATATTTATAAATGATATATTTAAATGTTTTAAACACTCGGAGTTTTTGCTTTATGCAGATGATCTTAAATTCTTTAGACCTATAAAATCACACGAAGACTGCCAGCTCCTGCAGGAGGATATAGAAAGCCTTGTTGAATACTTTCGGATCAATTGCCTTTTTTTAAATATTGAAAAATGTCAGTTTATTTCATTTACTAAAAATAAATTAAAAATTCAATTTAATTATAATATAAATAATGTTGATCTTAAAAGGACCCAAGAGGTGAAGGATTTGGGAATCATTTTTGACGAGAAGTTACTTTTTGATAAACATATTAATACCTTAGTGTTAAGTGCGTATAAAATGTTAGGGTTTATTAATAGGCAGGCTAAAATTTTGAAATCCTCTAGATCCTATATTTTTTTGTATTATGCATTTGTTTATAGCAAGCTTAATTTTGGGTGTGTTGTTTGGAATCCGATTTACTCAATTTATAAAAATAGATTGGAGTCTGTGCAGAACAAATTTTTAAAGTGTCTTTATTATAGGGATAATTTAAATATTGTTACTAATGACTTAGGTGATATAAGAAAACATTTTGGTATACTTACTCTTGACAACAGAAGAAAAATTTCAGACCTTTTATTTTTGCATAAACTGTTGAATAATAGAGTGAATTGTCCATGTTTGATGCAGGGGTTGAGATTTAATATTCCATCACGGCAATTAAGACTTAGTGATCTTTTTAATTTACCTTTCAGAAATACTAACAGTTGTCAGTCATCTCCACTGTGCAGAATGATGAGATTATCAAATTTTTATAATAACATAGATCTCTTTTTTGAAACCCAAAAAAACCTGAGAGGTATATTGAAGAGAGAGCTACTATAATTCATATCCCAGACTTTGTGTTTTTTGTGTAAGAATTAGTATTTAAAAATTAGTATTTAAAATTTAAGAGTCCTTTTCCGGTTTCGCAATTGTTAAGGGTATTTAACTTTAGTGTCTGCAAGTTTATATTGTTTCTATATTTATAAGTAGATACTGTAGTGGGTTTACCTGTTTGTATCCTTAAGAAAATAAATAAATAAATAAATATGAATTGTAATTAACCGATTATTATTTTGTTAGTTGACTAAGGTATTGTTAATGGCAATGATAAAAGGACAATACATTTGATTAATTAATATTTACGTGTGGCGTATAGCATGTACCCCGTTGGTAGCACAAAGGTTAATTGGGCCATATTCTGTCAATAAAAATTTATAACCATTTTCCACAACATATAAAAGTAACTAATTAAACATGACTTTTTGCTCACTCAATGTATTTTTGTTTAAGTTTGTTAAAGTGGATTTTGCAGTTTCCTATATCAAAATATTTTTGCTGATCTTTTGGAAATGAATATTTTTGTAATTTTAAATAATTTAATACTTACATGAATGCACATAACAGGCAGATCAATATAATTAAAAAGTTCATGGTGATACTTCACAGACATACAGGAACTGAAGAACACCATCACCTTCTTCTTTCTGTTTTTTTTGAGGAATGTGAAAAGCACTAAAAGACGTTTTTCAGAAGGGCAAACAACATACCCTTGTTCCAATCCTATAAAAAAAAAATTGAGAGAATTAAATACACTTTTGGACTTTTCAACATTTATTTACCCGATACAGTGGCCTCAAGTTTGCTATCGTCAACTCCCACATACACTGGCTCTTTTTTTAGAGCCAAAGAAGTTAAAGCTTCAGTTTTCTTGCTTTGGGTGGCACTAAACAACATAGTTTGCCTTCTCTCTAAAATGATGGATATTTATTGATCTTTTTGAAATTAAATTATTCAATACTTACTGGGAAGCAAGTTAATAATCTGCTTCATTTCCTCCTCAAAACCAATGTCAAGAATTCGATCAGCTTCATCAATAATAAGGCATTGCAAGTTCTTGTATAAAAAGTCTGGGGTGTTTTGCAAATGATCCAATAATCTAAAACACACACAAAAAAATACTTGTATCACCAAAAAAAAATTAATTTAATTGATATTCAATACCTTCCAGGTGTAGCAACTAAAATGTTAATCCCTTTAGACAGTTTTTGGGCCTCAGTTTGCCTGCTAGCACCCCCCATAACTAAACCATATGTGTGGTGATGGTATTTCATTAATTCTTTTAGTACCCCAAAAGTTTGCATTGATAACTCTCTTGTAGGTGAAATAATGATGACCCCAGTGCCTTAAATACACCCAAAATTAATATAATTATACAATATTGACTTTTAAGTCTGTTCTACCATTTCTAGGCATAAATTTGAGTTTGAAAATTAACTCCACGGCTGGCACTAGGAATGCCAACGTTTTGCCAGATCCAGTTTTGGCTGCACCGACCAAGTCTCTGCCTAGAATTATTTAGACTTTTAATTCCATATATTACAAAAAAGTTACATAACTACAGTATTTTGAAAACTAGGAAAAGCACACACAAGAAACTAATACATATAAAGTCTTACCTTCTAACAGGGGTGGGATACTCCTGGCCTGGATTTCAGTCATTGTAGTAAATCCCATGTCTGCTATAGCTTTTAGTGTATTTTCGCATACCACATCTTTTAGTGACTCAAATTTTCTGTCACTAAGAATTTCTAGACCTGCCCTGGACCCAGGCACTAAAAATGTTTCAAAATTTACCAAGATGAATTCTTATTAAGCAAAACTGAAGAATTTATTTAAAAAAACATAAAGTAGTTGTGACAAATTTTTTTTTAAACTTACATTCACTTTCCAAAGAATCTGAAGGGTCAATATCATTGTCGTCTTTTACCCCATCTTGTTTTTTTTCTGGGTCTGCATTATTGCTGCTTTCTGAACTTTTCTGTTTCTTTTTCTTCTCTAAAAATTGTTGCATGTTTAACATCTTTATTTTATTGCTTAAAATTGTTCAAAAAAAATTTTATCAATCAGGAAATGAATTGTACTCACTCGCCTCAACCTAAATTTCTGGGATACAAGTGCACCAACCAGAAATGTAAGGGAAGCATTGTATTCGCCTTAGTTTCATCATTATAAATACTGATATAAAGATTTGGTTGTTTATAGGTTTTAGTTTAATTTAAGAACTTACTTTTTGGTGGTTCGTCTTCCAAGGCCTCGACCTCATTATCACTTGTCTCCTCAAGGTTTAAGTCCTTTTTCTTCTTTTTTATTTTCTTTTCTGCAGAGATTAGGATTAAAGTGTTAAGATACTACACTCAAATGGAAACTTTGATGATGTTTTACTTACTTCTCTGTGGCCCATTTCCATTGGTTTGTGCAGTATCAGAACTCAGTGTTTTATTGGTAGCTTTATCCTGGTTTTCTACAATAAGGAGAGTCTCAGAAAATTTCAATAGAAACCGGTAAATCACTCCTTAACAGTGGGACTTATGTTCTTTAATGCCTGCCTGTTACTTACCTTTTTTCCTTTCGGCTTCCTTGAGTTGGACCAACTTTAATTTTTGTTTTTCGCGTTTTTTTATTTTTCGCATTAACACTTTATCTTGAATAGACATTTTGTTAGCTTTTAAAGGCAAAAAGGGAGAAGAAACTTTGGAAACTGGAAAAACACGTTGTTTTGTTTTGACTTAAATAATGTGAGGTTATGTTTGTTGTCATCTGTCATAATGTCAAAATTGGCAGGGAATGTACGTTATGACAACTTTGAGGTAGAAAATAGGAATATTAGCTGTTGCTATCATTCTTGTTTTAAGTAATTTGTACATCTAATACAAAAAATTGTATAGTATATAAGAAAATAGGTTTTACTTTAATTAAGAGTTGTAACAACTTTTCCTATTTCCTTCCATAAGTCGAAAATAGGAATATTAACTCTCGGTCGCTTGCAACTTCTTCATATTAAGAAAAAAACCTTCTTTTCTAAATAATTTCTACGTCTGGCAAAAATTATATAGTAAATTGAACAATTGATTAGAAGAAATGGGTTTTAATTTAATTATTTGAGGTTATGTTTGAATTAATCTGTCATTAGTGTCATATAAATTAGGCAAGGACGTTGCAGCAAGTGAGTAGAAAACAGGAATATTAACTTGCTCGGTTGCAATTTCTTCATATTAAGATAAAATCCCTATTGTTTGAAGTAAATTAACGTCTGGCAGAAATTATCTAGAAAATTAAACAAAATATTAGAAAAAAGTAGGTTTTAAATAAAGTGAAATTATTTTTGAAGTAATCTGTCATTAGTGTCATTATTGATAAAGCGATATACGGCTGTAGGTAGCAACTATTAAATAGAAAATGAGAATAATTATTAGCTATCGCTCCGTTGCAACTATTTCAAATTAAAATAAAAATTCTTTTCGTTTTAAGAAATTTTCCGTCTGGCAGAAACTGTATAGAATAATATGCGAAATATTTTAAAAAATAGGTTTTGATTAATGTAAGGTTACGTTTCCATAAATCTGTCATTAGTGTCATCATTGATAGAGCAATACGGTTATAGGTAGCAACTTTTGAGTACAAAAAAAAAATAGTAACGGCGGCAATTTTTTCAAATTAACATAAAATAATCCTTTTTGTTTTAAGTAATTTAGACAAAATTATGCAAAATATTAAAAAAAAGGTTTTAATTGAAGTGAAATTACTTTTGCATTAATCTATCATTAGTGTCATAATTGACAGAGCAATTTTTGAGCAGAAAATAAAAATATCATATCGCACCCCCGCTAAAAAAGTGTCACAACTCAAAAAACATTGTTTTGAGAAAATTGATTTTAAAGAATTAAATTCACTTGAAACCTTTATCAGTTACTATAAATAAAGTAATTTTTTTCGTAATACTTTATAATTTTTAGTTTAAAAGTTCACTTTTGTAGGCATGTTGTAGAGTATTTGGTATAATAATTTTTTTTTCTTCCGCATAAATCTACTTGCTTAAAGTCTTCATCTTTATAGGATATTTTATAGTAAAGAGTAGTCGGATTATCTTGATTTAACTTAAAAACTTTTACATCGGTAATCTTTAAGGATTTAAAGCCTGTCATACCTATTTCGTCACACAGTGTTTTAAGTGAATAAAAATCCGGATGACCGAGTTCATTCACATGATAGGGTTCTTTCCTTTTTTTTTTGCTGTACGAATAATTTGTGCATACTGACTAGGCACGTAGATAGGACCAGATCTTAAACTTTTCTTTACAGCCTTTTCAATAGTTGAATGAACAGAATATCCTTCACTCTGACTATGCCCGCTTACTAGATATTTTTGAGTTATTGAGTGTATTTTTGGGTATTTGGACAGAGCATAAATATACATCGCAACTAAAAATCTATTCTTCTGCTGCCCACAACAATTATCCGAAAAGAAAACGAAGTCAAGCCCATCTTCACTTTTAGAAGTGTCAATTTTTTTTTTATAAAATCAAGCACACATGAACCAATCTCATCAGCTCCTCTATTTCCGTGCCCTTCATGCCAAAAGTAGCATTCCGTTAAACCTGTTTTTAATTCAGACACGGTAAAGTTATAACAGTTCAATTTTGATTTGTAATAGAAAAGGGACACAGTTCCTTGAGGAACAGGAAGAAGTGCTTGCAGATCATGAACTGACACCACGTAATTGGGACTAGCTTTTTCCTTTTCTTTGTTTTTTTTTAATTTTTCTTCTAAATGCAATAAATATTTGCTTTCCAACTTTTCCTTGGCATCCCCTGTGGCAATTTCATAAGCATTGCACAATTCGCAACGATCTTTTCTGGGGATGAAAAAACTTATATTAAATTCAGTGTTAAAAATTATTGAGAACATCACTAAATTTGCGTGAGGTAGATTATTGTCTTGACATTTTTGTTTGTAGTCATTAAATGTATCGGTTAAATTTTTTCCACTATCAATGTATTCCCTAGTAGTTTGCTTGCGAAGGTAATGACTCTCAATACGTGGAATCGAGCGAATATGCTCACGAACTCCTTTCTTAATCGATGCATCCACTTTTTAGTGGATGCCTTAATCGATGCATCCACTAAAAAGTGGATGCATCGATTAAGGATAAACATAAAAGCCATATCTCTTAAATCTACTTCTATTTTTTTTTTTTTATGGTAAACACAAGCACAAGAGGAAAGTCCTATGTCACTCTTGGAGTGACATAGGACGAAGACGAAGATATTTGTGGGCATTTATCTTGAATCGCTGCAGGTTGTATGCGTCGGGAAATATGTGAGGTGGAAGCCCGTTCCACAAGGAAGATGTTCTCCAGATGAATGAGTCCCGATACAGCGACGTCCTTGGGGTAGGCAGGTGGACTCGATGTTGATGAGCCGCAACTGCTAGACGCGTCCTTCTTGCCGGAACAGCCTTGGGTGGGATCAGGCCTGCCAGCTCAGAGGAGCACTTACCGTGATAATAACGGTAGAATAAACAGAGATCAGCCACCTTTCTCCTGTGCTCCAGACTATCCAGACTATTTGTCAGTTCTGGTTTGTCGATAAGACGAATAGCTCTCTTCTGTATAGAATCTAGCAGCTTTAAACTATGCTTGGGTGCAGAGCTCCAGACATGCGAGCAATACTCGAGGGAAGGGCGTATTTGAGCCTTATAAAGAGTCAGCAGCTGTTCTGGTGTATACAGTTTTTTCGTTTTGAAAAGCACTCCGAGTTTTTTGGAAGCTGCCCTGGCGATCTCAGCAACGTGGTCTTGCCAGGACACACTGTTGGTGACTTCGACTCCTAGAAGATGTAAAGATGATTTCATTGACAATGTTTTCCCTGCCATAACCAGCTCCGGGCCACCAAGGTTAGTCTTCATCGTAAATACTGCAGCCTGCGTTTTTTTAGCGTTAAAATTGACCAGATTGTTATCGCCCCACTCCAAGATTGCTCTAATATCGTTGTTGGTTAAAGCTACTTGTTGCTGCCTAAGATTCTGAGAAGTTGCGGCTGTCGTTGGTTTGGCGGACTTAAATGTGGAAATAAGTGTGCTATCGTCCGCAAAGCTGTAGATTGGATTGACAGTGGTTCCTAGCAAATCGTTGATATATATCAAGAAAAGGGTGGGGGATAGAATGCATCCTTGAGGGACTCCAGCGTTAATGTTAAATTTGTCGGAGAGGTGTCCATCGACGGCTACTTGGATTGTTCGTTGTTCAAGAAAACTTTTGATCCAATTCAATAATGAGTTTGGTATGCCGATTGAGGAGAGCTTGGTTAGTAGTCCCTCATGCCACACTCTGTCAAATGCCTTGGAAATGTCAAGAGCGACTGAGCGGGACTCGCCGTGCTTCTCCATGGCCTCCGTCCACAAGTGTGTGACGTAAGCCAGATCGCCGGTGGATCTAAGCTTTTGGAAGCCGTATTGATGATCGCTGATTAGTCCAGATGATTCCAGATATCTTAACAGTTGTTGGTTGACTGCTTTCTCCATAATCTTCGATATTAATGGAACTAGTGCAATCGGGCGGTAATTGGACGGCATCGTCTTCTTACCCTTTTTGGGTACAGCTTGCACTTGAGCAGTTTTCCAGCTTGTTGGAAATGAGCCCTGCTTATACGATGCCGTGAACAGTCTACATAAGGGAGGAGTCAATTCGTCTGCACAACGTTTTAGTACTAGGGCTGGAATTCCATCGGGTCCAGAAGCTTTGTTGGTGTCTACGCTTTTAAGAATTTTATTTAGGAACCCTTTTTCAACTTTGTCGATGACTGTTCTTGTAATTTGGTTATTAATATCCAGCGTAGCCATAAAAATCATCATTGACATAAAAATAAAATGCATTATTATGTTCTCTAGGTTTTTGAGCGCTGCTATACCTGTAGGCTGGTTTAAATGGCTTCATGCAATTGTGAATAAAACTTCTTTGCCTATTAATATCTCCCAGAGCCCAATATTTTTCGAAAATATCTTGTCTTATATTTTCATCTATTTTATTAGAGCATTTCAGCCGGCATTTATCACCACAAGGAGGTCTAATACTTCTGGCTCTTACATTTGTTTGAGATTTAGATCTTGAGGTGTATGCATGACCTGAGTTCCGTAATTTCTTTGCTTTATTGCTTAACCATTCTTCTGTCAGTGCTACTCGCTTCTTTCCTCTTTTTTTAGGCTTGAGAATTTGAGTATTTACTTCCTGAGTACCTCCTGCTTGAGGAGCTGTATCTTGAGCGTTTGCACTTTGAATATTTGCTACTAAAGTGTTGCTATATGAGAGTCTATAAAAGTTGAATTTCTGACACTTGAGTATTTTTTGCTTGATTTTCTGGTTCTTAATTACCTGTCTCTTGACTATTAACGAATTCAGTGTCTAATGCCTGGCCAACAACGTTTGAACTCGATAAAGAAACACTGCAACTTGAATTATTACTACAACCCGAACAGGAACTACTACTTGATCCAGAAGAGGACGAACTTGACGAACTAGAATCACTGCTATCATCAGATTCATAGTTAGGATCCTTCACGGAGTCATCATCATTATCGCTAACCAAGTCCGACATTTGAGCATTGTTTTTCAGTTCTGGTGAAAACTCAATACGTGAAAATGAAGTGCAAGGTTTATTATTGTCAGCATCCTTGGCCGTATTATAATTTGTATTGCAGTCAAAATTAGGTGCAGCATTTTCATCTTCGACGAACTGTATTTTAGGTATTTTTAAGATTTCGTATCCTAAAAATCAAAGAGGCATTATTATAGCTAAAATACAAAAGTTATTAGGACTATAATTCTGCGTGCTCGTGAGCTCGACATTGCGTATTGGTAAAGTGTCACAAGTTTCTACAGAAAAAAAAATTAGAAACCCTAAGTAAAAATTAAGTATAAAGAGTGTCCATTAAAAAAATATCTGTCAATAATTCAAAAAAAGTGTCATATTAAAAAAAAAAACACAGAACACAAATATATAGTCAAAAGTAACACTGTTGTGGAATTCACGCTGCGCTGATGTTGGCAACAAAAAAGCGTCACATCGCCATCTCGCGGTAAATACTTGAAATATAGAAGTGACGTTTTATGCAAGATAGAACGAAATATTTCATTAAGATAATTATCTTAATGAAATCTTTATATTAAGATAAAATTCTTTTTGTTTTAAATAATTTTTACCTCAGATGAAGATTATATAGAAAATTTTTTTAAAAAATAAGATTTAATTAATGTGAGGTTACGTTTCCATTAATCTGTCATTAGTGTCATCATTGACAGAGCAATACCGTTGTAGGTAGCAACTTTTGAGTAGAAAATAAGAATATTAGCTATCACTTTTTATTATTCACTTTTTACATTAACGCTGGAGTCCCTCAAGGATGCATTCTATCCCCCACCCTTTTCTTGGTATATATCAACGATTTTCTAGGAATCACTGTCAAGCCAATCTACAGTTTTGCGGACGATAGCACACTTATTTCCACATTTAAGTCCGCCAAACCAACGACAACCGCAAGTTCTCAGAATCTTAGGCAGTAGCACAAGTAGCTTCAACCAACAACGATATTAGAGCAATCTTGGAGTGGGGCGATAACAATTTGGTCATTTTTAACGCTAAAAAAACGTAGGCTGCAGTATTTACGATGAAGACTAACCTTGGTGGCCCGGAGCTGGTTATGGCAGGGAAAACATTGCCAATGAAATCATCTTTACATCTTCTAGGAGTCGAGGTCACCAACAGTGTGTCTTGGCATGACCACGTTGCCGAGGTCGCCAGGGCGGCTTCCAAAAAACTCGGAGTGCTTTTCAAAACGAAAAAACTGTATACACCAGAACAGCTGCTGACTCTTTATAAGGCTCAAATACGCCCTTCCCTCGAGTATTGCTCGCATGTCTGGAGCTCTGCACCCAAACATAGTTTAAACCAGCTGGATTCTATACAGAAGAGAGCTATTCGTCTTGTCGACAAACCAGAACTGACTAAGAGTCTGGATAGTCTGGAGCACAGGAGAAAGGTGGCTGATCTCTGTTTATTCTACTGTTATTATCACGGTAAGTGCTCCTCTTAGCTGGCAGGCCTGATTCCGGCAAGAAGGACGCGTCTAGCAGTTGCGGCTCATTAACATCGAGTCCACCTGCCTACCCCAAGGACGTCGCTGTATCGGGACTCATTCATCTGGAGAACATCTTCTTTGTGGAACGGGCTTCCACCTCACATATTTCCCGACGCATACAACCTACAGCGACCGAAGCACCACTCCAAGAGTGATACAGGACTTTCCTCTTGTGCTTGTGTTTACCATTAAAAAAAAAAAAACTTAGTTGCATTTTTTTTAATTGAGATAAAATTCTTCTTGTTTTAAGCAATGTTCAGTCTGACAGAAATTGTATAGAATAATATGCGAAAATTTTTATTAGTAAGGAGCCATACATTTTCGGCATAGTCTATAGGCCTCCAAGTTCAAATATTTAGAGTTTTTTTTTTAACTTTAGAGGAAACACTAATTGACATTTTTTCAAATTTTAATAATATAACGTGTCTAGGTGATTTTAACATTGATATATCTAAATTAAATTACAGTCATGCAACTCAGCTTATTTCTTTGTGTGAAACTTTCGATTTGAAGCAACTTATATATAACCGAGCATACTCGTATGACCAACAACACTAGTTCAATTATAGATCTTATTTTTACAAATCATGTTGGCATTTTGAAATCTGGCATAATAAGCTCTACATTTTCTGACCATTTTGGCGTTTTTTGTGAATTTAATGTGACGGAGTCTATTGTACAACCGCACATTGTATCTTATAGATCCTTAAAAGATATAAACCTAAACAACTTTCAAGAGGATTTGGAGGCTGTTCCATTTCATTTAATATATGAATTCGAATCCATAGATGATAAGATACATTTTTTAAACAATAATTTACTCAAATTATTCGACAAGCATGCTCCTATTAAAACTATAGTTGTTCGAAAAAAAAAAGATTCTCCGTGGCTGACAGATAATATTAAACTATTGCAAAAATTAAGAAATAAGGCATTAAAGGATTTTAAAACAACTAAACTGCCAGCTAAATGGAATTATTACAAACAGCTTAGAAACTATGCAACAACAGCGATTAGAGCGGAAAAAAGGGCTTTTTATAGTGATAAATTTGAGAATTGTACATACAAGGACAAGTGGCGTGAACTAAGAAAAATATTGCCATCAAAGCAGAAGCAAATTCCTAAATCTTTTGTAAATACCAACAATTTTAATTCATATTTTATAGATAGTACAAGAGTGACAAATATTGATAATTGTGATGAGTTAATTAATTTTTATGATCAGAATGCATTACCAACCTTAAATAAGTTTTCTTTTCATCCCACTGATTATAATACTATTTCTGCAATTATATTACGTATTAAGTCTAAAGCATTCGGGGTGGATAATCTTAATATTACGTTAATTCAACTATGCTGTCCTTTTATTATACCATTTATTTTACATATTGTTAACGAGTGTATTAATAAAAACTACTTTCCCAAATGCTGGAAAGAAGCCTTTGTGTTGCCATTGCCGAAAGTGCATAATCCAACTGATTTTAGTCAATTTAGGTCTATTAGTATTTTACCAACGTTTTCAAAAATTCTCGAACGCATTCTAGACTCTCAAATTCGTAGTTTTCTTAATAATAATGATATTTTACCACCTAAGCAATCTGGATTTAGAACAAATTATAGTTGTACTTCGGCTATGCGGACGTTATTGATGACGTAATTCGGGCTAGGGATGAGGGTAAGATTTCTGCTCTGGTGTTGTTGGATTATACTAAAGCTTTTGATTTCGTTAGCCACTCAATTTTAAAGTCTTTGTTTCATTATATTGGCTTTTCTGATGCTGCTATTAATTTAATTGCCTCTTATTTAAATAATAGGATTCAACGTGTTAAAATAGATAACGACATATCTGATCCTTTGGAAGTTGAAAGTGGTGTGCCTCAGGGTAGTATTTTAGGACCCTTGTTTTTTATCATTTACACGTCTAGATTTTATCTTCAATTAAAGCATTGTGCCCATCATTTTTACGCAAACGACAGTTATATTATTCATTTTTACCAGGAGATTTTAAAATGGCTGAGTTTAAAATTAATCAAGATTTACAAGCTATTTGTGATGTTTCTTCAAAGCATTTATTAAAATTAAATCCTTCGAAGTCATCTATAATGTTCATAGGTAATCGAACTAATGTAAATAATATTTTAAATGGTATAAACATTAAATTGGGGGACGAAAGAATTCCATTTGTTGACAAATGTAAGAGTTTGGGCCTTATAGTAGATAATAATATTCGTTTTAAACATCACGTGTCTAATATTCTTAAAAAGGCATATCTTGCTTTGAAATTAATTTATTTGCATAGACACTATTTAAGTAAAGATATTAAGAAGCTTTTATGTGATTCATTGGTCCTTTCACAATGTAATTACTGTGATGTAGTGTATGGCTGGTGTCTTGATTATGAGGATAGGGGTAGACTGCAAAAGCTCCAAAACTCTTGCATTCGACTAATATTTGGCATTCGTAGGAGAAACCGCATTTCCCATAAACTTCACGAACTTGGATGGCTTAATATGCATAATCGAAGAATTGTGTATAAAATTTTTTATAAAATTTTAATATATCGTAGTCCGCCCTATCTCTATCAAAAAATAACTTTTAGAAATGATGTACACCATTTAAATTTAAGAAGAAATACTATTCTCATTCCGAGACATAAAACACAGTTATTTAAACGATCATTTTCTTACAATTTTGCTTATCAAATAAATTCTTTAAATTTCTTGTAATACTTTTTGTAGGTATTAGGTATTATTATATTCGATTGTAAATCTAATGAATCAGCAGGGTATATAATTTAAGTTCTTTTTTTTTAACTTTTTGAATGGTTGTTTTCTTAAGTAATTTATTACAATTTTTGGTATTGGGATCATTTTATTTATTTATTTATTGTCTGCAATAATTTTTCTATTTTTTGTTATTTAACAAAAAATTTAATCTGTTTTTTGGGTATTTGCAGTGTGTATTGTTTTGCTTGATGTTAAACTGTCAAATTTAGAATTTAGAACTCTTATGTAGTATTATGTAGGTTTATTAGGTATATGATTGAAGAAAAAGCTGTATTTAATCAGTTATTAGTTAAGCGTTACTGTTAATGAGCGTTACTGAAATTACCATTTTTTTTTTAATGAAGTGTGGGGCCACAATGTTAAAGACCAGAATCTGCCATGGCAGAATTCTGAATTTGTAGGCCTTTTATTTGCGTAAATTTATTGCTAGATTTTGTAAACTTGTATTTTTTTTGTTTCTTCTATGCAAATAAAAAATATTTATTATTATTATTATTATTATTATTATTTAAAAAATCGGTTTTAATTAATGTAAGGTTAGGTTTCCTGAAATTTGTCATCATTGGCAGAGCAATACGGTTGTAGGTAGCAATTTTTGAGTACAAAATAAAAACAGTAACTGGTCTAAAACAATAGCTTTTTTTGTTCTAATTAATTTTTATGTCTGATAGAAATAATATACATGTCATTAGCCTTTTAACCGATAGGGCCTTACAGCGACTATTAATTAGAAAATGGGGAATCACTCAAACGATGAATCTTGGCTAGAACCAGATTTTAACCTAATAAAAAATGTTAAGTGGTAACCCTACAATTCGTTATATAAACCGCATATTGGAACGTTGCAAGAATGTTAAAAGCATTTTAAGGGATCTAAAAATATACCACAAGCCTTAAAATACTGCTTGTCACATGTTTAGTACACACCTCCGCGTCGAATGGTATTTATAAACAGATAATTGGCAAGCAGCTCTTAAGATAATTTAGTTGGGTGATTCAGGAAAATTTATTTCAGAAATATATAATGAACGTCTAGGAAAAACATATATTCAAATTCAAAATTTACAATAAATAAACCATTATGATAAATAGCACCATGCCTTGATTATGAAACCGTTATTAGCACGGGTGCAAACCTGTGTAGCGAGGCCCTTTTTTTTGTAAAAAGAATAATAAATAAAAACAAAGAATAATAATAACTATTAACCTGGCCAATACAAGTACTTTTCTTAATACAAATTCAATTTTTTGTTTTTTCTTTTAGCAGTAAAAGAAATACCAGAGGGAGGTAGGTAGACGCGCAAGCGGTGCAAAGGAAAAAGTGGCATGTAACAAATGCTATATACTTGTAAAGAAATTTTAGATGGAGGCGAGCGGATACCAAAGCTATAGAAAAGCTATAGATATAAAAAAATGTATACAGCTATTTTCATGGTTTTTAACACCTTAATTGTATTTATTTGAAATTAAATTAAGCATTCCATTGCTGTTTTTCAAGGAGATAATTTTGAATATATTTTTTTAAATACCCCTATTGAAAATTGTTTAACATGCTCAGGCAATTTATTCCAAAGTTGAGAGGCTACAAAAATAAAAGATTTTTGAAAATTTATGTTTCTATGCTGTAGGACTCTAAATAAGTTTATAAATCTAGTGTTATATATGAATACATCGAACGTTTTTTACATTTCAATCACAATCTAGTGAAAGATTTTCAATAATTTGGGTTCTTCTACTACTGAGAACTCATGGACGCGCCTACTGGAATTGAGAATGGGTCGGTCAGGTTTTACACTTTCATGTTCCGGTAAAAGAACTCGATGGCGTTCTACCTGCTTGGCGGCCGACTTTGACCTGCCACACACGTGTTCGTTACGAAAGCTACTTTTCAAGAGAACTCGAGATTTATTTTTATATACATTTATAATATATAGTCAGGTTTTTTTGTACCTATAGAGGCAATGAAGTAGATTTTAATTATGTCGAGCAAAAAAGGGTTTAATTTCAAGCGGGTTTTTGTTAATGATGACAGTTGTTTTTCGTTATATATATTTTGTAAGAAAAAGGTATATTAATTCATCCACCTCATATTTATTAGAAAATCTAATTAATTAATTTTATCGCATTTTTGCAAGCTTAAATATCTGAAATATTTGCTTGTATATTCTCTGATTCTATTGCTAGACTGGATATACAGTGTATGCTGACTTTAACTGGAATAAATTCAGTTAAAACTAATCAAATTTTATCTCGCAAAAGATCTGTCTTATGATCCGTCGTACTCAGCTAGAGGTTGTCCAATTATTCAGGCAGAAATATCCAGATTTGCCACCTATTAACCACGGTTACGGTAGTAAAATACGGTAGTAATTAGTAGTGGTAGTACGGTTAGTAAAATCGAAAGCAGATTTCGAGAAGTTGGGCATGTGAGGGATGTTTCAAGACAAAGGTCTTCTAAAATCGATGAAAACACCCAATTAAATGTATTGTTAACGATGGAAGAAAATCCGGTAACTGCAGCCAGAAGAGTAGCTCGCGAAAACTCTATTCATCATAAATCTGTGCTAAAAATTTTAAAAAGTGCAAACAAATGACCTTATAAAATGTAACCCGTTCAAGAGTTATTGGAAGACAGTCCAGATCGCAGAGTTCAGTTCTGTGAATTAATGATGAACGCCATTGACGTAAATCGGATATCTTCGGAGTGCATCCTTTTTTCTGATGAGGCTACATTCACCCTAAATGGCCATGTTAATAAGCAGTACTGTCGCTTCTAGTCTGACGAGAACCCACACTGGGTAAGGGAAACTAGTACACAATATCCCCAGAAAACTAATGTTTGGGCTGGCATAATTGGCAAGCAAGTTATAGGGCCCATATTCTTCAATGATACTTTAACTGGGGAAAGATATCTAGAATTTCTTGAACATGAACTAGTTCCAATCTTGCATGCCTTATATCCGAGTCAGTTCGATCCAGATTTGTATGATGAAAGAATCTGGATGCAACAAGATGGTGGTCCCCCACATTATGCCCGTAATGTACGCCAGTATTTAGATGACAATTTTCCAAACAGATGGAATGGTAGAAGGGGTGCAATCGAGTGACCGGCACGTTCTCCCGATCTCACCGCACTTGATTTTTTTCTGTGGGGACATTTGAAAAGTCAAATTTGTATGAGCAAACCAGGAAACCTAGACGAACTCAAAGAACGTATTAGGCAAGAAATCCGACAAATATCTCCAGAAGTGTTAGAAAATGTCAGAAACGAATTTTATTATGGTCTTCGGCTTTGCCAACAAGTAAATGGTGCTCATTTTGAGCATCTTATACATTAAACGCAACTTTTAATAATTTAATGGTTTTTATTTTTTTTCGTATTTCTCCTTTAGATAATCACAAAAGTAAATAGGGCAATTTAATCAAGAAAAAAGGCTCTTTTCAATGAGAGGTTAAAAAAAGTGGATTTCCATTTGAAAAAAAAAAGTTGGGGTTAATTTGGACCCCCCTGTAGGTGAAAAAATACAAAAACTATCTTGAAATGTGAAAAAAAATAAACAAAAATCGACGGGTCTCAGGAATTTTGCGAGATAAATTTTGATTAGTTTTAACTGAATTTATTCCAGTTAAAGTCACCACATATATATGTGGGAAATATTGGCGCCCAACAGTATATAATTATCACCATTTTGGCAAAAAAATTAAACAAAAAAACAAGGAGCATGGCATACACTAAAATAAAATGGCGTCAGATTATTACACGAATGCATATATAATATTACTGCCTTCTTCATACCTTGCTTCTGAAAAATTATTTAAGATGGCGACGAGCCGTCATTTTGAAACTGTCATTTTAACGTCAAGGAGTACTCTTTTTTGCATATGTCATGATTATCAAAATGGAGGCGTGCAACTGTCATTTTTATATCTAAAAAAAGTTACTTTTGATTTTAAAAAATAATAATAAAAATGAAAACGTCACAGTTTATATAGGAAGAGTTCCTTTAAGTATTAATGGGCATCGATTTATTTATTTTTCCAAGATGGTGCCGATCCGCCATTTCGAATTTTAGAACTCTGTCACTCTGTCTCATCATGAAACAAAATAGCGACCTGTTAAAAATAATAGTAAAATTTGAAACTCACATCACATATTACTAGGGTAGCCGGGTAAGATGGCGCCATGTTTTGGGCTTCTAGCGCTTTAACTGCTGTGATTTAAATTTCTAATTAAAAAAATAATTTTAGTGTTACAAATTTGTTTAATTTTTTTTATATTATAAATAATAAGTAATAATTACTAGGGATTGGGGGTGGGGTTGGATTGGATATTGGGTTAAACATATACCAGCCCTTACACTCCTAAATTTTACATATCAAATAAAAGATGATGGTAATTAAAGAAAAATTATATAAACAGTTAGTGTTAAAATAGAGTCACTATTTCGATATTTTTATATTAGTGATACGAACATTGAATAACAGGAAATTCACTTACAAGAAATTCCAAGTGAAAACTTGACTTTTACCTTAACTTTATGGACGTTTATCAAGCAGGGTAACACTGCCAAATATCCTTGTAAAAATTGATATTTTGGCGAGTTTCCGCATTGCAATGTTTTTAAAATGACGTAATTTATAAGTAAAGTAACAACACATTTATAGTTAAAGGTTTTTTTTTAAATTTTACAGTGCAAAAATATGATTCATTTACACATTTGTTTCTTATATCCTTTTTACTACAGAAATAAATTTTCGGAAAATTATTGAGTTAAATTGTTCAAGCAGCAGAGGAGGCGGTGTTGCCATTATTTTGGACAATGTAATCTTTAATTCCCCAACCTGTATAATGCCCGCTATAAATGCGTAATATTGTATAAGTATATGTGTATACCCACGAAAAATGGCCATGCAAATACCATTTAGCTATATTAATATTTTCTTTAAACACTAACGTGTTTTTTTAACTCACTTCGTTATTGACTGTTCTGAAGTCCTACAGTGCCGGCCAAAAGTAGAGAAACTTTTAATTTATTTTCTAATTTAATAATCTATTCAAAATTTTTGTGACACCATGTATTAAAAATGTTTATCTTAGCCTAAGCCATAAATTCATACCAAAACAGTTTAAATATTTATCATAGGAATGTAAATAGTAAACAATGTTTTTTTTTACTTAAGGACATAAATAGAGAAACTTTTTGTATTAAATATTTTAAATTAAATAGGTCTCGTTTGAAGCAGTTCGTTTTCGATCGTGAAGAAGTCTATTTAGTATTAAAATGCCTCGAGGTATAAATTTATCTGAACAAATAAAAAAACTTATAATTGAGAAGCACAATGCGGGAGTGAAACAAGTAACAATCGCTAGAGAACTTGATCTTCATAAAAGTGTCATTTGTAAACAAATCAAATTGTGGCAAACTAGAGGCACTACTGCCAGCATCTCTAAGCCAGGTAGACCCAAAAAAACAACATCTGCAACTGATAAGCTAATTAGACGATGTTCTATAAGAAATCCATTTTTCTCCACCGAAGATATAAAAAAGGCATATCTCAGAAATGCTGAGAAATGCCTTTCAGTTCGATCTATTCGAAGACGTTTATATGACGTCAACTTAAAAGCCAGGAGACCGGTAAAAAAACCTTTCATTTCAACGAAAAATAGACAAATTCGTTTTAGATTCGCAAAAGAATACTTACATTGGACCTATAATCATTGGAAAAACGTTTTATAGTCAGATGAAAGTAAGTTCAATTTATTTGGGTCAGATGGTATGAGATGGGTTAGATGACCCGAGAATGAAAAATTCGACCCAAAGTACACTATTCCCACAATCAAACATGGAGGCGCTAATGTGTTGGTGTGGGGATGTTTTTCCGGGCATGGCGTTGGTCCACTGGTGAGAATAGATGGGATCATGAATAGCCAATATTATCTAAACATCTTAAGGAATAATATGCTTCCCTACGCCGAGGATAATTTGCCGTTAATTTGGAAATTCCAGCATGATAACGACCCCAAGCACACTTCTAAAATTGTTAAAAATTTCCTAACCTCTCAACAAATTCAAGTTCTGAAGTGGCCAGCTCAAAGTCCATATTTAAATCCCATCGAGAACTTATGGGAGCACCTAGACAAAAAAGTTCGACAAAAAAATCCGAATAAGTTCCAAAATAAAGACGAATTATAAGTCCTAAAAGAAGCATGGAGTGAAATTTCCGGAGATATTATACACAATCTTCTTGAATCTATCTATGCCAAGACGGTGTAGTGAAGTTGTGAAGAATAACGGTTATGCCACAAAGTATTAGTGCGTTTTTATCCACGTTTTGTACTATAACATAATTATGTCATAAAAATAAAAAGTTTCTCCATTTTTGTCCTTAGAGAAAATAAATTTTGTTTGCATATTTTGTAATAAATTATTTGTTTTTAATTTTTTTTTTCTAATTTTTTTCGTCACTACTAGATATAACCATAAACATTATTTACAATTATTTACAAAAACTTTCCCTGTACTGCGATAATTGCAGTGGACAAAATAAAAACAAACAAGTTTTGGCAATAATTAACACATTTCTTAAAACATCTATTCATATAAAAAAATCACATTAAACTATCTAATTGCCGGCCATACATACATGCCTGTTGATTCTATGCATTCCACTATAGAATCATTTATATCAAAAAGAACCATTGACGCACCTTTGATATGGAAATCTGCTATAAGTCTTGCAAGGCACACACTCGGACCATATTTCGTCAATTTATTAAACTATGACAATTTTCTGAACTATTGAACCATTGCAAAAGGGGTTTCTAATTTTTACCAGTATGTTGAAGACACAGAAACTACTGAACAACCTGAATCAATTTTAAAGAAAAAACGAACTAAAACTAGAAGCAAAAAACCTAAATTAGTCAAAGGTAAGCCCCTTCAAATTTCCAAAATTCGGGTAGTAAAAATGGAAGCAGAAAATCCAAAATACATGACAGTTCAGTATAGTTATTAGCAAGGGTTAGCCCATGAACAGCACTTTACTATTAAAAGTTACGGAAAGCCCCTTAATAAATGCTACACTTCCCTACTGCCGATATCGGCGGCTAAATACAAAGATGTCAGCAAATTATGTTTGCAGTCAGCTATTCCAAAGGACTATCATACCGAATTCATTAGTCTGCCACATTCGCAGGACATTATAGACGTATTACCGGACACAGATGAAGAAGATGAAGAGGATAATTTATTATTATTTTTTGAAATGTTTTGTTTAATGTTGCTGCTGTTACTGTCGTTTTTTTTAAATAAGGATATCATGACTGTAATAAAACCTAATTATTTTAATTTGATGCTTACGATATTATAAAAATAATTCGCAAGTTATTTTGATACAAGCAACATTAAAAATATCTTAAGCTCCATGGAATTCCCAAAACGCATTTTTAAAATATCATAAGCGACCTTTATTTAACATAATATTAATAGTTTTGGAAATTGGCTTTAAAATAATAAAACAATACCTCTTCCCCATACATCCTTCACAACAAAACAAAATTTTTTTTTAAAATAATGAAAAATAAACGTTTTTTGCGTTTCCTGTAAAATTACTAAAATGGCACATAAGATATTTTGCCTGGACAGTGACGATATTTTTAAAATGACGTAATTTAGTTAAAGGTTTTTTAATTTTACAGAGCAAAAATATGATTCATTTACACCTTTGTTTGTTATATCCTTTTTACTACACAAATAAATTTTCGGAAAGTTATTGAGTTAAATTGTTCAAGCAGCAGAGGAGGCGGTATTGCCATTATTTTGGACAATGCGTAATCTTCAATTCCCCAACCTGTATAATGCCCGCAATAAATGCGTGTGTGTGTATACCCACAAGAAATGGCCATGCAAATACCATTTATAATATAGTTATATTAATATTTTTTTTAAACGGGAACGTGTGTTTTTAACTCACTTCGTTATTGACTGTTCTGAAGTCCTACAGTGCCGGCCAAAAGTCAAGAAACTTTTAATTTATTTTCTAATTTAATAATCTATTCAAAATTTTTGTGACACCATGTATTAAAAATGTTTATCTTAGCCTAAGCCATAAATTCATACCAAAACAGTTTAAATATTTATCACAGGAATGTAAATAGTAAACAATGTTTTTTTTTACTTAAGGACATAAATAGAGAAACTTTTTGTATTAAATATTTTAAATTAAATAGGTCTCGTTTGAAGCAGTTCGTTTTCGATCGTGAAGAAGTCTATTTAGTATTAAAATGCCTCGAGGTATAAATTTATCTGAACAAATAAAAAAACTTATAATTGAGAAGCACAATGCGGCAGTGAAACAAGTAACAATCGCTAGAAAACTTGATCTTCATAAAAGTGTCATTTGTAAACAAATCAAATTGTGGGAAACTAGAGGCACTACTGCCAGCATCTCTAAGCCAGGTAGACCCAAAAAAACAACATCTGCAACTGACAAGCTAATTAGACGATGTTCTATAAGAAATCCATTTTTCTCCGCCGAAGATGGATACACTATACTAAACTCTGTATCTAAAGCGTTTGAAATTGTATTGATTGATTTGATGAAGTAAAATATAGTATATAGGAAAATCAACATTGTTTTTTGCCAAAAAAGTCGACATTGAATAATCTAATAACATTTTGCCAGTAAGTACATAATGCCTTTAATAAGAAAAAGAAAGTTGTTGCAAATTTATACTGATATGGAGAAGGCTTTTGACAGAGTGAAACATAGTCACATAGTACAATGTTACAAATATTTTAATAAAATTAATAATTTCCTATTTAACCGATAGGCAGCAATATGTTGAGGTTAGGACTGGTGTGACTTAAATGATTTTAGTTTTAATGAAAAAAAGTGTTGTTCTATGTCTCTAAATGTGTTTAAATATGAGTATAGCATTAATGGTACACCAGTACAAGGCCGTAAGCATGAGAAAGACTTGGGTATTATTGTGGACTGTAATTTGACTTTTACAGACAACATTGTTGAGTTTGTAAATAAAGCACGTGGAACAATGGGATTTATCGTCAGGTCTACCAAGGGTTTTAGCGTTGAGTGTTGTCTAAAATTGTTTGACAGTCTGGTGTTGCCAGTATTGGAGTATGAGGTGTGGACTAAAACCACAGATTACTCCTCATATTAATTTATATATTACTTATATATTAATTTAATGGAATACAAACTAGGATCCTAAAATTATCCATGAGCCAGATTTTGGAAACTATTAAAGTTATAAATTACGAGACAGTTTTACCACTAACCAAAACTCTTTACTTTTAAAACACAAAATTGACTACATCAACTGCCTAGAATGAGCAAAATATTTCTATCTCTATTAGGCACTTTAAGTAGAAAAAGAGCTGAACAGAAAAGCTTGAAAATGACCATTTTTCTGGAAAACTTAAAGAGCATAATTCAATCAACTAACTGGAATTAAAGAAGGCATAAAATATTTTTGATCCTTGGAAATGCCTAAAAAGAACACAAAAGTGAATCTATCAAGTGCTTGAAATTAGGTAAATATTTCCATCTCTTCTGAATATTGTTAAAACATTATATATCTCTATCTCTTGACTCTTGATCTCTGAAAATGTCTGAAAAGAACACAAAAGTGAATCTATCAAGTGCTTAAAATTAGGTAAATATGTCCATCTCTTTTGAATATTATTAAAACAATATATATCTCTATCTCATCCAGGCACTTGAAACAGAAAAAGACTTGAACACAAATAGGCAATTTCTCAGGGAAAATTCAGAGAGAATCAAGAAAATGACTCTATCAACTGCCTGAAATGAGTAAAATATTTCCATCTCTTCCAGGCACTTAAAATAGAAAGAGACCGAAACCTAGAAAAGCCTGAAAATTATCGTTTTTCCGGAAAATTTAAGGAGCATAATTCCATTGACTGCCTGGAATTAAAAAATTATTTTTATCTCTTTTACACTTATAAACAAAAAAGAGACATAAGCCTAAACAGCCTTAAAAGACTCTCGTTTATTGGAAATGTGTGAACAAAAAGATAAAGTTACTCTATCAAGTCCCTGAAATGAGCAAAATATTTCTATCTCTACCAGGCACTATAAATAAAATGAGAGATGAATAGAAAACCTTGAAAATGATCGTGTTTCTGGCATACTCAAAAAGCATAATTTCATCAACTGCCTGCAATTATAAAAAAATGTTTCTATCTCTTCCAGATAATAAAACAAGAAAGAGACATTAGCCTAAACAGCCCTAAAAGACTTTTTATTCCTGGAAACGTCTGAAAAGAACACATAAAAAAGGCATATCCCAGCATTTCCCTTTCAGTTCGATCTATTCGAAGACGTTTATGTGACGTCAACTTAAAAGCCAGGAGACCGGTAAAAAAACGTATCATTTCAACGAAAAATAGACAAATTCGTTTTAGATTCGCAAAAGAATACTTACATTGGACCTATAATCAATGGAAAAACGTTTTATAGTCAGATGAAAGTAAGTTCAATTTATTTGGGTCAGATGGTATGAGATGGGTTAGATGACCCGAGAATGAAAAATTCGACCCAAAGTACACTATTCCCACAATCAAACATGGAGGCGGTAATGTGTTGGTGTGGGGATGTTTTTCCGGGCATGGCGTTGGTCCACTGGTGAGAATAGATGGGATCATGAATAGCCAATATTATCTAAACATCTTAAGGAATAATATGCTTCCCTACGCCGAGGATAATTTGCCGTTAATTTGGAAATTCCAGCATGATAACGACCCCAAGCACACTTCTAAAATTGTTAAAAATTTCCTAACCTCTCAACAAATTCAAATTCTGAAGTGGCCAGCTCAAAGTCCACATTTAAATCCCATCGAGAACTTATGGGAGCACCTAGACAAAAAAGTTCGACAAAAAAATCCGAAATAAAGACGAATTATAAGTCCTAAAAGAAGCATGGAGTGAAATTTCCGGAGATATTATACACAATCTTCTTGAATCTATCTATGCCAAGACGGTGTAGTGAAGTTGTGAAGAATAACGGTTATGCCACAAAGTATTAGTGTGTTTTTATCCACGTTTTGTACTATAACATAATTATGTCATAAAAATAAAAAGTTTCTCCATTTTTGTCCTTAGAGAAAATACATTTTGTTTGCATATTTTGTAATAAATTATTTGTTTTTAATTTTTTTTTTCTAATTATTTTCGTCACTACTAGATATAACCATAAACATTATTTACAATTATTTACAAAAACTTTCCCTGTACTGCGATAATTGCAGTGGACAAAATAAAAACAAACAAGTTTTGGCAATAATTAACACATTTCTTAAAACATCTATTCATATAAAAAAATCACATTAAACTATCTAATTGCCGGCCATACATACATGCCTGTTGATTCTATGCATTCCACTATAGAATCATTTATATCAAAAAGAACCATTGACGCACCTTCAATATGGAAATCTGCTATAAGTCTTGCAAGGCACACACCCGGACCATATTTCGTCAATTTATTAAACTATGACAATTTTCTGAACTATTCAACCATTGCAAAAGGGGTTTCTAATTTTTACCAGTATGTTGAAGACACAGAAACTACTGAACAACCGGAATCAATTTTAAAGAAAAAACGAACTAAAACTAGAAGCAAAAAACCTAAATTAGTCAAAGGTAAGCCCCTTCAAATTTCCAAAATTCGGGTAGTAAAAATGGAAGCAGAAAATCCAAAATACATGACAGTTCAGTATAGTTATTAGCAAGGGTTAGCCCATGAACAGCACTTTACTATTAAAAGTTACGGAAAGCCCCTTAATAAATGCTACACTTCCCTACTGCCGATATCGGCGGCTAAATACAAAGATGTCAGCAAATTATGTTTGCAGTCAGCTATTCCAAAGGACTATCATACCGAATTCATTAGTCTGCCACATTCGCAGGACATTATAGACGTATTACCGGACACAGATGAAGAAGATGAAGAGGATAATTTATTATTATTTTTTGAAATGTTTTGTTTAATGTTGCTGCTGTTACTGTCGTTTTTTTTAAATAAGGATATCATGACTGTAATAAAACCTAATTATTTTAATTTGGTGCTTACGATATTATAAAAATAATTCGCAAGTTATTTTGATACAAGCAACATTAAAAATATCTTAAGCTCCATGGAATTCCCAAAACGCATTTTTTAAATATCATAAGCGACCTTTATTTAACATAATATTAATAGTTTTGGAAATTGGCTTTAAAATAATAAAACAATACCTCTTCCCCATACATCCTTCACAACAAAACAAACATTTTTTTTAAAATAATGAAAAATAAACGTTTTTTGCGTTTCCTGTAAAATTACTAAAATGGCGCATAAGATATTTTGCCTGGACAGTGACGATATTTTTAAAATGACGTAATTTAGTTAAAGGTTTTTTAATTTTACAGAGCAAAAATATGATTCATTTACACCTTTGTTTGTTATATCCTTTTTACTACACAAATAAATTTTCGGAAAATTATTGAGTTAAATTGTTCAAGCAGCAGAGGAGGCGGTATTGCCATTATTTTGGACAATGCGTAATCTTCAATTCCCCAACCTGTATAATGCCCGCAATAAATGCGTGTGTGTGTATACCCACAAGAAATGGCCATGCAAATACCATTTATAATATTATAGTTATATTAATATTTTTTTTAAACGCGAACGTGTTTTTTTAACTCACTTCGTTATTGACTGTTTTGAAGTCCTACAGTGCCGGCCAAAAGTAGAGAAACTTTTAATTTATTTTCTAATTTAATAATCTATTCAAAATTTTTGTGACACCATGTATTAAAAATGTTTATCTTAGCCTAACCCATAAATTCATACCAAAACAGTTTGAATATTTATCACAGGAATGTGAATAGTAAACAATGTTTTTTTTTTACTTAAGGACATAAATAGAGAAACTTTTTGTATTAAATATTTTAAATTAAATAGGTCTCGTTTGAAGCAGTTCGTTTTCGATCGTGAAGAAGTCTATTTAGTATTAAAATGCCTCGAGGTATAAATTTATCTGAACAAATAAAAAAACTTATAATTGAGAAGCACAATGCGGGAGTGAAACAAGTAACAATCGCTAGAGAACTTGATCTTCATAAAAGTGTCATTTGTAAACAAATCAAATTGTGGCAAACTAGAGGCACTACTGCCAGCATCTCTAAGCCAGGTAGACCCAAAAGAACAACATCTGCAACTGATAAGCTAATTAGACGATGTTCTATAAGAAATCCATTTTTCTCCGCCGAAGATATAAAAAAGGCATATCCCAGCATTTCCCTTTCAGTTCGATCTATTCGAAGACGTTTATGTGACGTCAACTTAAAAGCCAGGAGACCGGTAAAAAAACCTATCATTTCAACGAGAAATAGACAAATTCGTTTAAGATTCGCAAAAGAATACTTACATTGGACCTATAATCAATGGAAAAACGTTTTATAGTCAGATGAAAGTAAGTTCAATTTATTTGGGTCAGAGGATTGTCTGGTGCTTTACTGGGGTCTTATCTGGAGGAAAGAAAACAAATTGTGTGTATCTCAAAGGACAATAGAAATTATTATTCTAAGCCAGTTATTGCTTCGCAGGGTGTACCTCAGGGCTCGATTCTCGGTCCTGTGCTGTTTCTATTGTATGTGAATTCACTTTCAGATGAGGTGGCTGCGGGACTCCTCTGCCAGTATGCTGATGATACATCGGCTGTCGTGGTGGGGCAGGATTTTGGGAGCCGGGCTAACGAGTGCTCATGTGCAGCGGGGACAATGCAGGATTGGTGTGATGGGGCAGGGTTAATTCTGAACTGCGAAAAGACTGGTCTAATGCTATTTCAGAAAAATCCCAGATTAACAGAGTCTGTTTATTTGAAAATGCGAGGCAAATCAGTGCCTGTGGAAAACACAGTTAAATTTTTAGGGGTCACCTTGGACACCGCTCTTGGCTGGGAGGAACATGTGAGGGTGCTCCAATCTAAACTAAATATCTTTTGTGCATTAGTGCGAAGACTAAAACATTCATTAACAGTAAATTCCATAAGACAATTTTATTTTGCAGGGGTGCAGTCATTGATTGCCTATAGTGTGATGTTTTGGGGATCATCCTCTGTGGCTCCTCAAATTTTTGTAGTTCAGAAAAGGATCATCAGAGCTATGCTGGGGTTGCGCCCTGGAACATCATGCAAACCACATTTTGAATCACTGAACATAATGACTGTGCCTTCAATCTACTTTATGTCCTTAGTGATGTTTGTCAAAAGGCACCCACACCTTTTTTCAGTAAACAGTGACCATTATGGCACTGATATTGCAGTAATCACAAGGGGGAAGGAAGATCTTCGGGCACCAGCCCATGGTTCAGCGTTTTTTGAAAGGGGTCCTTATTATATGGCAGTTAAAGCATATGGGTTATTACCACCAGAAATAAAATCCATTAATAATAGTGTTAAATTTAGGAAAGCCACTAGTCAGTTTCTTTTAGATAAGTGCTTTTATGATTTTAAATTTAGATTTTGATGTGCCAGACCTGTGAACCTGTTACACATATGTACATATTCTATATATTTTGAACTTCATTTATTGATATTGTAATTTTAACTTTGTAGTTGCTGTTTTAACTTTTACTGTTTGTTAGTCTATCTCATTTTATTCTATATGTATTTGATTGTATCATGTTTCTTATTATATGCAATATTCATCGTGAATCTATTTTAGGGAATTCACCATTTCTGCTTGACGTTGCTTTGTCAAATTTATTTTGATTTTGTTGGCAATAAAGGAAATATTATTATTATTATTATTATTATTATGGTATGAGATGGGTTAGATGACCCGAGAATGAAAAATTCAACCCAAAGTACACTATTCCCACAATCAAACATGGAGGCGGTAATGTGTTGGTGTGGGGATGTTTTTCCGGGCATGGCGTTGGTCCACTGGTGAGAATAGATGGGATCATGAATAGTCAATATTATCTAAACATCTTAAGGAATAATATGCTTCCCTACGCCGAGTATAATTTGCCGTTAATTTGAAAATTCCAGCATGATCCAGAACGACCCTAAGCACACTTCTAAAATTGTTAAAAATTTCCTAACCTCTCAACAAATTCAAGTTCTGAAGTGGCCAGCTCAAAGTCCATATTTAAATCCCATCGAGAACTTATGGGAGCACCTAGACAAAAAAGTTCGACAAAAAAATCCGAATAAGTTCCGAAATAAAGACGAATTATTCTAAGTCCTAAAAGAAGCATGGAGTGAAATTTCCGGAGATATTATACACAATCTTCTTGAATCTATGCCGAGACGGTGTAGTGAAGTTGTGAAGAATAACGGTTATGCCACAAAGGATTAGTGTGCTTTTATCCACGTTTTGTATTATAACATAATTACAGTATCGGACAAAATTAGAGAGACTTCTCTATTTGCCAACTCCAATTTTTTGTACTTGAAATAATATTAATATTTGTTAAGCAGTGTATACCGGACAAGAATTCTATAATCAACAATTCATTTTTGTAGCTCATGTTTACATTTATTTAAAGAATGTTTTTAACATTGATAAAAAATTACTGCGACAGAATTAAAGAGACTCATTTTGTATTTAGTTTCGCTGAAGTCGCGATTAGTTTAATTTCTGTTTATTAGTTTGAGAATATCATTAGCAATGCCTCGTGGTAAACATTATTCCATAGACCTAAAAGAAAAAATTATAGAAGCCTATAACTCAGGTCGCTCACAAAAATTAATAAAAGAGCAATTCAACGTCAGTAAACAAATGGTTTCCAGAACAATAATTATCAGCTCCGTGGAAGAGTGACAAACCTTAAAAGAGGTGGCCGCAAGAGAAAAACCTCAGTACTGCTGGACAGGAGAATTAAACGACTAAGTCAGAATAATCCGCGTCTATCTTCAACACAGATTTTGGCTGAATTGGAGGCGCCTGGGGTTTCATCCAGGACTGTGCAGCGGCGATTAGTGGAGGCGGGGCTTCCTGGAAGGAGACCAGCAAAAAAACCCCATCTATCAAAAAAAAATGTAGCTGCTAGAATGTTATTTGCAACACGTCACCGTTACTGGACAGCTAAGGACTGGAATAAGGATAATATTTTTGGAAGTAATGGAGCGCAGTTCGTACATCGCCCAGCAAACAAAAGGCTTGATCCAAAATATGTTTCTGGTACTGTGAAGCACGGAGGTGGCAATTTAATGGTTTGGGGTTGTTTTTCGGGTTATGGAATGGGTCCTATCCACAAAATTGAGGGCACTATGGATAGATTTATGTATCGGACTATACTGGAAGATGTAATGTTGCCTTACGCCGAATGGGAAATGCCGCTAAGATTCACGTTCCAACACGATAACGACCCCAAACATACGGCCAAACTTGTGAAGGAATGGTTTTTGGCTAACAAAATTCAAGTTTTAAAATGGCCACCGCAATCGCCGGACTTGAACCCAATTGAAAATCTTTGGGAGATTATAGAGAAAAAGATTCGCACTAAAAACATCGGGAATCGTGCTCAATTATTTGAAGAAATCGAGAATGCCTGGAAATCAATGGATCCGGCTGTAATTTCGAATCTCATTGGATCGATGCCGAATAGATGTGAAAAAATTATCCAGCATAAAGGGTACTGGACAAAGTATTAGGTTAGTTTCATTAGTATAGGGTACAAATGTACTTTAAGGATAAGTCTCTCTAATTTTGTCGCACAGAATTTTTTGCATTTTTTTATTTTTCCTAATAAATCTTGAGAAATGATTTTTTTTTAAATTTATTTTAGTGCCTTTTTAAACTACTTCAAAACATAACATCCTTCAGCACAAAAAGAGGAATTTAATCATTTTTATCTTACATAAAAGACGTAAGTAGTCGAGTCTCTCTAATTTTGTCGGATACTGTATGTCATAAAAATAAAAAGTTTCTGCATTTTTGTCCTTAGAGAAAATAAATTTTGTTTGCCTATTTTGTAATAAATTATTTGTTTTTAATTTTTTTTTATAATTATTTTCGTCACTACTAGATATAACCATAAACATTATTTACAATTACTTCGAATTAGTTTTAATAAGAAAAAAATAAATATATTAAAAGTTTCTCCACTTTTGGCCAGCACTGTATGTACCACTTACCTGTTATGCCATAAGCTTTAAATATTGATATAATTATATTAAAAAAAAATCCAGATATAATATTTGTAAACAATTTATTTGTAATAATTATAAAAATTCTCAAATATAAAATATTAAGAGTTTATAAAACTTCTCTTCGATTGAGCTGCTTATAAGGTACTTTACATTTTTATTTACATCCCCAAGTACTTTTTAATGTTAATTCATCATGTTAAAACAGTTTTTTTTAATGTTTAAAAATATATAATATGTACTTTAGTATATAAATGTTACACTCTTAAAATTTCTCTAAATAACTATAGCGTCTTTTTTTAAAAAATAATTTTTAACCTAAATCACATATGTTTTAATTGCAAACAATTGTACCCTTCAAAAAAAGGTTTGCAACAGATTGAGTTTCTCTTAAACGTCTAAATATTGGCATGTCGAACTTAATTATTTATATATATATATATGGCAAAACGAACGATGATAGTGCAGCATTTTAAGGAACATGAAATTATTAAGTGAATGTTCGATATTTCAAAAAAACCGCACCACATTAATGGATTCCTCTTTTGTACTTAAATCTATTTAAGTAATATGTTACAAAAATATTGCATAAATATTAGGTATTTATAAATAGAAACATTATACATAGCTGCCTAACTGTAAATATTTTTTGGCACGTTGATTCCTAAGACTAAAAGGCACACTGTCGAACTTTGTAACGAATCGATATACATTTATTATATAACTGAGCAATAAAGAAATGTTGCTAACCAAAAGCAACTGCTTTTACATTGTTCTATTGAGTGACAAGTTAAAGACTCTATCTTTTGAAATTGGGCATATTTGATCAAAATTATTCTGGTTTGATGTATTGGGAAATTTCTTCAGAGTCAGAAGGTCTGGTAGTCTTTCAGGATTTGCTTGAAATTTGCAATTTTTGCTTTTCTTTCAAAATTTAGAAAAAAATCCTAAGCAATGTTTGATTTTTTTTTTAAATTAAAAAAATTCATGAACTTGTTTAAATTTCATATTGCAAATATTGACAATCTTAATTTTGGTACCAGCAAAGTCTATATATTTCAATTATGAAATATATACATTTTTAAATTGTTACCTCCACACCATACCATTAAAGCAAATCCAATTAAATATTGTGAAATTTCTCTTAAAATCCTCAAAATAATTCATCGAAAAAACTAAAAATATCAATACAGTTATTAAGTTTTTAACTTCTCACACCCATTTTCAAGTAAAACCAGCTGGTTCTGACTAGTTTAGATATGTTAAAAGTACTTTAGCACCCATATTTGAAGGCAACTACATAATAATACGAACAATTTAAAATTAATGCCGATATGATATAATTGTTCTACCTAACAGCTTGACCCTCCTTGGAATTCTCACTCATCCTCCCAACTTCACCCTGACTCCTGAGAATGTTGTATTTGGTCACCACCGCCCGCGGATTACCCTTGCACAAGGCCACATCCTGATAATAGCAGTCAATAGTCCTCACCTTAAAGTCCAGACTATAAGATTGTCTAACGGGCTCGTCATAGGGATGGTAGGTAGGACTCAGCTCCGGATGGTAGTAAGGATAGTGAAAGTACGAAGCTTTCGGTTGAATAGTGTATCCGGGATGGTACTCGGGAGATTGCATAATGTCACAACAAAGATTGTTGTTATTATTAATGTAATACAGCTCGGGAGAACAGGTGAGTGGCGGCTGACAACAATAAAGAGGCGAAGGTGACGAAACCGGACTTTTTTTAACAATCATTTCGTCACTTTCTCTCAAATCGTCCAAATACGGTTTGAACAGTTTGACGGGTTTCGTTGGGGCGCCGCCTTCGTCTTCCGCTTTCCTCTTATTAGTGGACAGATCCCAAACGTCCGACTGTCTCAGACTGGGCGACGGCTGAAAGAGCGCCGGGGGCGGCGAGGGGGCGACCATCGGAGTCGCTCGTTTCACTGATAAATCTATAGGAGCGGCGACGGCGGCGGTGAGGTTCGAGGGGGGCGGCGCCTGTTTCTGCTGGTGCGTTTGCCAACCGGCAGGGGGCTCCAACGTGGGGACGCGCGCCTCGGCACCAGCCAAGTTGGCGCTTCGGGGAGCGCTACTTTCGTCGTCTCGCTGTCTGTGGCCGTTCAAGGACACCTCCACTTTAACCGTTTTATTATTATGTCCGCCGTTCAATCCGCTCCTGAGGGTATTTTCCACTTGCAACCACTTTTGTATTTGTCGCCTATGGATGCCGTATTTTCTTGCGGTGGCACGTTGATTGCCCTTACAGTCGGCATCGTTACGATACGAGTCGAGCACTTGTAACTTAAATTGGGGGGAGAAAATCCTGCGAGATCCGACTCCGGTTTTGCCCTCCGGTTTGCACGATTGTACAGCGCCCACCGCACGTTTTATCACCGAATTTAAACCGTGGGCCATCTTAGACACTGAATTGTCACTAAATCACTTGCGGGAAACTAAAAATTAACGCGAAAAACTAAGAAAAACGACGGAGAATTCGACGCGGCGAACCTACGTAGCCACCATTTTCAATCACGATGTTCAGAGAATTCCCACTCTTACGGCCTGACTAAACTGTAAAAACCAAATCGATCACGGAAATGCCCGCACGTTTTCTCTCTCTGTCGGGCGCGGGTAGACTGGACGGCGCCTACTTTAGACCGTCTCTCTTTGCTCGATGATCGCGTTGGGTGGTACGACATCCGTTTGTAAAACAAGTTTGTCGGCGACGGTGCCGCATCCCTTTCGCCTTCGCCTACTTTTTAATCTAACACTTTATTCAGTAATTTTTAAATAATATCATCATTTCATAATATAAATCGACCATAAAACACCGAATTCTAAAGAAACCATTTGAAAAAGTATCTAAAAAGCCGCGAAAAGCACAAAGGAATGCGAACGTTTGGCAACAGGGCTCCGGTCACGCCAGACAAGCTGTCGCCAAGCAGGCTAGGCCAGACACAGCGTCGTCTTTGGTTTGCTTTTCTTTTCTTTCATTCATCGAAATGGTAGTATTTCGGAACGTTCTGTCCTTCTCGCACACGGGTAACAAAGGCCCACATGTATATAGGTAGAATAATGGTCCTTCGAGGAGCCTTTTAAAGTTTTTGCCCCGACGCGACGGTCCTTCGAGCCGTCTTTATGTTTTGTTCGACGCGTCCGATTGATTCGGATAAGGGAGAATGATATGAAAACATGTTTTGTTATGATCCTCATTGCTTGATTATTGTATTATTTAATTTTTTCATTTTATATTAATATAATTTAAAAATTAAACAAGGAATCTTTCCTTCCAAAGAGAGGGTGTTGTTAAAGTCATTATACACAAATTAAATTATTGTTATATCCCATCTGATTTAAAAATAATTAAAGTAATTAAAACTTTTGCGTTGCCACTTGTTTTATGCTACATGATGGTGTTTTTAGATTTATAATACAATGTTTCGTCTTTTGTCAACCATCATCAACTCTATTTTTTCTTATAGGCGCCATATTGGATTTTTGCATATTTAAAATCTTAAAAATGCGAATATTTGGAAAGAACTAAATTTGCCGCAGTAGGTTGCGATAAGCTGACAAGACTACTTATATAATTGTCATAAATCATAGATATCATATGTTTTAAATATTTGTATGTTTTCAAAACAAACGTAAAAAAGTCCAAGTCAGGGTCTCATTAAACATATGTATATATAATTTCTTAAAAATCTACACGTGTTTCGCTCGTATCGGATCATCATCAGGCCTAGACATACACCTGAACCCCCACAGATCACATTACAACTCATTTATGTCTAGGCCTCATGATGATGCTCCGATAGCAGCGAAACACGTGTAGCTTTTTAAGAAATTATGAGACCCTGACACAGAATAAACGATCTGTGAGATCGTTTATTCTGTGACCCTGACTTGAAGTTTTTTACTTTTGTTTCGTTTTTTTTTGTGTGGTCTCTTGGAGGAAGAATGGATGATCTTTCAATCGTACCATACTTGGTATATTTTCATCTTTTAATAAGCTAAAATTATGGAGATGGAGAGAATGGTTGAAGAAACTCTTTATTTTACTCTCGACACGTGTTTCGCTAACGATGTTAGCATCTTCGGGAGAAGATTAAAACTCAATAGTAACATACAATAATTGAAGATCTGAATTTATGAAAAGAAAATGTCGCAGGTTAGGACTTTAAATAAAGCTGTGTTTATTTCAGAAGAAATGCCGAAGTTTCGGCCTTTATTTAGGGTATCTTCAAGGCTGACAATGACACGTTACAATTTACAATTAAATGAGCAAATAAATAAATTTAAACATTAAATAAAAAACACTATAAAAAGGCAGTCTTACTTTCTTATATAGAAATTATACCAGTGGTGTTATGAATGAGCATAATATCTAAAATATTTAATTGTTGTTTTGTTTTAACTCAATAGTGAATTGAAAATATGGAAAAATCGAATTCTCATTTTTATATCCCTATCTATATCTCTAGAGGATGGAAATAAAATGATGTTTTTTGGGTATAATTAGACACATTACGAGAGAAAAACACTAATTCCAGGAGAGCCAAACTCTATCTAGAAAATGAAAGGATAATATAGAAAATACATAAGAAAGTAAACTGCCTTTTTTATAGTGTTTTTTATTTAATGTTTTAATTTATTTAATTGTAAACTATTGTAAGCTGTAACTTGTCATTTCCAACCCTGGAGATACGCCACTTTCTCACCATTTCATAATCTGGACATTAAACTTTATTAATCTGAATTTATTCTTAAGTTTGCTTTGTCTAGGTCCTCCAACTTTAATTTACTTTAGAGAGTTAGTAGGACTAACTACTAACTAGGTTAGGGTAAGGACACAAAGTCACGGTCTCATCCAATCTATATAATTTCTTAAAAAAGCTTAAAAGCTACACGTATTTCGCTCCTGTCGGAGCATCATCAGGCCTAAAATATACATTAAGATATTTTTCTAAAAGAACGCTTATAAAACTCATTACCTAGACCTACACAGATCACATTACAACTAACAACAAAAGAAAAGCTAGGTTAAGTTAACAATTCCCACCATAGATAAAAATGTATGCTTAAAAAATAAAAAAGTAAAAATTCAAAATGTCACCAGTGGAGAACGATCCCGCAACCTTTAGATTCACAGGCGCGCGTCTAACCCATAGGCCACCAAGTAACATGATATAGCATGGGGAACACTCCGAACTATACTATTAAGTGTGAATATAAGTAAACATCTTAACAATAAAAACCAAAAATATCTAAAAACGAAAAAGAAAAGACTTTTTTTTTTAAGACAGGTTGTTATAAATGAGGTGAGGTTCAAACGTGAAAATATCGTTCACACACACAAGGACAGGGCTCTTCTTAGCTTTAGTTATTTCCATCTTTTCTAACTTGTTTAGGCAAAAAACTGGACTTGTCCAGTTTTTTGCCTTTTGAGCACTCATGCAAAATATCCGCTCCCTGAGTTAAAGAAAAACCATGTGAGGAGGCCAATAAATGATTCGCAAACGCCGATTTAGTTTCGATCATGTCAGTATCCCTATACCTGTCCACCAAGCTTGTATGTTCCTTTATTCTGGTGGAAATTTTTCTCCCCGATTGCCCTATGTAAATGGCATTACAGTCATTACATCTTAACGAATATACCCCTGATTTTGAAAAGAAATCTGCCTTATCTATTGTACTAACTAGCTGACTTTTTAAACTGTTTGTAGTTTTAAAAGTAATTGTAAGATTTGTAGACTTAAAAAACTTTGCAAGCTGAAAAGAAATATTACCAAAAAAGGACATTGATCTAAAAAGGTGACTATTTTCATTATTAAGATGGATTAAGTTGTAAGTAAGTTTGTATTTATTAAAGAATTTAGAATAAAGGCGATTAATTATATCAAGTGGAAAACCATTGTTAAAAGCAATATGTTTAATTATATTTAGTTCATCAAGAAAAGCTTCTCTAGAAAGGGGGATGTTGAAAAGGCGATAGAAAAGGGAATTAAAAGAGGCAAATTTGTAGGAATAAGGGGAGTTTGAGGAGTAACTTTTGGAGTGCAACTTTTTGTGTCCTATTATTCAATATCTGGGTTTCCAGGTAAAGAAATACCTTTGGCGCCCAACACTAAGTAGGTATAGATAATAAATATATTTTTCTCACTTCGGTAACATTAACCACGAAATGTTTTGCATAAATATAGGAAATTAGACGATCATTTTTTATTTAAAAAAGTGGCTTGGCTTGGCAACGGCATAGCAGGAAAAAAACATGTTTCAGGTAGTTCAGAGTCATTTTTATTTTTTTTTACAGGCACTTGAAGCCGTTTTATCTAGAATTTAAAAAAAGTAATGTATATTAATAGACTGTGACACTTAGAGTTACGTTGTTACATATACCTGTAATATTTTGGTCCAATTATTGTCACCTACCTTCAATATAACTTTCTAAAGGGAGTTATAGTACATTATTTTTTTATGATCCTCATTGTTTAATAATAACAATTTTTAGTTTTCTCCCTTCTATTATTAATATAATATAATCCTTCTTTCCTCATAAATTGCTTCTTACTTCTTAAGTGGATACATGCTTTATTACATTAGTTATGCAACAATTCACACGTGTGACCCCGTTTATAATGCAATAACGCCATCACTTTTATGAGAGTAAGGAAATATGTGACCGAATGGGTTTGTTTTCCGTAATTTCAGCGAAAAGCCTTGATAGATATATGCGGGTCTTCAGTTAAGGAAATACCTTTGGCGCCCAACACTAAGCAGGTATAAATAAGTAGTAAAGAATATGAAATATAATAATATAATTATTATCCCTAAATATATTTACACCCAAATATGTGACTATATTATGAGCAATATTTTTAAATCGTTAATTAACATGTTATAAAGAGTAGTATCGTCAACAAATAATACAAGTTTGTAGAGATCAGCGATCCGGTGATTTATTAGGAACGGCGTGATTAGCGACCGCGGCAATCATCGTTCTTTTAAACGGTGACCGTGATCACTGTATTTTTAATATTTATATTTAAGGAGCCTGGTGGCGGGCGAACCGGGCTGTGGTTAAAAGCTGTAAAAATATCAGTCATCACTCATAAGTCATACGCATTTAGCTTGAAGTCGTTCCATGACAATGTACACTGTTGGAACGGTAACAGGTATCTCGAAATCACGGGTCGCCGTGATATGAATATTTTAGTCACCGCCGTTAATGGCGATTTACAAATCACGGTGACAAAATCACCGATAGTGAAAAATCGCTCGTCTCTACAAGTTTGATTTAAGGTATAGCGGATTTACAAGAGAGCAAATAAAGTCCGAATAAATGTATGCAACGCGTTCTGTGTTCAGAATAAGTCTTATAATTAAATATGAATCGAGGAACGCTCGTTTTCGAAATATACCAAGGTGTTCAAATTTTAAGGAAAAAATTGTTTCTTAGTCATAACATTTTTATCACTTCAAATATTTTTATGAAATTTACTGCATTGTGTCCTAGCAGTATATTTCCAGAAATAAATTTTGTATTAATATACAAGGTGTTTCAAAAGTCATGGTCCAAACTGAAAGTGGGGGTAGGGGAGGCTATTTGGAATCACAATAACCCCCTATGTTGTTATCCGATTTTTGATGGTTTAGAAGTTATAGCTGTTTTTCACTTTTTTGCTATAATTTAGTTCTGAACGTAAAAGAAATAAAAGCTAAAATAAAACTTCGAATATTTCATTGGCATTTATTTAAAAAAGATGTTCAAAATGGCTGCCGCCGTCGGCTCTTATACACAAACGACATCGTCAAAATTTCTTCTTAAGTTTCTAAATGCTCGAGCATTGTTTCGTAAACTTGTTGCTGCATCTCGCAATTTTTGACGAAGCTGATTTTCAGTATTATTTTCCGTTTGGTATACAAGTTCTTTAAAGTATCCCCATAAAAAATAGTCAAGAGGATTAAGGTCAGGTGAGCGCGGCGGCCACGATACCACTCCTCCTCTGCCTATCCAACGATCTGGGTATAAGCACCATTTAGATAGTCTCTGACTATTCGTGCAGTATGCGCTGGTGCTCCGTCGTGTTGCAGCCACATTCTTGCCCGTAATTCCAGAGGCACATCTTCCAAAAGGTCATAAAGTTGGTGTTCTAAAAAATCTAGGTAGCTCTCTCCATTTAATCTGACCGATAACTCGAAAGGGCCTCTCAGCCTACCACCGAGAATTCCTGCCCACAAATTTACACCAAATTGGTACTGGAAGCGATCTTGCCTTATTATTCTGGGATTTTCTACAGCCCAATAGTAAAGATTGTGAATATTAAATATACCAAATCTTTGAAATGAAGGCTCATCGGACCACAAAATGCAGTCAAAAAAGTCCGGGTCGTGCTACTCTAGGCGCATAATCACGGGGTAAGAGGGCTTGAATACGTTGCATGTGGTATGGATGCTGGACGTTCCTCCGCAACATGCGATGTATCGCAGCTATAGCTAATCCAGTAGCTCTAGAAATTCTACGAATACTTGTAGAAGGGTCCGCCTCTATCAAAGCAAGCACCTCATCCAACCGCGGTCTGCCTATTTGTTGTACATCACCAGGTATTTTTCCCCGCAAATATGGGTTATGTACTCGTATGAACACTCTGTGATCGGAAAAGCGTTCACGATCCGGATAACGATCACGATACTCTCTTGCAGCAAGGCGAGCGTTCCCACCGCACAATCCATAAATGTAATAAACTTTAGCATATTCCCGTGGGGTATACCGATCCGGCATCTCGATGCAGATTAATTATTACTTTAATGGTATAATAGGTCAGAAAACAGAAAAAAAATCGATTAACACGTTAGCTAAAAACAAACAGAAAACAATACAGAAAATACCAACAATAGTCGGTTTGGCTATCTAAAATGGTCCATGTGAGAATACCATTTTTGTTTGAGGCTCTTGATAGCATTCTGAATTCCAATTTGAAGGTCAAGCGCACTTAAATAGTCCCATATTTGAAGTATGCAAGCAAAAAATGTGGTATGATTTTATTTCTTTTACGTTTCATTTTTCTAAAAATTTTCATACATTGATCAAATAATAAACACTATAAGGTAAATGTTTTTATTGAAATACTAGAAATAGTAGGAAGTTTTTAAACATTGGTTTAAATTCCTGTAGGTCTTTGTGTACTGTGTACTGCTTCATTAAATTGTTAAAATTCATTTTTGAAGAATCCAAAAACAAATTAAACAAGATTTTCTGCAGCGAAACAAAAAAAAATGTACACTACACTTTTATTAAAAAGACTCGACATTTGTTGGAATAAAAATAAAAAAATATATTTAAAAAATAAAGCCCCAGACATAGAAAAAAATAATTTTTTAAGCCAGAAGTAAATTATAGAAAAAAACTGAAAAACTGCTATAACTTCTAATCCATCAAAAATCGGATAACAACATAGGGGGTTATTGTGATTCCAAATAGCCTCCCCTACCCCCCCTTTCAGTTTGGACCATGACTTTTGAAACACCCTGTATATCAAATTCCATGCAGAATAATTTAAAAATTATTCCAGGCGCACCCATGAGACTTTTGCTGAAAATTAAGGCATTCTTCGGTGAATAATTGAGGATAGAAACGTTTTTGGCAGCTTAAAAACTTATTATGAGTTAGAGGGAGTTCATAGAGTGATTTACGTTGAAGAAATCGATCCTAAAACACAGTTTTAAGTTCCCCAAGAAGGTTTTCTTTGAGAGTTCCTAAGAATGATTTTAGTATATAAAAAGGGTTTTCTAGAGGAGTTTCTGGTCAAGTAAGCCGAAAACTTTTGAGTGCTATTGAATTTTTTTTTGGAAAATTTAATTTTTTCTTAAGATGATCACAGAAAATACCTTAAAGATGATTTTGTTACCTAAATTATTTGTTTATCTTCAGTTTTTCAGTCAAAGCTTTCCTAGATAGGATATGTCCAGAATTAAATTTGGTGTCAATATGTCAACTTCCAGGCAGAATAATTTAAAACCTTTTACAGGGACGCCTATGAAATTTTTATTGGAAATTAAATAATTTTTTAGTGAACCATTTAGCCATTAGTGAACCTTGTAAAAACCCTTTTGATAGTTACATAAAATTAAAAATTATTCATAAAATTTGTCCCGAAAACTGTATAGAGTGCCCCTAGAAGGTTTTTTTTATAAATAACGATTTGGATATATAATTGTGCCAATTTTATATGCTTATTAATTTATTACAGGATTAAAGTATATAAATACTATAAGCTTGTAACTAATAAATGAATGCCATCACAATAAATATAATTTATAAAATAATAAATACTTATATGAAACTATAAAACTATGAAGAAAAAAGAAACAGTACATTGAGTAATTAGACTATCATTATAGAAATAGATGTTCAACAAAATTTATTATTATGACTTTTACCTTAAGGAAACTTGCTGGATACCAAAATTAGATAGACATATTTCTTGACCTTTAATTTAATTTTGACAAAATCTGATATTTCTAATAAAATGAATTGGTTTATCAAATATTTGATATACCACCAAAGATTTGAAGCGCACATATAAAATCCTGTTTCTGGATAGTGTCCAATATTTCGACATCATACAGATTAAAAAAAAAAACTCTCAATCATATTATTGTAGAGACCATAATATATAATAGACGGCCATATTCCAACACATATTATTTATTGCGGCAATAAAAAGCGATACTCTCAAATTTGATCCTTGGGATACACCTGTTAAGAGAATTGCTTTGATTATGACACCAAAACGTTTCCCGTATCGAAAGCCTTCTCGAAATCTGTCAATATCAATTTGATCTTTCTTGTTTAATGCATTCTGTAAAAATTGAAAAGAAAATTGGATTTGTGAGGTAGGAAACCATGTTGATCCAATGAGATGTTTCTATACAAATTTTTGAAAAACAATTATCTCCAGTTCCTTGAACCCAAAATTGAAAATCAAATTCTTTAAAACTTAAACAAATTATTTTAAAGATTTTCAAGCAGAGGTAGAATTTTTATTAAGAATTCTCTAAAGCCATTTACAACTTTTATAACGGGTTTTTCAGCAAATGTGTGAAACTTGATTAGACCAAAACAAAATCGATTCTTTAAGACCTTCCAAAAGAATATCACTCTTTAAACAGCTCTTATAAGAATTCCCAACCGCGAATGTCAGGCTTTTAAAAAATTCAAGGTCTTCCACAAACCGCGCCACAATCTGTCCCTGATTACCCCCAAAAATAGCATCAAAATAATTTAAAAACACATCAACGATGACTCAAATGCAATATAATCACCTACGTGACTAAAAAAATGTACGCGACTACTAAAATTTCATCCGATTAGATAAGAAAACGACTCAAAATATGTCCAAACTTGCAACAAAGAAAACGTACACGAGCATTTAACCTTTGATATCTCAAACGAACTATAATTAAAACAGTCGACGCGAAACATTTTATATTAGGTAACCATAAAGCCATTTAATGACAAAACCGGTACGTGCTGAATACATTTCAGTACATTCCAAGAACTTATTTAGAACATAAGGTGTTTTTCAGGTAAAATAATATGTATAGGCGTTTCCCTCGCAAGGAAAAACCCCGCTTAGAACAAAGACTGAGCGAAATATAAGTGGTCAACACTATAAATAACTATAGACGCCTTCGTGGAAAAATTTTATTGCCACGTGTGTTTTTGTTAAAGGTTTTATATTTATTTATATCAGGAGTGTCAATGTGCTGCCACCTGCTTATGAAAAACTTAATTTTCAAGTGGATATAGGTACAAAAGATCCCTGTAAATTACATTTTTAAGAGTTATACTGCCCAACTATGGAGAAAGGCAGTAACTACTATACTCTATTTCAGAAGTGTGTAGAGCAATAAAACCTCATTAGGTATGCAAAAGTGGTACCTGGTGATCCAATAATATTTTATGCCACTACCTTAGTTGGGTATTAGTTTCAATGTAAAATTCTTTCTTTTCGTTGATTGCAGGTAGTGCCACCCGGTTTTGGGTCAATTTATGAGTTTTGCCCATTGTTACCCACTAATAAACATTGAAAACGGTTCGCCAAAGGCGTGCAACTGGGACTTGTTTTTTACCTTATAATTAATGTACTTAAATGCTATTTTATTTTAGAAAGTTACTTTTGTTTAAATGGAATAATATATTTTTTTCACAAATTTATTGAACATAATATGTAGAGTAAAACAGTTGAAAATGTCACTTTTGGATCTGGCACTTTTTGAACAGTGTATAACAATTTTAAATTATAATAGATTGTAGTCTTCTTCGTCATCTGACGAACTGTCATCACCTCTTGACATTATAATTAAAGGATCGACTGTCTGCTCGATGAGGTTGTCAAGATCCCACATTTTGTCCTCTTGCTTAATTACATGCTGGACTGCTTTTCGCCAATTCTCCGGTGTCGCTTCCGTAATGGCTTGATCAAACAGTAGCTTAACATCTTTCATTTTAAAAGTCGTGTTTTGTCTTGCTACAAATCCTTTTACCTGCGCCCATATCAGTTCTATAGGATTTAGTTCGCAATGATATGGCGGTAAGCGCAGTACAGTTATATTATATTTAGGAAAGGATTAAAAGTATTTATTTAGTATTTAATCTCTTTCAAAATAAAGGCATTTAATCCGTGAAAATTAAAATCATAAATATTATAAGTACCTGCGCCTATGAACTACCACGAAATGTAGCCAAACAGAACGGAATTCCCCAGTTTATTGCTCTATACACTTCTGAAATAGAGTATAATCACCAATTTTTTGGGAAATCGGCTTCAACTTTGATGGCGTTCGCCAAGGGTTTTCTAAGAGAGATTACTCATAAAACCTAGCTTTGACATTAGGAAAAAGGCTTTGAATTTAGTTGCAATGTCCAAAAAAAGAAAAAGTTTGCAAACGAATTATTAAATACACATTTTCTGTTCATTCGGGTACTTTTTTATTGTAGTCGGGAATCAGCACCCCGAAATTCGAACATGTACTGTGCACTCGAAGATATACTTTTGAAAAAATATGTACTATGTGGGGAATGAGTTCACGGATGAAAATCTGGAGGGCTCCATTAAATTAGCAATTGCAAAAAAGAATAAAAAAATATTTTTCGAATATTTTCATTTATCGTGTTTAACTCGCGATTGTGACGCCGTTTTTCAATATTTTTTTAAAATTCTTGCAGCATTCGAAAGCCTAATCATTCTAGATTTCAACGCAATAACAAAAAAAAATATATTATATTTATACAGAATTTTTCAGATTATTTAAAAGGAGGCGCGGTACCAAACCTGAGGAGAACATTTCAACATCGATCAAATTTTTGAACGGTTGAAGATAGATATATGATTAATCGACGAAAAATTTGCCAAATGGATTGGAAGAGTTTTTGGTGAAAAAAAAATTACCTACTGGTAACGGTTTGCGAAATACGATTTTTTTTGTCAAGTGCTGAAACATCGACTCCGCGGCCCGCGACGGTATAACGCGACGTATTAAAACATCCTCAAAACATAGGATTTTACTAAAAAGGGATTCGGAAAAAAAAACGTTGTCAGTATATGTCAAGATATTTTGTATTGCAATGGAATCAAGACATCAAAAAGTATTGGACTGGCTTTATTACTTTTAAAGCAAAGGTTGGTTCTTTTAATATTTTTTTACTGTTTTAATTATAAATTAGATTAATTATTTTAATTATATTAGAGACAAAAATTTCTGATTGAAAAATTAAACCAGCTAGGACATTGTATAAGTTACCCAGAAGCCCAGAGGTACTTGCGAGATGCGGCAGTGAAAGCAGATGAGAAGGTATGTGAAGTCGGAGTATTTATTCCCTCAAATATACGAAGTATAGAAAATAGCAGTACTACTACTTATCTTCTTCCGAAACTACTAGAATACTACCAGAACTACACCTTTCTCACCACAATGAAGCCGACACTGGAATATTTGCCATTATCCTGTACTTGTCAAACCTACAGTACCGTCAAATAATAATAGAGGCCACTGATACCGACATATTTGTTTTGTCCCTCTACTTTATTACTAGGTTATCTATTCAGGAAATCTGGTTTCATAAATTTGACACATATATACCAGTGCACCACGTCATAAAAGAATTATCTATGGATAAGTCTTTAAATGCTCAAATGAATTTGGGTAGTTTACTTTTGAGTATATTTACATTTTAACTGGTTGTGATACAGTCAGCTTTATATTTAAAAAAAGCAAAACCAACGCTTTAAAAAAATGTTTGAGTTACGAACACGACTCAGAATTAAAAGCACTTTTTACTTATCCTGAAAATGCTGGCCAGAATTTAAATAATTTCGAAAACGCGGCTAGATAGTTTTTTAAAATTTTGTATGCTAGGCCATTATTTACAGGTGATTTAAATAAATTACGCGCTCATTTATTTCATACCTGTAAATCAGATATAAGGAATTTGCCACCTACCGAGGATGCATTTCATCAGCATATATTAAGAGCTGCGTATCAATTGATTGTCTGGAAGAGCGCTATTTTAATAAACCCAGAAATTCCCAACCCGGTGATTTTGGTTGGGATTTAAAAGAAAATAATTTACTCGTTCCAAAATTGACCACAATAAGTATTCGTCCCGATGCAAAATTCGAAAATATGTGCTGCAAATGCAAACTTCAATGTACTAAAAATTGTCGTTGTTTAAAAGCAGGGCTAGATTGTATGATAGGTTGTTATTGCGAGGGTGGATGTTCCTTAAATTTAAATTAAGTTAGTTTAGTTACCCAAATATATTGATATATTTTCTTAGCCTTATATAGTTTATAACGTAACTACTCTGAAGTAAATTTATTTTTTATTTTTGTGTTATCATTATCCTATAGTTGTTTTTATTATAATATACAAATGAATAGTGTCGATATAAATTATTAGTTTAAATAAATATATTTGTTTCTCTATTCACCCAATTTAATCCCTGTTGTTTGTATTTCCCGATGTTTAGATCAAAATTAGTAATTATCAACCAAAAGTTTTTCTTGCCGGTAAAGGCCAAAATATTCACAACATTCTACATTATAGCTCTGTCTGTATGTTTAATATCAGAGACAATATACCAGACTCTGGCGAGCAGCGAAGTAAATGTTTCAGTGCTTCTATCTTCAACCGTTTAAAAATTTACTCGATGCTGAAATGTTCTCCTCAGGTTTGGTACCGCACCTCCTTTTAAATAATCTGAAAAATTCTGTATAAATACAATTTTTTTTTGTTATTGCGTTGAAATCTAGAATGATTAGGCTTTCGAATGCTGCAAGAATTTTGAAAAAATATTGAAAAACGACGTCACAATCGCGAGTTAAACACTAAAAATTGTTTTTTACGATAAATGAAAATAATCGAAAAATATTTTTTTATTCTTTTTTGCAATTGCTAATTTAATGGAGCCCTCCAGATTTGCATCCGTGAACTTATTCCCCACAGAGTACATATTTTTTCAAAAGTATATCTTCGAGTGCACAGGTCGATGTTTTAGAAGCGTCTTTTCGACTGTCTGTTCCCTGACTATTGAGACTTAAAAACAGTAAGTGGCATATGCTACTTTATTCTGCTGGTTTTAATTTAACTCATTTTTTCCATTGCAGAATCGTATATTTATAGACAGAAATAAAACGCAGAAGGAAGTTAACATTTTATTTAGATTTCTTTCTATTACAAGTTTTTGTAACAATTTGAGTGTTCGTAGTAACTGGCAAGTTTAACCAAAAGTCCTTTCTGTTTTCTTCCATGAGTCTCAATAAATTTTTTGTTATACCGTCTTTTTTTTCTTGGAATACTGTGACAGGCTTGATCTGGAATGTCCTTCCTCTTACATACAGGGTGACAATTTCAAGAGTAGCCATGGCTTATAATTTTTAAACCGTAAAAGATATAAAAAAATGCTTAAAACCGTTTCTATAGTAACAAGGGGGAACCAAAATGATGAATTTTTTAGGGATATACTATCATTCCCCTAACTCCCAGAGCCACCCCCTTAAAAATTTTAAATTGGAAGGGTAGTCGAGTGATACCTTGTTTGAAAGGTCTATTAATTCCCTATATTTTGCCGTCTTACTCATTAAAATCAATGCAACCATTTCCGAGATATGTATGTCCTTTTAAATGTTAGTCAATTCATTTTACTATCGGAATAAAAATATTTATTCTGATACTAAAATGAATTGTTAAAAGCCAAAACAAAACTCCAATAAATAGTACACTTATACTGAAATTATTGAATTGTCGGAATGGTATTTGGCGATGTAAAAAAAAGGAAAATTTTCGATGCCTGCCATTCTCGAAATATTTGTTGTTTTTTGTTTATTTAAATTTTGCCTTAAAATGTTCAATTTTTGGTTTGGTTAGTAATATCGTGGTTCTTTTTGTGATTTAAAGTTCTCTCACTGCTCTAGTTTTATTTTTACAATGGTTTATACGATCGCCGAAAGAGTTGAAATGATATTTATTTATGGTTCTCAAAATCGCTGTTTTCGTAGAAGTGCCACAATATTTAATGAGAGGCACCCAGATAAGCAGGTTGGGCATTATTACATCCAGAAGTTGGTAAGAAAATTTGAAGAAACTGGGTTTGTAGGTGATATAAAGAAAAATCAGCCAAGAATACTGGATGAAGCAACTCAGATTGAGGTTCTTGGGCATTTTGCTATGGATCCTGGCATGTCGACTCGTCAAGCAGCAGCTGCCACAGGAGTGTCTCGTGAATCAGTACGAAAGATATTAAAAATTAATAAATTCCATCCTTACAAGCTACAGATTGTTCAAGAACTTGGTGATGACGATCCAGACAGGCGGATCGAATTTTGTGAATTAATGAGCCAAAAAATAATAAATGAGCCACGTTTTATAAAAAACGGTAACGTTAATAAGCAAAACTGCCGTTACTGGAGTGATGAGAATCCCCATATTTTTAGGGAAGGGCACACCCAATATCCCCAAAAAATAAATGTGTGGGCCGGAATTCTAGGGAATAATATAATTGGGCCATTGTTTATTGATGATAATCTAAATGGAGAAATTTATGCTGAAATGTTAGAAACAACTGTTGAGCCTTTAGTAATAACGGAATTGGAAAACCAAAGGGATGAAAATGGAGATCTTGTTCTTGATGAAAATTTATTGCATTTTCAACAAGATGGGGCCCCACCACATTATGTATTGCCTGTTAGAGAGTGGCTAGATAATCATTATCCAGACCAATGGATTGGTAGAAGAGGACCTATTGAGTGGCCGCCAAGATCGCCAGATCTCACCCCTCTCGATTTTTTTCTTTGGGGTCACCTAAAATCGGTCGTTTTCAAAACGCAGCCTGCCATCATTGAGGAGCTAAAACAAAGAATTACACAAGAGTGCCGATTATTAACAACTGAAGTTTTTAGAAATGTTCGTCAAGAGTTTGAAAACAGTTTGTACTTTTGCTTGCAAAATAATGGAAGCCACTTTGAGCATTTAATAAAATAATTGAAGTTCAATGCAGATTTTTATTGTTTTAAAAATAGAATAAACGCAATATTGCAGAGTGTTTTCCTAGTTCTTAACCATTTGTACTAATGTTCAAATGTAAAATATTTTATGACATTTTCAAAATATGTTAATTTTATAAGAAATTAAAAAACACTTAAATAACCTTTAATAAAATATTAAAATTGGCATAACTCGAAAATAAATGCATTGATTATTATAAGTAGGGTCGCATAATATAGGGAATTAATAGACCTTTCAAACAAGGTATCACTCGACTACCCTTCCAATTTAAAATTTTTAAGGGGGTGGCTCTGGGGGTTAGGGGGATGATAGTATATCCCTAAAAAATTCATCATTTTGGTTCCTCCTTGTTACTATAGAAACGGTTTTAAGCATTTTTTTATATCTTTTACGATTTAAAAATTATAAGCCATGGCTTCTCTTGAAATTGTCACCCTGTATATGTCCCCTTAAAAAATTAAGTGTCATGAATACACTAGAATTAAGGCCTGACTTAATTTCTAAATTGAAAGAACCTCGAGAGACCTTAACTTGGTTAATATTGGACAAAAGTATATTTTTCCTTCTCGATTTGAAAATCATAGAAATCTTCAATATGCATAACTTTTGTCGTAACCCTTCCATTGTTCGACTTTTGCATTGCTTAAACAAAGTCATTAAAATCTTGAGTCTTTTTTTGACGCTTTAGCGATAATTCTATTTAGTAATGCAGGGAATCAGCCGACATAAATGTTTGTCCTGGCTCGAAATAGTTCACTAATAATAGTGTCTCAGCAGCTATCTTCGATGAATTGACAATATAAACGAGAAACGTCATAAAGGCCCAGTTTTTATTTTGTGCTGAACAATTGTCCAGCCAAAATATAAAATGCTCGGCGTCACGATTATGAAGCATGAACTGGAAAAAGCTGATCAGTTCCTTTTTTTCTTGACCACGAATGGCTTCGTGCCAAACAACTGCAACCGGTAGAATCTTTTTATTTTTTGTCCCAAGGGGTACAAATGTTTCGTTGTACAAAACAAGTCTTTGGGTAAACAAAAATTTTTTGAAGTTCTCCATTCTCGGCAGCATTATTATTTTTTCCAAATCTGCTGAAACGCAGATAGTTATTGAGTTATACTCATGTCATTCTTCTGATATTATTGTCGCGCTGTTTTTGCACGGATTATAATGGTCTGACCATTTTTTACATGTGTCACATTCTGGATGAAGGTCTTCACGCTTATGGGGATGTAGGTCCATTATTTCACAGTGCTCGCACTTTTAGGTTCCAAGTTCAGTGAACCTGGTATTTTCACTAAATAGTATTTTCCGATAAGCTTCGTACCCGCATTTATATTGCGGAAATTATTCCAAAAAATCATTATGCATAATAGTTACCGTAACGTCGCTAGGTAAATATTTTACTCTGGGCGCATGTTTTCGGCGGTAGTGTGATATTAATGGTTTAAATGAATGAACATGCGCTAATATCACTTGTCTATCAAGTTTGTTAGGAGGTGGATTTTTACCCCTTTGGTCTTTGTTTGGAAGTTAAATTTAAAATTAGCTGGTCAACACAAAAAGGCAGCATCCAACAGTCTGCATGACATAATACTCCATTCTTGCATTATTGTATATAACACTTGCTGTCATTCCAACTTGCAGAAGGTTAGATTTTACAAAGGCAGTAAATGTTTTCTCGAATTTTTAGACAAAATTATATAGTTTGCTGCTTTTTTGTGGTGAGTTTGGGTACACAACTCAAAAATGAATTTCGGATTTTTTGCTAGTTACTGTCTTTCTCCTTAGTTGGGCAGTATAGGAGCCTGTGCCATAAAAAGGTCGTTAACATTTCAATTCTTATTACCCCCTGAACAATGTTAATTTCTTTGATTTTCCATATGTAAACCTATCCCTAGACCATCCAAGCTTGATTTCTTTCAGGCAGTTGTAATTTGGAATACTTTCCTTTAAAAAAAAACAGGAGAGACTAATTTAATGGTGGTCATAAGTAGCTAGGCCAAAAGCTCAATTGCCTGGAATCATTACTCAACTGCTTGTAATTGAAAAAAAAACTTGTCTCAATTGCTTGAAACTTAAAATAATGAATTCCTTACCCAGTTGCCTGGAATTAGTTACTCGACTGCCTAAGATTAGATTTCTTCCAGGCAGTTGAAATTGGGAAAACTTCTCTTTAAAAACTGAAGAGACCAATTCAATGTTGGTGCCAAAAGCTCAATGTTATTGGAAAAAAAAACTTGCAAGACTATGACTCTATAATGACCCTTTAGACATGGTAATGGAATCTGAAAATGGCAGTTTGCTGTAGATAATCAACATCCCGGACAGAATTTTCACAAAAACACATACAGTATAGATACTTAATGTGCGTTTGTGATTTTTTTGAATGATGAATTCTTTATCTATTCCACGCATTTGAGGAAATATCTTATTTGTTACAGACCGTTAAGGTGTTTTCATTTTATCCCATGCATTTCAAGCCATTTCTGATACCTACTTTTTGAATTGTTAATGCACTCCTTGTGTTCACTAAGATCTCTAGAAGTTAGTCCAGGTTTCCCCATTTGAGGCTTTTTTGACTCTTCCAGGCATTTAAAGCTATTTCTTGTTTGTTCCATACTTTTGGAGTAATTTTCTATTTTATTCCAGACGTTTAGAGGTGTATTGCATTTCATTTCAGACATTTAAACTTATTTTTGTAATAATTTCATTTTTTAATAAATTTCATAAGTAGCTAGGCCAAAAACTCAACTGCCTGGAATCATTACTCAACTGCTTGAAATTGAAAAAAAATCGTCTCAATTGCCTGAAACTCAAAATGATTAATCCATTACTCAGATGCCTAAAGTTCGATTTCTTCCAGGCAGTTGAAATTGGGAAAACTTCTCTAAAAACTGAAGAGACTAATTCAATGTTGGTGCCAAAAGCTTAATATGTTATTGAAAAAAAACTCGCAAGACTATGACTCTATGATTACTCTTTAGAGATTCTAATGTAATCTGAAAATGGCAGTTTGCTGTAGATAATCAACATCCGGGACAGAATTTTCACAAACACACACATACAGTATAGATACTTTATGTGTGTTTTTTTTAATGACGAATTCTATACCTATTCCACGCATTTGAGGAAATGACTTATATGTTTTAGACCGTTAAGGTGTTTTCATTTTATCCCATGCATTTCAAGCCATTTCTGACACCTACTTTTTGAATTGTTAATGCATTCCTTGTGTTCACTAAGATCTCTAGAAATTAGTCCAGGTGTCCCCATTTGAGGCTTCTTTAAAGCATTCTGAAGTAATTTTTTGACTCTTCCAGGCATTTAAAGCAATTTCTTGTTTGTTCCATACTTTTGGAGTAATTTTCTATTTTATTCCAGACGTTTAGAGTCGTATTGCATTTCATTTCAGGCATTTAAACTTATTTTTGTAATAATTTCATAATCCAGGCGCTTTTTTAAGCGCTTCTAGGCAGTAGAAATCAGATTGTGAGAAATACTTTGAATAGAAAACAATTACTTTGAATATCTGGAAGAAATCAATGGTGGTTGCATTAAACGCCTGGAAAAATTTGATAAAAATTACTTTAAAAGTTGGTAACATATAGGGATTTATTCAGTGGACGATTCTTTCTAGATATTTCAAGTCATTTCTTATATTTTCCTTTTTAATGGAGGATAAACAGTCGATTTTTCAAATTCAATATAAACAATAGAGCAATGTAAAAATATGACTTTATGCTCAATGACTCCTGTATGTTTCAGATTGTTCCTTCTAGTCATTTAAAGCAATATTACTACTTTTAACTTGTTCATAATTTTCCGTACCTTCCAAGAGTTTTATGCCTTTCAAGATACTTGAAATCATACTTTATTAAAGATTAATTCCAAAGCCTGGAATATATAAAATATTACTTTAAATATCTGGGAGAAATAAATGATGATGGCATTGGATACCTGGAAAAATTTGACGGAGTCTGGAACTCATAGGGAATTATTGACTAAATAATTCTTCCAGGTATTTCAAGTCATCTTTATACTTCCGTCTGTAATTAGGAATAATCAGTCAATTTTTTAAAACCGATATAAAAAATAGGAGTTTCCACAAAATTTACAATCCACAATCATTACCCGAAAGTTGAAAAACATTTTCTCAAATCAACTCAAAGTTCCAATGTTATTCCCAATTATATTATAGACTCCTGTGTGTTCCAGTTTGTTAAAGTCATTTTCGCATTTATTCCAGTTTTGTAAGTAATTTCTAAAAAAAAAAGGATTTTAAAGTTCTTTTTTTTATTCCTGGCATAGGAACTGAGCAGATGTAATTTGGAATACTTTCCTTTAAAAAAAACAGAAATTACTAATTTAATGGTGGTCATAAGTAGCTAGGCCAAAAACTCAACTGCCTGGAATCATTACTCAACTGCTTGAAATTGAAAAAAAAACATCGTCTCAATTGCCTGAAACTCAAAATGATTAATTCATTACTCAGATGCCTAAAGTTCGATTTCTTCCAGGCAGTTGAAATTGGGAAAACTTCTCTAAAAACTGAAGAGACTAATTCAATGTTGGTGCCAAAAGCTTAATATGTTATTGAAAAAAAACTCGCAAGACTATGAGTCTATGATTACCCTTTAGAGATTCTAATGTAATCTGAAAATGGCAGTTTGCGGTAGATAATCAACATCCGGGACAGAATTTTCACAAAAAACACACATACAGTATAGATACTTAATGTGTGTTTTTTTTTAATGATAAATTCTTTACCTATTCCACGCATTTGAGAAAATATCTTATTTGTTACAGACCGTTAAGGTGTTTTCATTTTATCCCATGCATTTGAAGCCATTTTTGATACCTACTTTTTGAATTGTTAATGCACTCCTTGTGTTCACTAAGATCTCTAGAAGTTAGTCCAGGTGTCCCCATTTGAGGCTTCTTTAAAGCATTCTGAGGTAATTTTTTGACTCTTCCAGGCATTTAAAGCTATTTCTTGTTTGTTCCATACTTTTGGAGTAATTTTCTATTTTATTCCAGACGTTTAGAGTCGTATTGCATTTCATTTCAGGCATTTAAACTTATTTTTGTAATAATTTCATAATCCAGGCGCTTTTTTAAGCGCTTCTAGGCAGTAGAAATCATATTGTGAGAAATACTTTGAATAGAAAACAATTACTTTGAATATCTGGAAGAAATCAATGGTGGTTGCATTAAACGCCTGGAAAAATTTGATAAAAATTACTTTAAAAGTTTGTAACATATAGGGATTTATTCAGTGGACGATTCTTTCTAGATATTTCAAATAGTCATTTCTTATATTTTCCTTTTTAATGGAGGATAAAGAGTCGATTTTTCAAATTCAATATAAACAATAGAGCAATGTAAAAATATGACTTTATGCTCAATGACTCCTGTATGTTTCAGATTGTTCCTTCTAGTCATTTAAAGCAATATTACTACTTTTAACTTGTTCATAATTTTCCGTACCTTCCAAGAGTTTTATGCCTTTCAAGATACTTGAAATCATACTTTATTAAAGATTAATTCCAAAGCCTGGAATATATAAAATGTTACTTTAAATATCTGGGAGAAATAAATGATGATGGCATTGAATGCCTGGAAAAATTTGACGGAGTCTGGAACTCATAGGGAATTATTGACTAAATAATTCTTCCAGGTATTTCAAGTAATTCCTCATACTTCCGTCTGTAATTAAGAATAATCAGTCAATTTTTTAAAACCCATATAAAAAATAGAAGTTTCCACAAAATTTACAATCCACAATCATTACCCGAAAGTTGAAAAACATTTTCTCAAATCAACTCAAAGTTCCAATGTTATTCCCAATTATATTATAGACTCCTGTGTGTTCCAGTTTGTTAAAGTCATTTTTGCATTTATTCCAGTTTTGTAAGTAATTTCTAAAAAAAAAGGATTTTAAAGTTCTTTTTTTTATTCCTGGCATAGGAACTGAGCAGATGTAATTTGGAATACTTTCCTTTAAAAAAAATAGGAGAGACTAATTTAATGGTGGTCATAAGTAGCTAGGTCAAAAGCTCAATTGCCTGGAATCATTTACTCAACTGCTTGAAATTGAAAAACACATCGTCTCAATTGCCTGAAACTCAAAATGATTAATTCATTACTCAGATGCCTAAAGTTCGATTTCTTCCAGGCAATTGAAATTGGGAAAACTTCTCTTTAAAAACTGAAGAGACTAATTTAATGTTGCTGCCAAAAGCTCAATGTTATTGGAAAAAAAAACTTGCAAAACTATGACTCTATAATGATTCTTTAGAGATTCTAATGTAATCTGAAAATGGCAGTTTGCTGTAGATAATCAACATCCGGGACAGAATTTTCACAAACACACACATACAGTATAGATACTTTATGTGTGTTTTTTTTTAATGATGAATTCTATACCTATTCCACGCATTTGAGGAAATGACTTATTTGTTATAGACCGTTAAGGTGTTTTCATTTTATCCCCTGCATTTCAAGCCATTTCTGACACCTACTTTTTGAATTGTTAATGCATTCCTTGTGTTCACTAAGATCTCTAGAAATTAGTCCAGGTGTCCCCATTTGAGGCTTCTTTAAAGCATTCTGAAGTAATTTTTTGACTCTTCCAGGCATTTAAAGCAATTTCTTGTTTGTTCCATACTTTTGGAGTAATTTTCTATTTTATTCCAGACGTTTAGAGTCGTATTGCATTTCATTTCAGGCATTTAAACTTATTTTTGTAATAATTTCATAATCCAGGCGCTTTTTTAAGCTCTTCTAGGCAGTAGAAATCATATTGTGAGAATGATTCCAAAAGCCTGGAATATCCAAACAATTACTTTGAATATCTGGAAGAAATCAATGGTGGTTGCATTAAATCCCTGTAAAAATTTGGCAAGAATTACTTTAAAAGTCTGGAACATATAGGGATTTATTGAGTGGATGATTCTTTCTAGATATTTCAAGTCATTTCTTTTATTTTCGTTTTTAATGGGGAATTATCAGTCAATTTTTTAAATCCAATATAAACAATAGAGCAGAGCAATGTAAAAATATGACTTTATGCTCAATGACTCCTGCATGTTTCAGATTGTTCCTTCTAGTCATTTAAAGCAATATTACTACTTTTAACTTGTTCATAATTTTCCTTACCTTCCAAGAGTTTTATGCCTTTCAAGATACTTGAAATCATACTTTATTAAAGATGAATTCCAAAGCCTGGAATATATAAAATATTACTTTAAATAACTGGGAGAAATAAATGATGATGGCATTGAATGCCTGGAAAAATTTGACGGAGTCTGGAACTTATAGGGAATTATTGACTAAATAATTCTTCCAGGTATTTCAAGTCATTCTTTATACTTCCATCTGTAATTAAGAATAATCAGTCAATTTTTTAAAACCCGTATAAAAAATAGGAGTTTCCACAAAATTTACAATCCACAATCATTACCCGAAAGTTGAAACACATTTTCTCAAATCAACTCAAAGTTCCAATGTTATTACCAATTATATTATAGACTCCTGTGTGTTCCAGTTTGTTAAAGTCATTTTCGCATTTATTCCAGTTTTGTAAGTAATTTCTAAAAAAAAAAAAGGTTTTAAAGTTCTTTTTTTTATTCCTGGCATAGGAACTGAGCAGATGTAATTTGGAATACTTTCCTTTAAAAAAAACAGAAATTACTAATTTAATGGTGGTCATAAGTAGCTAGGCCAAAAACTCAACTGCCTGGAATCATTACTCAACTGCTTGAAATTGAAAAAAAACATCGTCTCAATTGCCTGAAACTCAAAATGATTAATTCATTACTCAGATGCCTAAAGTTCGATTTCTTCCAGGCAGTTGAAATTGGGAAAACTTCTCTAAAAACTAAAGAGACTAAGTCAATGTTGGTGCCAAAAGCTTAATATGTTATTGAAAAAAAACTCGCAAGACTATGACTCTATGATTACCCTTTAGAGATTCTAATGTAATCTGAAAATGGCAGTTTGCGGTAGATAATCAACATCCGGGACAGAATTTTCACAAAAAACACACATACAGTATAGATACTTAATGTGTGTTTTTTTTTAATGATGAATTCTTTACCTATTCCACGCATTTGAGGAAATATCTTATTTGTTACAGACCGTTAAGGTGTTTTCATTTTATCCCATGCATTTGAAGCCATTTCTGATACCTACTTTTTGAATTGTTAATGCACTCCTTGTGTTCACTAAGATCTCTAGAAATTAGTCCAGGTGTCCCCATTTGAGGCTTCTTTAAAGCATTCTGAAGTAATTTTTTGACTCTTCCAGGCATTTAAAGCAATTTCTTGTTTGTTCCATACTTTTGGAGTAATTTTCTATTTTATTCCAGACGTTTAGAGTCGTATTGCATTTTATTTCAGGCATTTAAACTTATTTTTGTAATAATTTAATTTTTTAAGCACTTCTAGGCAGTAGAAATCATATTTTGAGAATGATTCCAAAAGCCTGGAATATCCAAACAATTACTTTGAATATCTGGAAGAAATCAATGGTGGTTGCATTAAATGCCTGGAAAAATTTGACAAAAATTACTTTAAAAGTCTGGAACATATAGGGATTTATTAAGTGGATGATTCTTTCTAGATATTTCAGGTCATTTCTTATATTTTCGTTTTTAATGGAAAATAAACAGTCGATTTTTCAAATCCAATATAAACAATAGAGCAATGTAAAAATATGACTTTATGCTCAATGACTCCTGTATGTTTCAGATTGTTCCTTCTAGTCATTTAAAGCAATATTAGTACTTTTAACTTGTTCATAATTTTCCGTACCTTCCAAGAGTTTTATGCCTTTCAAGATACTTGAAATCATACTTTATTAAAGATTAATTCCAAAGCCTGGAATATATAAAATATTACTTTAAATATCTGAGAGAAATAAATGATGATGGCATTGGATACCTGGAAAAATTTGACGGAGTCTGGAACTCATAGGGAATTATTGACTAAATAATTCTTCCAGGTATTTCAAGTAATTCCTCATACTTCCGTCTCTAGTTGAGAATAATCAGTCATTTTTTTAAAACCCATATAAAAAATAGGGGTTTTCACAAAATTACCCTAAAGTTGAAAAACATTTTCTCTTATCAACTCAAAGTTATTCCCAATTATATTATAGACCCATGTGTGTTCCAGTTTGTTAAAGTCATTTTGCGCATTAATTCCAGTTTTGTAAGTAATTTCTAAAAAAAAAGGATTTTAAAGTTCTTTTATTTATTCCTGGCATAGGAACTGAGCAGCTTCAACATTTCTATTTCTTCCATGCAATTAAAGTTTCTTCCTGGTATTTAAAGATATTGCTGATCTCCGAGCTAATGGAGACATTATGTGTTATTGGGCTTTTTAGGGAATTGCTTGTGTGTTCCACACATTTGGAATAACTTACCACATTATTCTAGGAATTTGAAGGTCATTATTCAGGGAAAGTCCAATGATGATTTACTTCAGTTAAAGAAACCACTTACTAGCAAAAAACTATTATTTATTTAGCGACAAGGCTAATAATGAATATACTTTTACACGTTATACAAAATACATTAAAATTACAAATAATTTATCACAAAAAAGCACTATAAAGCAAAAAAATGTTTTTTTTTTGTTTACTTTGTGCATATTAATTAAACCTACAAAGTATTTTATACTAATTTCATATAAGATCCATTAGGAGAGCACTGGAGCACTTTTACTAAAACAAAAAAATATTTTACTGCCTTACTCTTCAGTTTTAATTAAACAGCAGTAGCAAACATGTCAATATACAAGCTGATTGAAGATTTTTTTTTGACAAATTAAAGTTCTCTTCTTAAAATGTTTGACACCCTATAATAACATGCAGTGTGCATTTAATAGTTATTTCATTAATTATTTACTTACTTTATATAATATATATCACTAAACTATACATAAATGCAAGAAATTGTCGGGATAGCTGAGGTGCTCGGACATCCACTGCAATGGGGTGTCCATCGGCGGTATCATTCCATGAATTTTCACTGTAACTACTCAAGAACAAAGTCAAACAAGGAATAAATTTCTAAATTGTTTAGGTTACCATCACTTTTATCTGGAAACAGTTCAGTCAATAAGTCCCTAAGCGTTTTTTTTCTGCCATCATCCGTTACGGGTTTAACCAGTTTCTGCCTATAACCGTCATCGATGTAACACCTAAAGGGAATGTGTTTGAAATGATCAGTCTCCCCAGAAAACTCCATTAGTTTCCTATTTACTGCCCAAAACTGGTCAAATTTGTCTGAAAAAACAACGTTAATAACCAGTGAAAATAATTATATAGAATTTCACCATTTTGAAGGCCCAACCACAATTGATTGTGGTCTTTTTTTTGCATATTCGTCGCTATTTGACCTCTATGCTTTAACACATCGGCTTCTTTTAAGCAAGCCATAAAGTAAGACTCCACAGTTTCCCTAAAATTAATTATTTATTTATTTATTTATTAACGGAATCCATTTACAAAAGTGTTACATAGCATACCCATACAAACATATATATTCAGATACAAAACTATCTATAAATCAGTGAAAGGTGTAGTTGAGTTAATTAATTAAAGCCCATATGAAATAATATTCTTTAAATGTCCCTTAAAAGATGTTAGAGTCAAAAAAGATGATCCTAGAGTCAAAAAAGTTTATCTGTCCTGACAGACCATTAGCACTTGTCGTGTAATTGGCTCATTAATGCCATAATTGGTATGGTGGAATGGGACTGAAAATATTTCTGATTGTCTATTCAATCTGGAAGGCACCCTAAGTTTAAAAAGAGACAATAACTTGGGACAATTTATAGTAGCATTTAAAACCTTATGCATAAAACATAAGTCGAGTAATGTTCTTCGTGACTGTAATGTGGGTAAGTTCAGGTTATCCCTGACCCACTGATAGTAATACTCCTGTCTCCTGTAACCACATCTAAAAGCCGCTACCTTTAAAAATTTATTTTGAGTTTTTTCAATCTGCTTAATGTAGCAGTTATATGACGGGGACCACACAATTGAGCCATACTCCAAGATGAGCCTAACAAGAGAGCAATAAAGTAATCTAAAAGTAAACAAAGACAAATCAGTTGTAGACCGTTGGATAAAACCCAGCATTTTCATTGCCCTACCAGTCACCTGATTGATGTGACTTTTAAAAGACAACCTGGAGTCAATAAATATTCCTAAGTCAGAAACCTCTGTTTTGACACCAATTGCTACATTATTTATTTTATAAAGAAAAGCAATAGGGTTTCTTTGCTTAGAAAAAGTAATCTTATGGCACTTATTGATATTAAGGGACATTCTATTCAAGTGGCACCAATCAAAGAACAAATTGAGGTCTTTTTGCAGGAGCACAGCATCAGAAAGGGATGTGATAAGCCTAAATAGCTTCACATCATCAGCAAACATTAGCACACGACAATTTTCAAGTTTCCAAACTAAATCAATCAAAAAGAGGCAAAACAAAACAGGGCCCGAGTGAGAGCCCTGTGGCACCCCAGATGGCACCAAAATTTCAGAGGAATATGTACCTCCAAGATTAACAATCTGGGTTCTACCTCTGATGAATCCCGAGATCCACTGAAGAAGAGGCCCCACAATACCTAAAGCCCTAAGCTTCTGCAAGAGTACCCCATGGTTAACCCGATCAAAAGCTTTGGAAAAATCTGTATATATTGAGGCAACCTGAAGTCCCTTCTCCAAGCAGCAGTAGAGGTAGTTGACATACAGCACCAAATTAGCATTAGTAGATCTGCCTTTTATAAATCCAAATTGCTCAGGATTAAATAAAGATTTAAAACTCCAGGCAATCCTATGACTGACCAGGCAGTCAAGCAGCTTTGGCAACTCAGATTGGTTACACACAGCCCGATAATTGGAAATTTCATTTCTACTACCAGATTTAAAAATGGGTTTTAGAAAACTTCTATTCCAGAGAGTGGGATAAGAACCAGTACCTAGAGATTTGTTAAAAATGAACAGTATTGGTTTCTTAAGAACACAAACACATTTCTTTAGGAAGAATGCCGGAATCCCATCTGGTCCAGTGCAGAGCTTATTCTTAGAGGAAGTAATAACCTCATAAATATCCTGCGTTGACAGAGTTAAAGTGCTCAGACAAATTGATTTATCAAAATCAAAAGATGGTATGTCATTGACTTGCTCATCCGAATAGACGGATGAAAAGTATTCTGCAAACATATTCGCAGTGTCTGAGATATTCATACTAATCCTGTTATTGTATGTCATTCTGGAGGGAAGACTAAAACCAGTTCTTTTATTTTGAATATATGACCAGAAGTACCTTGGATTGCCAGTGAGATTCATTTCCACCTTATTAATGTATTGTTGATAGCACAACTCTCTTAAGTACACACACTGTTGTCTCAACAATACAAATTTATCATAATCCTGCTGTTGACCACTAATTTTAAACTTTTTGTGAATTTGTTTCTTTCTTATGATCAAACTGCGAAGGTCTGAAGAAAACCAAGATGGAAAAGAAGAACTTTTGTACCTCTTTAGAGGAATAAACCTTTCCATTGAGGAGTAGATCACATTATAGAAAATTGAAACTATGACATCAATAGATGTCTCTCCCAAAAACAATTGATTCCAGTCTATCCCAGCAAGACAATCATTAATTGCTATGTAATCTCCCTTACCAAAATCATAAAAATATTCCTCATATATCATATCATCAGAATTTTCTGCACAACAAAGGTCAAAAGTAATTGCTGTATGGTGTAAGCTATTCTCAAAAATTTTGTCTATTGCACGTTTGACACTAATTAAATCTGAGCTACTAAATATGAGATCCAAGGCAACCCCATTGGTATTTAGAACCCCATTTACCTGGAAAAGCAGTTGGCCAGAGAAAGCACAGACTCTCTGTCATTCTCCAGACAACCACCAAACCAAGATCATCATTCTCCCATCTAGCATGTGGTAAATTGTAGTCACCTGCCAAGACAAACAAACTACTTGAATATCTACTATTGAATATACATATTCAACGGATTCACAATGGCTTAAATAGGCTTGAACTGGAGATGGAGATGGTATATAAATGCAACCAACAAGAAAGCTTTGATTGTCTATTGTATAAGTCAAATAGATCTGATAAATATCCACATCAACAAGTGGGATACCAATTCTATGTGTACATAAACTCTTTTTAGCCGCAATCAATACACCACCTCCCCGAGCCTTGGTAGTATTCATACCCATTTGATGATCATATCTATATAAATCATAGTTTGATGCACCAATTTCAGCATCTGAATATTCAGATGTTAACCAAGTCTCTGCAATCATAACAATATCATAGCAGCAGCAACTAAGTGCCTGCTGAAAATCTTTTATTTTAGTTCTCATACCACCTGTATTAGCATAATATATTATTATTATTATTATAAATACTCCCAACTCTCACTCAAAAGTCAGTATTTTTAAGTGAGGCATAAAAAGAATATTATAGTCTTGGAATTTTACAATTCATGAGTTTGATCTGCATTACTTATGTATACATGTCTGGAAAATTTCTTTGTTCGGAGGGTTAAGGAGAGAAAAACAATGCTTCACTTATTTGCCTCTGCTACAGATTAAGAGAAATACTTTACTTCTATATCTAATGCTTTTTTTGGCTGGAATTGCTATTTTATCAAAATGTGATATTTTTTGCCTTTTTATTTTAGAAATGTGCAAAAAAGTATTCATTCAACTATTCATGTGTAAATTTTAAGAATGTGATCATGTTTTTATCATTATATTGATCGAGTAAGGGTATTTTAAGGTTTTATGTTGTGCTTGTTGTAACATTAACTTTGTAAAACCTTAACTTCAACTGTTATCTTTGTATAAATATGTATGTGAACAAAAAAACCTCACTGAAGTTTTTCTATTGTTTTACCATATCATGAAGACTTTAATTTTGACTCATAGCTATAAAAGTAAACAAAACATATTCTAATAAGAAAGAACCAAATTGAAACTCATGATACATTTAATTTAACAATGATTAATATAAAAATTACAGATTACTTACTTGTTATTGAATCTATAAATTTGAGTTTCAGGAAATTTATCAAAATGCACAGTGATCACCCAGGGAAGGGAGTCATTTTCACGATCGACCAGAGAATCGTATAAAACACCAATGGGAAAATGCCATTTCATAGGTTGGCCATTGTACTCTAACCACATTTCATGTTCAACCTTGTCGGAGGATACATATTTAATAAAATGTTTGCGAACTTTATCTGTAACTGGAAAATAATAATTTTATTAATGAGAAATATAGGAGCATAAAACAAGATTGAACTATAGAGATTTTTAGAGATACCTTTAATTCCCAATATATTTCAAGTGATAAAAACAGAAAATATGGCATTACTTGTAAATTATGAATTATAAAAAACCTGTCTAAGGCTTTGAAATACTTGATATAGGTTGGAGTAAATTGAGCCTCTTAATATGTGAAAAATCAATACCAATAAGACTAAAACGAACTGAAATTACCTAAAGGGAAGTAACTCAATCTAGGAACCATTAAGTAAAACGGATCCGGTTGTTGTAGATCGACGACTTCGTCCGGGTTTAGTTTGAAACAAACCGGTAGTTTTCCCTCCCATACTTCTCTGAGGATCTCCCGATCATTAGCCATTTTATTAGCTAATGCTAATTAAGCTAATTTTGTATTGTTTAGCACTTTTACATCAAGTTCAAACAAAAACAGGGCGTGTCTAATGTACAAAAGTTGGGTTAGGTTTCAAGGTCAAACTATGATAGACTTTGACGTTCATGTCAAATGTAAGGTTCTGTTTTTCTGTTCATGTGTTTCTTCCCTTGGATTTTTTGTGATATTTATTCAAACTTTCTACTACACTTACTTAGGACATACGATTGGCTCACATTGGTCTTACTCATTTTAATACCGGCTTAATTTGAGCATGACTTCTGAGATTTATGCACCACATTATATATGCACACCCTGTACAATATTTTTAAGCGTATAAATATCATTTTTATAAAGGCCCGTTGACGCGTTCAGTAGTCACGTTGAGGTTATGGTTTGATATTATCACGAACGTCATTTTAGGCAAGCTTTTGCTACGTAGCAACAGTACTTTTTTACGAATGTTTTTCTTCAGTAGATTTATCGAAAATAGCTATATTGGCTGACAGAGTATATTAGAACATTAAGTTCAAACGAAAACAAGGGGTGCCCAATGTATAAAAGTTAGGTTGCGTATCAAGGGCAAAATATTGACAGATTGGACTTTCATGACAAATATAAAGTTATGTCTTTCTATTTATGTAATTATTTGCCTGTTTTTTTTAGGTTTTTGATATAATTAGTCTATTCTTTAATTCAACTCAGTTACACAGGCTTATGTATATCTACACCCGGTATATTTTTGACCGTATAAATACCATTTTTATAAAATCCCGTTTACGCGTTCAGTAGCCACGTTGAGGTTATGGTTTGATATTGTCACGAACGTCATTTTAGGCAGGCTTTTGCTACATAGCAACAATACAGTACGTTTTTCATCAGTAGGTATTAGAAATAATGAAAATAGTTAAATGGTTTGACAAAGTAGATTATATAAATCAACTAAAAGAAAATTATTTTTATTTATAATCAGGTTTAAGCCTAGGGGTATGTAGAGAAGCCAGAGAGACTTTTTTCAATTTCAAAATATTGGCAGATTTGACGTTTATACAAACGTGAGGTTATGTTCTTTTTTGTGTATTTTTTCAATACTTCTTATATTTGCACTATTATCTGAATTTCCTACTACATTGACTCACTTTGAATTAACTATATATTATTTTAAATTCTTAAAGAACGCGTTAAAACTCAATTATTTCTCACATAAAGCTTATCGCAATATATAGATTTACGAGTAATACCATATATGCACACCTAGAATATTTGATCGCACAGAAAACAGAAAACAAATATATATATTTTTTGTTTGACCGTGTAAATGTCATGTTATTAAAAAACCGTTGGTGCCTGCAGTAGTTACGTTAATAATATAATTTGACATTACCAGGAACACCATTTTCTACAGGTTTATGCTACGTAGCAACCGTAAAATATCTATAGGAATATTTTGAGTGGACAATTCTTATTTATTGCACTATTTATTGTTATCAGACAAGTTTAATTTAATACCTCAAAAAAATTATGCAACAAACAGTCTTATTAATTACTTCTTCTTACTCTTCGTTACTTCTTCTTCTACTTTATCATACAAGAATAAAGTCCCAGCAGCCATTGGAGATTCCTCTTCTTTTGGCCAATAAACAACAAACAGAAACAATATATATAGGTCTGGCATATAACGTGCAACTTATACGTAGACCCCACGAACTTAATAAATATACCTTATATTATATTATTATATTTTTAATTATATTGTGGTAGACCCTGTATATTGTTGACCCTATAAATTTCATGTTTAGAAAGTACCGTTGACGCGTTCGGTAGTTACTTTGAGGTTATTGTTTGACAATGACACGAACGTCAGTCTAGGCAGGGTTTTGCTGGGTAGCAACATTTTTAGGACTATTTTTCATCAGTAATGTAATAAAATGAAAATAGCTATATCCTAAAAGAAAATTATTTTTATTAAAAATTTGCTTAATCCTTTACCGAGGGCTATGTAGAGGGAGCACAGAAACTTTTTTCAAAGTCAGAATATTGACAGATTTGCTCTTCAGGCAAACGTGAGGTTATGTTCTTCTTTTATTTTACTTGCATCAATTGATATTTGGTAAGAAAGCCTCTACGTTTAAAAATATGACGTCAATCAACTATATTCGTAAGACCACCACTACAATTGTAATCTATAGACTGTGATAAGACCTTACCGTAATATAGGCTTACTTGCAGACCGTCTCTAGTTGACCGTGTAAATATCATGTTGTAAAAATTCCGTTGACGCGTTCACTAGTGACGTTAAGGTTATAGTTTGACTTTACCAGAAACGTCATTTTTGGTGGGTTTATCCTACGTAGCAACCGTAATTTTTAATTTCACACAAATTATTAATAGATACTTCTTTCGTCGTTTGTTGTAAGAAAATTCTAATTTATTATGTGAAAAAACGTTATAAGAAATGGTTTTATTACTCTTTCTTTTCGCCAGTATACAAAAAACAGAGATGGCCTCTTCGACGTAGCATCGAAATGCCGTAATTAAAAAATCAAATGAATTACTGTTTGTAATACCTATACATATTTCTACATTTACTTCTTATAAAAGCAATGTGTATAATATCGAATCTCATTTACATCGTAAAACTTAAACAAATGGCTCTATAAATTGTATGTTTCGTAAAAATTAAATGCTTCCTTTCCTTCTCTTGCCAAATATGTCACTGATATTAATTACTAGTAAAACAAAACAGTCTATACTACTTCTTCTTAGTCATATCTTTATTCCTGAAGAGTTGTGACGTCATGTCTATGAACACTGATGGGTCGAATGTCTCCACTGTTGTCGATCTTCTGCTACTCTTATATTTGTCTGCAAGGCTTGCCCTGTAATTTCTTTAATTTGGTCTATCCGCCGTGATGGGGATCTTCCTCTTGATCTTTTACCTTCTACTTTGCCCTGCACGATAAGTTTTTCTAGATTGTCTTGGTCTCTCCTGGTGATGTGTCCGAAGTAACCCAGAATGCGGCGTCGGCAGCTGGAGGACAATCGATCGGTGATTTTTAATTCGTTTAATATCGACACATTGGTCCGGTGTGCAGTCCAGGGTATGCGAAGCATCCTCCGCCAGCACCACATTTCAAAAGCATCTATTCGGTGCCTGTCGCTCGACTTTATTGTCCAGGATTCGGAACCATACGAAAATATCGAATACACTAGGGTGTTTACCAGGGCTCTTTTCGTGTTTCTGGTTATGGATCTGTCTTTCCATATCTTGGATAAGTTTGACATTGCTGTCCTCGCTAATGCTATCCGCCTTCTTATTTCTGTTTCACACCCTCCCTTGCTGTTTATTAGGGACCCTAAGTAGATGAATTCATTTACTACTTCAATTCTATTTTGCAGATTTCTTAACTGTATGGTGTTACTCCTGTCAATGACCATTAACTTGGTCTTGTCTAGATTTATTTCGAGGCTTAGAGCTCGGCTTTCATTAGCGACCTGATCAATAAGTGTAACCATCTCATCTTCATCTCTTGTTATTAGGGTAGTGTCGTCCGCGTATCTGAGATTACATATCTTTCTACCATTGATTGACATACCTCCTTCAAAATTTTCCAGGGCTCGTCTCATTATGAATTCACCGTAGGCATTGAAGAGTCTCGGTGATAGGATACATCCTTGACGGACGCCTCTATGTACTTTGAAAATGTTTGATGTTTTATTGTCGGGACTAACTATGGCATTGTTATTTTCATATAGGTTGGTTATTAGAGATATGAAATGCGGAGGGACTCCCATTTCTTTCAATACGTTCCAGAGACTACTCCATCGAACACAGTCGAAAGCCTTTTTGTAATCTATAAAGCACAAGAGCATGGGGTATTGAACTCCCGGGCTTTCTCGATTAATTGGCGGATGTTGAATATTTGGTCCCTATTTCCTCTTTCTTAACGAAGCCTGCTTGTTCTGAAGGGATTTTACTCTTTAAGTAGTTTTGCAATCGTCTATCTATTATTTTAAGCAGGATTTTGCTGGCATGTGTGATTAGAGATATCGTTCGATAATTTTCGCATTTTTTGGTGGATCCCTTTTTGTAAATAGGTATAAATGCAGACTTTGTTCAGTCTTTAGGCCATTGACCACTCTGCCAGATCTTATTACATATATCATGTAGGATTTTGATTCCCGGGTCTCCTAGTACTTTTATGAGCTCAGCACGAACTCCGTCTGTTCCTCGGGATTTGTTTAGCTTTAGGTTTTTTATAGCTTCTTTAATTTCAGACATAAGAATATTGGGCTCCATTTCAAATTGTGTGTTTTCTTTCTGTTGTTCGATCTCTATTTTTGTTTCTTCGGTGTATAATTCCTCACAATATTGTCTCCATCGTTCGATCACTTTTTCATCTTCCCATACTATCTTTCCGTCCTTGTCTTCAATTGTGAAAGTCTTTGGTTTGAATTTGCGTGTTATTTCCCTTACTTTTGGATACAAGTCTCTGGTGTCATGGGTGAGTTGATGTTCTTCTATATCCCTGCATATTTTTTTAATGTAGTTGTTTTTATCCTGTCTGCATTGTCTCTGTATCTTTTTATTTAACCTCTTGTACAGGTCGCAGTCTTCTCTCGTTAGGGTGCCCTTCCTTTTCATTTCTTTTCGTTTAATTGTTTCTATGGTCGCTTGTGTGATCCAGGGTTTGTTTGCCCGATTTATGGGGTTATGTGTTAGTTGAATGTGATCTGCTGTCGTCTTAATAACATTTCTCAATGCTTCCCATTCTTAGTCTGGGTCTTGTTTATTCATTATGTCATGTTTTTCGGCCTCCAATTTGTTTTGTATTTCTTCTTGAAATTGCCGTTTGGCTGTTTCTGTCATGTTGATCCTGTTGCATTGGTGGTAGATTCTTTTTAGACGGAGCCTGAACTTCCTTAGTAATAAATTATGATCTGAACCACAGACAGCTCCAGGGTACGTCTTGCAGTTAACGACGGAGGATTTCCAGCGAGATCTGACCATTATGTAGTCAATTTGATTTCTGTATCTATCTCCTGGTGATGTCCATGTGTATAGGCATCTTTTATGATGTGCAAATAATGTGTTTGCGATAGTGAGATTTTGTTCTTGGCAGAATTGAAGCATTCGTTCACCTCGTTCGTTTCTTGTCCCTAAGCCGAACGAACCAATTATTCCTTTGAGTTGTTCATCTATATCTTTTGTTTTGCCAATTTTAGCATTCATGTCTCCAGTAACAACGAGAATCTCATTTTTAGGAAGTTCATTTATGGTAGCATTCAGCTGCTTATAAAACGCCTCAATAGCTTCGTCCGAGGAGTCACTAGTTGGGGCGTAGGCTTGTATGACGTTGACGTTGAAAGGTTGCGATTTGATCTTTATTGTTATGATGCGAACAGCATTGTATCCTAAGACAGCTTTGGCGGTTGATCTGGGCAGTAAGAAAGCAACTTCATTGCGGCTTTCTGTATCATTTCCTGAAAAGTATATTGTGTTTCCTGAGTCTGTGGTGTAATGCCCGGATCCTTTCCAGTGTGTTTCCGACATGCCTAGCAGATCTATTTTGTTTGCGCGGGCTTCTTTTTCGATGATGTACAGTTTTCCTGCCTGGAGAAGCCCTTGGATGTTCCATGCGCCGATTCGTGTAATGTAGCATATACTACATTTCAACAGAATAATTAACTGGCTTTCATACAATACAGTTACATACAATATTTATGTACCTTATCCATATTTTATGTTTTTATCAGATAATTTCCAATTAATATAAAAAAGAAGAAATAGCCCGACATCTTATTTACTCCGTAAAAATTAATTTCGTATTCTTTCCTTCTTTTGCCAATATGATATTGATCAACTACAAGTTAACTGGTCATTACTACGTAGCAACCAAATGCATAACTGATTTTCGCTATGTAGCAACTGAACGTGGCTCTATGAAACAAAACAATAGAACTTGTGCAGTGAGGGAGGGATTTTCAAATTTATTTTAAAAAATATCGAAATATTGTGAAATTATTTTCAGATGCTTCTAAAGGATTTTTAACTGATTAGAAGCACAATTCTATTTATATCTATGACAAATATTTACCATAAGAAGGATCCTAACCCAAAACCAATCAATCTCCCCGCTGTCCACCTACAATAAGCAACATCATCGAAGCGAAATCCATCAACAAAAGCAATTTATACCACCCTTATAAAAGACCAACTTTTCCCCGCGTATTGATCCCGTTTTTCATCCCCGTTTGAACACAAGCGCATTAGGATCCTGTTGCATCAAATCCCGAGTCGAGTATTGATAACGAAACCCGGAGTCAGAATCGCGGAATCTCCCAAATATAAACACGCATTAAGCGTAGGGAGAATTATTAGAAAAAAACTTAAGTGTGAATAAACAAACGTATTTTTCGAATTTACCAGATTTATCGAATGTGCGGAAAATAGTGCGGCAAAATTTCGAAATTTCCATCCTCCGCGGGGGATAATGACCCAAATAAGAGAAGAAAAATAAGGTAAGAACCTCCTTGTAATAATACGTATTTTTTTTGTTAATTTGTTTCAGTTTTTGCAACAGTTTATATTAGAATTTAGTTTTTCAGCATTTTTCCAATTGTCCTGAAATAAACGCATTTATTTTCAAAATGTCCTTTCTAGGGACAATGCGTGTATTTTATTAGGCGTGGCTCAATAATCTCTTAAGATAGATAACCATGAATAGGGTATCAAAAAAGAGCAGAAAATTGTCCTTTCATGCATTTTTTTTCCAATCATCATACCCATAACCTAAGGTTTACTCGGTTGCTAGTTATTTACAAAAGTATATAGTGACTGTTACTTGCAATATCAAAAAGTCCGTAAATATCCTTTCTACGCCCCGAAAATTATCTTTCTTACCAGAGCCTGTATGGTGAAAGCTTCCCAAGAAGAAATGTCGTCCGTGGACAACACTCCCGCTCCCCCGGGTCCCTCCGACGCCCCCAACATAATAACCCCCCAAACCCCCATCTTGAGCGTCGCCTGTAGAATTCTACGCTCCCCCAGCCACGAGAGCGTCACTACAGACCTCTCACTCTTCTCCGTCAGCTCTGTAGACTCTGTAGGCGGTAGACGACTGTTGAACTTCTCCAAATGCGACCGCGGCCACAGCCCGAATCCCGACTGTAGGAACCAGAACAGGTATAAAGTTTAAATAATTATTTTTCTTTATAGTTTATAGTTGATATTACTATTAAAATGTGCTGATAATACTTAACACAAGGAAAACACTTAATAGTATGTATATTCATCTAATATTTTAAATCCGGACCTGTCCAGTAACATATAACCTTTGAAAATCTCGATATATTAGCCCGGCAAGGATTTTTGCAAGTGTATAGGTAAATGCGGTATTCATTGAATTGTTTGAAACAATTCTATAATTGAAATAAATATCCAAAAAAGACACAAAAGCGACCAAAATTCCCCAAAAGAAAATCACTTCCTAATAGAAAAAAAAAACGCGACGATCAAAGGGAGTGACAAAAATCTCAAAAGTTCTTAAACGACCGTACTATGCCGCTAAGATCAAAGAAAACAGATCTTAATAATATATACACAGAATAGTTGCGGTGTTTTATCGGAACATTTTACAGGCCAGCTGACATACCGGAAATCTTATGGTTCGAGGAGGAAACGGAACTGATCCGTAGCTGTGCGGCTCTCTCGTCAGCTGTGGGTTTGCAAAAGAGCTTCAGCACCAGCGACATAAGTCAGCTACCCTCACCGGACGAGGGGCCAACGTTACAAGGATTGAGAAACGCTGTTTCCGAGCTGGCATTGAACTCATTGCAAAGAAGCGGATTTTTGCTAGAACACGCCAGACTGGATCACACGTCCAGGTGAGCAATCCAATTAGGCTTAATTAATACGTGAGGACTTAATTAATAAACTGTAAATTCCAGGTATTATTAAGGTCGATGTTATTCGCGCTAGAGAGAGAGAGAGGGGGTGGAGTAATTGTGGCGTGAAATTGCCCCAGGGTTAATTAAAATGTCATTACGATGATGTTTACGGGGTTTGTTGGGGAAGGGAAATAATTGACAATTATGGATGCTGGTTATGATTAAATGTTTCGTAGCATATTGAATTAAATTTATATTTTTTGCTCAGTGTATGAAAATGGGTTATATGGTACTGTTAGCACAGTTATACCTTGAGAGTTTTATACTAGTGTTTGTTTTTAATTAAAACATAGGAATATTTGAGGGTCTTTCTATAAAATCCATGTAATCTTCCAAAATCCACCTGAATTATGTTAATAATTAGCTGACAAAGCTTAAAGGGATAATTAATTAGGTTCTTCTCTCAGGCAGTTGAGTTCATTTTTCAGACCACTTTTTCTGAATTATTTCAAAATTTTTCTTAATTAATTAGATCTCTTCCAGGTGGTCTTTAATTCTTTCCGAAATTGGTAAAATTTGTTGTTGTCTCTTGTCAATTTTTTGTTACTTAATTATTGTCTGGAAGAGTAAGAAAAATGGCTTTCATACTTTTTTTATAAATTGAAATACTTATGTAAGAAGTATACAAAACAATAAGAAAATTCTTATCACAAAGAATCAATTTTCCATATAAGTGCAAAAAAAAATTTGAAAATTTTCATAAGAATTCACTCGAATAAAGTTGATTTTTTTTTCGATTGAAGCTATTTATTTGATTACTTCCTATTTTTTCGATCATTTATCATCAATAAAAACTTGCCTAAAAAAATGCAATTATGTTTTAAAAAAATGAAGAAACAATTACAAATTTTAGGAAAAATTCATAATTAAAAACAAAAATGCATCCATCTGCTTGGAAAAGTAAAATAATTAATTAATAAAAAATTAATTTAGATGCCAGGACAGAAGTTTTATTATAAAATCTGAAAGAGTAAGAAAAATGGCTTCTATATATTTTGGTATATTTAAAAAGTTAATAAAAATAATTATACAGGGTGGCCATTTGAAAACGAAACAGAGCCTATTTTGGGTCCCTCAGAACATTTGCGAAAAAATCCTCGGACCCGTCAATTTTTGATTCAAGGGGGAAACATTTTTTTGCTAGTTTCGCCCCCTTGAGGGCAAAGCCCTTCCATACAATAATACAGGTTTTGTTCAAACCTTTCCCGTACATTTTGCAAAATTTCTGGGGTGATTTGACGACATTCATCAATTATTCTTTGTCGCAAATGCTCTAGCGATGTTGGCTGACTAGCATAAATTTTAGTTTTTAAATGTCCCCATAAAAAAAAATCTAACAGGCTTAAGTCCGGGGAACGAGGAGGCCATTTAATAGCTCCTCTTCTTCCAATCCATTGTCCTGGAAACGTTTGGTCCAAATATTGACGAACCCTTGCAGCATAGTGGGGTGGCGCCCCATCTTGCTGAAATACTAGACGATTTTCCAAGTATTCGTTGTTATTTTCTAGTATTTCCACTAATGCTGGATGAATTGTATTTTCTAATAACTCCAGGTACATCTCTCCTGTTAAATTGCCAGGTAAAAAAAGGGGCCTACGATATGTTTACCAAAAATGCCAGCCCAAACATTTAATTTTTCAGGATGTTGTGTATGCACCTCAAGAAATATTTTGGGATTTGAATCAGCCCAATAGCGATAGTTGTGATGATTCACAGCACCGTTTAGGAAAAAGGAGCATTCGTCAGAAAAACATACATTAAATAGAGAGTGTGGATCATTGGCGGCTTGTTCAGATATAGTTTCACAAAATTGTACTCGGCTATCAAAATCGTCTTCGTTTAGTTCTTGTACGAGATGCATTTTGTACGAATGAAACTTGTTTTTTTTTTAATATCTTCTGAATGCTGCTTCTCTTAATACCAGACACGGTTGATAACTTAGGTAGGATCTTGCACAATATGGCCTAAAATAGCTACTTCTGAAGCTTCATTCACCACTGGATTATCCATTTCGCGCTTTTTATTAGCCACAGACCCAGTTTCCCTAAATTTTTTAACCAATTCCAAGATGTACTTGCGATGGACCTGTCGATTAGGGTGTTGTAGTGTGTTAAAGAGCTGGGCAGTTCTATTAGCATTTTCATTGTTCGCAAAGAAAAGAGAAATTATTTCAACTCTTTCAGCAAGTGAATAAACCATTATCACACTCAATGTTGTAACTAACTAACTTTAAAGAGCTATTTGTTTGACATACTATGATCTGACAGCAGTAATTGACAACCACTATTAAACTTCAAAATGTTGCTATAATAACAGTCTCAACAATAACCAAGAGTTCCCTTGCAGAATTGACATAGATACCTACGGGTATTAAAAAAAAAAACAGAAAGTACGGTTCACAATGTAGGAGAACAAAATTTTTTGTATTTATTTAACTGCTAAATTTACAAGCATTTTTTTTCATAAAAAATGTTGACATGTTTTTGTATCTTTTATTAGCCCCTGTATCGACTAGGCAAATAGTAACCATTTAAAACTTTAGGGTTATAATCCACATAAAAATACCTTTATAAAATAGGTGATACCTTAATAAAATAAGGTATCACTCGACCCCAAGTTCCATTTAAAATTTTGGGGGTCCTTGTCACCCCCGCTAGGGCTTTGCCCTACTAGCAAAAAAATGTTTCCCCTTGAATCAAAAATTGACGGGTCCGAGGATTTTTTCGCAAATGTTCTGAGGGACCCAAAATAGGCTCTGTTTCGTTTTCAAATGGCCACCCTGTATAGTATTTACAATACCAGAAGTAGCATAAAAAGGAATAAGAAAAGTCTGACGATCAATAATTCATTTTTAATTAATTAATTCATTTTTAATTTCATTCAAATTTAAATATTAAATTTGCGATTAAAATTCATTTGAGTAAAGCCGATGAAGAAGCTCTTTTTTTATAACTTATACAGCAAAGAAAAAAAGCTGATGGAATTTTATTAAAAAAAATAATAATAAATCAGTTTAAGCATTTTAAAATTATAAAACTTTAAGTATAAATAAAATGACATTTTCACTCGTCCTGAATAGGAGACATATACCAAAATAACCGAAAAACTATAATCTTTGCAATAAAAGAAGAATCGTTAAAATCGGTCGATTCGTTTGAAAGTTATCGATGGTTTAACCCATAGATAAACAGTTTATAGGGGTTAATGGTTTAATTGGTTTAACCGGATGTGAAATATTCCTGGCGCATTCGCCAATTTAAAAATCAGCAATTATTTGAGCTTCTCTTAGGCGCGATGCTTTTTATCGATTTTAAACATGCCAATTTATACAATATTTTAATAACTATTTAAGTTAATAATTGTTTCTTATAAGCATGCATTTGTTGTCTTGAACTATACATGGCGCATTTGCCAATTTATAAGAACTGAGGGTAAACCCTTCTATTTTCCAGAAAATCAATGAAAATTTCAGGCATTTTTGTAAGTATCTAACTAAGTGAACGTGGATAACTAATTTATACTGTGGCATTATTCCAGTATTAACTATCGCAATTAAATTAAGTTTTTTATATTCATCCTTCAATTTTTCTTGATTAATTATTTTTTTCTTACAGGCATTTGGATTAATATTTTTCAGTTGAAGCTATTTTTTTTATTCCTTCCTATCTGAACTGCAAAAAACCCTAATTTTAAATATTTTTTAAAATCATTTATCATCAATAAAAACCTAATGTTAAAGTCAGAAATTAATCAAATTTGTCATTGTTTCTACATGTTCTTTACTTAATTATTATAATTTTTTTTTTCTTAAAATGGCTCCAATTGCCTGGAAAAAGGAAATTAATTAAAAAAAAATTAAGAAAAAATTACCAATTTCAGGAAAAATTCACATTTAAATCAAAAATGGATTTATTTGCCTGCAAAACTGAAATAATTTAAAAAAAAACGAGGTTAAGCATTTTAAAATGATAAATCATTAAATATAAATAAATGGCATTTACACTCGCCCTGCACAAGATACATACACGAAATTAACCGAAAAACTATAATCCTTGCAATAAAAGAAGAATCGTTAAAATCGGTCGATTCGTTTGAAATTTATCGATGGTTTAAACGAATGTAAAATATTCCTGGCGCATTCGCCAATTTAAACATCATAAGCAATTATTTGAGCTCTAAGGCGCGGGTTTTTAGATCGATTTGAAATATGCCCGGCGTATTCGCCAATTTATACAATATTTTAATAACTATTTGAATTAATGATTGTTCTTTACAAGCATGGATTTGTTGTTTTGAACTATACACGGCGCATTCGCCAATTTATAAGAACTGAGGGTAAACCGTTCTATTTTCCAGAAAATCAATGAAAATTACGAGCATTTTTGTAAGTATCTAACTGAGTGAACGTGGATAACTAATTTATACTGTGGCATTATTCCAGTATTAACTATCGCAATTAAATTAAGTTTTTTATATTCATCCTTCAATTTTTCTTGATTAATTATTTTTTTCTTACAGGCATTTGGATTAATATTTTTCAGTTGAAGCTATTTTTTTGATTCCTTCCTATCTGAACTGCAAAAAACCCTAATTTTAAATATTTTTTAAAACCATTTATCATCAATAAAAACCTAATGTTAAAGTCAGAAATTAGTAAAATTTGTCATTGTTTCTACATGTTCTTTACTTAATTATTATAATTTTTTTTTTCTTAAAATGGCTCCAATTGCCTGGAAAAAGGAAATTAATTTTTAAAAAAATTAAGAAAAAATTACCAATTTCAGGAAAAATTAACAATTAAAAACAAAAATGGATTTATAGGCCTGCAAAACTGAAATAATTTAAAAAAAAACGAGGTTAAGCATTTTAAAATGATAAATCATTAAATATAAATAAATGGCATTTACACTCGCCCTGCACAAGATATATACACGAAAATAACCGAAAAACTATAATCTTTGCAAGAAAAGAAGAATGGTTAAAATCGGTCGATTCGTTTGAAAGTTATCGATGGCTTAAGCGGATGTGAAATATTCCTGGCGCATTCACCAATTTAAAAGAACTGAGGGCAAACCGTTTTATTTTCCAGAAAACCGTTGAAATTTACGGGAATTTTTGTAAGTATCTAACTAAGTGATATGCGGCGTTCCCCAGGGTTCAGTGTTGGGACCACTGTTATTTTTACTGTATGTGGATGACTTAAGTTCATTGAAACTGCAGGACAAGGTGGTTCAGTTTGCTGATGATACCACCATACTATGGAGCCATAAAAATTCTGATTATATTAAGACTTGTATCCTTGAAGACCTTCAGATTTTATCAGGATGGTGTGCTTCCAACAGGCTCGCTTATCTTCTGGATGTTTTGCAGTAAGAATGGCAAAACATCCAGAGCTGGGAGGGGTGGTTGCACGTTCAGTGTACTTTTCACTTATTGAATCTCATATTCGGTATGGCTTGCCTTTTTGGGGTTTAACCAAAAAGGGGCTACTTAACATTGTCTTTGTTATTTAAAAAAAAGCAGTTAGATACCTGTGTTCTGCTAAGTTAAGAGATTCTTGCAAACCCCTCTTCATTTCTGAAAAAATCCTAACTCTTTTTTCACTCTTTATCTTAGAAACAGCTGCTCTTATTCACAAAATTCCCAAACTACCCTCTGACACTGGCCATTTGACTCGTCGTGTAAATGACGTTCCCCTACCTATTCCTACGTCTTCCCTTACCAAAAACTCATTAATTTACATAAGTAAAAAAATCTACAATCATGTTCCTCTATGTGTTAGACATATATCGGATGTTAAGAAGTTTAAAAGAGAATTAAATACGCTTTTATTGGCTAAGGCATATTATAACCTGGATGACTTTTTTAATGATAGGTTTTAACCTTGGACATGTTGGAAAGTTTTTTTTCCTTTTTTCTTCTCTAGTTTTGTCAACAAGTTTACCTTTATTTAGTAATTGATTGTTTTATTTAGTTATCTTTAATTCAAGTATGTTCAAAAAGTTTTGTCTTCTGGTATTTAATTTTATTCATTGTTTTGTCAATTTTTGAAATTGTATTTTTGTTTTGTTTTTTTAGTTTGTAGGTACTTATACACAAGATTATTCTTACATAATATAGCACATTTTCTTTCTTTCTTTCTTTCTAACTTATACTGTTTTTGATATTTGTACGTAATTTTTTCTTAATTAATTATTTTTTTCTTACAGGCTTTTGTATAAATTTTTTTAAAATTTAAGCCATTTTCTGAGTCCTTTCGGTCTGAATTGCAACAAAGCCTAATTTTATTCGTTTTTTTGTCCCTTTATTACCAATAAAAACTTGACTATAATCTTTCCAATAAAAGAAAACTCGTAAAGATCGGTCAACTCGTTTAAAAGTTTATCGATGGTTTTAGCGGATTTAAAATATTCCTGGCACATTTGCCAAATTAAAGATCAGCAATTATTTTTGAGTATCTTTGACCCGGGTTTAGGTCGATTTGAAATATGATCGACGTATTCTTTAATTTATATATTTATTTAAATTGTATTTGAATTAATGATTGTTTCTTATAAGCATAGATTTGTTGTTTTGAACTATATATATTTACATTTATAAAAACTGATGGCAAATCGAACGAAAAAAACCAGGAAAATTAGGAGAAATTCTAGTAATTTTTTAATTATTTTTTTTCAGTTGATGCCATTTTTTGATTCTAAACTTTTATCATCAATAAAAACTCGCACTGTCGAATTGTTTATTGGCCTTTTTAAGTATTTTTTAATTAAATTAATAACTGAACTTAAAGGAACTATATAGCATCAATATTTTCACCTTAATTAGAACAAAAAAACAGCTTTATTTTCTAACTAATTCGTCTCAAGTATTCATCTAGAATTGCAAAGTTTCAAGGGTCTCTCTAAACTTTCTTTCCCCCGTAAACTGTTAATTAATAATTTATCTTGGAAAGGATAAAATGTTATATGTTAAACCTTTCAGATCTTGTTCTACTTGGGTGGCTGTAGGTGATATAGTATCGACCTCCCAGTTGCCTTCTCCACATGGAGGTCAAGCTTCCAGTAGCACAAACACCACTCAACCTCCCGCCTGCACGCCTCCACCACCCGCTTTTACTGCTGCCGACTTTATACGGTCTGTTAATAAAAAGGTGAGCTTGGGCATAATAATAATATCCCCTAATTGCGTAATTGCTAACCAAATCATATAAAATAACAAAGCAAGATCACAAAGAGAAACGACAAAAACGCATGTGCACTATAAGAAACTTTAAGTGCTATATGGTAAAACATTTTTAACTAAAACATGTAAACATTCGAATGTGTCAATGCCAATTTAAAAACATTGTGAAGAAAAGATGACATGTATATTATGTTTATAAAATTATATTATAATATATATTGAATAAGGTTGGTTTTTCGCGCACAATTTTTCCAGAGAAGAATGGCTCTAAAATATTTACAGAACACCTCTGATATTTTACGCTATTTTACTAGAAATTGTAAAATTCTAGTAAACTAGCATAGGCGTAATATTCAGGTTTATTAAAATACACTCTATAACGCGTTTTATCTATTTAAAGAGCCTGCTACAGAAAATAAATAGTATTTTAGGGAAATGGAGCCAGAAATAAAATTATTTTTATTTTATACTTAAACTGTGCTTATATTTGTATGTTTCTCTCGTTTTCGACCTATATAACCATCTCAGTTATATTATGTACTCATTATCTGTATCTAAAATAGCATTACGTTCAATTGCTTTAACACTATTTAAAAGAATTAGATCTTGATGAGGTAATGTACTTCTTGTAAGATAATCTTGAATACATCTTCTAAGGTCATTATCAAAAAGAATTAAATCAATTAAACTTTCGCTATTTTCAGTCAATCTGGTTGGTTCGCAGATACGCTGTAATTATTCAAACAAAATATATTTTTCCGAAGAATTTTTTTGGAATTAAAAAACTTTTTTTTGACTGAATAAATTTGCAAAAAAAACTAACACAAAAAATGTAAAAACTCTTTTGATTAACACAAAATCGTAATAAATCTGCTTTCTTCAAACCCACCACGAGGCATAACTTAATAAGATACGAAGAACATTTTTCAAATATTTAAAAACCAAAAAAAATTTCACCATTAATTTAGGTCCGTCAAAACTACATAAGACGAAGACTCCTCACAACCTACAAGGCCCTGGAAAGACTATCCCAAAGTGAGTTTAACTTAGATCGATTAGAAGTAACCCCATCTACCGCACAAGCTAGCTTAGAACCCTGTTCCCAAAGTGTTATTGTTACATCCTCAGGTAAGTTTACACTCCCCTAAGAAGAGGAAAAAAACCCTTTTAACCCTAAAAACCAGAATTTTAATCAATTTATTTTAAAGGTCCAACTAGACTTACCGTACCGGGATCGAGTCCGACCCCAAGTAAAAGTCCCACCACCTCCAGCAGTACCAACGCCGCGATGCTAAGGGCGGCAAAGTCCAGGGCCGGTAAGAACTTACCGCTTACGATAAGGGACGTGGAAAGGGAAAGGGGGAAGCCCTTATCGAAATACGAGAGGAATATGATGATTTTTAATTGGTTGCACACTTTGGACGATACCGCTTTTGTCGAGGGAGTTCCTTAAGCTTATGGCGTTTAAATAGTGCAAGTTTCTTTAAAGTTGATCGTAAATTAGATAAATAATTAATAAGTTCACTTGCAGAAACAATATAATTAGAGGGTAATTTGGTAAGCTGTGCACCACTGCTTGTATACTTTATTATGTTTGAGAATATCCGAGTAATAAAACAGTCTTAAAATGATACATTAATAAGTGAAAAAAAACACGTTTAAAAAAACTTAAAATATATTTTTTTTTTTAAATTTTAAATATATTTTTTTTCTCATTGACTGTTCGGTTTCAAAAACTGTTTTTCATTTTTATTATAAACCATCCAAAATTAAGATAAATTAATTCACATCTTAAAAAGGAGTAAAGATACATATAGGAAAAGTGTGAAAAATTGAATTAAAAAAAAATAAAAAAAATCTGTGATGTTTCCAAAAATTTTTAGTAAATTATAAAAATCTGATTGAAATTTGTAGTACCAGTAAAAATTCATAAATATCAATTATTTAATTAATTAGGCTTACGATAACTGGGTTATGATTATAATTTTTTATAGTCATTTCGAAAATAACAAAAAGCAAAAAATTGTGAAAATCCAAAAACTGAAAATAAAATTGTATTTTTTTTTAATAATGAATATAGTCAAAACTAATGAAACAATTTAAATTTGTAAAATTAAAATATTTTTTTAAAAGCAGTTTTTTTGAAAATTGAAACATGAAAAATAAATGAGTTAAAACAACCAAAAATATTGTTAAAAACGCGGATTTTTTAAAATTTATTTTTAAAATAGTAAAAAGCCTTAAACAAATTGAAAAATTAATTATAAAAAATTAATAGAAAAAGTCAGTTTAAAAAATGAAAATGCCAAAAATCTATGAATTAAAAACCAGAAAAACCAAAAAACTAAGCAAACTTTATTTTGTTAATTAGCCTTATAGTTTTAAAAAAAACCTAATTTTTTTTGTAAAATTTAAAGGAAGAATAAGCATTGCCAAAAAACATACATATCTTTATTTATTTAAATTTAGGTCAAATAATTATAAAAATAAAAATAACGCAAAAAAAAATAATTTTTAAAAAATACGAAGGCTTCAAATTTAAATAATTATCAAAAATTAAAACTTAATCGATTGCACAATAATTTAACGAGTTCCAATTTCTTTAAAATAATGTTACCTAAGAAAATCACAATTTTAATAAAATTATTCACTCGATAATAATTTTTATTTAAGGCATAGCTAAATGGGATATACAGTAGTGGAAAAATCTAGAGCAACATTTAATAAGTTGCTAAAATAAAATATTAGATGATGACTTTTAGCATAAAATTTCTCTAGATAAAAACATATGGTACTTATAAACGGTTTGCCAATAAAAACTGTTAATTCTTATCACGTTTTACTAAGGGACACAAAAAAGAATACTTCAGAGTGGAAAAAAGTAAAGCAACATTTTTGAAATATTTCTCAAATCATGCAAAATATTTTACTTAGTGTTAGTTTAAACTGATAAGTTGACGGTATTTGGCTGCTTAAGATGCCTCGCGGTAAACATTTATCTGTCGATATTAAAAATAGAATTGTTGATTTATACAAATGTTAACTTATTGAAGTAAAACTACTAATTTAGAACAAAACACGAATTTAATCTTACCTATCAAAAGGAAAACAACAAATTTATAATTATAGTACAAAAATAACGAAAGCTTTCTCACAAAAACTATTCTTTTAAACCCCGCAGCAGTCTAAAAACAAGTGTCCGCCTTTGCATTCGAGTACCTGGCTCACCCCTCGTAAATACCACTGATAAAAATACTAGTTTTGGGTCGCTTTCATCCATGCCTGGTTCTTATCGTTGTGCCGACGATAACACAAAAGTGGTCAAAAGCAGATTGCTATTGCAAAGACATTTAGGTTACATAGATTTATCGTGTCTCGTATAATTAAGCAGTTTCATATATATAGCGATTTATCTGTTAAGAAAAAGTCAGGGAGACGTAGAAAAACCACTCCATATACCGATAAACAAATTATCAAAATTGCTAAAAATGAGCCTTTTCTGGGATCCAATAAGATAAAGCACCGCATATCCGAAGAGCTTGGAGTAAACGTGACTCCGAGGACGGTGAGAAATAGACTATTAGCGTTGATTGAAGAGGCGAAGGTCCCTTTTCAATCAACGCTATTAGAGGCCAAGTTATTTGCCAGAAGACCTGCCAAAAAACCGCTGCTGTCAAAAAAAAATAGACGTTCTCGTTTAAGTCTTGCCAAAACGCATCTACATTATACAGAGCATGATTGGAAAAAGGTAATCTGGAGCGATGAATCCAAGTTTTGTTTGTTCAAAAGTGATGGAATTGTGTATGTTAGACGCCCTGTCAATGAAAGACTCAACCCCAAGTATACCTGTCCAACATGGTGGTGGAGCAGTAATGGTTTGGGGATGCTTTTTGCGCTATGGTGTGGGCCCCCCTGTTTGAAATAGAAGGTATAATGGACCGGTTTCAATATAAGGACATATTAGAGAGCCAAATGATTCCATATGCTGATGATACTATGCATTTAAGACATTTAGTTCAACAGGACAACGATCCCAAGCATTCTTCTCGGTTCGTAAAAGATTGGTTCAGAAAAGAAAACATTAATGTAATGGAATGGCCTTCACAATCCCCTGATCTCAATCCAATTGAGAATCTGCGACATTTTAGATTCCAAAATCAGAGAAAAATCTTATAAAAATGAAGCATTGAAGGAGGCATGGGTGAATATGGATCCAGGGATTATTTCTAAGCTAATAAGATCTATGCCAAAACGTTGTGAAGATGTAATTAAGAATAACGGGTACTTTACAAAATATTAACTTATGTTTTTTTTATTTATTAGAAATGAAGTAAAAACGAATATTAAAAAAATGTTGCTTTACTTTTTTCCACCTAAAAAATAATTTTTTAATACAAAAATACTAAGGACAAGGAAACATGTTTTTTTTTCTTAATATTAAATTGCTTGTGTAATAATAAATTACTTGAATTAATTTTACTTTTGATTTACATTCACTGCTTGAAAAAATAAAGTATTTTCAAATGTTGCTCTACTTTTTTCCACTACTGTATGTAATTTTAATTTTGCTAAAACTCTATAAAATAAAAGACAAAATATAGATTAAATAAAAACTAACGTGATTTACAATTTTTTCCAAAAAAAGCTATATTAAAATTACGATGTAATTTTAATAAAATTTATATATCATTAACAATAAAAGAAAATTATATAAAATTAATGAAATTTTGAAAAATCTTGCATTTTAATACAACCAAATAAGAAAATAAAATATTTCCAAAAACCGTTGACAAATTTAATAATTTTTCGATAGAAAATATTGGAAATGTATTTTTTAAAGATAAATAAGAAAATTTGTGAAATTTTTGAAAATTTAAAACACGAAAAAAATTATTTTGAGAAATGTAAATTTTGACAAAAAATAAATAAAAATATTATTTTAAAAAATAATAAAGCCAAACAGATTAAGTTATTGCCTTAAAACATGAAAACTAATTATGAATTAAATAAAATATCTATAGCAAATTAAAAAAAAAATTGAATTCTAATGTTGCTAAAAATGTCCAAATATATTTTAATTCGGCATAACTTAATTGAATACGTTGAGCATATTATTAATAAAATTAGAAAAATTATATAAGATTACATAAAAATTAGTAACTTAAAAAAAATATATTATTAAACCTTCTAGTCAAATATAAAAAAAATAAAATAATTCCAGAAAAAGTTCACAAATTTATTAATTTATTATGTTTTTATGATAATAATAATAATAATGTTTCTTTATTTAGCATCATGCTACAAAAAATTACAAAGAAAGAAAATTTTAGAATATAACTAAAAATAAAAAGGAAAATTTAAATGGCATATAGTAAACTAACAAATAGGTATTATAGGTATAAGTATAAATTATACCAACAAATGACAACAGATAATTTAAAAAATATATATATAAAACTTAAAACTATCATAAATTTGAAACAATAAAATTTAAGACCTTAACTAAGATAAAAAAAAAAAAATAAAAATATGTAAATATAAAAAATTTTAAACCTAATCTAGAGCCTAAAAAATTTAAAATTTAAAAATATAAAACCTTAAGCTATATTAAAAGAGTAAAGATAAAACAATAAAACACAAAGCAATACAACCAAAATAAAACATTTATACCTTATACCTATACAATATAATATAATTTAATTTCTTGGGATGGAATATATATATCTTTTTAATGTTTTTCTAAATGTGACTAGGCTTTCACTGTTCTTTAAATGTATTGGCAATTCGTTAAAATATTTGAGGCCTTTATGGAGAATGGTATTTGTCATTCTGTCTGAAGTATGTCTCCCCATTAGTACAAAATCCCCTCGCTGTCTGGTAGCATAGTTATGCAAATCACTAAATATTGTGATTTTTTCGCAAATATATTCTGGTAGCAATTTATTTTTTAATTTAAAAACAAACATACATGTATTAAACAATATTTTTTGTTTTACTGCCAAAATATTTAGGACATTTAACATATTATCCACCGGTGTATATCTATTACATTTTAGTATGACCCTCATGGCTCTGTTTTGTATGATTTGAAGTCCATTGATCCTGTAATCCGGAACACCAAACAGGAGTGCAGAACAAAAATCTGAATGCGGCACAATAATACTATTATAGATTAAATAATAATATTAATTTATAAATTTTAATTTTTTTTTGACATTTTGCGTGTTATGCTGTCTATATGCGAATAAAAATTCAAATGTGGATCCAAAATAACACCCAGATATTTAATTTCTCTTTGGTAGGAAATTGTTTCATTATTAATTTTGATATTTACTGTATTTAAATTAACTTCATTTAATCTAATTTTATTTCCAAATAAACAAAATTTTGTTTTAGCCGCATTAATGCTCAAGTTATTATCACACAACCATCTATATATATTATTTAAATCAAAATTTAGATCGTCTTGCATTTTATTTACATCTTTGCCCACAACATACAGCATAGTGTCATCCGCAAATAATACTGAATTACTTCTACTCATTACCTTAACAATATCATTTATATACATAAGGAACAAAATTGGGCCCAACACAGTGCCTTGAGGAACACCATGAACAATTTCTTTTGCAAGAGACAAATTATTTTTAAACTTGACCACTTGCTTTCTGTTATGTAAATACGACTTAAACCAATTTAGAACCGTACCTCTTATACCCATTTTTTCCATTTTAAGAAGTAAAATATTTCGATTTACTGTCTCAAAGGCTCTTCTAAAATCCAAGAAAATTGCTAAAACAAAATTTCCCTTATCTATTTCTCTATTAAAATTATCACAGATGTTAACTATCACAGATTCGCAAGAATGTTGAGGTCGAAACCCTGACTGATTTTTTGTTAAAATTTTATTATTATCGCAGTAAGTTTGTAGTTGGGTTTTTACGGTTAGCTCTAGAAGTTTTTCGTAAACTGGTACAGTATTTATAGGCCTAAATTCACTTGCCTGCTTTGTGTTTGAAACCTTAGGAACCGGTAAGATAGTAGAGACCTTCCAATTTTCTGGGAATTCACCATTTTGAAGCGATGTATTAATTATGTCTAACACACGGTTGCCTACAATATTAAATACATCTACAAGAACCTTTTTTGAGATACCACTTTCCCCTCCTTTAACAAGCATAACTTAATTGGGAATGATCCTAATTTCGCCAACAACTCTCAAAAATTTACAATAAGGTATCAATTTTTAAAATACAAAAACAACCATAAAACCTAAATTTAAATAAAAAACAATCGATTTATAAATAAAAAAAAAATCTTTTGGAAACATCTATATGCATCCAAATAGTCAGCAGTGGAACGCAGTTTCTTATCTTTTAATATTCATTTATGTTCTCATTTGTGATTGTTTACATTTTATATTAATTTAAATTAATTGAATTTTTAACAGAAAAACACCTTTTCACGTCAAAGCTAAAACACCCTGTATACTTGTAAATATGTAATTAACCAACAAACAAAAAAAAAACTTTATATTCTAATTTTACTTGCTCATGCTAAAATTTTATTTTGATACTCGAAATAATAATAATAATAATATCAATTAAGGTGCTAAAGTATTAATTTGGCCTTAAACTACTATTACTACTACTACTAAAAATGTTCTATAAATATAAACTTATGGCCTTTTTAGGTTTAGTCTGTAGTTTAGCGTTTATCTAATTAAGTCTTATGCTCAGTAGGGTCTTTTTTTAAAGTTAAATTTGTTTATAAGTGCGATATTTTTGCAAAAAAAATATCATTAATTATGGTGATCTTATAGCATAAAGTATTTTATAAAAAAAACTTAATTTAGCCACGGTTTTGAGTATTTTATAAAGTATATCATAGAGGTGATTTTTTTACAGTCCACAATAATCCCTCAAAGTCTATCCGTCCAGTTTCCCTGAAATATTTTAGGACTATATTCGAAATTAATTATACTGGAATAAGAAATAAAAAAAACGGCATAATATACTGAATAAAATACTTAATAAAGTCGTGTGATTTATATTATACTGTAAATAGTATTATATACATACATAATATAGTTATGATGTTTAAATGTTTTTTTAAAGGTAATTTGTAAGCGTTTTCGCTCATTTAAAGAAAAAATCTTAAATGTTCTAAAATATGTTTTTTTTAAGAACGTTCGAGTTTAGGGAATCATGTTCATAAATTTTGTGTTTTTTTATTTGTTAAATATTTTATTATAAGGCAGTTTTAGTGAAATATATTATTCCGAAAAAAACTAGAAAATTGTTTTCATTATGTAGGTTTTCGAATAAAGAAACATATAATATACATATACAATATCACACATGACATATAAGTTTTAAACATTTCATAAAATGCCTATAACTAGTGCTGTAAAAAGCAAGATTTCTTGTCTTGCTCGGCAACTTCATATCTTGTCCTGCTAAACAAAACAAGAAGTAAAACTACTTCTTGTCTTGCAAGACTTATTGCACTTCTTGTTCTTGCTTTTTTCGGGGAATCACTCACTAACTTATTTTATTCGGTGATTCCCCCCCCGTCTCATAACTAAAAACACGATCGCTCTTAATAAGTGGTACTGAGGGTCTAGAGCAACACAATATACACTTTATCTGTTTTGCTCATGTTTTAAATTTAGCTGTTCAAGACTTAATAAAAGTTATAAATAATGGCAATAATTGCATAGACAATGAGTCCAATAGTGAGGACGAATTTAGCACAGATAAAGAATCAGATTTATTAAAAAGCGATAATATAAACATAAATTGGAACATTACAAATAACCTTTTTTTTTTTTTTTTTTTTTTTTTTTTGGGTCGGTGGAGAAATTCTTTATTAACACTGGTTACGCGGCGCCGCCCCCAGTAGTGTGGGACTCAGTGTCGAGTCTGTTTCGTCCTATACCCACTAAAACTCCACCGCTGGGTGGTGCCTTGTGGCTCCCTACACTGCGGTCTGCTAAGAGGCAGTCCTATTGTGTCCCACAGGTTCAATTCTGTAGCTTCAAGGAAGTCCAGGATTGTGCCCAGTGGTAGATTTCTTATACCCTCTGGTGAGGGTTTCTCCTCCCCCAGGAATGTTGCCCTGGTTTGATTAAATGCTTCACAGAAGCACAGTATGTGAAGAGTTGTTTCGTCCTCCTCATTGCATCCCCTACATAGCGAGGTAACTGATTTCCCTAGCGTATGCAGGTGTTTCCTGCTGGGTGCATGGCCTGTAAGTAGCCCTGCGACCCTTCTACAAATAACCTTAGCATTATGCTAAAAAAAAATAAAAAAAAATCTGAACAACAACAAAACAAATTTAAGTTATGTTGTAGCACAGTAAATTTAAAAAACTCATCACCAATAATTGATGTGAAAACGAGCTGGAACTCGACTTACGAAATGCTTAACTGGGCTTTAAAATATAAGGTTACTTTAACTATTATGTGTGATACAAATAAAGATTTTGCTCAATATAAAATTGACGAACAAACATGGCTTTTGATAGAAAATCTTGTAAAATACTTAAAACCTTTTAAAAGTTTGTCTGATAAACTTGGGGGAGACCAATATTGCACTTTATCAATGGTTATAGCTGGTATAAACCTACTAGTTGATAAACTAGAAAAATGGTCATTTAAACTTAATGATAAAAATGATCGAAGCCCCATGGATGAAAAATTTTTTTAGCTCTGCAAAAGGCCAGGGACAAAATTTTAAAACATTATAAAAAAACCAACTGGATATATTGCGTTTTCCTTATTTTGGATCCGCGTCTAAAAAAGAAGCTTTTTCGTTTGCAGATTGGGGCAAAGATTTAGAGAAAACTGCTGTGAAACAATTTGAAGAAATTTACAAAAATAACTATTATACTGTAATCGAGGACAAATCAAAGAGGATTAATCCAGATATTTCAAAACCTAGTACATCTACATATATTCAAGGCAATAATTATGATGATGACGACGATTTGTATTTTGGAAAAATTTTTAATACATCTCAAGAATACCTATCTTTATTATCAACTATCTGGAGGCAGGAAATTGACGAATATTTATCTTTTAAGAGGGCAGAAGAAAATACAAATATTCTCGAATGGTGGTATACACACGAATTTTCTTACCCCAACTTATCCAAAATGGCAAAGGACATTTTAAGTACTATGGCAACATCAGTTCCCGCAGAGAGACTCTTCTCAAAGGCATCATTAGTAATTAGAAAACATCGAAATAGGCTAAACTCTGAATCAGCCAGGTGTCTTTTGTGCTTTAATTCATGGAAGAATATCTAGTTATTTCATTATAAAGTGCTTTTACGATGAGAGGAACTTATTTATTTAAAATTTGGGCACGTCGACTTTTTTTGCGCGTTTTTGCAGTTAAAATTTTGTATACCAATTGGGGTGTCCAAAAAAAGGTATTACAAAGTCTTAAAGTTTATTAGTGAGACGGTTATAATATCAATTTATTTTTAAATTCTACGCAAATTTTAAAAATTTTGATGTGTTATATGATTGATGTCATATTTTTGTCAAAATTTTCAAGATGCTGCATCTACAAGATGCTGAAAATTGCATATTTTCTTGGGACATCCTGTATACAAATTTTAAAGTGCAAAAAACTCTTGATAAAACCCAAAAGTCAACGTGTCTCAAAAATTTTACAATAACAAAATCCTGAATTTTAAATAAATTTGTTTCTTTCATCGTGAAAGCACTGTACCTAAGTACCATAAAAATAATAAAAAATATATTTACTAGTAATCTAGTGTTGTTTATTTTAAAAAAATTGTATTATAATTATAGAGTTGAAAGTTTGTTGTTTAATTCTTAATATTGATGTTTTTTTTTTGTTGTATAAACCTTTATTTTGTTACCCATTTTGTTCATTTATATTTTTTGAATAAATCTAATGTTTATTTATTTTGTTTTTTTTTTTAACTTATTTTGTTTAATAATATTTTAAAAAAATACTTACTTGACAGTATAGTTCTTTTTATCACTAACTATTGCAAGAAATCTTGTTTCTTGCAAAATTTCTTGCTTTCTTGCTTAAGTAAATTTTGCCTTGTCTTGCTTCTTGCTCTAGTACTTCTTGCCTTGTTCTTGCTAGCAAGAACAAGACAAGAACAAGAAAAAGCAAGACAAGAACAAGAATCTTGTACATCACTACCTATAACTCGAAAACCAAATGACGCAGACATTTAAGAATTCGTTTACAGATTCTTGAATTCAATTTATCGGACACATATTTCGGCAATTTTCTGAAAAATTGTTAACAAATTAAATAATATTTGTGAATTTTTTGTCCAAAAATTATCACAAAATGCCCATAATTCAAAAATACAATAACGTAGGCGTTTGAAAATTTACATACAGATTCTATAACTGATTTGATTACAATTTTATGAAATATTGACAAGTTGTGAAAAATTGTTAACAAATTAAATTTATAGCTGAATAGAAGTCCATATTTTGTAGGAGAATGTGTATATAAAGATTACCAATAGGGGAAGTCTTTATCTCCAAGAAAAATGCATGTAGGTCACTTAGGTAAATGTATTATGCATTTCGGCTGTGTAAACAACCATCATCAGATACTAAAATTGCAATGAGGGGAGCATATTTCGGCGTATAATGCGAAGTTGCATTTCCTCGGATGGAGGTTCACGTAACTTTCGAAACAAGTTTCGCATTTGTGCAATAAAGATTACCGACTTCTCCACTGGACCTTGTGTTCTATTCCTTATATCACACCAAATATCCTCCTCATATTCTGACGATAAATAGGCAGACCTAAATTTACATTTCAATTCTTCTCATGACCTGATATCACTGCGTCTAGATCTATACCAAGACAAGGCTGTGGCCGAAAATAAAATTACTGCACAATACAGTAGCTGATTCCAAGATATTCCACAAGCAAAACCCAACTCCTCTACACGCTCAATAAAATTGGTAACACTACCAGAACCATCAAAATGTAACTGCCATTTTGAAATTGTTGAAAAACTCATCGGAACCTAACGGATTCGTGACATCATTAGCATTAGCAGAAGTAAACACGGGTACATTCCGCTTCAAGGTGGAATTAGATTGTGGAGGGAAGGAATAGTTCCTTTATGGGGAATAATAAGAACACGTTATTGGGTTAACTGGATCCTGTGAAATAACGTTCGTAGAAGGAATGGTGTGAAGTGACTGAACTAAATGTGTCGAAGTGTGGTCACAAAAAGTTGGTGCTGTTCGAGTGAACTGAATTGAAGCAGGCCGAAACGAACAAGAGGGACCTGAATTTACAAATACGTCGAAGGAATCACATTGGGTGAAAGATGCCGTGAGACTTCTGTCTGAGCTTGAGAAACAGGAAGAGGATGATCTAGAAGGGAGTCCTCTCCAGGGAAAGCCTCAATAATAACCGGTACCTGCAAAATTTTCTCTACACTCATTGTCAAGGTTCGTTTAGTCATTTCTAACCTATCAATCATACAATGTAACTGAGTAGACAAACTCATTACTTCTTCAGAAAAATCAGGGTGAAATTCTAATAACTTCTTGAAACGACCCTGGATATGTAAGGCCTTAGACCGCAACCTACTATACTCTTTATTAATATTTAATTCACTAAGACCTGGGATAGCACATTCCAATAAATTACTCCTGTAACAAAATAAAATACAGGTAATTCAAGACAGTTTTAAAAAAGAGCTTATTCGCTATAACAATACATATAAACAAATAAAATAAATAAAACAAAAATTACCCGTTATCGGGAATAAAAACAACAATAAATAAAAGAATTAAAATTAAAAACATAGTACAATAAGGACATCTACGATTCAAAATATAAAATTTATACTTAGGACGATACAGATTTCTACATATTAAAAGAAGGTACTATAAGGAACTATTGTATATTAATTGCGTTGCGTTAAAGAAAAGATTCTAAATTTTGATTAATACAAATGTTATAAGATGAAAGAGTTAAAAACAATAATGGTAAAAGTTATTTTCTAGGGCTAATTGAATCAAAAAAGCGTAAACTGTCAAACTTAGTTTGCTCATTAATGCATGTGCAGTCTGGGGAGTTTATGGCCCTATTTATTTCAAATGCTTCCAAGTCCAATTGTAACCCTTTCTCACAAACATGCAGAACCTCAGTGTTAGGTCCCGGATCAAAATTATGCCCAGACTCTAATATGTGGTTCGCAAAAGGAAAATTGGTATTGTTAATAAAAGTATTTTTATTTCGCGTGATAAGTCTTAAATGTTCGTTGACTCTGACTTTAATTTTCCTTCCGCTTTGGCCGACATAACAGATATCACATAATGGGTGGGAACAAGTTAACTTGTAAACTCCAGATCGGTGTGTTATCGGTATTTTATCTTTAGTGTTTACTAAATGTTTTTGGTTTCAAAACAAATATTAGGCTTAGTGACAAATTCATTGGACTTAAAACACTGTGCGACACTAGAAGAGACGTTGCCAAAGTAACTAATAGATCGATAAGATCCGAGGGTGTTGGGTTTACTGAGTAATGGTTTATTAAGTTTGTTGAAAAAATGTTTGTTGTATAGCTTCTTAATAACATTTATAGGATATCCATTGTTTCGAGCGATTTGTAAAATTATATTATATTCTTTTTTGAAATTAATATCGTTTAGTGGAATATTGAACAATCTATGAAAAAAACAATTAAAAGCGGCAAATTTTTGGCTAAAGGGATGATTAGAGGTAAAGGGTATTACAGTATCTGTGGCTGTAGGTTTACGATATATTTGAAATTTAAAATGGTTATTGTGATTAGTGATTAAAAGGTCTAAAAATGGCAAACTTGAATCTTTCTCTAACTCATAGGTAAAATGTTGGGATAAACAGAATTAATGAAATCAACAAAGTTTTCTAGGTCGTCTTTGGTTCCATTAAAAATAGTAAAAATGTCGTCTACGTAGCGAACCCATGTTTTTATATATTTTTTAAATAAATGGTGTTCCGAAATTTGTTGTTCTAGTTTATACATAAACAGTTCGGCTAAAAAAGGTGAAAAATTAGAGCCCATTGCTAATCCAGTTTTTTGTTCGAAAAAATTATTGTCAAATTGAAAAAAGTTTTGAAGAAGCACACAATTGACTAGAGAACACAAATCCAAAATGAAATGACTGGATAAATTAGTGTTAGTATAAAGTAATTCTCTGAGTATTGAAATGCAATCACTCGGAGGTATGCTCGGAAACAAGTTAGTAACATCAAAAGAGATAATCCAGGATTGGGGTGGTATCTGGATAGGAAATAAATATTAATTCAAAAGAATCTTTAAATTAAATTTATATTTGTGAAATTTTTTGTCCAAAAATTATGCCAAAATGACAATAATTCAAAAAAACAATAACGTAGGCGTTCGAAAATTTACATACAGATTCTATAACCGATTTGATTACAGTATTATGAAATATTGACAATTTGTGAAAAATTGCTAAAGAATTAAAATAATTATTTCTTTTGGGAATTTCTTTCCGCAAAAATGATCGTAAAATGCCCAAAATTAAAAAATCCAATGACGCAGGTATTTTTGAAAATTTGTACACATGTTCTTCTCTTGAATTGATTAGACATATATTTCACAATATTTTAAAATATAGATAATTTATAAAAAATTGCTAAAAAAAAAACTTTCTTTGTGAATTTCTTCTCCGCAAATATTTTCACTAAATGCCCATACATCAAAAACCCAATGACGCAAATACATAAAAATTTGTATTCAGTTTCTCTATATAATTTGATTGGACTCGTCTTTTAGCATTTTTAAAAATATTAATAAATTATTGTTGAAAAATTGTTAAAAAGTTAAATTCGTATAGTATTTCTTTAGGATTTTTTTTGTGTCCATAATTGAAGTCCAATGTCTATAATTGAAGAAAATTTGTAAATTTGTATCCACGTTCTGTAATTTATTTGGTTAGAAATCCATTTTAGCATTTTTATAAATTACAGCAAATTATAAAAAATTGCTCAAAAAATTAAACTTTCTTTGCACAAAATGCTCATAACTCAAAAACCAAAAGGACGTTTAAGAATTCTTATACACTTTCTTTAATTGGTTTCATTAGACTCCTGTTTCAGCATCTTTCAAACTATTAACAATTTATAAAGGATTGTTAAAAATTAAAAAAAAAACTTCTATCTGGATATCACTTTATTAAGACGTTTCCAATAACTGTTTCTTAGTTAAAATCCAATCAGTATACACGTTTATATTGGTAAACAAGGCCCTTTTTTGAATATTGCAGCTCCTCAGGTTATTCTCCATATAAGCATGGGCCAAACTGACCAAACCTTGGATAAAATACCTGCTATTTGCTCCTTTTACCACTAAACCACCACCGCTATCACCCCGGCAAACGCTCATACCTGAAAAAAAGAGAGACTTTTTTTGGAACTTTTTAGACCTTATTATTAACTTACTTTTATTGACGTATCCAGCACATAATTTATCGGAAATAAGGTATCTATCGGCAAAATCTGGATCCAGTTCTGTACGGCATTGGTCGTTATCGGTGTAGGGCAGCTCGATTTCTTTTAAAGTGTCTGAAGGTTGTCCTGTGGCTGTCGTATAACCCCAACCGGTAACCTTTTTGAAATATGCATGAAAAATTAAATAATAATAAGATATTAATGGAATCTTTATGGGGTGCATGGTTTTTCTGGGATATTCCGGAGAATAAATACTAGTACTTATTAGTTGAATGAAACAAGGAATAACAGAACAATTTAGATCTAAATGATACTTATATTCTTTAACTTTTTCCAGGCATTCTGCCACAAAATTGTAATAACTTCTGTGTATTTCAAGCAGTCGATTATTGTTTTTAAATGTTTTCAGGCCACTGGAATTTTGGACGATATGTCTGTTAACTGCCTGGAATTTTCCAGAAATTTGGAGCATTTTCCTGTCATCTAATGCAATTTTTATTTTCAAGAAATTGAAATAACTTCTCTTTTTCCAGACAGCTGATAAATGTTTAAATGAATTTTTTGGTATATTCCAGAATTATACTCTACAGCACATATTGGTATATTTATAAATTAATAGAATTATTAAAAAAATGGTACTCACCAAACCAACGGTATTGTCACGTAAAAGTGAAATAGTTGGTAAACACACTGGCTGTACCACCTTGGACAAGGCCAAAGTGGTTTTTAATTTTAATAAGGCGATATCGTTGGCGAAATTTTGTACGTCTCCCCTGTAATCGGGATGTTTAAGGATCTGCTTAATCTGAAATACAAAAAAAATATGTTTTTTGATTTTTTTTTCCAGAAATTCCATTAATTGCCTATAACTCAAAGGCTAGATGACATAAACATTTGAAAATTTGTATGCAGGTTCTTCCATTGATTTCGTTTAATCTCAATTTCAGCAATTTCTAAAATATTGACAATTAGTGAAAAATTGTTAGGAATTTAAATTTTTTATGGGGTTTTTTCCTAAAAATTTCACAAAATGGCCATAACTTAAAAATCAACTGACGCAAACGGTTGAAATTTGTATGCAGGTTCTTCATTTGATTTTATCGGATTCCTATTTCAACATTTCTGAAAATATTTACAAATTGTAAAAAATTGTTGAAAAATTAAGTTTTTCATCATAAAATGTCCATAAATTTACAACCATTTGACACAGACCCTTAAAAATTTGTACGCAAAAATTGATTTATTTGATTGAACACCAATTTAAGCATTTCTTAAAATATTGACAACTTGTGAAAAATTTTTTGTGAGGCTTTTTTTTTTTAAACATTCACAAAATGGCCACAACATAAAAACCAAATGGCACAGACGGTTGAAATTTTTTATGTAGATTCTTTCATTGATTTTATTAGATACCTATTTTAGCATTTCTCAAAATATTTACAAATTGTGAAAAATTGTTAAGAAATTAAGTTTTCCATCAAGATTTTCTTTTAAAAAAAATTCATTAAATGTTCATAACTCAAAAACCAAACGAGACAGACATTTGAAAATTTATATATAGATTCTTTAAATAATTTGATTGGGCATCAATTTAAGAATTTTTAAAAAAATTCACAAGTTGTAAAAAATTGTTCCAAAATTATATTTTTTATGCGGCTTTTTTCCGAAAATATTTGGAGATTCCGTAATTGATTTTACTGGGATACCTACTGTATTACCGGATTTTTCTAAATATTTAAAATATCTGAAAAATTGTGCAAAAATTAAGTTTTTCATCGGATTTTTTTTTAAATTCACAAAATGTCCATAAATTTACAACCAGATGACACAGACCCTTGAAAATTTGTACACAGATTCTCTAATTAATTCTATTGCACACCTATTTTAATTATAGCATTTTTTGAAATATTGACAAATAACTAAACTGTATATTTACTACTTCAGACAGAATTAATTCCTAAAATTATGATTTAAAGATTTTTAAAATTTGTCTACTACTATATTATAAACTTCTAAACACCCCTGTCATAACTTTGCCTAACAAAAGCAATAAAGCATCCTGCTCAGGTATATAATATAGTCCATAACAACACAATCAGGTGATATAAATAAATAAATAAATAAATAAATAAATAATGCCTTTATTTGTACTTTTCAATAGTGTACATAGGCGAAGTCTAGCCAAAGGCTAATCTACTTAACCTATTTAAAAAAATGTAAGCAAAATTATTTTAGATAGCACAACAGAAAGAAAAAAATTAACATTTGTAATGGTAACACTAATATTAATATAAAAATAAACAGATATACACCCATTGGTCCATAAAAATCAAAAAATTATAAAATAAGAAATACCTACTGACAATTTAGCTATTCCGTTTTGTTAAAAAATGCAGCTTTAGTTTTTTCTTGAAACCCGCTACTGACATTTCTTTTATAGGATTCGGAACAAGGTCATTGTAAATTGTCACCGCATTATACAGAAAACTACGACGAAAGAAGGCTGTTCGATATCTAGGAATTAACAACTTATTTATAAATCTCAGATTTGCTTCATGTAAATTTTTCCGAAAGGTAAGTTTTTTGCGGAGGTAGGGAGGAGTAGACGACGCTAGCAGTCTATGCACAAAAACCGCCAATTGCAAAGAGAACAGATTTTCCACGCGCAGCCAACCAAGTTCACATAGCCTCGCAGAGACTCTATCATACTTTCTCAGTCCATAAATAAATCTGCAGCATTGATTTTGCAGCTTTTGCAAACGGTACGCAGTGATTTTGTCTAAACATGGAAAATGCACAATATTGCAGTAATTCATAATAGGTAATACTAAAGACTCACACAGTTTTTTCCTTACCTTAAAATTAATTATATTTCTGTTTGCATACAATGGCTTTAAAGAATAGTATGACTTTTTAATAACATTAGAAACGTGTAACTTAAAGCGCAATTCATTATCCAAAAGCAATCTAAGATTTTTTGCACATTTAACCATACTTAGCTGATTACCTCCCACAAAAAGCTTTAAACCGTCCAATGCAAATCTTTTTTTGTTCTTAGAAGTAAAGCACATAACACAACACTTTGAAGGATTGAGTTTTAAATTATTTTGAGAGGAAAAGAAGGAAATTCTAGAAAGATCGTCGTTTATTTTATTTGATGCCTCCAATACAGATTCAGCTTTAAAAGAATGATAAATTTGCATATCATCCGCGAACCCCTGGATCTGGCAGTATTTTACAACTTTAAACAAATCAGAAACATACATCAGAAATAAGAGAGGTCCCAAAACAGATCCCTGAGGTACTCCAGATGTTATATATTTGATATTTGAAAAAGTCTGATCTTCCAAGACCACCATTTGCCTTCTGTTGGATAAGTAGGATTTAAAAAACATTTGGGAAACATTATCAAAGCCATAATAAGCCAATTTTGCCAAAAGCAAATGATGATCCAAGGTGTCAAATGCTTTGGAAAAATCAAGCATTATAAGTGCTGTGGAGTCACCTTTATCCATTGCAGAAATTATCTCTTGGGTAACGTTTAGTAAGACAGATGTCGTGCTATGTTGTTTTCTAAACCCAGATTGCTTATGCGGAATAATATTATTGGAGGTGAGAAAGTCATAAATTTGCGGCTGTATAAACTTTTCCAAAACTTTAGCGATGACCGGGATAATTGAAATTGGTCTAAGGTCGCTGAAATTAGTTGGATTATTAATTTTAGCCAAAGGTGTTAAGAAATTTTCCACATACCCGGGAAATACCCAGCTTCTAGGCAACAGTTTATAATATGCGTAATATGTGGAGATAGCTTTGGAATACAGTATTGCAACATTACCGCTGATATTGAATCACAACCGTGTGCATTTGATTTTAGGCTTAAGACTATTTTAGAAATTTCCTCAACTTTGGCTAATCGAAATGAAAAATTTAGATCATGCTTAAACTGTTTGTTCTGAAAATTAGCAACTTCTTCGGGGCAACTACCTAACGGGCTATAAATTGAAGCAAAATAGTCATTAATTTTGTTTGGATCTCGGAGATTTAAAGGAATAGAACGATTAGAGATATTTTTTAGACTTAGATTATTAATAGCTTTCCATAACTGTTTACTATCTCTGATGTTCTGATGAAATTGCAGATAATTTCTTTTTTCTCGCCTAATCATTCCCACCACAAGATTACGCATCTGTCTATAATATGCCCAATCCGTCATATTTTTAGATTTTTTAAAACTTGACAATGCCTTATTTTTTTCTTTTATAAAAAGCTGCACATTTGCAGTTATCCACGGGGTATAAGGCTTAGTAATTTTTGACGTCGTAAAGGGTGCATGTCTATCAAATAATGAGCAAATATTACTAGTAAGATACTGAATTTTTTCGTCTAGATTATTGATATAGTACACATTATCCCACACAATTTTATTCAGGTCCTTATAAAAATAATTTTTATTAAAATGTTTAAAATTACGATAGAGTTTCGTTTTTATTTGTAGACCGTTGATTATTTGTATGCAGATTCTCCAATTGATTTGATTAGACACCTTTTAATATTATAGCACCATTTTTCAAAATATTTTAAAATATAGAGGAAAGTCGCCTAATATGGGGATAGTCCCTAATATGGGGTAGTTCAATTTTGAGCTAGAACTAGTTGCCACATCTATGATCTGCATTACGTACCAACCACGAAGATGCGCCAGAAGCGCTTATTCCCTTCTTGAAGCAAAGACGTAGTTTGCTTTAACGTTAAAATAAGTGTGTTTGAAAAATAAAGTTTTTTTGCCGGTTGTAGATTTGGATATTTTAAGCGACTTAAAGGTAAGTTTTAAAACTTTTAATAATACTATTCTTTATTACATTTTGCGTAGTTTATGAAAATGAATATGATTTTTAAAAAAAACATCTTAATTTTTGTAAAAAGTCGCCCCTTCCAAAAATCTAATTTGCTCCTAATATGGAGTACCTATCAATTCCTAATTTGGTGTACCCCATATTAGGTGATAATTATTTACTTTTTGATTAATACCAAATATTTTATTTTAGATGCCTAAAAAAAGGAAAGTTTGGGACAAGCAGCAAATGATTTCAGCAATTTTAGCTGTCAGACAAGGTCAGATGGGTTACAAAAAGTGTGCGAGAACCCACGATGTGCCCCAAACAACCTTGGAAAGGTACGTAAAAATGGGAGGCAATCCTGAAGATATTGTGAATTCTTCTCTGGGATGCAAAATTGTCATTTCACAAGAAATGGAATGGCTGCTCGCAAAGCACTGCTTAGAAATGGAAAGAATTTTTTTTTGGTATTACACAAAAAGTTGTGTGCAGATTGGCATATAGCTTATGCAAAGCTAATAATATAAAAACTCCATTTAGCGTAGCCAAAGAATCTGCTGGGAAGAAATGGTTTGCCAGCTTTCTGTCAAGGCACAAAGAATTATCATTACGAACTCCTCAAGGAATATCATATGCACGAATTAAATCTTTTACTAGAGAAAATGTTGCAGCATTTTTTGATTTGTATGAGCCACTTCTTGAAAAAATCATAATCCAGCCAGAATTTTTAACTGTGATGAAACTGGCCTCACCATAGTGCAACACAAGCACGTTAAAGTCGTGGGAAAAAAAGGAAAAAAACAAATCGGTGCTATTACCTCCGCTGAGCGTGGGTCTTTGTTAACCACAGTTATGTGTTTTAGTGCAACAGGAGTATACATACCGCCCTTTATAATTTTCCCACGAAAAAACATGAAAATGGAGCTTATGAATGGCACTCCTCCAGGATCAAAATATGCGTGCCATATATCTGGATCCAACAAGAAATATTTGTGGAACGGCTTCGTCATTTTATTAATCTGACAAGGCCTAGCTCTGATGATCCAGTGGTTTTAATACTTGACGGCCATTATTCCCACACAAAAAATTTGGAGGTCATAACTGTGGCGCGAGAAAATTATGTTCACATAATATGCCTTCCACCACATTCAACTCATCGGATGCAACCATTGGACGTTGCTTTTATGTCTCCGTTCAAAACATACTACACACAAGAAATCACAAATTGGCTAAGGTTGAATCCCGGACGTGTATCAGATAGGAGAACTTTTTGGGAAAGCCTACATAAAAGCGGCCACCATGGACACGGCTATCAACGGCTTTAGAAAAACTGGAATGTTCCCTCCTGACGGAAACATATTTAAAGAACATGACTTTGTGGCAGAAGTGCAGGATTTGTCTGGTGAAGAACTAGTAGAAGCAGAAACAGTTCAGGAAGAAAATATAGAAATAGAAACAATAGAGGATGAATTAGATAACAACGAGCCAAAAGAAAAAGCCCTGAGAGACGGACTACTGCTTTGAAACAGGTTACTCCAGCAAATTCAATGCCTGTTCCAACTACTTCAAAAGATATTATTAAAAAAAAGAGTACAAGAAGTGGTAAAGCTGCGGTTATAACTAGCACGCCCTCCAAAGAAGAATTGGAAAGCAGCATGGAAAAAAGAAAATTACCTTCAACTTCGGGCACTAAAAGAAAAATTGGTTATTTAAAACCAAACCAACAGAAAAAAATTAAACCTTTCCAACAGAAAAAAAATAAATTGTCAGTGCCTAAACAAAAACGAAAAAATGGGAAATCAGTATCCTGCTGTTCTTCTTCTTCAGACTCGGCTCCTGAACCGGAATATCAAGATTCAGATGACGAGTTAGAAAACTTTGAGAAAGATGCTATTTGTATGTTTTGCGAAAGTCCATTTTCTGAAGATGTCAGAGGCGAGGAATGGGTGAAGTGCCAAGGCTGCTTCAAGTGGGCTCACGTTGAGTGTGCTGGTTGTGAAAGAAGCCACTATATTTGTGACTTTTGCGTTACAAAATAGATTTGTTCTGTCTTTTTGGTTGCATGTAACTTTTAGGTATTTACTTTAATAAATAATACGTATTATTTTTTTAGTTTTTTTTAATAAATAATACTTTTATACAAAAAAAAAACAAACATATTTTGGTTATTTTTAGTTTCTACATATTAAATTGGGTACCCCATATTACGAACTTGGGGTGGTGCAACTTTTTTTTAATGTTGCATGTTTTCTTCTGCATTTAATTTTTAACATCTTGCCTTTTATCAAATCCTTAAACAGTGTAAAATGAATCGTAAAATATGGAAGTAATGTTTAAAATTAACTTCGTTTTTTTATAACAGTGTTTTTAAAAAAAGTACCCCATATTAGGAGACTTTCCTCTATTAAGAAAAATAAAAAAATTGAACTTTTTTCAAAAATGTCATAAAAAGCCGATAACTCCAAAACCGATTGAGACAGCCATATAAAAATTAAAATACAGATTCTTTCATTGATTTGAGTGGACACCTATTTCAGGATTTTTGAAAATGTTGCGAATTTATGAAAAATTGTCAGGAAATTAAATTTTCTTCAATGTTTTTCTTTTTCACAAAATGCCCGTCGAACAAGTCAAAAACCAAATGACATAGAAGTTTGACAATTGATACTCACGTTATTTAAGTAATTTGATTAGAGAGCTGTTCTGTTTCAGTGTTTTTAAAAATATTTTCAACTTGGTGAAAAATTGTTAAAAAAAAATAATTTTTAAGGCTTTTTTTCTAGAAAATTGACAAGATGGCCATACCTTAAAAACCAAGTAACACATACGGTTGAAATTTTATATCTAGTTGTTTTAATTAATTTTACTGGATACTTATTTCAGCATTCCTTAAAATATCTAAATTGTGCTGCTCATCAGGATTTTTTTTCTAAAAAATTCATAAAACGTCTATAATGTTACAACTATAAGACACAGGCACATTGAAAACTTGTATACAGATTCTCTACTTGATTTGATTGGACATATATTTCAACATTTTTTAAACGATTTAATAATTCCAAAAGAAAATTGATTTTTTTGTAAACAATTTTTTTTCCAATAATTTTATATAAACCCCATAACTCAACATCTGAACGAGCCTGATATTTGCAAATTTGTATACATATTCTTTAATTAATTTTATTGGACACCTACTGCAGCATTTTTTAAAATATTTTAATTTTGTAAAAAATTGTTAAGAAATTATATTTTTTTCAGGTTGTTTCTTTTTCTCAGAATGTCCATAACTCAAAGGCCAAATGACATAGACGTTTAAAAAATAGTATTCAGGTTCCTTAATTGATTTGGTGTGCCTCTATTACAGCATTTTTAAAAAAATTTATAATTTCGAAAAAATTGTTAAAAAATTAATTTTTTTGGCTAACAGACCCCTTCGGTTGCATTACGGCTCCTATTAGATCAGTATCCTAGATAATTTTTTTTGTTTGGTAAAAAAATTAAAACCCTGAACGTAAACCAATAATGCATTAAAAGGTGTAGTAATACGAGTATGTAATAGTTAACTATTTTTTCCCTAGATACTGTATATCTGTGATATTTTGAATACAATGACACCTGATATGTGCACTTTTATTTAAAAATATTTAAATTTTAATCTAAACTAGTGAGACTTCACCGTATAGTCCAAGGCTCCTTGACTAAAAATTTACAAAAAAAAGTAAAACTCTGAAAGTCATGATTCTCAGTTTTTCAAAGCCTCCCCCTTGCCTGCAAATTTTACATAATTAAAATTTTTTCTTCCTTTCTTTCCACAACCCCAGTTAAAAAAAATACTCAATTAATTCATAATTTAAATAGTCATAACAACAACTTTCTTACTTTTGAATATTGGGCAGTATCCTGATCCCTATCGTCGCCAAACTTGTTGTAATACTTCCCACCCGCCACTTGGAAGTATTTCGTGTTAATTGTGTTGCCGTTATGCTGATAAGTTACACAATGAGCAGCTAAAATTCAAGAAAAAATGTTTTTAAAAAGAATTTAAGGTTTCGCTTATTATTACCTGTGATTACTATGGACGTTGATAACAGGGAGCCTCCACAGATATTTGTGTAGTCCGGTGAGCTGTCTTTGTTGCTGTATAACGCCACTACCCATGGATAATGACCTCTTTTTACTACTGCCCCATTTACCACCAGAGTTTGGGCGGAAACTTGTTTTTCACCACATACTGTTAAGAATTTTAGAAAATAGTGTATTTTTTGTATAAAACCATTTTCCATGTGTCTGATGGTGCAACTGTAGGGCACCGGTCCGAGTGTTTATTAAATTTTGAAAAATAAAATCTCTACACTTAATGGCACGGCTGTAAATTTATTACAATTTTTTAGGTAAATATACATCGACTTTAATATTATATATATGAATTGAAAATAGTTGGGGCCAGCATCTTTTAGAGTCATAGGGATAATTCGGGCAATAGGTAATCGATGTACCTAAAAAGAAAAATTCAAATTATCTGATGTGGTTGTCAGAGAGAAAAACTACATTAAAAAAATGTTTGGGTTGCAAAGGTTTCGATTATAAATGAAAAAACGGTTTTATTGGCCCTAAAGATCACACGATTTGACACCATCAGACACAAACAACAGTCAACGGTTTTTGACCCTTGATATGCCTTTACATTATCCAAAGGAAAAAAAAACAGTTTAAAGTACACTTTGAGAATCTACTGATAGATTCGATAAATATTGAGAAACTACTAGGAAAAAGTACTTACTAGGATCACACCTGGGATCTGGATAGTACCATCTACCGTCACTACAAACGTTCGGCTGTTGAATCACCGGTTCATAATAAGGATCACATTTGTAAGTAAGTACAGTTTCATGGATCGCCTTGTCGCACGGTATAATCGACCCGTCGTTTTTACATTCCAGGATCACGTGGCTCTGGCTGTACAATTTTGGACAAAGTTCTTTAAGAAAAAAAAAAGATTTTTTACATTTCAAACATATACAGAAGCAATTAACTTACTTTTACAGGTGGGCCATTTCGTGAAACTCCACTGACCATCATCACGACAATAAATGATTTCCTCCTCACGTTTATGGGTGGTGGATAAGGTGTATTTGTCGTTACAACTGAAGACAAGTTGGGTTTTTGGTGGTACTTTGATATTTGCCAGGGCGGGTTGGTTTTCGTTAGTGAAATAGATCCATTTTCCGTTTTGGGGTTGCCGGGGCGTAAGGCATGTTTTTCTAGGAAGTGCCATATAATGAATGTGATTTTGTGGAAGTTGTATAAAGTTGACTTACCCCATTGGTTGCCCTGTTGGTGGTGATTGAGTAGAAGTTTCTTTTTTGCAGTTCTCCTCATCGGAGTTATCGAAGCAATTTTTAATGCCATCGCATCTGAAAAGGTGGGACAAGGAACATAATAATAACTAGAATTTCTGACCGGTCTATTATGTAGCATTTCGGAGTTATTTCGGGAAGAAATTTGAAGTCTCTTCAAATATATGGAATAAAATTTAAAAATTCTTCAGAAGAATTATTCATATAAGAAGTGATTTAAATTACCTTTAAAATATCAAAAATAACTTCAAATGCCTGTGAAATATAAAATATGATCCCAGAAGTCTGGAAATTTTTTTTTGAAGTAAAAAAAAAGGAAATGGTATAAAACTTTGGAAAAAGTGACTTTAAAAAGCTCAGAAAGCACAAAAACACTAATAGTTTAAATTCCAGAAAAAAAACCTTTAATTCCTGGAGTAAATGTGAAATTTATTCGTTCTTTTTCTTCTTCGAGTGCCTTGCAAATTCTTGCGTAGGCGTCCGTCCTATGCTTCTGTCAATTGCAGCATTTTGGAGTACTTGTAAGCTACTTATCCCCGCCTATTGTTTAATATTCTGCAACCACGAAAGCTTCTTTCATCCTATTCCTCTCTTTCCTCCATCGATCATACCTTGAAGGATAAGGCACTGGAATTCATAGCGTTCCCGAAGGTTGCTTTTGCCTGTTCTATTCTACATCTAATCACTTATTCTGAGTCCCAATTTTGGTTCAACATACATCCCAGATAATTAAATTCCGTCACATGCTCAATATTCTTCTTATTTACCTGAATTCTAATTTGTGGAATACCAGTCTTACTCACAACCATAAAGTTTATTTTATTTTCATTTCATTTATGTTAATTTTCAGGAATAATCTTGTCCTTGTATCTATGACTTGGTTCAATAATTCCCGAAGATCATTTGGATTATCCGCGGTTATTACAGTATCATCCGATATTGTTGATATGTATCCCGTTCACTTTAGTGCCTATAGGGCTATCTAATACCAACTACTTCTGAGTAGGGATTAATCAACATCGATGATAAAACGCAGCCTTGTCTTACACCCTCTTTTATATCGAAGTGCTTGGTTGACCTCGGTCCTTAAGGTACTTAAGGTCCTTAAGGAGGTCATGTTTTCCATAATCGATGAAACACATGATAACATATTTTCTAAGGGTCCTGATAATTTTGTACCCAGGTTTGTATACTGAATATTGGTTTCCTTGTTCCGGAACCATTTTTAAACCCTAACTGATTACTGCTGCTAGCTTCTTCATTTTTTATAATGTCTCGTATGCAAGAACTTCAAATGACTCATTAGACTTTTGCATTACTTGATTTTGATAAAGTTATAAAACTACAGCTAAGCAAGTCCTCTGGAAAATGTCCCGTCTCATATATGTTGTTAAAAAGTTTGAAAATTATCTTTATCATCTGTTCATTAATAAATTAGAAGGTGTCCAAAAACGTATTATCTGGACCTCGGGTTTTGTTATTATCAGGTTCACCGCGTGTCCGATTTTTCCTATTAATATGGCTGGTTGTATCAGCTCTTCTAATTGACTCAATGGGTTGTTTGGTCGGTTGCCATTGAAAAGCTTAAAAGTATATTCCTTCCAGATTTCCTATATTTTATCTATATCCACTACCATTTTCTTATCTTTAAAAATCTGTGTTGTTTCTTTTTTATATGTCCCAGCTATCTCTTTCATTTTTCATGTCGGTTGAAAGCATCATTAAAATGACTGAGATGTTCAGCTTCTTCACATCCTTCTGTAAGCCATTTTTCCTTTGCTGCTCTAATCTTATTTCTAGTTCTTCTCTTATTTATTATTCTTATTCTCTCAATGTTTTTAAATGCCTAAGGAAAAAATGGTTCAAAATCAGAGAAAACCTAAAATTGCTGAAATAAATTTGAATTTAATCCAAAGATGTAAAAATGTCCTCAAAATGGCCAGAACGCATAGTCAAAAATGGTTCAAACTAAGGAAAAAAAACCTAAAATCCTTGGATATAAAATTCAAAATTAGGGGAGACTGGGGTCAATTATAACACGGGTCAATTGAAGCAGTAATCAAAACTTTCTTCCGCTACAAGATAGAAACAAATTTCGCGCGTAATATAGTCCATAATATCGACAACGATTTTCTGGCAGTACGCCGCGGGCCATTAAACAAAGTATACGTATACCTACTAGTAGTGCGAGATTTTGTGTTTTCACGTATCCAAAGTAAGTATTTGCTATATTTCTTATGCATGTGTAAATGAGTCTGTATGTGTATTTGGTTAGTTTGTCGGTTTTCATTAGTTAGGCCATTAACTTAGCTTTATTTTATTTTGGTTTAAATTTGAAATTAATTTTGTTTAGAGTAAATATGGTGTCATTTATTTAAAAAAGTCGTTTGAGGTCAGTTGTAACGGGGACGTTTGTAACGTTGAAATAAATTGTAATTGAGTCTGTAGTGTGTTTAGTTTGTTTGTCAGCTTTCATTAGCGAGGACATTAATCTAGTAAATTATGTAGTTTATTTCATTTTAGATGCCCCGTAAAAGAGTCCCGAAAACTGATCGTTCAAGTCGAGATATATCTTTATATGAATCTGCATATGCAGAGCTCAAAAATGGAAGTTCTCTACGCTTAGCTGCCGACCAATTTGGGATCTCTCATGTGTCTTTGTTGAGATATAAGCGAAAGAAAGAAGCTGCGGGGAATACTAAAGGTCAACCACCTGTTACAATGGGCTATAAACCTGCAAATAAAGTTTTTAATAAACTTTATTGGCATGAATTTAATGAAGCTGCAGACATTTATCAAGGTCTGCCAACCAAAGATATTCGGAGACTTGCGTTAGAATTAACCATTAAATATGATATAGATAAACCGGACACTTGGATTAAAAACGACTTGGCAGGAGAAGACTGGTTTTCCGGTTTTATGTCAAGCCACCGTGACTTATCAATAAGAGCACCACAAGCAACCAGCTTCAATTGTGCAAATGTTTCTGTATTTTTTAATAATCTTGCCAAAGTTTTGGATCGAGACAAATTTGGAGCAAAGGATATTTACAACGTAGACGAAACTGGTGTGACAACAGTCCAGAAACCAAATCAAATTGTAGCAAAAAGAGGCATGAAACAAGTGGGTGCAATTACCTCACAAGAACGCGGTACACTCGTAACAGTTACGGTGGCAATAAACGGACTAGGCAATTCGATTGCCTAGCTGCATGGTTATTGCAGCCCATGTTTATTTTTCCTCGACTGCGGTTTCAGGATCATTTTATTCGTGATGGTCCACCAGGGTGTATTGGGGCTGGAAACGGGTCAGGATGGATGCACGAAAAAGAGTTCGTCTTGTTCTTAAAACACTTTCAAAAGCACACAAATTCTTCACAAGCTCATAAGGTTCTACTCACACTGGATAACCACTCATCCCATATTAGTATAGAAGCTCTAGACTATTGTAAAACTCATGGAATAGTAATGCTTTCTTTCCCACCCCACTGCTCGCATAAATGTCAGCCCCTTTATAGAACAGTTTTCGGTCCTCTTAAGAAAGCAATAAACTCTGCTTGTGATGGTTGGATTCGTAGTTGGTAAACCGATGTCTATATATAATTTACCCGGAATTGTCGCAACATCATTGCCCTTAGCTCTTACACAAAGCAACATCCAAGCCGGATTTAAGTGTACAGGGATATATCCTTTTAACAGAGACAGATTTCTCGCCATCTTTTGTCACAGATATGTTGCCTCCAATCGAACCTTCAGTTTCACCTGCTTTAGATCCAGGCAACAATCTGAATCTGACAGATCCTACTTTGGAAGATACATTTGATAATCCTACCTCGTCTACGTCTATTACCAATAGGTTGCCTTCAACCGAACCTCCAAATGATCATCCTAGTTCAAATCCAGGAACAATCTGACTGTACCAACCTTAGAAGATCAGTTTTAAAACCCAACACCATCAACTTCTCGGGGCCTAAAAAATTGTGAAATTTCCAAAAACACCCAAAATAACACGTTTTCACCAGAAGGTCACTTGAGGGCCTTTTGGAAAAGCTTCACCAAGAAAAATAAACGCAAGAGGAAAGAAAAAGAGGAAATCAACCGTGTACACCGATACACCGGAAAAGGAGGAAATAGAGAAAGAAGCTAATAAGAAAACACAAAAGGTCAAACGGAATCTGGAAACCGAAAAGAAGGGTCCGAAAGAAAATCCCAAAAAAAGCACCCGTGAGAACAAGAAAGAGTCATCTGAAAATTCTACCGACGGCGAAAGTGAATGTTTTTGTGTGGTGTTTGTTGAACCATTTAATAAAAGTAAGCCAGGTGAACAGTGGATCCGATGTATTAACTGCAAAATGTGGTCGCATGAAGCATGCACACTACAAGAGCTCACATATTATGTTTGCCATAATTGCCAAAGTGACTGACCAAAAATTGAAAGTTAAGTGTTACACATCTATATTATAAGAACCACCAGTTGCTGTTTTTTGTTTTTAAAGTTTTATTTTATGTTCCTACGTTTCTGTTTAATGTTCCTCCTCATAAGCAGAATATTAGCTTCTGTTATTTTTTTGTTGTTATTATGAGGCATTTTTTACAGTTTCTATGATTTTAAGTCTTTTTTGAATAATAAAAGAAAATAAAAAGAAATGTGTTTTTTATTTAATCTATATTGCTTTTGTTACAACTATCCCCATAATGTGTTTCAATTGACCCTTGATCGGGGTCGTTTGAAACATTATGCTCCACCACTTATTTTTATTTGCATATTTTTTTTCGCTTACCTATAGTCAAATTTAACTACTAGGTCAAGTATGTTCCAGGATATGTTACCTATTTTTTGATCATATTATAGTATTTATCTAGCCAGAAAAAAAAAATTTGTATAAAATGGTTCAATTGACCCCAGTCTCTCCTACTATAAAAGTTCGGAATACATATGGAATGTTTTTAAATGCCTGGAAAATATAAAAAAATACTCAAAAAAAAGATGCCGAAGGAAGATGCTTTTAAAAGGCACAGAAAGCATAACAAAAAAAAATGGTTCAATTTCAGGGAATAAAATAGAAAATTACTTTAATAGCATATAACACCATATTGGAACACTCTCAATAAGAGGTTTCGGATGTTGGTAAGGAATAAATTTTTATAATATAACTCTTATTGAAGTTTTCCATTACTTCGAAACATATTTCTGAAGTTATTCATCTAATTTCTTCTTTCAATTGTTGATTAATTTAAGAGTTTTGCTTTTTATATAGCCCCACACGTCCCTATTCCTTGATAATCCTACCTCCAAACCGTGTACATCTGGTACTATATGACGTTTAACACCATCTTGTTGGAACCACATATTCTCCAAGTTCGTGCCCATTATATCGTTCTCCGTTTTCTAGAATAGCTTGTTCGTCTTCATTTAAAAAAAAAATATGGTCCAATGATATCCTCAACCTATAAGTTGAATCTTGTGAGGATGTAGACCTAAATCTTTTTTTAAAATTTGCCACCTTGGAGTTCTGCTAATCCCCAAATTTTACGAACGTCTTTTAACAGACATTTGTGAATTTTCAGCCACACTTTGCTTAAATATGTTCAATCGAACGAGATGGGCGTTCCTGTACATTTGTTTTGATATCTTGCATAGATCCAGTGCTTATGCAGTACCTATTTTGCGAATAGTAATAAGTAGTTAATAAGTTATCACGAATTTGCTATATGTGGCTCGCACCGAACAACCATTTTGAAAATACTCTTTAATAGTGTAAATACGTTGTTCGACTGTATAGCGCTACATTGTAAAAATCGTACTCGAATGTATATGTATATGATAGTACTTCGAAGTTCTCCAATGAATAAAAAACCAAATAACATAAACAAAGTTTGAGATAAGAAATAGTAGCAAACATTCGAAACCTCTTATTGGACTACTCTTTATGAGAAACTCCGATAAATGTCCGAAAATAGTGAAAATTAACCTCAGAAAGCCCAGAAGAGCTATAAGACTACAAATTGAAAAGAACAGACTTTTTCTTCAAATGCCTGAGAAATATAAAATATGACTTCAACATTCCAGGAAGGACACGTCAAATAACATTGAAAGTAGCTAGGTACATCAGAACCCAGGAATTTCATTAAAAAGTCTTCACAGTTCTGAAAAGGCTAGGAAAATGCCTCAAAATACATGTTAAACAATGAATTTTTATTCTTCTGTCCTTTTCTTGTGCATTATACTTACTCTGAATTCCCATCTACGCATGCCCCATATTTACACTTATAAGTATATCCAGGACACTCGATATTCAGACATAACCTCTCGGTTTCATCACTTTTATCCTCGCATTCCGCTATTCCGTTACACCTGCCGTCAGTTTCGATGCATTGCCCATTGTCACATTCAAACTGGTCCGATCTATAAACAAAAAAAAAAAACATGGGAATCGATACAATTTTAACCAAAAATCGATTTATTTACCGGCAATTGGTGTTAACTTTATCGAAACGAGAGGGACAACCGTTCTCGTCGCTGTTGTCCTTGCAGTCCTTTTTACCGTCGCACCGGCTGTTTCCGTTTACGCATGCGCCATAGTCGCATGAAAAAAGGTATTCTGGACAACTAAAGTGAAACACTTTATAAAAATATAAGCATTAATGCATCATATACAGGGTTTTTAATAAAACATTTTCCCTTTTTAGTAAAGTCTCTTTTAACACGTTCGCGGACAGTGCCAACTTCCGCGTAAAAAAATAATCACCTGTTTTTTTTACTTAATTTAGTTGATTTTTGCGGGAATATACGAAATATTGAAAGAAACATGATATTTTTGCGTATTTTTCTCTATAAATAGAAGACGGTTATGACAGATCTGTCCCACCACACTACTTTTTCTGGTCTAGTGGGACAAACCTGCTTCCATCGTCACGATAAAAAAAAAGGAAAAAATGAATATGAGCACAAATAATGTATACAAATACGTTTATTCGCCTAATCAAAATACAAAAACCTATTTAACATTCTCAAAAAAGCTAAACGAAAACACAAAATTCATTGGTAAAAGATACCAGAAAACATTTGAAAAAAACCCTAAGCGCTATGCCAAGGTGCAAAGCACTCCACACACAATGCAGGCCTTTCAGGGCATCTGTTACTGGTTTCCTTCCTCTTTGAAAATTTTGAACATTGCCTGCATCGTAAGAAATATCGCTTCCTTGAATAGTTATCAGGAACTGGGATTGTCTGGGGAAAATGGTTCTGATAATTCTGATCCCCAAAAACGCTTGTACTTGGAACAGGAACATATTTATTCTGAGTTGGCCTAAACCTAGGTGGCAGTTGCAGCAATGATCTCCCATTTTTAATTTCTGTATCAATTTGTAGCAGAGATTTTATGATTATCTCTCTGAATACCACGAAGCTACTATTAGACCCGTTCAGTTTCTTAAATAAATAGTATGAGTTACATATAGTGACATCCAGTAAATGGAAAATGACCTTTTTATACGAAAAATAGGGTTTTTCTTGGCGAAGAATAATAAGAAACCATTTGATCACACCGGTCAATACCGGACATGAACTTATTATAGTCAACTATTTCAATAGGCTTGATCTTACGATTACCTTTTCTGTTAGCGGTGTTCACTAGGGCAGGATGATGCGCAGTAGTAAGAGCAAGCACTTCGCGCTTGTCCTTCCACTTCGTCACATATACTTTTCCTTTTCGCAGCCAAACATGTTCTCCAAGTGACAATTTTTTTTTTGTGACCAGAACAGGATTTCGAAGGGTACCTGTGACATGAGTTTTTAACCCGACAAGTTTTTTTGCCAAAGAAATACTGTTATAGTAATTATCCATGAAGATATGATGTCCGCGATTGAGATATGGCTGCAAGAGTCTTGTGACTAAGGCCTCAATTTTCGTAAGATTTCCATCCGGCGGTTCAGGTCCTTGCCCTTTGTAAATTTCTATGTTCAAAACGTAGCCTTCGGGATTGCAAAGTTCATAGAATTTAATCCCATATTTGGTCTTCTTGTTTTTCATATACGTTCTGAAGGAAAGCCGTCCTCAACAAACAGCAACATTGATTCATCAAGAGACAACTCTTTCGTAGGCCTATAAGCCCTTTGAAAGTTGTGAAGGCACATATCCAGAAGTTCCTTAATTCGGTATAACATAATAATAATAAGGAAGTAAAGCCTGTGCGAGTGTTTTATGGTTAACAGATTTTGGTAGAAAATCTAAGTATTGACCACTCTTAATGGGTAAGTGATTTGCTATCACTTTCCTCATACATATTCAACCCAAATTACGTGGTTTATTTATTTGCCTAAATAAATGTTCTAACAATATTCACACACATTGGGCGATGTCCTTGTGTGGTTTCTGCAACTTGGCGGCGGGCTCGTCTCGAAACAAGCCGCATCTAGGCTGCGCGTTGTCCATCTTGCCGCCACTTTCCACTGGATGATATTAAAAATACCATCAGAGAGTCCATGCTGACTGATATCTCCTCATTCAAAGAATCCATCTTGCAGATTGTTGAAGATAAACTTACCATTCTTCAATCCACCGAAACTCAACCAAAAGTCACGTATGCCGACGCGCTAAGCAACCAAAAGAGGAAGCTTATCATAAAAATTACTTCCAGAGTTCTTACACTACTGGTGAATCGCCGCAAAATAATGTTGATATAACTCAAAAGCCTTATGTATAGTCCATAATTTTGTCTGATTTCACTGAAAATGATGTTTTACTGGCCTTAAAGACTATCAAGCCAAAATCAATAGTTGGCCCTGATAAAATACCAGCTTTTCTCTTATATGATTGTGCTTGTATTTTTGCTAAACCGTTAACAGTTCTCTTTAATCTGGCTCTAAAACAAGAATGTTTCCCGAACCTCTGGAAGTCATCAAAAATAATTCCAGTACACAAAAAAAATTATAAAAATCTCATCGAGAACTATCGGTCAATTACAATAATCAACAACTTTTCTAAATGTTTTGAACGTGTTCTTCATTCGGCCTTATTTCCTTCAATGAGGGGTCTTATAGATCATCGTCAACATGGATTTATGAAAGGTAGATCTACCACCACAAACTTAGTTTGTCTTACAGAACATATATCTGAGTCAATAAATGCCAGGTGACAGGTTGACGTTATTTATACAGACTTCTCGAAGGCTTTTGACCGTCAGGATCATGGTATTCTTCTAAATAATCTTGACCAAAACTACGGTTTTTCTTCTCACCTAATACACTTTTTTAGCTCTTATCTTACGGGTCGTCTTCAACACGTGGAATGTTATGGCCGTAGTTCGGCTCAGATAGTTGCAACGTCTGGAGTTCCACAGGGCTCCATATTGGGGCCGCTCTTCTTCAACACATTTATTAATAGTATATCGGAACAGCTCACTGTAAATAGTTTGTTATATGCGGATGATACAAAATTGTATTATGGCATCAATAGTATCTTAGATTGTATGGAATTGCAAAATAATATTAATCTCCTCAATGCATGGTGCAAAAATAACAATCTTCCTCTTAATGCTGCCAAGTGTGAAGTTGTTTCTTACTCTTTGAAGAAAAACCTGATTATGTATGACTATACTATGGACAGTGAGACTGTCCCGAGATCAACGGAGTTCAAGGATTTGGGGGTGACATACAGAATGCTGGGTTTTGTCATTAGGAACGCACATAGCTTTAATAATATCTTTAGTCTTAAAATTTTGTATTTTTCTTATGTGAGATCAATACTGGAATATGCTTCTTCTGTGTGGTCACCATTTTATATGAATCATATACATGAACTAGAAAATGTTCAGCGTAAATTCTTAAAGTTCTTTTCATATAAATGTGACGGAGTGTACCCAGAAATTGGTTTTTCACATAAACGCCTACTAGAAAGGTACTCCTTTAGTAGTCTTGAGGAGAGGCGAAAATCTGCTGATGTGAAATTTTTATTTAAACTTCTTAATAATAAAATTGATTCGCCAGACTTATTACGACATGTAAATCTTCATGTGCCCCGCATATCATCTAGAAATTCTGACACATTTTACCTATCTAGACCTAGAACGAATATTTGTAAATATTCTCCAATGCGTAGAGCATGTGGCACTTTTAATTCTGTTCAGGATCAATGTGACATATTCAACTGCAGTTTGTCCGAAATTAAAAGAGTACGCTTTTCCTAGATAGTAGACATAAACAAAATTATTTTTTATTCAAGTATTGTATAATATTGTAGGAAACTATTGCTATTAATAATGTATTCTTTTTTTTTCTCTAGTTTTGGATTGTAATTTGTATAATATTGTATTTTTTTCCCCCACTCAATAATTGGAATTTTTTCTGTGGAGTGGTGTAATTAAAAATAAAATAAAATAAAATAAAATAAAATAAAAAATAAAATAAAAATAACCTATCCTTGACTGGAGATGCGTTTTTATTGTGTGTGCAGAAACATCGCAAGATTTGTTCAAATCGACGGCCGCTCATAGTCGACGAGAAAATCAGATGGTAATATAGAGGATGATAGCTAAAAAGTTTTCTTATATTGGGACATTTTATTTGGGCCTGCAGTAAACACAGTCCCAGAAACTTGCTTTTTCATCTTTCGTTATAGGCTTGATATCCATACTTCGGGAGTGGCGAGTTTTAGGACGAGCGGAACGGGACAAGTGGTCTGCATAAATATTACTCGAATCGACTAACAAGCGCATAATCCGTTCATCCCATAGTTGGAGAAATACACCTAATGGTGTATCTGATGAGTCCGGATCAAGACAAATTTGTTCTGCTATTCCATTTCCATTCATGGAGAAGTCATCAATTCCATTACACCATTCAGAATCGGCCGAATCATTTTCGACTGGTAATGGATCCATTTGGTCATCTGAATCGGATTGCGAAATTTGTGGTGTCGATATTCTGTTCGTGGGAGAAACAGGCTCAGAAAAAGGAGGGGATAATGACCTATTGGCCCCGAGAAAAAATTCACTTGCTGTTCAGAATCTGAGGAGTCGGCGACGTCATTTTTAGGATCATAGTTGTCACTACTTCCAGAGCCGAATGGTTCCGATTCCTCATCGGTTGATGTCTCCTCTAGTAGCTTGAGCAACCGCGTCTCTTCCTTGGAATCCATATTTATCACCAGTTGAAATGTATAACTAAACTAAATGAAAACAAATTTTATAATAAAACAAAATCAATACATACCTAGGGAAAGCCACACGTGGTACAAAAACACTCAACAAAAAACGAATATGCCAGTCAAAAACAAATATAACCAAACAATAAACAAGAAGATTAGACGCCAGTAATACTATGAAAAGTACGCAACTGAGTAAAACGTGAAAACAAACTGTGTTGCCAGATGATTGGGTGAGAATTATGGTACATTCTGGCCAAAATTATGAAATTTTGTACAAAATTATGGTACAATCATATAATTCTGTCAGTACACAACCTTTTCCTATGTATGACGTTACGTCACAGTCGCGCCGTTGCCAAATTTATAAAATGTGTTACATTTTGTTGATAATGGATTATGAATTTATTCAAATTTCCTATTCTCATCAATTATTTTAATTAAAAGAACGATTTCTAGTAGAAATAAAATACTTTTTTAACAAAGATGGTAATTTATTGAAAAATAAACAAAACATTGCACTCAAAAATCTAAATTAAAAATAGATAAACATTAATACAAATACATATACAAATTTGATATTGGATAAATTGGTTTAACCAAACAAGAAAAACATAAAAATATTGCATAAAAACATTATTGAAATGTTAGGTATAATAAAAATGAATAGAGATATATACAAAAAAAAAACAAAAATATCAATTTGCTTATAACAGAAACAAAAATAAAACAAAATTCTAGCCTTAAATCGTACTACAAAAATCAGTCTTTAAATTAATTTTCATTAAAGGACACGTTTAGATTTTCGTCATTTTTATAAATATTGCTGGTCATAGCCGTAAGCATATCTTTGGTTACAGAAAATTTATGACATTCTTTCCCTACACTTTGGGATGCCAGTAAGAGACCATTTACGGTGTTTGTACACAATTTATTCCTTATATCAGTATTTATTAAACTGACTTTGGAAAATATCCTCTCGCACTCCGCATTTGAATGGGGAATAACAAGAATATCCAAAATAAACTGGGCTAACTTTTTAAATTTAGGACTGTTAAGTCTTTTGGAAGAACAATTTTGTGTCAGTATTTATCAATAAGAATTTCATTTCTTATGTTATCTGGTAATTCCAATAAATTCTGGCAATACAATTTCCATTGATCGTCTATTTGCTGCAATTTATCATTGGCATCTATTATCCTGGGTAACATGTTTATCAATGCTAAAAGGGTATTTGATCTAGGCTTTGCATAATTTGGATTAAGTATATCTATTTCTGACAATATTTTCTCACTAAAATCAAAACGCTTTTTAATTTCTGTTGCAGACACTATAAAAAACTGTCTACACCTGAAATAAAAATCATTTTGTTCAGTAGGATTTAATTTCTGTATATTTTGCATAACTTGGACCCCTAGATAGACCGTATTTAAAGTTATAAATTGAGCGGAATTGTTAGGTTCAATGTCTCCTAAGTCAGCTCTATTTACATAATTTGGATTTAAATAATTTTACAAAATACTTTTGTAAGTTTCACAAATTTTGAGGAAAACATTTGTAATTACTACCCTCTCATTTTGAAAATATTCATTCAGTTCAACAAATTTTGGTAATATCCATTGTAAAAAAAAATTAAAAAGTTTAGTAGAGATATCATTTAGTCTGTTGGCAATTTGTTCAGAAGTCTGCAAGCTATGTTCGGTTTATTATTGTGTAAAAAATAACTGTAGAGCACCCCACTGTTGAACAATCATTCTTACTACCATTAACAATGAAAGCCACCGGGTTTGCGAAGGGCGTAATATTTTATGAGGCTCTACTTCACAGAAATTTTGAAAAAAGCATATTGGGACTGGCGCTTAGAGCTGTTTTTAAAAAAATTATAAATGTCACGAGCCATGTCTTCACAGTGACGTGGTAAGACCTTACAGGCCTCACTAGCACATAAGTGCAATGAATGGCACACACACTTTTGGACAATTATCCCAGGATAATTTAATTTTAATCTGCTGACAATTAAATTTTTTGAACCAAACATAGTATTGCAGCCATCTGATCCAAATCCTATAAGGTTTGAGTTTGGAATTTTTGCAGATTTTATTAATTCTATTAATTTATTATATATCGATTCTGCAGTAGCCCCAATATTTGTTTCATCATAACTTTTGTTTGAAAAACATTGTATTAAACTTAAAAACTTAGTAGTTATACTACCCGAGTTTTGGGAAAAGTACCTGGCACAAACACAAAGATTTTTGACAGTGCCTACATCAGTGGACTCATCAATTAACAGGCTAAATTTGGTGCATGCTAATTCTTGGATTAACTCTTTTAAGTGTGTTTGCCCTAAAACATTTTTTATCACAGCAGTTACTTTTGTCCGTCCCATTTGAATGCCTTGTGCTATTTTGGAGTCCGGAAAGATATCTTTCATAAGTGGTATGAGATGATCACACAGCTGCATTGGTAAATTATGCGCCGCAAGCATTGCAGCAGTTTTATTAATTTCTGCTCTAGTAGATTGCATTTCATCATTGTTTTTCTTGCCAAAAAGTTCATTGATCTTGGGTTGATTTTGAGCAAATTCTTGAACATTTGTAATGTGTTTTATTCCCTTACTATGGTTTTTTATTACGGATATGTCAGCCTGAAACTCTGTGTCACATGCATGACATCGAGCTTTGGTTGGTTTATCTAAAAGAAATAATAGAGTAGTCATAAAGTTTTAGGAACAAAATATATTATTTTCCTACCTTTAACAGGTTTTAACCAACCCTGAAACGATTTATCTAATTCCCAATCCTTTCGATAGCTTTAGAGTCTATTTAATTAACTTGTTTTAATTAAAAGTCTTTAATAAGACTAATGTCTAAAATTAACTTGTTTTAAGTTTCGTTCACTATTTTTATCTTCGCATTCAGAATCAGAACTATTTATATGTTTTCGTTTTAAGCCGGAGTTGGAGGTCATAATCTTATAATAATTATTGAAGCTTTATTCTTTAGTTCTATTTCACCCCCAACCCCCAACAGCCAAAAGCAAACAAAAATAATGACAAAACAACTTAACCTCAAATAATAAAAACAAATGACGGACTGTTGACGTTGACGTTTAGAAGGGTTGTGTTTTGTGTTTAATGGGATTTTTCATGTACATTTCGTATTTTACTGCGAAATTGTTCATATCATATTAATATAAAAAATAATCATAGAAATTTATAAAACCCAAAAAAAAAACAAAATTATGGTACAACTATGGTACATTTCTGGTTATGGTATAAATTATGGAGCAAGCAAAAAATATGGGAAAATTATGGTACAATTCCATAATTATGGTACGTCTGGCAACACTGAAACAAAGCGAGCGTCACGTCGTTGCTGTCCCCACCATACGCTAAAAGTCGCCTCGTGCCCACCATAACTTTATATATATTTCGCATCAACTTAAAGATGGGATTTTTAGTTCATTTACGTGAACTAGTTCACTCGGTCTCGTTCATAATCCAGAATAGTTCATTGAACTAGCTCACTAGTTCATAGTAGTTCACGTTAAAAAAGGACAAATAAAACGGTTTTTATTTATCCAAAAAGTGATAACAACTGAATGAAATTTTTATTTAAACAACTTAAAAGGCTTTTTAAATTTTAAGACAAAAAAATAAAGTTTTTTCAAAACTTAATTATGAGTCATAGTTATTTGAACAACTAAGTTGGTATTCAAACACATGAATAAATAACCTAAGTAATAACTAATATTAAAACTACTAAAGATTGCTGTTAATTTGGGAAATTTTTTTAGATTTCAGCTGTGCACGTTTTTCTTTTGACTTGTCCTTCTTTTGAAAAAATACGTTCGCACGGAATTGACGTTGCAGGAATACATAGTCGACTTTTCATAAATCGATAAATCGTGGGATATACACGGCGACGCGCGACGTTCATACCACCACTTTAATGGGTCTTCCTTTCGGTTCGAAGGAAGAAGGGGTTCGCCTAAATATCTGTCGAATTCGATAATAACGGCCGAAGTTGGATTGTTTTCCGGTGCCAATTTTTCAACAGTTTCATCAAACATGGACCACATGGATGATTTTTTTTCTGATGGAGTTGTTGAAGGTGCTTCCTGATTTTCTATGGGTTGAAGTACATGTTTAGAGGAATAAATATGAGGCAAATTTTTTCGAAGATTCGCAACTGTGTTGGCATATTTTCTTTCATCTTTAAATCCAAATTTTTTAAACCGAGGATCTAAAACGGTTGACTCAGCTAATATGTCCATGTCTTCAATATTTCCAAATCTTTAAAAAAAAATTTCGCGTAAAGTACCGCCCTAAGTTCTGGCTCTATATCTTCCTGCGTGTAAAAGGTTTGGATATGCTGATACATTGCATAAACAAGGACTAGATTTTCTGAAATAGTAACGTTTTTCCCAGCACTGATTTCTTCTGTGATTTCTTGAAAAATTCGCAATGTCTGTCAACTTTTCTAACATAGCCCAATCTGTGGCGGAAACTGTATTTAATTCTGCGTTTACAAGGGCTTAAGTGGAAATCAGGGCATTTTTTATAGTAACCGCCCTTTCTACCATATCTAGAGTGGAATTCCACCGGGTTACGACGTCTTGCTTTAGTTTAAGTTCAGAAAGCCCTATTTGCTTCTGAATATCTTTTAGCTTTGCTAACGCCGAAGAACTTAGTTTGAAAAACGTTACTATCGCCTTAATTTTATTTAAAAGGTCTGAAATTTCCTTCAAACCATTTTGGACTAGAAGGTTAATTGAATGAGCAAAATAACCTTTGGACTTCCACCCACCATTTCTCACAGCCGCCAGAATATTTGCTGCATTGTCACTAACAACGCAGACAATTTTATTATCTATTTGAAATTGTTCAAATTTTGATCTTAATAATTCTTTTAGGTTTTCGGCGGTATGCCTTTCATTATACTGGAAACAATCAACTAAATGTGATTTAAGAGTTAATAAGCCATTTTCTTCTAATAAATAATGTGCTGTCAGTGCAGTAAAATTATCATTATTTATTGTCCAGGAGTCTGTAGTTACACTTACATATTCGACGGAAATAAGTTGTGCTTCAATTTTTTCTTTTATTTTTGACATAAGACTCTCGCTTATTGTTTTTCGGCTAGGTACCTTGTATCCAGGACCAGCAAGTTCCATTAATTTGATAAGTTCCGGATCTTCCACCATACTAAAAGGGTAGTATCTTTTGACAATCATCCTTAATAACTGAAAATCCAGTTCCTTGCTTTTAGAAAGAGGTATCGGCTTTGTACTTCGTAAGTATGTTTAAATATCAGATTGCAGTTGACTCACCTTAAATTTTTTACTCTGAGTATTGTGGATCTCGCTGGGTCCAGGGTCATAGTCATTATCTACAAATATAATTATCCAATATTAAATTAACGAAATTAAAATTAGCCCGGATTAAAAAGTATAGTTAATTTTTCTTAGAATCGTTTTAAAAACGAATTATTTTGATCCCCCCGATATTGATAAAATTTGCTTACAGTAGCAACATTTCGCCTTATTACTATTTTCAGGCACAACGTCAAAATGCGTCCATGCATCACTTCGTTTCTTAGATATTTTTCGATGTTTTATAATGTAAAGTTCACAGTTCACTGTACACTTCCACGGTCTTAACAAAACTGGACAAAATTGAAAACATAACCTTTAAACATCGGGGAACCACCAAAACAAACCAAGCTAATAGCTGAAATGAACCGAATACGAAAGATCGGCGCAAATGCAAAATGAGTCAATTGATTTTACGTTCAGTCGGTCTTGGTTCTGCTTCTAGATCCTTGTCACATCGATCGCGATCGCCTATCTAGTTCGCAGTGAACGATCCTTTAAGGTTGTTGCGAACTAGTAGAGATGTTATGGAATAGCTTTTTAATGTACCTATTCCGACCTGTACCAGTTCCACATGTAAACCTATTCGAAATACCTATTACAGCTCCAACCTATTCCTAACAAATAAATTGCAAGACAGTCGTGGTGGCCGTGGCGCTGCTGGCGGTATCACAGGTTTTCGATGAATTAGCGGTTATATTTTTAAATTTGATTATTTTTGCGGTATGCGCATCTTGGATAGCGCGCGGCACCAATTTGTCACTTTGATTTCCGCCGAAAAGTATGATTGAATGAATGGGCGGCGAGTTTTTTTTTCTACTGTATTTTTTAGCTTTTGTGGACACTGACACTGTGGACACAGCCAACGGACTTTTCGGTTTTAAGATTTTTAAAATGTATAGGAGGAATTTAGTCTGTATTGGTCCGTCCATATAGATCTACATAGAATTGAGTTTAAAGTTTATATTTATTATTACTTATTTTCATTAGTTAATCATGAACAAAAAGACTAGTGTGGTTTGGGATTTTTTTTCTATAGTAGATAGCAATAAACAAACTGCAAAATGGAACATATGCAAAACCCTTATGTCTTATAAGACAACCTTGTCAAATTTGAAGACATACATGCTACGAAAATACCCCACAGTGCAAATACTTCAAGAAAACCCCTCACTATCAATCCCTCAGGACAACAATAATAAGGATATAGAAAATCAAATTAAAAGTGAAAATGCTGATATACAAATAGAAGTCAATGATGAGGCAGCCGCACTTCATAGACAAACATTTTTAAATTCAAACCATTCTTCTGAAATGCGCCGTGTTTGATCAGATTCACTCACCGAAGTAGCAGGCACTCTAGAGAAAGTGAAAACTATAATTTCACACTTTAGAAGAAAACCATGGCAAAATTAATGAAGTTTCAGGAGAATATTGGTTTAAAACCCCTAAGAACCTTTTCCAGGATGTGGTTACGAGGTAGAACTCCACCTACTATAGTCGAGCAATTTATTGAAGCTGTACAGAGTACAATAGCTTTATTCGATGCTGATTTTCCTCAATTGACATTGGATAAATGGGCCCTTCTAAAAGAACTGAAAGTAATTTTGGAAGCCTTTGAGGATGCTACTGTGTTATTAGTGGACAAAAATATCTAGTAGCTTCTTTTAGATGCATGCAGTGAGCTTCTAAAAATTGACATGAGCACATGTGCCAAAACAATATTTAAGAAATTGCAAAGCGTAACGTTTCGTAATAGAGTGGGAAATTTGGAGAGTTTGGCATTTAAAAATAATGACGTTTTAGGAAGAGTAAAGAAAAATATAGCAGAGTTGGGTGACATTATTTATAAAAAAGATCCGGTAAAAATACCCAAGGCTCAACAACCATTTACAAGCAATGTGCAAGATATTTAATTAAAAAACCAACTTTTTCAGTATGGGATACATTTCACAAAAAAAAATCTAAAAGTGAAATTCAAATACCTAGTAGTTCTACCTCTAGGGTAGAGTCCATAAAATGAGAGAATATGCCGGTGACGTCAGACTTCGCGCATCTAAGCTGGCTATCGTTAAGCGTAGAAGCGTAGAACTCTAGCAGATGTGAAAGAGAGAGATGCATGTATTCACGGTCAAGTAAACCTAATCAGGGAAATATGGGGCCTCCCCTTTATTGATTTTTTGGTTTAAATTTAAGTTTGTGCGCATTTTACGTCACCGGCATATTCTCTCATTTTATGGACTCTAAGTAACCACCGCCGTCGCCTTAAGGCAAAAAATCTAGAAAAATTATTATTTTTGAACTTTAAGGCCAAATTGTGTAAGTAGAAAAAAGCAAAAAAAATTTACCGAAGAGCGTTTTTTTTTTGTTAGAAGAATTATGTTATATTTTATTTTTATATTTCGTGTTGAATTGTTTTTTTTCCAGAATTTGTACTCTTTTATTTTTTAATTTTTGTTTTTCTTACTTTTTTAAATAATATATATTTTGTAATATTTAGGTTGTTTATTTGTATTTAATATTATTCGGCATTAACCTTTCTTTTGATGAAAATTTAGCGCCTTTTTAGCATAACCTATATGTTTTGTATATGTATGTACCTTGTTATCTACAAATAAATACTGATTCAGTAAAACCAAGTAACTGTACTAATTTAATAAAAAACTCGGAATAACTTTGCTATTCTGAGTTTTTCTACTATACTACACTGTACACTGTCTGCAGAATCGCCAAGTCAAAACTAATCCGGCAATCCGAGTACTGAAACTGATTCGTATTATTCAAACTGAATCGCCAAACAAAAATCGCAATAATTATTTTACATGGACCGGCGCACTCGGAACAGGTATTTCTGATTTCTGGTAATAGGTACGCGGAATAGCCCGCTGAAACCTATTCCAAAAGAACAGGTCCAGTTCCACTGTAACATCTCTACGAACTAGTCCATCTCGTTCACTACGGAGAGTAGTTCATTCGAACTAGTTCGTTCGTGAACTACACATCTCTACATCAACTCGCTAACGAAACAAGTGTCTACGTAACAACTTTTCCGATGGAACGCACTGTTTCGCCCCGTCGCCTGATCGCCCCGTGGCCCCGTCGATTCATTTAAATATGCATGTACTTGCACTTTATATTATCCTGTGTTGATGGTATTTAGATATTAGGTTTTTGAAGCCGAACGGAATGGTTGTTTTGATTTTGATAGATTTAATTATACTGGTGACACGTTATTGAGTTATTTTACGGATATACCTGGCAGTAATAAAATATGTTTTGTTTTATTACTACATGCGTACCTTATAAGGGGTTTCAATTTTTTTTAAAGTCTAGTCGGGCCCGTCGATTTTTGTTTCGAGAGTGTGGTATTTACTTTCATACTCTTTGGGACAGTATTTTGTCTTTTGAAAAATCTACAACTTCCTGAGAGGAAAAACAAACTTGTACTAAAATTCCAACAGTTCATTGAAAGCGCAGATCCTACATTGCGAGCTATTAGTATTAAAGAGAGCCAAATAAGGAAAAGAAAAAATATTCCATTTAAATCTACTGCTCACCCTAATAAGAATATAAAGCCACAAAGGCGGCTGTTTAAAACGAGCAAACCCAAAAAAACGAAAGCCCGCAAATTTAGCTGCTCCCTCTACGGAGGATATGGATAATGCGGCTTTGCATTTACTATATCCTTCAATTCCTTCATCTCCATAACTTAAATAAATATATTACCTATGCATTTGATTATATTTAGTTTTTTTTAATCCCCTTTTATGAGCAATGTACTATCGTCAGCAAAATTAAGTGGGACAGTCAAAATTATGTTAGAACTTGAATTCGTTTCAACTTAAAATATCGAAAAAAAGTGTTTTTTATTTTTGCATTTTTTAAAGTATTTTTCATTTTTTATTCAAAGTAAGTATTATTTATTTTTGCATCTATTTTTTGACTTTGACGTTGTCATAATTTTAGGTTGGAATGATTGTTGAGTAAACCAAAAAGAAAACGAAAGTTGATCCAAAAAAAATCCTAAATAACATAAGAATTCCTATTATATTGCCTGTTGTTTACGTTGATTCTATATACCTATAGGTATCTGAACAAGATTTTTTCCGGGCATGAATTGTGCAGCGGCCTTAAGAGCGTAATCCAATTCAGCCAAGAAAATTTCAAAAATAGTACAGAAGGGTTCAAAGTAGTACAGAAGGGGTGACGTTTAGTACGATCGATTATCAATCAACGATATCGATTAGCAATCACTCAACGATATTAGAATTTAGCCGGTAAAAACTGCGTTGAAAGCCTTTTCTGGATAGATGAGATCTAAGAAACTAGCGCTTTTTTAATATTATTTTTTTATAAAATTGTTAGTTAATAAATTAATCTAGACAGCTGTAGAATAATTTTTTTGAAATTTAAATTCTAAACAGCTAAAATATAGCGTTGAAAATTACCTTAATTTTCGGTATGTTTAAGCATTGTTTCTTATATGATTTTAGGCCTAATTAAAAAAATAAAACTACAGAAGTCTAGTTTTGTCCTTTCTGAAAAAATATTTTAAGACCCCATATCACAGATGTAAATAGCTCCGCACCGTCCTCATAGTAACAGTGCGGAGCTATTTACATCTGTGCCCATATCAAAAAACCTTTTAGATTCTTAGATCTCATCTATCCAGAAAAGCCCTTTTTTGGCCAATTTTCGCAGCGTATATATAGGCGTATATATATTTTTGGCGCATCAGCTATAATTTTTTTTGGCGAATGTGCACCTCACGTTATTTTAATAAATTGTTAAAAGTTGATCCAGAGGTCATAATTTTATTTAGAAATACTACCTACATATTTAATGTATCAATACCAAAAGTAGATTAGTATATTTTATTCTCTGGTTTTTGGCTTGTCTTTTAATTAGCATTTTATTACTTCTATGACTGCACAATTTCACCTGGCCGAATGAAACCTTTAAAACGAGGTATTTTATTAAATTTGTCCTTATTCTAATTTAAAATCATAAAGCTATCTCCTCCCTCTATTAAGGTACCTACCTAGGGGTTGCTGGTTGCCGATTTTGGGATAATTCTATAAGGTTGGTGATTATAATAATATTGTATATTAATAATATATTAATAATATTATATATATATTGTCTTACAATAATAATATTGTAAGACAAGAACCCAATGTTTGTCTAAAATTTTGGTACAATCGGTTAAGTAGAAGTAGTTCAAAAGTCAAAAAGTTAGTGCAATATTTGAAACAATCAAAATGTACATATATTTTAGATACGGGCCAAAGATGAATAAAACTGTTAAAAAACAGATTTTATTAATACTAATTAACATGTCACCAGTAAATCTATCTATAATAGTAAATCTATATATAAATCAGAACAACCATTTCAGCTTTCAGCCTCGAAAAACGTTTTATTTATTATACAGGTAATATAATTTCAGCGATGGCTTGACGGGGCCACGGGGCGATAAGGCGACGGGGCAATACCGGTGCGCTCTATCTGAAAAGTTGTTACGTAGACTCTTGTGCTAACGAATATTACTTTTCTCTGTTTACTGAGACACAGGTGATTCACTACCATAGGAATAACACGTATTTTAGGCCGGCTAGCGCCGTCCAAGCAAATTTAAAAATGGCTACTATGGCCGGTCTGCCACAATACACATGACTGCTGTGACAGGGCTGTCCGCGAATGTGTTAACAACACTTTTCTGAATTTATCAATGTCTCAAAGTCAGCCTTAATGAGACACCCTGTATATATAAATACAAAGAACAATAACTAATTAATTATGCCCTCAATTAATTTAATGTTAAACGATTTAAAAACTTACACCATTTGTGAACACACGGATTGCCTTTCGTCACTGCCATCGGAACAGTCGTCTTTGCCGTCACATAAATAATCACTTAAAATACAATCTGGATTTGTGCTACATTGGAATTTCGTTCTATCCCTAAAAAGTAATTAAATGCTTAATTTTGTTCAGTGTTTTATGTAATGACTTCCTACCCGTTACAGTCGTTCTGTCTTTTAAGCCTAGTGAGGGTCCTATTTGTATTCTGGACTTGTAGTCTTATGTCCAAAGATTGACCTGTTGTAACTGAAAAAAGAAAAATGTATATAATTAGGTATAGTACAGTGCACTTTATATGTAAAATATTCTGTACTAATTTCATATAATAAACATCATAATTGTACACTTACCTAATAACAGCACCATACAACTACCAACTAAAACTGTATTTATTTGTTTCATCACTGCTTCAGCTGTAACTTTAAAGTCCGTGAATTTCACACGCGATCGTAAGCAAGTATTATAATTTACGCATTATTTACAATAATTATTTATAAAATAGCCCCGAATAATATTTAAAATAAATAAAGCTGAATGGTTATAACAGTAATTAAATAAGAACTGGCCGTCGAGGAATCTCGACTTATCAAAACAAAACCGGATTAATTGCTTTGCATTTATACATGGAATTCCAAGCATTGATCTTTGTGCTATAAATAGACATGAGTAAATAATATGGGAATTACTTATAACGTATTTAGTAAACAAAAAATTTCGTGTGTTTTTGTTTATTATTACGTAAATATTAAATTAAATATAATTAAGAATACAAGACATATTTTAGCCATGTAAGGCGGGTTGTATGAAAATAGCAAAATATTACTGGTGGCGCCATCTACTCCAAAAATCATTGATTAGCTTTTTTATTTATTTTTAAACTGAAAGCGCAATTAATTATTTAATAGAATTTGTTAATAGCTTATAAAAATATTAATCATTATATTTATGAATCTATGAATAAATACTTATGTATAAATCATAAAAGCGTATATATAGCGTGCTAGAGCGCCATCTTCTGGCTGACATGTCATCGGTTTGACAAATGACAATCGCTCTTGACAGTTCCTTTTGACAGCAAGCAAAGCGTTTGAGGTTATTTAAAAAATAAACAACAATATTCAAATATCTTAATTTTTTCTTTTTAATTAAGACTGAAAAACCCCGCATTCTTTTAAATGGATTCCGAAAGCTCTGACGAAGAATATAACCCGGAACGAAGCCGTACCGCAAGAAAGTCCGCCTCCACTCCAACTCCCGCCTACTCCACCAGAAGGTTTGTTTAATACCACTTAATTGAAACAAGATTGTAACCATCAAAAAGAAAATTTTACAGGAAAAGTTTTTTTTGTATACTAATAGTAATTATCGAAATATAAAGACCTACATCATTTATTAAATCATATTGATGTATATGAATCCACTATTTGGGCAAAAATAATTAATTTAATTTATAACATTGGTGAAATAAAGAGAATAATAGCTGTTCAGCAGAACAAGGTTGTAATATCATAGAGACATTTACAACTTTGTTCAAGTGTAAATGCATGTGGGTTCAGGTGTGTGTGTAGATGGGTATATGTGGTGTAAGCATGTATGTGTGCGAGTCTCAAAGATGATGAGAAGTAAGTAAACATAACATTTTTTAGATTTTTTATATAATCTAAAAAGATCGCTAAGGATGTCTTGAAGGCTGCGAACATATCTTCTGGGCATGCATTCAAAGTTAAAAGTGACCTTACCCCCCTTACCACAACGAAAGTGCTTGGCTAAGATTTTTGGTGAGCTTAACAAGCGCAAAAGTGATGGCGAAGAAAACTTAACAATCAGATACAGAAACAATATGCCTTATATCACAACTAACAGACATGCTCAGAATCATCGAAAAAACTTGAAGTAGCCCCATTACAAGTTTTTTGTTTTAATGTAGGTGGCTTATGTACTAAACTTCAGGAATTACATAATAATATTATATGTTCTAACTATGATATCTTAATATTTGTTGAGAGTTGGCTCTCTGATGATTTTTCGGATGCTGAATTGGCTGTGAAATCTTTCAATCTTCAAGTTTCCCTGTGATAGATCGTCTCTTACAAGCAATAAACGCAGAGGTGGAGGTGTATTAATTTACATTAGAGACTTTATAAATGCCAAAAAACTTAGATTACAGTACAAACCAGTTGAGCAATTGTTTTTAGCTTGTAATGTGGGCAGGAGTAGTTTTGTAATTGGAGGGGTGTATATCCCACCTGGGTCCAATATGGATTTTTATGAAGGACATTGTCAGTCAGTTGATATTCTCAGGCAACAATTTTGAAACTCTGACTTTATTATTTTTGGTGATTTTAATGTTCCGGATGCTCTTTGGGAAAATGATGAGTTTGGAACTGTTGTTAGATGCCCACCTAACTCATGTGGATTAATACTTGGGGAGTTTTATTCTTACCTTAACTTTTTTCAAAGGAATTTTGTGCCAGATGATAGAAGTTCCTTTCTTGATCTCACTTTTACAAATAGGAATGATCTAGTGGTGAGTGAAGCTGTTGACTGTGTTTTTGATAAATCTGTCTATAATAAGCCTTATCATTTTGAATTAACTTTTAACAATGGTAAAGAAAAAACTTTAAATTTTGTACAGTTCTTCTATGACTTTAGAAATGCAAATTATTTGGGTGTTAATAGTTATTTGTGTGGAGTTGATTGGGACCATGTTTTGAATGTAATTAATATTGATGATGCGGTTTCAGAGTTCTATCATATATTGAATATGGCTATAGCTTTGTTTGTGCCTCTTAAGAGATTCAAAATCTCGTCTTTTCCCAGTTGGTTTTCAGGGGAGTTAAAGTACTTGATCCAGCAAAAGAAAATTTCACATAAAAAATATCAGTCTAGTCATACTGTTGCAGACTATGAAGTCTTCAGATCTTAGAGCTAGGTGCAAAACTCTAACGGAGACTTGTTACCAGAACCTTATTTCAAATTTGGACCAGTTACTTTATACAAACCCCAAAAGTTTTTGGTATAAGTTTATTAACAGGAGAGCAACGAATAGGCTTCCTGATTTGATGACCTATAATGATGGGGAGTTTGCAGGTTGTGAACAAATTGCAAAGGGGTTTGCCAGGTTTTTTTCTACTGTCTATAATAGAGATAATAATGTCTTACCTTCTCGGCAGGCTGGTGTAAACATGACTATTCCAAATCCTAAATTATCTAGTGGATTAATTTTTGATAAGATCTTTCGATTACCCCTTAAACTTAGTGCTGGCCCTGATCATATACCTAATTATTTTTTGAGAAAATGTGTATGTGCCCTCTCTTATCCCCTCTTTATTTTATTCACTAGGTCTTTAGACTTGACAGTTTATCCATCCGAGTGGAAACTCAGTTTTATTACGCCTATATTTAAATGTGGTGCTGCTAATGAAATGATCAATTACAGGAGTGTGTGTGTACAGTCTGCCATCCGACAACTTCTAGACAGTCTTATTTATGACCAAATTAATTTTTATTGCAAAGAACTTCTGTTAAGTGAACAGCATGGCTTCAGTCGTGGCAAGTCTGCTATTACAAACTTGTTGCTGTATCAGGGTGCTCTGTTAGGTGCTTTGGAGAGGGGTGAACAAGTGGATGTAATATATACAGACTTTTCCAAGGCATTTGACAGTGTCAACCATAGCTTATTATTAGAAAAATTGAGACTTTTTGGTTTTTCAGATTGTTTGGTGGCCTGGTTTGCAAGTTTTCTTTCTGACAGATTTCAGCAGGTACAAATTGGGGATGCTAGGTCGCATCTTATCAGTGTGACCTCTGGGATTCCACAGGGTGGTCATTGTTCTCCCCTGTTGTTCAATATTTTCATTAATGATATTTTGGTTTGCTTTAAAAATAGTAATTTTTTGTTATTTGCCGATGATTTAAAGTTTTATAGGGTGATCAGTTCAGAACAAGACATGGCTCTCTTGCAAGATGATCTGAATAGATTGTGTGAATGGTGTGTTTGTAATAGTTTGGCTCTGAATGTGGGTAAATGCAGTTACATTAGTTTCTACAAAAGAAACAAACGGGTAACTTCCTCCTATACTATTGATAATGTTAATCTTAGGTACACTGAAGTAGTAAAGGACCTTGGTATCTTTTTTGATGAACAATTGAATTTTAATACCCATGTAAATACTATTATAACTAAAGCATCTAAGGTCCTTGGTTTTATCCTGCGCAATTGTAAGGATCTGTCGGTTGAAACTTGCAAAAGGTTGTACATATCACTTGTTGTCTCTTTGTTGGAGTATGGATCAATAATTTGGTCTCCTCTGTACATGAATAATTGTATGGCACTGGAGAGGGTTCAAAATAGATTTCTACGATTCTGCCTTTATAAACTTCGCATTCCAGTTCCTAATGACCATTGTTATGATGAAGCAATGAACTTGCTGAATATGCGGAGTTTACTTAAGAGACGCACTGAGAATGATTTGGTGTTTATTTATAAACTTTTGAATGGCCTTGTGATTTGTCCCGAACTACTTAATAGGATTTCATTTAATATTCCATACCGTAATCTGAGGGCAAATCGATTGTTTTCTTTGCCTTCTCATCGTACCAACTATGCTATGCACTCGCCTGTCAAAAGGACCTTGAGGCTGGTAAACTCTACTGGAATTGAAGTTTTGGGAATTTCCTTATTGCATTTTAGGAGTCTTATTAAGAGTTTGTAGGATTTTGTTTTTTGAATTAATTTTGCTCCATGATTAATGATTTGAAATACATTTGATCATTGTCATTGATAATAATATATTTTGTTTTTTCTTAGCTAATTTTCCATTGTTAATTGTTCTGATTTTGAGAGAATATTGTTACTACTTGTAAAACGGTTTAATTAGCCTTGGTATTAAGATTAAGTCTGATAATTATTGTTAATTAGTAATTAGTGGTTAGGTAGTATAGCTTTTATTTCTTTTTCAGAAATATATATATTTTTTGTAATGGGGTTGATCCCGTGTATATATAAATAAATAAATGAATATATTAAATTTAATGAACTCATTACATTTAAGCATAAAATAAGCCATTACATTTTAATCGTCACTTAGCAAACTATTGTCAAATTCCCTGTATTCCAATGGAATAAATTTGCATATGTCTAACAAATTTTCCCTTTTTCTCTTTTTTGATAGGAAGAACAGTGTTGTATAAGTTTGGGAGTGCCTCGAGCTTTACTCTCACTGGAGGAAGGCATCTATTTCAATCACCCCTCATTTTTTTTGACATAGAATAAGTTGCCCATGTTTGCAAGATATTGTGAGACACTCTTGCACGTATGGTTGTGGGGTCATCTTTTGTAATTTGGACCCAAACGACCTCGGTTGTTTTAAATGCTGAATCCTTTTTCAGTGACGATTCAGTCAGAGAAAGATCCTTGAAGTCATTATTTTCCATACTGCACACAAGAAAAGGCTTTGAAGTTCGTGCATTTGCTATAACTTCTATCCACTGCCGAGGATGATAAACAGAAGCCGTTTTTTTCTTTCTTTCTATCAATACAAAGTCACGGTCGCAAGGTAAAAAGCTGTGACCACTTGTTAAAAATGTCTGTTCAACAGATGAGAAGTACTTCATAGTAACAAGATACTGATAAAGAGATATCATTCTCCAGTTATTATTTTGCCTGACGCATCTGTCCGACCAAACAATAAGTTTTCTGTCTGTCGCAATATTTTCCATAGGTTTAAAATGTGTCGAAACATATTTAAGTAAACACGATGCTGTTTCAGCGGACCCTCTTTTAGCTATACGCTTTCATGCCAAAAACACATGAAAACATCATTTGTGCCCATATTGTGAACGGCTTGATTATAGCAGAAGTACTGTCTTTGATAAAAGACGGAAGAGTGCTTCAAAGTCGGACAGAAAAGAACCTGCTGCAGATCAGTACATAATACTATTATATTTTTATTTTCTTTTGCTAATTTAATGTCATCACTCAGTGCAGAATATGCCTTTTCTGCTCGCCTGTGGTGGATTTCACTTTCGCGAGAGATATTATTTTTTTCTTCTTCCGATAGTGCTTCAATAAGTTTAACATAGAATTTATCAACATACTGGCAAGAGCAAGGGTGTCAAGTCGACTCTGTTTATACTGACTTTTCCAAGGCCTTTGATAGAGTGGACCATAATTTCTTGGTTGCAAAGTTAAGAGCCTTGGGAATTGGCAGTAGGGTAGCTGATTGGTTAAATAGTTTTCTCACTGATAGAATGCAGAGAGTCAAATATGGTAGTTCGGTGTCTAGACCTATAATTGTTTCATCAGGCGTACCTCAAGGGTCACACTGCGGTCCCCTTCTGTTCAATTTGTTCCTATTAGATTTACCTCAAAGTATAAAAAATAGCTCGGTACTAATGTTTGCAGATGATGTAAAGATATTTCGGCCTATTAGAACAATGACTGATGTTAAGCTTCTTCAGGAAGACATTGATAATTTTTATGGCTGGTGTCAAGCAAATCATATGGACCTTAACGTAAAAAAATGCTATCAAATATTTTCAAGAGTAAAAAGTCCTATTTCTTACAATTATTCCATCAACCATACTAACTTAAAGGTTACCGATTAAATGAAGGATCTTGGTGTTGTATTGGACAGCAAATTATCATTTGATATTCATATATCGGGTATTATTTATTTATTTTATTTATTTATTTATTTAGCAATAGTATACAAAGTTAACAATGTTATAAACTTATAAATGTTTAACAATTATATAATATATGTAATGTATATCATCTTCTAATATATATAATCTTTCTAATTATTTATATTTTGTTCTTTTCATAACTACCTATTGCCCTAATTCAACGCACAATGGTAATTTCATACTGTGTGTGCGCCTAACAACGTTTATTAATTACTATTACTGAGGTTTAAATCATTATAAAATATTTATCTAACAAAAATGCAAATTTTAGAAATACTTTACTCACTAAATTTTAATTATTGTAACAAATACTTTTTATATTATAGATTATACTAAAAAGAAACTTACTTAAAATATAACTATTAATACCAAATATTTTTTTTTATATTAGATAATTAGTTTCATAATTACTATCAAGTATCCATTTACCAATTTTTTTTTTGACATTTTTATATGATTTATTTTTAAATTCTTGAGGTAGACTATTTTAAATTTTTGGACCAATACAGCAAACATGATTTTGACAAATTGTAAGTCTAGGATTCTGTAGGCAAACATTATTCTGAGGAGCCAATCTTGTATTGCAACCATGAGATGTACTTCTTTTATAAAAATCTGTTTTTAGCATGATTCTTATAACTGACTTAATGAAAAGCTGTTTTATGTTTAGCAAATTGCTGTCTTTGTAAACTAGATTCGTAGGGTATCTTTTAGTTTTAAAAAGCATTACCTTAATGATCCATTTCTGTGCTATAATGAGCTTCTCCAAAATAGTCACACCCGCACTCCCCCATATCACAAGCCCATAACATATTATTGATTCAACTAGTGAAAAGTAAACTGTTTTTAGTGTTTTAAAATCTAATACGTTTCTTAGCTCATAAAATTTAAAGATCAGTTTTCTAATTTTATCAGCTACGCTTTCAACTTGTTCTTTCCATGACAAATTTTGGTCGATGATAATTCCCAAGTATTTTAAACTGGTTTTTCTCCCTATTGTTTTCTCACATTTACAGTTAATAGTTATCATGCACTGTGATTCATGCAATTTTATTTGTTGATAGTTAGGTAGATATGAACTTAAAATTGAAAAGTTAACGAATTTGGTTTTATCAACATTTAATGAAAGCATGCTATTATTCAGCCAATCTTTAATTTTTTTCATCGCTATTTCAGCATTTTTCTTAGCAATTTCCCAGGTTTCCCCTCATTTATAACTGATAAACTGCCATTTATGTAGATAATAAACAGCAACGAAGAAAGCACCGTACCCTGAGGAACACCGCACTCTACTATGGATTCATGGCTATGTTGTCCTGATATGTTTATTTCCTGCAACCTTTTAGTTAAATAAGATGTTATTAGATTATTTGGAACCCCTCTAATGCCAATATTATCCAATCTTCCAAGCAGAATACGATGCTCCACAGTATCAAATGCCTTTTGTAGGTCAAGAAACACACCAATAACTTTTTTGCCTTGATCCAGACTTGTTACTATTTTTTCTGTAACTCTACACATTGCATTTTCAGTACTCGAGCCCTCCCGGAATCCAAATTGATTTTCATTTAATAACTGATATTTTTCTAGAAAGAATGTCAACTGTTTTTTAAAACATTTCTCCACAATTTTACTTATTGTGCTTGTCAAAGCTATTGGCCTGTAGTTACTTAAGACTTTTATTAATCACCAGAAAAATAAAAAATTACAATTCTGTTATAAACCAAATGCATATCACATCTTGAATAGTTCGTTCTTTACAAAGAGCACATTTAATGTGTATTGAAACAATTAAAAAATATCTATAGAACTTAAATTTTATACAAATACAAATAAAATTCCAGAAGGTGACTAATAGGCCATGTTTTCAGACTTCCAGGGAACAACACCTGCGAGATTCCCTGAATTCTGTTGAGGCCTTATATATATTTAATAATTATAAATTATAAATGACACTTATAAATAATAAACAAAAGCATTTTCCCAGTTAAAGAAAAAAAGGAGAAAGTTAATACAACACGAATAAAAAGCATACTGATGGGATAAGGAGAGAATAGGAAAAGGAACTGGAATTGGACAAGGAAAAGGTTGGCACATATAAATAATTCGATTTTATAATTTAAAAATAAAAATAAAAAACAATTTTTTATTATTCTAAGTGAGTAATTTGTTATTGATTTATTAGAATTAGTTTAGTTTTCATCTTAAAAGTTTTTTCTGACATGGTAAAATCATTTATACAATATTTGTTAGTATAGTGTGCTATTAAGTAAGAAAACGATCTCTTAAAAAATTCTTTATTGTGTGAAGGAATAGTTAATAATTGATTAATAATATGAGTTAATGGTTTCAATAAGAATGAGCTATATTTTTTTATTAAATTTGAGCAAATACAATCTGTTCCTCCCTTAACCCCTTTTTTTAAATCAGTAATTTGCATATTGATATCTTTCTCTGAAACTGGATTTAAATAAAATGACTGACTTACCCTCTTGCCTAGATCTAAGGTGTTTGATTTGATTTTGCTGGCAATTTTTTTAGCTATATTGCTAAAATATTTAGTGAATTCATTAGCCATTTGTTTTTTATCAGTGATTTCTCCACCCTCCCTACTGACACTGCTTATATCTACCTTACTTATTTGGTCATTTGTAGCTTCTTTAATAACATTCCATAGCTTCCTAGGGTTGTTAATGTTCTCCTTTGCATTATCTCTCGGGCTCATAGAATGTTAGGTTTCATCATACGGTCTAGTAAGGACTTTTCAATTTTTACGATAAAGAAACTATATTGCTCGCTAGTTAGAAGTGTTCTGGAGTATTGCTCACCTATCTGGAACCCTTGTTATGTAACACATGTAACTGCAATTGAGCGAGTGCAGAATAAGTTTCTTCGTTATATTGGTTACAGGTGTGGTTATATCAGAGATGATTATTCTTATAGTGAATTAAGATCGCTACTTAATATTGATACTTTGGAAGGAAGGAGACTAAATCTTGAAATTCGTTTACTTCACAAGATTATTAATCTGTGTAATTGATTGTCCAGATCTTTTAAATCTAGTATGTCTGAATGTACCTATAAGAAGAAATCGGCATACTAATGTTTTTTATGTTTCTTACGATTCTACAAATGATGGCAAAAATAACCCTATTACAAGAATGTTAAATAATGCAAACTCTATGCAACAATCTGTAGATTTTTTTGGAACTTCAGAGGCAAGATTTAGAGGATCTTTAAGGCATATATTGTGATATATACTTTAATTTTTTTTGTATATCAATGTATATCTATACTGTATTTAGTAATTAGTTCTATTTATTGTAAAATGGCAAGTCCGTAAATAAATAAATAAATAAATCAGACCTTGGTGTACCGAATCTTAAATTGAAATCAGAGGCAAGATTTAGAGGATCTTTAAGGCATATATTGTGATATATACTTTAATTTTTTTTGTATATCAATGTATATCTATACTGTATTTAGTAATTAGTTCTATTTATTGTAAAATGGAAGTCCGTAAATAAATAAATAAATCAGACCTTGGTGTACCGAATCTTAAATTGAAATCAGACCTGAATATATCCCTGTATAGCTTCTCGATGCATTTAACTTCTGGATGTTTGCCCTTAAACAAACTAAACATCTCCTTTAACGTTAAATCGGCACAATTTTTCGGTCCGACCTCTTGCATAGTGACTTTCTTGTTTAGGAAAACTCTCGATATGTGCTTTAATCCTTAATAGTGTCTGGTATAGCTGTAGGCCTGTTTGAATGTCTTCCTCTTTTATCTTCCAGTGGCTCGTTAAATTTTAATTTTTCTTGCAGCTTTTGTAGGAGCCTTGGTGTAATTTTTAAAACGTAACATAATGTTTTTTGACATACCTGTACCTTTGGTATTTCTTGATTTTCAACGGGTAGATAATATTTTACGCTACATTGTCTTCTGGAAATATCTTCATCCACATATATCTTCGTTTAATATTAACAATATCCATACACTGTTGCGCAAGCATTCTTGTCTGATTGTCATAGTTTAAATTATAAAAATCTTTAAATGCCTTTTGTTTATTCGCCAAAGTAATATTTTGGCATTCATATTTACAGCGACAAACGCGTACCTGAAATAAAAACAATAATTTTATAATCGCTCATTAATAACACTGTTTTCTCAGAAACATGGGTGATGGTTACAACTTTTTTTTACTCACATCATCAACAGCGATTTTTCCAGGAACGGCAACATTTCTTTTATTTATATATGGCTGTCCACTGTCCCTCAAGCTTTTTCTTTTAATATCTTTTTATTCGGTAACGTTTATTTTACGCTTTCGGCCTTTATTCAGCTGTTTTTTTGCAGCAGAAGTAAAACGCACAGCACTTGACGCCATTTTGCAACAAACACACAGCGCAAACCTATTATTGTTACAACCTTGTTCAGGCCGATGCAATGTTTGCAAACTAAAATGACCCATAATAATATACACGTTAAGGTCGATTGCAGTAAAAACGGCTATATTATGTCGGTTACAACGTTATTCCATGTTTACCGTCGTTTCTAAAATATTGTTGGTTACAACCTTGTTCGGGGCAGGTATTCAATTTATTTAAGTCATTTTCCTTAATTTTTCTTAGACAAGCCGCGAGAAATGCCTCAAAAGCAATTAGTGCCTCTTCCTTTGACAAATCCATGGAGAATTTCAACCCGGATTTGAGCCAACGAGAAAGGCGAAAAATCAGTAAGAAGTTCAGTAGTGGGACAACTAGGAAACCTAGTGGGGCACTATATGATGAAAAGTAGGTAGGCTATTGAAAGTTAATTAATCATAAATAATAATTTTTATTAGGGGGATTCATATAGCTTCTGGCAGAGATCTTTGTGACTGTCTCAGTGAAAAATGTCCAGGCTGTTGGTTTGAATGTATTAAATGCGAAGGCACAAAGTGCGGAGCAGAATGTAGAGTTTATAGAAAGTATGTTGTGGATTCCATAGAGTTCCATGGGTATGATATTACTATTAAGAATCCTATTTTAAGAAACTAGACTAAACTGTAGTTTAGAACAATGTTAAAAACCCTTGTGATTGTGCTTAAAATTGTATTAATTAAATTATTTAAAAAGAAAAACAGTTACATTTATTTATTAAGAAGAGTTTACAAATTAAAAGTTTTCTAACCGCTCCCTTATATTTGCCAATGATTTTTGGACTTCTTCATCCGATAAACCTTCTGTCCAATAAAATGCATAATAGACCACATGGGCTATCAGCAATCCCAGAATTGCACCTCCAAACACATCTGTGAAAAATTTTAAATTTTTTTTTTTAAATAAATTAAGTGAAATTACCATGGAAGACTTACCAGAATAATGGTGATGGTAGTCACAAGTCCTGCTCACCCCAATAAGCACCGCAATAATGACGGGGATACTAATTAAAAGGCATTTCCAGCCCTTAAATCGTCCCCGTTCTTTAATCCTGAACAATTTGCACATTCTTAGGGACATGAAATACATGCCGGAAAAGGCAAAAGTGGAGTGGGCACTAGGAAAACTTTTTCTTGCTAAAATATTGATGACTTGTAAGGTGAGTTTTTTTAAGGATCTCTTAAGGTACATTTGATTTAGTAAAAATGAGGGAAGTTGAATAAAAAGGGACTTTTAATAAGGTTTCTTGGGTTCTATTTTAGGAAAATCTACATCAGAGGTCAAAACATGTTTTAGCAAGTATGAAGAATTTCAAGAATATTAGGAGAATATATATCTGGTAACTCTTATCATGGTTAAACTAAATGCCTCTTGAATTTTTCTTCGTGTTTCCTTATATTTATTTGTATTTATTCAAATTTAAAGCAAGAAAATTCAAATAGATTATAAAAATTGGAACGGAAAGAAACCAGAGAAAATACCATAAAATTCTTATATTCTGACAGGCTGATATGTCTTGGACATGAAATAAAATATAAAATATTATACAGGGTGTTTCCTAACTACGGTACGAAACTATACAGTACGATTGTTTTCGAGAAAAAAAATTTTAAGTATCTTTAACTCATTCTAAAAATTATCCATGGACGACAACATGAAATAAAAACCAATTAATTCGATAAACAATTTCGACCTTAAAGTAGATGAGCAAAATGTCCACCCTCCAATGCACGACTTTTTGGTCTCTTGTGTCTTGTTTACATGATAATAAACATTCAACTTCTACGATTTTTATTATTAGATTTTTGAAATACAACAAAATAACAAATACATTGCTTCTTATGACAAATAATTGGCAAGTCCATTCAAGTACCTCCTTTGTACCTACCTGCTTTGGACACCAGCTGACAGTCATAGAATTGCTATAAGTAAAATTCAGCTGTCAATTAGCAGTGATTCATTACTCCATCATGAATAATTTTACTAACCATGAAATGACCGACATGCACTTTATTTATGGATTAGCAAATGGAAATGCGGAACAAGCACGAAGAATTTACCACGACAGATATCCTAACAGAGTAATTCCATGTGCAAAAAAATGTAAAAAACTACATGCAAGATTATGTGAAACTGGGAGTTTTAATAAAAATATGGGTGGTGGAAGACCAGAAAGTATAACAACGCCTGAACTGGAAGAAGCTATACTTGATTCGATAGAAGAAGATCCTTCCAATAGTATCAGGAAGATTGCACTGCAGCTTGAAGTCATTTCAAAAACCGTTTGGAAAGTTCTAAAAAGAAACCTCCTGCATCCATATCACATACAGCGTGTACAAGCTCTACTGCCTCGGGATTTTCATCCAAGATTAATGTTTTGCAGGTGGTTGATTCATACGATGGCACACAATAATAATTTCCTACCAAATATTTTATTTACGGACGAGGCAAATTTTTCAAGAGATGCTATTATGAACTTCCACAATGATCATTTTTGGGCCGACGAAAATCCCCATGTTATTAGAGACACTCATTTTCAGCAACAATTTTCGCTGAACGTTTGGATAGGAATTATTGGTGACTACCTAATTGGCCCATTTTTTTTACCGGCAAGATTAACAGGTGAATCCTATACGGATTTCTTGCAACACCATTTACCCACTTTATTAGAAGAAGTACCCCTACAAGTAAGAGTCAACATGTGGTTTATGCACGACGGGGCTCCAGCTCATTTCAGTGTTCTTGCTCGTCAGCATCTCGACGTCATCTACCCTAATTGCTGGATTGGACGTGCGGGACCTTAAAATTGGCCGGCTCGCAGTCCTGATATGAATCCCCTGGATTACTATTTATGGGGCCATCTGAAGGCTCTTGTTTATAAAACTCCTGTTCTAGATGTGAATGACTTGAGGAATCGGATAATTGTCAATTGCATTATCATAAGTGATACTCCAGGTATTTTTGAGCGTGTCAGACACTCAATGACAAATCGTTTGCAGTCGTGTATTTTATCAGAAGGTGAGCATTTTGCTCATTTACTTTAAGGTCAAAATTGTTTATCGAATTAATTGGTTTTTATTTTATGTTGTCGTCCATGGATAATTTTTAGAATGAGTTAAAGATACTTAAATTTTTTTTTTCGAATACAAAGCCAGATATGAAGATAATATAAGATACGAAAAAGTTGTATTTTTAGTTGCTTAAATACAAAAATAAATAAAAAGCTGCAAAACAATTATTGGCCTTGTTTTTTTCTCAACAATAAGCATGTGGTGCCCACTAACACGCCACTGGACCTAATAATTTCAATCTAGTTACAGCTAAATAAGCGTCTTATAACTTCAAATAACTGCACCAAATTTCAACCAAATCGGTTTAAGGATAGTTATAGTATTTTTAAAATACCGTTATTTTTTTGAACCTTCATCGCCCTGTATCTCAGAAACAAAGCAACTCCCGACATACGTTCATAGGAACTTTTTTTCATAAAACGACCTAACGATTCACCCTGTATAGTTTCGTACCGTAGTTAGGAAACACCCTGTATATAACAAAATGGGTTTTTAAATGCTGGAAAATTATGAACTTTTCTTATCCCAGGAATATGAGCTGAAATCATTGTTTTTATTCCAGGCAGGGATAAAAACAATGATTTCCATTTAGGGAGTTATTTAATTATCCATTGATAATTCATCTTTTTTCATCATTCATCATTCATTTTTTGATTCCAACTGTTCCAGGCAAACCATGTTCTTATAATTTTCCTATTCCACGCATTTGAGCATATTTCTAAAATTTTACTGCTAAAAATTAATTTTAATCTGCATATTCATCACTAATTTGAGCAGAAATCAGTTGAGATTCTATATAAAATAGGAATTTCATCAGACCTTTTTGGCATAAATTCATTATTATTTGGAAAACTACATTTTATTTACTTTTCCAGAAAACTTTCTTGAAAATACAGTATTTTGTAAATCTCTGTTTCATTCTGTATTTTATAGTAAAATGTAATAATCAAGTTAATTTACATACTGTTTAACTTTTGTTCACTATTATTAGCCCAGGAGTCCAATTTTCAATAGTTTATCATAGATGAAAGGTAGTTAACCCATTTGCGCCTCAATTAAGGTATTTAATTAAAAATTCTCGTAGTTTGTCGATTTTGTGAACAAAGTCAGCAATTTGATAAATAATTGTTAAACCTATTATTGCACATCGAAGGAAATATTTGATTCCAGGCAGTTGCCTAATTATCAACTCCTGATAATTAATTTTTTTTCCTGACATTTGGGCAAATTTCTATATTTTAACTCTTAATTAATTTTGTATATTTGTAACTAATTAATATATGATTCATAATGATCCAAGGAAATTTGAAAGAAATTCAAGGAATTCCTAGTAACTAAAAAAGTACTAGAGAACTTCAGATTACCCATTATAGAACTGGATTGTTTTCTTGGGCTTCTTTCCTTGGCTTGTTAAATATTTTCCTGGGATGGATTTCCATAGCTTTTGGAATACAATTCTATTCACCAAAACAAAGGAAAGTTCAAGAGAATTGAGGAAAAGGAAAACCAGAAGAAACCTAAAGAATATCAGGGCAACACAAAATGGTATTTGCTTGTAATTTTTACTCTAAACAGTTACGGTTTCCCTGAAATGCTTTTACTTACCATCCATGTGTCCTTTATACTCCCCTGTACAATGATTAATATCGGTCCCATACCCATCAGGAAAGCACCTCAAAAAGAAATTAGGCCTTGGTCTTCCCACTAATAACTTGAGTGTTACTGTGAATATCCCACTTAGCATGTAAACCAGTGTGAGGGCATAAAAGCCTATAAAAATTATTCATCCTACATTTTAATGGATAAATCGGCAGATGCTTACCCTTTACGATGTCCTTGTACCTCTGGTTTACCGCATATTCAGCGAGAAATATGACGGTGGGTATAAATATTAATAAGAAAAAGAGACACCACTTTGGAACGATCGAGGGCATCAAAGGGTATCGGTACATCCATAATTCTTCTTCTTCTATGTGTCTGATGAAGGGAGTTTGTTGGTCCAACCACCTTTACACATAATAAAGTTGAATGAGAAGACGGAAATCTACTTTTTGGTATTTGGATCAAGATTTAGAACCTTTGGGAATTATATAAGACTACTTACAAGAATATTATATATAGAATAATTCTAAGCAATAGTTCCGCTACATGGTCCACCAGCTCCATTTTCAAAATCGTCGGTGGCCTTTAGAAGGTTTTCCATGTTTTTTTGGACATTTTTTCTACTGGGAATTTTGAGTTTTGTCTGTCATAAATTTGACGTAAAATTGATGTTTTTTGTTGGCTTTTTGTGGCTATTAAAGGTCATTAAATTGAGTAAGAGTGATTTGAAGATTGTGAACATTATTTTTAGAGAAGCTGATTTTCTAATAAACTATCGCAAATCGAAAAAAAATTTTCTTCTTGATGCAATCTTGATAAAGGATTTGCCCATCTTTTACTATGATCTGTGGAAAAAATTCTAAAGTACTTTTTGATAAGTAATTTAACAGTTTACTAAACAGTGTCATTTTGGTAATTACAATTTTTTTTAATTAAAGTAACAGTTTGTAAGTTACAGGCAAAAAAGTGACTTTACTAGAAAAAGTTGTTTTTTCTTAATAATTTAAAAAGAGTTTTCTTAAAAATCACCACATGAACATATAGAAACATTGCAGCTATGTAGTGTGTTATTCTGATGATGATGATAAGTTAACTCATCGAAATGCATTACTCTTGATTGAAAGTTTGGCATTTTCATTTGTAGAGAAAAGTCTTTCCGCCCTTTCTAACCTGCTAAATTCAAGTCATCCTGAAGCAAAGCCGCATCAAACTTACAGGTCTAAACAATTTAAAGTCAAACTCAAACTCAAACTCAAAAATGCTTTATTGTCAATATAAACAGACATATATAGACTGTACATTAAAGAAATAAAAACGAATAGAAACTAATTTAAAATAAAATAAAATTATATAAAACTTTGAAAAATACTTAAATGCTAATCATTAAAAAATTCACTTAAACTATAGTACGCTTTACTAGCAAGAAATATTTTCGTCCTTGTACGTAGGCTTTTTTCAGTCTTAAGTTGTCTTATTTCTAGTGGAAGTTTATTAAACAGCTTTCTACCTCCATATATGATAGAGCTACGGACAAGTTCAAAATGAGGAATGGGTAGCTTCAACAAATAATTTTGTCGCGTATTATAGTGGCTTCCTAAGTGGAGTTCCTGTTTATATTTTCTAAAAACTAAGCAAACTGTTTCCAAAATAAAGATACAACACAGGGTTAAAATATTATGACTTACAAAAAGCGGGCGACATGAGTCACGAGGCTTGGCCCCACATAGAAATCTAATGGCTCTTTTCTGGAGTACAAACACTGAACTAAAAAGTGAATTTGAACATGAACCCCAAAAGCAAATTCCATATCGAAGGTGCGACTCGATAATCGCGAAGTATGCAGATCTGGCGATGGAGAAATTAAGACTGGTGGCAATAACCCTTAGGGCGTAGCAGTCTGATGAGACTTTTCTACATACATTCACAATATGGTCTTCAAATTTAAGGAACTTGTCTATGGAAAGACCCAAAAACTTACTGAACGGTGGCATGGTGATGGCTTCATTATTTAAACATATATGATTTGTATTACATTTAAAATTAAGGATATTTGTTTTGGAAACATTAAATGTCAAAAAATTTGCATCACACCAGTCTTTTATTCTTAACAAATCTGCACGTATATTGGCCTCCATTTGAGAAACATCAGAGTCGTGCCAGAGGATGGTGGTATCATCGGCAAACAATGTAAATTTGCCAGTTACCTGCAGTTGTGGTAGATCGTTCACATAAATGAGAAAAAGTAGAGGACCAAGTACTGATCCTTGGGGAACACCCACATTTATATTAAGTTCCTTAGAGATACCACCATTAAATTTGACAGCCTGGACACGATTTGATAAGTAGGAACGAAACCACTCAAGGGCAGTTCCTCTGAAACCATAAAGCTCCAGTTTCATCAGCAGCACTCTGTGACTCACGCAGTCAAATGCCTTGGACAAGTCACAGAATACCGCTGCTGCAACTTCATTAACATTAATTAAGTCGGTTGTACAGGTGCTCGAGAAAGCTAAAGATAGCATCATTTGTGCTCACAGACTCACGAAAGCCAAACCGCTGAAGACTCAATAGGCCAAACCTATTTAAAAATGAAACCATCCTCACCTTAACGAGCCGTTCCACTATCTTGGCTAAAGTAGGCAATAACGCTATAGGTCTAAAGTTAGAAGGACAGTCGCGATCGCCACCCTTGTAAAGAGGAACAATCATTGCTCTTTTTAACCACTCTGGGAAAACTCCAGACATAAATGAAAAGTTAATTGACTCGGCCAAGACTTGCAAAGCAACAAGAGGTAAAGCAGGAAATATTTTAAGAGAAAGCCCATCCCAACCTGATGAACTCTTATTCTTAATATTAACCATTAACTGTTTAAGCTCTTCTACACTTGTGGGGGCAAAAAAGAAAGATTCGGCTACTACCACATTGCTGAGATAGCTCCTGGGATCTATTTTTTGTGAGAGATTGGCTGCAAGGTTACTAGCAATATCACAGTAGAAGGAATTGAGGACATTGGAATCTAAGGTACTCGGAATAACCAAGACATTATTTTTGCCCTTTAGCTCATTTAAAATCTTCCAAGACTCTTTTGCTCTGTTGGAGGCATTATTTATCCTCTTTTGAAAGTAGGTCCACTTAGCCATTTTGATTGAGTTTCTGTAAATCTTGCGGTATCTGTTATAATAATTTAAAAATGTTGCATTGTTCATAGCGTATTTTTTAATGTAAAAAAGAGAGCGTATATTTTTCCCAGATACTCGTAAACCCTTAGTATACCAAGGTTTTCTATTTCGTTTCTTAATATTGACAACAGGAAAAGCAGTGTGAAAATTGTTTAATACTATTTGATGAAAGCTATGCAGTGGGTTAATAGTAGTCAATGCAGTATTCCAACTTGACATATTGCAAACATTAAGCCAGTAGTGTCTCATATTCTCACGCAAATAATTGATTAAACATGTCACGCAAACTCAGGAAAACGAGTATTCCTAAGTTTATTATCTTGGAGTACTCTCGATGTACAAATATACACGTTAGACGAGTCGATTTGATAAGTATGAAGCCATTAGCATCAATGATCTACCACAGAAATCTGATCTCTCCAGTTTTCATATCACAATGCCATCTGTCGACCTTGTCGAAGGCCTTTGCACAGTGTAAAACACAAAACGTGTTAAAAAAAATGCAAAGGTTTGTAACAGTGGATTTGCCAAAGAAAACTATGATAAAATTCTGAGTTTTCCTCAGATAGGTGTGGTAATATTGATTTATGTAGAATCCTTTCAAAAATCTTGAACAGATTACTCAATACTAATATCATAGGTCTATAATCAATTATATTATTTTAGCTACTATTAAAAAAGGTGTAACAGGGGATTTTTTTAGCCTGTCTGATGGAAAACATCCTAGCCTGAAAGAGAAATTGAATAAAAACTTGAGAGGAACAATTATGAGATTGGCACAAAAATAATTTTTAGAAATAATAAACATCTTGGCAAAATAAAGTAATATATATATATTTCCTTCGATTCAAATGTATTTGGAGAAATTTATTAAAATATCAACCTGTTAGAATGTTTTCTTTGGGAACACCTCAATCTAGATATCTAGGAGAACGTTTAGTTTTATATTTGACAAAGTTGTGTCAATCACCTCTTCACCTCTAGCTAACCTCACTTTGATATGTCAAATAGGAACCTCCATAGTGTGACCACCATTGTAAGAAGCATTAAAATATCTATTTAACGGTGCCAAAGAAAATCAAATAAAATTATTAAGTGTCATTTTAAAGGGCATTCAATCTCCCATCTAACCAACTGAAAAAATTATAATCGTGTGGTAGTAAAACACATTTTATCAACTTTAACTTTGTTAGGTCAAATGGTTTTTTTATAGTGTCACACATTATTTTAAATGACAAACAATTTTCTACCTTACTTCGCCAAAAAAAAAGCAAGCTGAAGCGAGTTACCAGTAAAAATGTATGGTAATAATCCTCAAAAATACAACATATAGTATTGGGATACTATATGTTGTATAGTATCCTACAACATATAGTATCTAACAATATAGAGTCTAGACATATAATATCTATCAAACGAAAATAATTTGTATTTCCAACAGACAATTCGAGAGTGGCTTAATGAACAGTTTCCAGGAACGTGGATTGACAGGTGTGGTGCTATTGAATGGCCCGCACGGTCCCCAGACTTACACCAGAGGATTTTTTCCTTTGGGGGGTATTTAAAAAGCAAAGATTATAAAACCCCTCCGGAAAATATTAATCATTTAAGGGTACTCGCGAATGTAGGGATATTAGCGGACAAACACTTGCCAATGTTTGTGAGGAATTTCAAAATAGACTTTATTATAGTCTCGCGAACAACGGAGCACATTTTAAGCACTTAATAAAATAATGTTTGTCAACTGATTAAATTGTTAATTTTTTAAATACCTATTTACACCCTTACCGTTGATAAGTCTATCAACTTACATTTTTTATACACCATTGGGTGGTAGATGCTCTTTAAAATGAAATGTCATACGATGGGCATTCCCATTTGACATATCAAAGTGAGGTTAGCTGGAGGTGATTGACAGAACTTTGTCAAATATAAAACGTCTCCCTATATATCTAGATTAACGTGTTTATCACAGAATATCCCCCTACACGTCTTTTTAGCACATCGCTAAAAAGACGTTTGTACCATCTAAAGATTTTTTTTGTCTAACACCTTTAGTTTCCCATTCAACATCATAATGGCATATTTTTCTTCAGAAATGTATGTAGTTTTGAGGAAAAAAGTCAAAAAACTCAATTCCGATGTACAGGGTATCTCACATAGTTAAAGGGCCGCTTTGGTGAATTGGCTGAATCCAATAGCCCTGGAACTTTACTACTTCCTAAATGTCAAAAAAGTGTAGATGCCCGAAAGGTGTTTTTATAAAAAATTCAAAAAGAAATCGGCTAAGCCATTTACTACAGGATGACCAAATATTTACCAAAATAAGAAAATTACCCTGTTTATTGGTAATAAAGACCGAATTGATCAATTTAAATATCCAGTTCGGCAAACCCCACATGAGTATGTAAAGTCGATCGAAAATTACTCTGTAGATATATTTAAAAAAATAATTTTTAAAATAAATGTGGAGCAGACTTTCCATATGCATTTTGTCCTTTTTTTCAAATTTTCAACTATATACACTTTGCTACAGTATTATGCCACAAAAGACGTTCCAAATGCACTTTGTCCCATGCAAATCAAATAATGAAAATACCTTGGACTTTCTATATGGTATATGTCCATTACCAGTAGACAAACTAACAGAAGTTTGTCCTTGCACCGTGGACTTAGTGCCATTTGTTTGTCGTTACACTGGTTGCGGTTAAAAGTGTTTATTTTGAGTACTTTCAAGTTCTTTGTTTTTTACGGAATAAATTTAAAATAATGAATTTCCCTGTAACAGGAGATCATATAGTTGGTGATACGAATCGTGGTAGTAGAAAAAGGAAAAAAATCTTACGTCTAAAGAGCGTAAAAGTAATGTCAGGTAACTCTTACCTTTCCGGTACGCGGCCATTCGTATTTGCCAGCGGATCGTGTTTTCGGGCAAATAGAAAAAGTTACACGATCCTACGGTACAATAAAAACACCTACAAAATATCAGGAGATATACTCCAAGAAGGGAGACGTTAAACAACTTGGTAAGGACTGGGTTGTTTACGATATAAAAACTGCGTTAACCTCTTTAAAGAAAATTGACGGGATCAGTGCTGCCAAACGGATTATTATTAAGAGATCCCAAAACAACAGCAATATTTTGCTTAAGACCGAGTTGTTTTACAGAAATGACGATCCATCCAAGCAATTTGAAACGTTATTAAAACGCGGAAAAAAGCTTTCGACTTTACAGCTACCTGTTGTAATGCTTCAAAATGATCTTAAAACAAAAAAACTCCAGAGCCTCTCAAAACTTTTGGTGGTACTATCAGGGGTAAATTGGATTAATGATCCTGAGTTAACATGGTTGCAACCTATTCTCTCTAATAACCATGAACAAAATAAGAATCAAGTGAACGAAGATGAAACTGAGGGTGATAATGCTAGCGAAGAAGGTGACATGCTATGTGATTGCAATAATGATGACGACGGGGACCTCTATGACATTTAAAAATATTTTGTATATCAAAAATAAAATACTGATCTTATAAACCTATTTACGTTTTTTTCATATTATCCTTGCTATAAATTACAAATATTTCAGCCGGGTGTTTAGTAAATAATTTAATATAGGATTCGGTAGTCCCGCTACTGATGTCTGTAGCTACTGCGTTAGAACACAAACCAAAACTGGTATGTCTCAAATTGCTACACAAAAACAAAAGGTATCTACTGAACTAAAAGTGCATAAATTCCGTGCATCACAATTTCATAAATTAATGAAGGTTAAAGATCCCAATACCATTTCATATTGCTTTGATCTGCAACAAGTTCAGGTATTACCCAAGGTCCCTATTCAGGAGGCATTTTACGCCTAACAGCTGTCAACATGCTTTAATATTTTGGCTTCAAACGTTTTCATGTGAGCAGATTAGGGACATAGAAATTATATTTCCAATTAGAAGTCACTCTTATCTCCCCGCCGATCGTATCTTTGGACGCATTGAAAAAAGCTTAAGGTCTCATAGTATTATAAAAACTCCAGATCAATATTGGGATATCTACACCAAAGTGGGTGGTGTACAAAAACTTGGAATTGACTGGCATTTACTTGACATAAAAAAACTTTTGCTGCATCTGAAAAAAGTGACTGGCATTCATTCTTGTCGAAGACTTTTGTTAAAGAAAAAAAGTTCCACCCATAATATTTTGCTGAAAACTGAGTTACTATATCGCAATTCAGATGAGACAAAAAAGTTTCAATCACTCCTAAAACCACGAGCAAGGTTCGATCAAATAGAATTACAAGAATTAGGTTTGGGTCATAAAATAAAGGGAAAAAAGTAGATAGTTTAAAAAAATTATTAGCATCATTATCTGGAGAAAACTGGAATCAGGATCCAGAATTGGAATGGTTAGTTCCAATTTTAGAAGGCTAGTGTGAGGTTAAAACCAATGTTGAAGAAAGTGAGGACTGTGACTGTAACGATACGGAAGATGTTAATTTCATTTGAGTTTTTAAAAAAATAAAAATACTGCTTAAAGAAAATGGAAATTTTTTGGTAAAAGTCCTAACTCGGTAAGTAAGATCGATTCGTAGCACCAGTTTTTGATGTTTCCTGAAAATTTACAAGTTTGGACAAACCGCATTTTGCAAGTCTGCTCCTCACTTATTCGTGCCGCTTTGTATAGACAAACAAAATGCAATTTGTCCAAGGTTGAGAAACTAAATGCAGTATGTCCTACAGTTTTTGAGGATATAATCAATACCAGATTGTCTGCATATAAGTACATAATTTGCATAATTTTTGATCAATTTTTTGGGTATATCATATTTTCGATAAATTTCTTGCCAGACACGTAGCAGTTTTTACTTATTTGCCAAAATTACAAAAAATGGACAAAATGAATCTAGAAAGTCTGCTCCTCAAATATAAACCCCTCAAAGTCCTCAGAACATTTCCGAACAAATTCCTCAAATAATTACCACCTATCTCAAAAAAAAAGGATTAAATATTTACATCGAACCATAAATTTCGCACATTCCAGAGCGCGCCATCGCGACCATCAAAGTTCGCGGAATAATCGCGACAGAGTTGCCAGTACTCGCCGCGACGCCGTTACGAGCTGAGCGTCACGACGCCCGTCCTCAGTTTGGTCCTCGCGACGTCACCGGGTGTCCCCGTTTACGTTTTTGTGCGTTTGTTATTTTTCCGCGGAAATTTCGGCATTTCATCAATCGGTCGAGATTCTCGTTTGATTAAATTAACGTGAGTTTTTCGGTTTCGTTTTTTAAATGACGATGTCGGCGTGATTTTGCTTGTAATGCATGGAATTTTATTGGTTTTGGTGTATTTCATGGTCATGGTTAAAGCGGGGTTTTAGGTAAGTCTTTAAAAAAAAGTAGTGGTATAAACACAACCAAACTTATATGGGATCACCCAGTATATTCGAAAAATAAAATAAAATTTGAAAAAAATTTCATGGAATTTAGCAACAGAATCAGAAATGAAAATCAAATTTTTACAGTTGCCCTGATAAGTACTTAAGTAAGGCGTATATTATAATTTTTTATTTACAAGCCCAATATGAAGGTGTAACAAAATTACAATTACTATGATTTTTTGCAGAGTAGTGAATTTCCAAAAAAAAATGAATTTTGACATTAAGACACTTTAATCGTACCTGGAATTATAGATTTATAGAACGCAACTTTTCTGAAAACCACACTTAAAATTAATTTAAGGAAATAAATCTGTTTGACTCTAAATAAATTTAGTACTTTTAAGCAAAAACTAAATAAAATTTCGTAAATTGTCCTCTCTTCAATCAGGGCCTTATTAGTACTTTTACGTGGCTATGTAACGCCCCTTTTCTCTATGTAATTATAGTTTTTTTTTTAACTTTATTTTAGGAGTTTAAAATCAGATTTAATCAGAACTTATCTGGACCACTGTAACAATTTGATTTTTGTTTCTGATTTTATTTCTAACTTGTGTATTTTATATACTTTTATTTATAAACCGAGTTTGAAGGTGTATTAAAATTTTTACAAATTACTGTGATAAACATTTACATTTTATGCTGCAAAAAAAATTAAATCTACGCCCCTTTTCTCTATATACAATTATAGTTTTTCTCTTAATTTAAATTTCAGCATTTCCTCAATCGGCTGACATTCTCGTTTGATTAAATTAACGTGAGTTTTTGGGTTTATATGGGATGACCCAGCATTTTCAAAAAATAAAATACAACAGAATCAAAAACGAAAATCAAATTTTTACAGTCGCTCAGAGAAGTTCATGTAGTATATAAGTAAGGTGTATTTTATTTTATTATCTTTTAATTACACACCAAGTTTAAAGGTGTAGCAGAATTATTAGGAAATACTATGATTTTTTAAACTACTTAGGGGTGGCTTACAGTCTTACATCCCTTGAAAAAACGTGTATCTCTGAGATATATTACTCATAAACCAACTTTGAAGGCGTAACGAAATTTTTAACAATTACTGTGATTTTCTTAATTATTTATTATTTTATAAACATTTACATTTTATGCTACCAAAAAATGAAATCTACGCCCCTTTTTTCTATATATAATTATAATATTTTTCTTAACTTTATTTTAGGAGTTTAGAATCAGATTTAATCCTTAGATATGGAAAAAAATATATTGCAGGCAGAACTTATCTGGACGACTGTAAAAATTTGATTTTCATTTCTGATTCTATTTCCATGGCGTATTGAGGAGTAAAGGGCAGTTTTTTCAAACCATGCCAATTAAATAAATAAATAAAAATTATTACAATTTTCTTATAACTAGAACAAGTAAAAAAAAATGAGTTTTTTATAAAAATTAAATTTACCAACTTTTCAGAAAATCGTACCTCAAATTATAGGCTTAAAAGCTTAAAATGTGTATCAGTTTACCAGAAACTCTATTGCAAAGTAGTGAATTTTCAAAAAAAAATGAATTCTGACACTTTAATCATACCTGGAATTAAAAACTCAAACCAACTTTCCGGAAAACCACACTTAAAATTACTTTAGAAAAATAAGTCTGTTTGACTCTAAATTTAGTACTTTTAAGCAAAAACTAAATAAAATTTTGTAAATTGTTTTTTCTTCAATCAGGGCCTTATTACGTGGCTATGTTAAATGATTAACTTTGCTTACTGTGAGTTTTTATTTTGAATAATTGTGATTATAAGTGTGATACTTTTTTCTAAACTTATTACTTCTAAGTTTAGTGAAAAGTATCTTTCTTATTACATATTTTTATAATTACAATGTAAATGGATTCCGTTGATAAATAAATAAATAAATAAAATTATGGCAAAAAAGCGTCTGGTTTCTAAAGTAAGATGTAAGGAAATATTCCTATATATAAACTCCTGGACAAAATTATCGCACCACTAATTATTTTGTCAAGAAAATTTAAATAAAAATAAATATCAGTTAAAACAGTTATAATATCTTTTCTCGTATAAAAAGCAGAACTGGACAAAAACTATGTTTATGCTTTATCATGGAACATGCTGCTCGTGAGGAGTGAGAATACATCCGCAGGAAAGTTTTCATAATTTGATACGAGGAATGCTGCGAAGACTTCAAGCGGTCATTGCAGCTAGAGGTGGCAATACACGTTATTAAGAATTCATTATGGGTCTATTGTTTTATTTTTGTATCAAAATTGAAGTTAGTGAAAATCGATGCTTTTCCTTGTATTGAATTTAGTTACTTAAATCTCGTTTTGTTAAATAGAATATAATTGTTTTTGTTAATTAATAATGCATAGTTAACAATGTTTATAAGTTTGCTTATTTTTTTTATCTTTATTAAAAAAAAATCTCTAAAAATCAAGTGGTGCGATAATTTTGTCCAGGAGTTTATAATGTCATTTTACGATAATGAATAATACATTTTTTTTATAGTAATAAATTATTTATTTATTCTCTTTTTAAAACACAAAATACCTAATTGTTATTAGATTAAAAATGTGCTTAGGACCATTTATAAAAACTACTGCCTAATACCTATATAAAAAACTAAACCTAGACAAAGTAAAATAAGCAAAAGAAAAAAAGCTAAAGGTATAGTTTAGCAATTTTTCTGAAAATCGTACTTAAAATTATGGGAAAACACTTAAAATATGTGTTATTTTACAGGCAATAATATTTTGATGGCAAAAGAGCAAATTTACAAGTTAAATTTCATTTTTCAAGAAAACATAGAATTCACAAAAAAAATAAATTTATACATTTTAAGGGTTGGACTTATAATTCTAGATACAATTGTCAACAATTGTCAAACAAACAAAAATGTCAAAACTTAGATCTGGTGAACAAGAAGGCCACTTCTTGTGGTGGATCTGGTTCACCGTATGTGGAGGTGCATTATGTTGCATAAATTTAAAATCATATTATTTGAATTTGTCATATTAATACTAGATAATGCCATATAAGTTTGGTTGTGTTTAGGGTGTATGTTAATATATAGTTCTCACTATGTATCAAAAAAATCAATTTTTTTTTGTCATACCAATGGCGAGGACCTGTACGTATATAGATGTTAAACTCGTAAAAAATAAAATATAATTTAAATATTTAAGTCTTAAGGAATAGAGAAAATTGACTTATGAAAAGTTTGAAATACAAAAAAAAATTAATTAAAAAAAATATTTTTTTTAATTACTCAGAAGACCTTATTGGAATATATCAGATTTTTTGAATTTCCTTAAAAGATTTCAAAAACACAAACTTTTTCGTTCCAATGGTGAGGACATTGGCAGTGATCGCTCTCTGTATATACAGTAATGGCCAAAAGTAGATAGACAAATGGTTTTTTAAAAAAATCAAAAGAAATAAAAATTCTAAAAATAAAGATATATAAGTATATTATGGGCAACATAAACATGTATAAAAATAATAAAACATTCTTTAGAAACAATCACCTAATTTGGTAAATAATAAGAAATAACTAAATATACGCTGGACAAAAGTAGATAGACAAATTTAAAAAATAACCAATACCCTTTTTTTTTCGAAGTATTTTTTAATTACAAATTAAACCATCTACAATATTAGTATTTTGTAAAATACCCATTATTGTCTATTACAGCCTGACATCTACGTGGCATTGATTCAATAAGATTATCTATGAATTTAAAACCAATATTTTTCCATTTCTGTTGCAACCGTTCGAATAATTCACCTATATTTAAATCTTAGAACATTGAAAGGCCTTTCAATGTTCTAAGATTTAAATAGTTTGTATCCCTAATATCACGATCTACAATTTCCCATAAATTTTCGATGGGATTAAGATCGGGTGACTGCGATGGCCATTTTAAAACTGGTATTTTTTCTTCTTCGAAAAATTGCTTCATAATTTTGGAGGAATGCTTCGGGTCATTATCTTGGTGGAATTAGAATCTCAGTGGTAAATTGTCTTCGACATAGGGCAACATAACATCTCTGAGAATATCCCTGTACATAAACCTGTCCATTATGCCCTCTATGCGATGTAACGGGCCCATTCCATAACCTGAGAAGCAACCCCAAACCATCACTGATCCACCTCCATGCTTAACTGTGGGTTTTGTGTACTTGGGATTCAAACGCTGGTCAGAAGGACGTCTAACATATTGAATTCCATCGAAATTAAACAAATTAAACTTCGATTCGTCGCTCCAGCAAACACGTTTCCATTCATGCTTTGTCCAGTGTATATGCTGACGGGCAAATTCCAATCGGGCTAAGGGATGCTTTTTTGAAAGCAATGGTTTTTTTGCTGGCCTACGTGCAAATAGATTCTCTTCTACCAACCTTCGTCTTACAGTCTTTGAGGACACTTTACAAATCCCTAGAGCCTGTAATTCTATCTGAATTTGACGAGAAGTCATGAAAGGGTTATCCTGGCTAATTTGTTTTAATTTGCGTACAGCTCTAATGTCCATTTTTTTTGGTCGACTAGATTTATGTTTTGGCTCTAATGATCCTGTCCTTTTATATCTTTTGATAATTGCCCAAACAGCTTTTCTTTTAACATCAAATCTACGAGCAATATCAATTTGACGATCACCCGCGCGATATGCATTAATAATGCGTTGTCTTAAATCAAGAGGGAATCTAATTCCGCGTGGCATGTTGCACCTTGAGTTGAGAAGCAATACTATACTAATTTTATTTTATAAATATCTAGACAAAAAAATTATTCCAAAATTGTTTTTGTCTATCTACTTTTGACCAGCTATATTTATATTATTGCTTTATCTGATAGCAAGCAAAATATTTAACTGAAATTTATTGGTATCTTTTAATAGACCGCCTTACAAATAACAATAATTTAAAATCTAGGGGACCTGTGAGTAAATCTTTAAACAATTATATGAAAATAATAATTTGTCTATCTACTTTTTGCCACTACTGTATATGTTGAGAAATTGGTAAAAATCTCTGGTAAAAAACTACTTTTCCTGCTACATAAGTTATGCTGTTTATTTAAATAAATTATATATTGATTAAAAAAAAGATTTATCCTAGGAGTACCTAGAACTCTAGAAAGTGATAGTTTCGAACTAAAACCTTGTCCTACTGCTCTGAATTTAACAATCAATTTTCTTAAAAACTCTTATATTTAAAAGAACCTTGCAAGAGTACTTTTTGATATGGAATTTTCCTCCAGTCTACAATTCTAGATCATACACTTTTTCCATTAAATTAATTATTTCCTAATTACCGGCCAAAAAAATGACTTCACTGAGCAAACTTCATTTTGTCTAATCCTGAAATTCAACACCCATTTTCTCGTAAACTGTCAGTGGTCAGAAAATACCGACAGTATTTTTTGATAGGAAAGTTTCCAGTCTACAATTTAAGTTCATACAGTTTTTTAATTAAATTAATTATTTCATAATTACAGGTCAAAAAGTGACTTTACTGAGCAAACTCAACTCCGCATCCTAAACTTCAACAGATTTTCTTGTAAACTATTACATTTATCAGAAAATACCTCCAAGATCACTTTTTCATATGGAATTTACTCATCTATTATTTATTATATTATATTATTGAAAAAAAAAACGAAAAAAATTATAAAACTGTCTACAACGTAAAAATATAATTACTTGCCACATATACTGATTAGACTGAAATTAGGATGGAAAAATGATGCGATAATTTTAAACCGGATATCGTAATACTCCAAGCAAAATTATCAATTTTGTAAATGACTCGTGAAATAAGCGAATATAATTGAATAATATTGGCCTTTAATAATGTCTTATTTACTGCGAATAGTCTAATGAATAATTACAGATTAGAAACAAATTTACGACTAAAAATATTGAGGAAAAAAGAGTATCTTTGACCCTTAAATAAAATGATGTTTTTTTTGCATTAAAGTAACAGATACAACTTAAATTATAACAACCTTTTTATTAACTCTGAATTTCCTCAAAAACTATCATGTTTACAAGAAAACTTCTAGAAAAGTTTTTGATGGGAAATTTTCCAGTCTTACTTTGGTTATCATAATTTTTTCCATAAAAGTGATAGTTTCCGAGTTACAGTCCAAAATGCAACCAAGAAGTATTTTATTGAATTTTATTGCATCATGAAAATGCCCATAAATTTGCTGAAACGTCTAAGTAAACATACACAAATAATTTAACGATAACTTTTTGTGTACATATCTTATAATTTATAATAAACCTGTCAAACCAAAAAAAAAGATAACATATTACCCAAATAGGTGTAAATCAATATTGATTACAACTAAATTCGATACTGTAAGCTTAAATTTCAAATAATTGATATGATAGTATAACATGATACGGCAATTACACTATAATATCGCTTCCTATTGATGCATCCATTAATGAGGGAAAATCATTCATTAATAAGCTTAATTACTGTTGTATATACGTCTTAAACTCGTATCACGTGCGGTTGAGACGTATTACATGTTCATTGATTATCAGCAGAAATGAAGATCTGAATTTATGGTGAAGGAAACTTGGTATTATCAGAAAATCCATATCGTTTCCTTAATTAGTATTATCGCTTTCATTATAAAAATATATATATCAAAAAAGGGTTTAACCAAAAAAAAAAGTGTTAAAAAAAGTTTTTCAGTCTACATAGTGTGATTTATCAAGGGAATTTGATACGTTCTAGGAATATAATGGAGTTTTCCTCAATTATTTAGATTTTTTTCCAGGCATTTTTGATACACCTAATGCAGCTAAGGAATTTTTTTTACACATATCAAAACTAGATTTTTGATCACTTTTAAGCAATGGAATTTTCTATTTCAATATTTTCAGGTATTTTGATCTATTTGACGCTCTTTAAAGTAATTTAAGTAATTCTGATCCTTCTCTAGGTAATTTTTCATGACATTTTTTCTAGGTAAATAGACTAATTTTTTTAAGCCGTTTTAAAACATTTCAAGGTCCTTAAAAATAGTTGAATTTTTATTTAAATTTCTTTCCAGTATTTTAAGCCTAATCAAGCCCGTTATTTTTTTTTATTTTTCAAGACATTTAGATTAAACTTTGGATTTTTTACTCATTTTGTTTTGATTTTCAATTAATGCCAGAAATTTTTTTTTTTTTTTAACCAAAAACTGGTTGTTTAAAAAAAAAATTTGAGCAATTTTTCATCACTTCCAGGTAAGTTGTGCAAAAATGCAGCATTTTTTTAGTAAATTTTACCATTTTTTATACACTTCAATCCAGTTAAATTAATTTTGATCAATTTATTAATTTGATTAATTTAAATTAAATTTGATCCAGGGAGTTCCACGTAATCTTTCGTTTTTCCTAGATATTTCGACTAAACTTTGACTTAGTTTTTAATTGATAAATACTACAGAATGATCCAAAGTTAATTTTTTTGATTTTTGTCATTGACTTCACCTTAAATTTGAAAAGGGGCTTCCTCAAAAAATTCCCCATTTTACAATCAAATTTAAAAAATATTATTAATATTTAATTTCCTTATTTTTTTACTTTTTATTCTTATGAGTCATTTGTTATTTTAAATGATTTTTAATTTCTTTCTAGATATTAAAAAAATTACTTGATTTCACAGAGATATTTAGGTTTTTCGAGGAACTCAAAGTTATTGTTGTACACTCCTAGGCTTTTTAATTCAATTTTAATTACTACTAGGCAGTTGAAATTTTCCATATTTTTCACATAAAAATTATAATAATTGAAAGGTATGGAAAGTGCTTATTTCAAGGCGACTTTTTCGTGCTAAAAACCCGATGTTCTCAAAATGCAAAATGGAAGAAATTTAAATAAAAACATAACTTCTTAAAGAAGTAAGAATTTCAAAAAAATCAAATATTTGTATAAAGTCTTGGAAACATTAAAAATTCGTGTAGTTGTCTATAAGTGATCAAAAGCCGCCTAAAATACACAAAGAGAAAATTCAACTCAACTGCTTTGAAGGGATTCGAAATGCCTTCGGAAACTGCCTGAAAAGGTTCAAAATTACTTGAACTATTTTAGAAAACTTAAAAATGACTTCAAATATCAAAAAGAAATATAAATAGATAATTCAACTGCTTGTAAGGGCTTCAATAAATATTTAGAAAAAAAGAAGAAGGATCCCAACCTGTCTGGAAGTGTCTGGAAAGTCAAACCCCAATTAAACTTCCAAATCTAGCCAGGAGCCTGTCATGAACTTCTTGGACTCTAATCTTAAAACTAAAGTGAGGATGGTTTTTCTTCATTAAATGGAAAAGGCGAAATCCGTAGTCAGTCACACTGGAATCAGAATATCGCAGACGCAAATGGTCAAATGTATTAAGTACGACTAACTGTCACAAATCTTTTTATTGTATATACGTATCATCAGTTAAAAAGGCAATTCTTAGGAACCGGATACAAGCCCAAGCCAAAAAAAAACAGTCACTTATTTAGAACTTTTTAGTTAATGTATTAATAAAATTATCGTTTTATGCGATTTCTTCTCAATTGTATTAAACTCTTACTCACTTTTTCTAAGTCTTTTGAGCTTTCTTAATTAGTTTTCCAAATATCTTTCTACATTGACTGTATTTTTCTGTTTTTTAACTTATTAAGGAAGTGCTTCAAGGGATGAAACTGGAGAGCTAACCCTAAAAATCAATGAAACTATTGTGATGGTGGTGGGAATAAAAAAAGTGCCATAACTTGAAAAGTTATTTAATAATCTTGGATATTTTTTGATATTCCTAAAAGCTATTAAAGAAAACAAATCTCAAACGAGCCAAAATATTACTTTACGAAATTTATTCCAAGACTTACTTAACATTTGTTAGTTTTTATAATTTTCCTATTTAATCTTAATGTTATTTTAGCACATTATTTCGTTTTTGCTATTTATTTTTAATATTTTTTTGTGAAGCAGCGAAGAAGAGCATAGAAATGTCAAACAGCACGGAAGCTTCTTAAAGAACTACGTCACTTGAAGAAGCTACCCTTAGTATTAGTAAAGCTTGATAGGTTATAAAAAGGTTAAAAAGTTTGCAATAGAGATTCAAAACCCAAACTGCCAAAGCTATTTTTTGTTTCGTTTTAGTCAATATTTGTTAGCTTTTTGGATTTTGTTATTTCATATTTAATTAGAGAAGCTGACCTAAGTATTAAGTAACCAGATGTTGTTAGACTGTAGCCAAAGTGGGGAATATTAATGAAGATTTGCAGTTTCTTTATTATTAAAAAGCTAGAAATTAAGAAGGAATCCAATACTCTTGGATTTTTTCTAGTCTTAAAAAAACGAAAATCTCTTGGTTCTAAATTAAGAAAAAAAATGGTTTTATCGAAAAAAAGACACCAAAATCATTGCTTTACAACCTTTATTTTAAGTTTTATTTATCTCATACTAAATACTTGTCAGTTTTCTCAATTTTCTTATATAATGTTCTTATTATTTTACCAATTTATCTGTTTTTGTTTTTTTTTAATTTTTTTTTTATCCAAAAGAAAGCAACAGAAATAAGTTAGAAGTACTAAATCGCAAAAAGTAAATCTTTGATCATTTGAAAAGAATTCCAAATTGCTAGAAATCTCCAATCCTGTGTGTGTAAAAAAAATTGTTTAGGGTTATTTTTCTTATGGGTCAACCTGGAAAAAGTCCAAACTAAAGAGAAATGCTTGAAAAAACAAAAAAATAATTACCTGGAAAAAATTGAAAATGGCTTATCATGCTTGCAAAATAGGAAAAAATAAAACTTAATCCAAATGCCTAAACATGGTAAAAATTAAAAAAAAATAGTTGGACTTTCCGAGAGAAATGAAAACTAATAAATATTTCCGTTATATTTCTTGAAGTTAAGAGACATTAAGGAAATTTACAACTGTCTGAAGAAGTTTGCAAAGGAGATTCAAAACCCAAAACTGCCAAAGCTTTATTTTTCAGTTTTATTATCGTTTTATTCAATATTTATTAGTTTTTTGGATTTTGCTATTTCAAATTTAATTAGAGAAGCTGACCTAAGTATTAAGTAACCAGATGTTGTTGTGACTGTAGGCAAAGTGGAGAATATTAAGGAAAATTTCTTTATTATTAAAAAGCTAGAAATTAAGAAGGAATCCAATAATCCTGGATTTTTTCTAGTCTTAAAGTCATAAAAAGATAAAAATACCTTGGTTCTAAATTAAGAAAAAAAAATCTTTTTTTGTCGAAAAAAAATAAAAAACACCAAAATCATCGCTTTACGACCTTTATTTTAAGTTTTATTTATCTCTTACTAAATATTTGTCAGTTTTCTCAATTTTCTTACATAATATTCTTATTATTTCACCAATTTATCTGTTTTTGGTTTTTTTTTCAATTCTTTTCACCCAAAAAAAAATAACAGAAATAAGTTAGAAGTACTAAATCGCAAAAAGTAAATCTTTGATCCCTTGAAAAGAATTCCAAATTGCTAGAAATCTCCAATCCTGTGTGTGTAAAAAAAATTGTTTAGGGTTATTTTTCTTATGGGTCAACCTGGAAAAAGTCCAAACTAAAGAGAAATGCTTGAAAAAACAAAAAAAAAATTACCTGGAAAAAATTGAAAATGGCTTATCATGCTTGCAAAATAGGAAAAAATAAAACTTAATCCAAATGCCTAAAAATGACAAAAATTGAGAGAAATAAAAACTAATAAATATTTATTTTTTATTTTATTTTTTGAAGTCAAGAGACATTAAGGAAACTCACAACTGCCTGGACGTATTCAAAACCTAATACAAATATCTGGAATAAATAAAAAACAATATTAATAAGTTAAAATGCTCACCAAACAAAAAAAATTAATCTAAAAAGTTAATGCAAACGCTTGGAGGGTTTGCAGATTTAGTTCAAATACTTGAGAATACAAAATTAGTCTAAAGCTGATTCATAAAATCTGGAATTACTGAATATACAGGGTGTCCCGTCATTAATTGGACATATATAGGTTAATGTAGGATACCTGACATGAAAATAAACCGTTTGAGCTTAGCAAAATGTTATTTTCGTTCTACAGGGTGTTAAAACTAATTTTTTACCAAACATTTATTGAAATATTTTGGAATCCACTGGACAGATTAACCTAAAATTTGGCGTACTCTTATTATTTGGGATGAGGAACACGAATATGATATCAATATAATAACATTGAGTGATTAAAAAGGTCATAACTTTTTTGACCTCCCTGTACGTACATTTGCGAGTAAAAATAATAAAACATCATTTAATCTAGTCAAAAAAGATATACTTCTCTGATCTCCAAAAAGTAGACCGTTTTCGATATAAACGCCTTTTTTTTATCAGGTTGCGTATGAACACTTAATCTAAAATTTAATTAACAACGATAAAATTAGAAAAGGCTGTTGATTATAATAATTGTTCAAAATGTTCACCATCCACTAGGACACATTGTCTAATTCTTTTATTTCAATTTTGCCTGACTCCAAACAATGATTCTTCTTGGGCCCTGATGGTATTGACTCCTTCCACAATCTTTTGCCACAATTCGTGACGGTTATTTATTTTATTTTTATACCCAAGTGATTTCAAGTAGCCCCAGAAATAAAAATTAAGATCGGGACTACGCGCAGGCCACGGATATTCACTACCTCTACCAATCCATTTATGAGGATAAATTTCGTCCAAGTAATTTCTGACTTGCAGTGAATAATGTGCCGGTGCACCATCGTGCATATACCAACTGTCACGTCTTAAATTTAGGGGCACATCTTCTAGGAGAATGGGTAGATCATTCCTCAAGAAATTTAGATAACGTTCTTCATTAAGCTTAGCTGGCAATTCAAACGGTCTCACAATACAATCCCCAAAGATACCACACCAAATATTTATTGAAAACTCATGTTGAAAATGGTGTTCTTGGAAAGCATGAGGATTTTCCATCGAATAGATATGATTGTTACGCCAATTAAAAACACCTCTCCTTGTGAACGTGGCTTCATCCGTAAATAAAATTTTATTACAAAAAAATGGATCATTCAATTGGCGCTCTCTTAAACATTGACTGAATTGGAGTCTTGCAGGAAAGTCTTGAGGAAGAAGATTTTGAACTGGAGTGAAATGATACGGATACAGTTTTTCTTGGCGTATAATTTTGGACACCGAAGATTTCCTTACACCAGTGGCTGCCTCAATACGTCTTGTGCTGGTTTCAGGATTTTCGATAACACGAACCAAAATTTCATCTTCCATATCTGCTCCAATTATCCTTGGTCTTTCCGCATTTACGTTTTTTGAACGAAATGAGCCCGTTTCGCCTAATCTATCGTACAACGCTTTAAATGTTTGATGATTTGGCTGCCTTCTATCCGGATACAGATCTAAAGAACGCTGCGCTGCTCTTCGACTACGAAATTTTTTTTGAGCATATACACATACCATATCCCGCATCTGAGCATTAGAAAAATCATTGTGACGCGGCATTTTTAAACGAAAATAACACAACAAGAACACGAGTTTTAGCCAAATTAAAGATTTACTTATTAATTTAAATAATATATCGTGTCTAGGTGATTTTAACATTGATATATCTAAATTAAATTACAGTCATGCAACTCAGCTTATTTCTTTGTGTGAAACTTTCGATTTGAAGCAACTTATAACCGAGCATACTCGTATGACCAACAACACTAGTTCAATTATAGATCTTATTTTTACAAATCATGTTGGCATTTTGAAATCTGGCATAATAAGCTCTACATTTTCTGACCATTTTGGCGTTTTTTGTGAATTTAATGTGACGGAGTCTATTGTACAACCGCACATTGTATCTTATAGATCCTTAAAAGATATAAACCTAAACAACTTTCAAGAAAATTTGGAGGCTGTTCCATTTCATTTAATATATGAATTCGAATCCATAGATGATAAGATACATTTTTTAAACAATAATTTACTCAAATTATTCGACAAGCATGCTCCTATTAAAACTATAGTTGTTCGAAAAAAAAAAGATTCTCCGTGGCTGACAGATAATATTAAACTATTGCAAAAATTAAGAAATAAGGCATTAAAGGATTTTAAAACAACTAAACTGCCAGCTAAATGGAATTATTACAAACAGCTTAGAAACTATACAACAACAGCGATTAGAGCGGAAAAAAGGGCTTTTTATAGTGATAAATTTGAGAATTGTACATACAAGGACAAGTGGCGTGAGCTAAGAAAAATATTGCCATCAAAGCAGAAGCAAATTCCTAAATCTTTTGTAAATACCAACAATTTTAATTCATATTTTATAGATAGTACAAGAGTGACAAATATTGATAATTGTGATGAGTTAATTAATTTTTATGATCAGAATGCATTACCAACCTTAAATAAGTTTTCTTTTCATCCCACTGATTATAATACTATTTCTGCAATTATATTACGTATTAAGTCTAAAGCATTCGGGGTGGATAATCTTAATATTACGTTAATTCAACTATGCTGTCCTTTTATTATACCATTTATTTTACATATTGTTAACGAGTGTATTAATAAAAACTACTTTCCCAAATGCTGGAAAGAAGCCTTTGTGTTGCCATTGCCGAAAGTGCATAATCCAACTGATTTTAGTCAATTTAGGTCTATTAGTATTTTACCAACGTTTTCAAAAATTCTCGAACGCATTCTAGACTCTCAAATTCGTAGTTTTCTTAATAATAATGATATTTTACCACCTAAGCAATCTGGATTTAGAACAAATTATAGTTGTACTTCGGCTATGGCGGACGTTATTGATGACGTAATTCGGGCTAGGGATGAGGGTAAGATTTCTGCTCTGGTGTTGTTGGATTATACTAAAGCTTTTGATTTCGTTAGCCACTCAATTTTAAAGTCTTTGTTTCATTATATTGGCTTTTCTGATGCTGCTATTAATTTAATTGCCTCTTATTTAAATAATAGGATTTAACGTGTTAAAATAGATAACGACATATCTGATCCTTTGGAAGTTGAAAGTGGTGTGCCTCAGGGTAGTATTTTAGGAGCCTTGTTTTTTATCATTTACACGTCTAGATTTTATCTTCAATTAAAGCATTGTGCCCATCATTTTTACGCAGACGACACGCAGTTATATTATTCATTTTTACCAGGAGATTTTAAAATGGCTGAGTTTAAAATTAATCAAGATTTACAAGCTATTTGTGATGTTTCTTCAAAGCATTTATTAAAATTAAATCCTTCGAAGTCATCTATAATGTTCATAGGTAATCGAACTAATGTAAATAATATTTTAAATGGTATAAACATTAAATTGGGGGACGAAAGAATTCCAGTTGTTGACAAATGTAAGAGTTTGGGCCTTATAGTAGATAATAATAATCGTTTTAAACATCACGTGTCTAATATTCTTAAAAAGGCATATCTTGCTTTGAAATTAATTTATTTGCATAGACACTATTTAAGTAAAGATATTAAGAAGCTTTTATGTGATTCATTGGTCCTTTCACAATGTAATTACTGTGATGTAGTGTATGGCTGGTGTCTTGATTATGAGGATAGGGGTAGACTACAAAAGCTCCAAAACTCTTGCATTCGACTAATATTTGACATTCGTAGGAGAAACCGCATTTCCCATAAACTTCACGAACTTGGATGGCTTAATATGCATAATCGAAGAATTGCTCATTCTTTAACATTTTTTTATAAAATTTTAATATATCGTAGTCCGCCCTATCTCTAACAAAAAATAACTTTTAGAAATGATGTACACCATTTAAATTTAAGAAGAAATACTATTCTCATTCCGAGACATAAAACACAGTTATTTAAACGATAATTTTCTTACAATTTTGCTTATCAAATAAATTCTTTAAATTTGGATCCGGACCAATTATTAATTTCTTGTAATACTTTTCGTAGGAGGATGATTGTAAATCTAATGAATCAGCAGGGTATATAATTTAAGTTCTTTTTTTTTTAACTTTTTGAATGGTTGTTTGCTTAAGTAATTTATTACAAATTTTGGTATTGGGATCATTTTATTTATTTATTTATTGTCTGCAATAATTTTTCTATTTTTTGTTATTTAACAAAAAATTTAATCTGTTTTTTGGGTATTTGCAGTGTGTATTGTTTTGCTTGATGTTAAACTGTCAAATTTAGAATTTAGAACTCTTATGTAGTATTATGTAGGTTTATTAGGTATATGATTAAAGAAAAAGCTGTATTTAATCAGTTATTAGTTAAGCGTTACTGTTAATGAGCGTTACTGAAATTACCATTTTTTTTTTAATCAAGTGTGGGGCCACAATGTTAAAGACCAGAATCTGCCATGGCAGAATTCTGAATTTGTAGGCCTTTTATTTGCGTAAATTTATTGCTGGATTTTGTAAACTTATATTTTTTTGTTTCTTCTACGCAAATAAAAAATATTTATTATTATTATTATTATTATTATTATTAATACTTCACCTTGACAGGTGTAAAACTCCGATAATAATTTGTTTATGCGCAACCTAATACAAAAATGCGTTTATTTCGAAAACGGTCTACTTTTTGGAGATCAAAGAAGTATACCTTTTTTAACTAGAATTAAATGCTGTTTTATTATTTTCATTCGCAAATGTGCGTACAGGTAGGTCAAAAAAGTTATGACCATTTTAATCACTCAATGAATTTTAGGTTATTCTGTCCAGTGGATTCCAAAATATTTCAATAAATGTTTGGTAAAAAATTAGCTTTAACACCCTGTAGAACAAAAACCAATAACATTTTACTAAGCGGTATTCAGCTCAAACGGCTTATTTTCATGTCAGGTATCCTACATTAACCTATGTCCAATTAATTACGGGACACCCTGTATAAATAATTGCTTCAAATGCCTGGAAAAATGACTTAAACTGCCTTGTTAGAATAAAAATTGGCTTAAAATGGCTGAAAAAAAATCAAAGTGATTGAGAAAAACTCCATTAATTTAATATCAAATTTTCAATCTAATAATAGTGACTTTACATATTTTCTTCGGGCATTTTGACTCTTTTTTAATCACTCCCAGGCAGTTCACATTATCCAGATTTTCCACATAAAAATTGTGAAAAGTGCCGGTTTCAAAGCAACTTTTTTTACATGAAACCTCATTTTTTAATGCAACAGTATGAAAATCCCTAATTTTATACAGAATAAAGTAAAACCCGTTTGTCATAACCGAATTATTTTTCGTGTGTACGTACGTAATCAGCCATAAAACCGGTTTTGGCGTCCGAAGTTGGAAATATCGCACCATTTATAATTTTTATTTTTAAAGTGATGGCTCGACATAATATAATAAATTACTGGTACATACATACATACATAATAAGAATTTATGCAATCATGCAAATTAAAAAAAATAATGTCATTTTTAAATGTTGCGTGATCCCGGCCAGAATTATACGGTATTTTAATGGGTATATTGAATGTTTGTTTATAAAATGTAGTAGTAACTTGAAAACTATTATACTAATGGAAAAAGGGTGTAATAAATAAAATATAGTTTGGAAAATTTACTATTAAAAAGTACTTTTAACATTTTCTCATAAATGTAGTAGTCTTTGGGAGTGGAATTTTAGGGTCGGAAAATATTGAATTTTCCCTCATGTCTCTCTCATCGAAAATACTTATTTATATAACTTCCACATATGAAACCCAATAGCTCAGTAGCAAATCCAGTAAAAGCAAAGGAAATAAAAAACAATATAATAACCCAGACTTTATTACTGGCAAGCAATTGAATAGGTCATAAAAGTCCTTTGAAATGTGGCGGTAATCGGTACTTTTCGCGAAATTTTGTTTTAATTGGCGCCTTTTACTCACTAAAAGCGATTAAAATTTTACTACTTTAAATAATATTTTAAAATAAATTAAGTTTATTAGTCAGAGTAGCCTCAAAAAATGTCAAAAATTGCACTTAGAAGAAAACTACACCCTGTACAAACCGTGGGTAAGCAATAATAAACAATTAAAACCGTTTTAAATATGAACGACGTCGCGCCATTATTCTGCTTTTCAATTATAAATTTACCTTCTATTAATTAACAAATTTCCTATGTTGACACTCAAATTAATTGGTATCCTTTGTACCCCGCTATATTCGACACTGTATATAGTGAATATTTGTTAATAATAATTTCGTATTTGGAAACGATATGGATAAATCGCCGGTTAAGTACGATGATCAATTTGCCTTTTAAATAGACATGAAAGAGAAACAAAAAAACTTGATTGAATAAATCATTTAAAATCTCTGTTGCGCTAAATATGTTATCCAGTTTAAACACACATAATTTTTTTTTTAATCGGTTTAAATCACTGTTGACATGAGAGTATTGTGGTTACCATGTAGAAAAGAGAAAACATCATCCAGTAGACTTTTCTCATTTAATGGATCATTGGATATTGTAAAAGACGTATAATATTTTATATGATTTATTTTTTTTATATGAGCGTATTTAAACCATGCTGACATTATTAAATCCCATCAAATAAGAGAAAACACTATTTTTTACTAGTTATGGGTTTATAATTATTTTTCATCTGAATCACTATTAAGATTAAAATGTTATGGCAACACATTAAATAAATTTAAATAACTTATTGAGCGATATTTAAGTTTTCGGCGTCTATTAAGGCTTATAGAGAAAAGAGACTGGCATATTAATTAACTTGTTAACGGCGAAAATCATTAAATCCGGGGATACGAGGCGCCTTAACGTTTAAAATTTCGATTAACACGTTAACGTTAAGTTCTAAAATTAGTTACTCTATTAATTTTAGGTTTATTATAATTTTTTTGAACTGTGACACTGTTTTACGGGAATTTATGCGATGAATGTTGTTAACACAATCCTTAACAACGATCGCTTAGAATTTACGAAAACGTGGGAAAATATGATCCGAAGGTCTTAAAAATTGTTACAAATGGTGATCGATTTATCCAAAAAGGCTTAGCTGTGATTTCAAAAATTTTATAAAATTACTATTAATAATTCCTTAGTTTAGTATTCAAAATAAACATCAAAAATCACTAAAATATTTAATTAGAATATACCAAAAATCTTGAACAATCCCTTGAAATTCCTTATTATTTCAAGCAAGTTCCAAAAATGAACAAAAATACTTTGACCTGCCAAAATCATGCAAAATATCTGAAAATTAAAAAAATCTTAAATCATTACTAAAACTTCTTCGATCTTCAAAAATTTCTCAGAACACATTAAAGATAAATAGAAATATCTTATAAAATTCACAAAAATGGGATAATAGATTATAAGATAAAAGTCTTCTATAATTAATGAAAATATTAAATAGCTCAAGGATTCTTCAAGAATCATATAATAACACCAGAATTGAAGATTAAAAAAATCATTTAAAAATTTCAAAAATCTTTTATTAGATTGTGATATCCACAGATATTCTGCAAATGACTAAGAAAATCACTTAAAAACTGTAGAGAATTTATTGTAAAAAGTACAAAAAATACCAACAAAAGATCTAGAAATCAATTACTATTTTCCCAGTTTTCTGAAGATCTGGAAAAATAAAATGAAAATTACAATAACCTTGGGAAATAACTAAAAATTTCTTTAAAATCTCAAAATATCTTTAATCATAAAATAATAATAAAATTGAAACTATGAATATATACAAAACATCTCCAGTAAAGTAATTTTTCAAAAATTTTAAAAATTTGGCAACATGGCACAGTCATATATTTTGTGTATAATGTCCTGTACCTAAGTGTAACCGTTTTTGACATATTTTTAATTTCATCTGACAACCTATGTTTATAAGCCCTAACATAATTACCGATTACTCTCTTTTAGTAGCCTTGATTTATTGGTTAGTTTCGGTTTTATTTTAAAGGAAGGACCACTTTAAAAGACTATTTTAATATTTGGCTAAAAAAAAGATACAGGGGGGTCAAAAACTAGCATTAAAAATTAAAATGAAAAAATCATTAAAAATCAATTTTTTTAAGTGGAAACCCCTTATTTTTACAATTTTTTCATAAAGATAATTAAAAATAAGGTTAAGTTTATATAAGGTTGTCTAGTCCAAAAATTGATAGTTTCTAAAATATTGACAGTTTAAATCTGGCCTAATATTAAAAGCCGCCAGAGTGGTCTCAAATCCAATATTTCTGGACAAAATCACTAAACGTGTGACAATCAAGTCAAATGTACAGGGTCTTTCCCCATATATTGACCGCCCCCCCCCCTAGAGGGATAATACGAAAAGTTAAAAAAAAAATTTAATACAAAACTTTTGGGGTTTTACTTTAAATTTTTGAATCCGATGTAAAATTTTTTTTTTCGTTTAGAAACGTCAAATTTTGACAGATGATCAGTTTTTTCTTATGGAACACCCTTTATATGACTTCATAGTTAAAAAGAGCCGAGTTTTCTGATTTCAAATATATGTATATAGTTTAATTATGTTTTATTAAACCGTTTCGGAAATATCGGGCTCCAAACTTAAAAAAAACAATATATTGAAGATCTTGGTAGGCGCTGCATTGTTATTGTTTGACATTTATTAAAAAACAAATCATTCAGATGACATTGTCATTTCTTGTTTGTTGACCCATAAATGTTAAAAAATGCCGTACAGTGATGAAGAAAAATGTGACATCGTCCGTATATTTTATAAAAATAATAATAACGTAACGAACCTTTCCTTTACGTGCCATTCCGGCAAAAAATACGTTTAAAAATATAGAACGAGCATTTTGCATCAGGAAAACTCTACGAAGAAAACGTCGGACAGTTCTTGTCGATCCAGAAGAAGAATTACATATTTTGCTATGTTTCGAAGGTAGGTAAGTTTTTACTAATTTTTGAATACATTTAGATCTACGCTATCATGTTCGGGCCTTTGTCTCCCTCAAATTGCCCATCAAAAATTTTGAATTTCTTTTTAGAACACCCAAATCATTCCATAGAACATGCCAGAATTTACTTTGATCGATCGGCCAAAAAAATTTATTCAACTTTAAAAAAGTATAAATATTTAACTTATCGAATATTACCTGTTCAAACTTTAAGTGTAGAGCAAAGAAATAAACAGGTGGAATTTTGTCAAGAGATGCTAGTGCTAAAAGAAGATAATAACTTTTTTAAAAAAAATTTGTGGACCGACGAGTGCACCTTTACAACCGCGGGCATTTACAATCGAAGAAATGTTCGCTTTTGGTCAAGAACAAACCTCCGAATAACAAGGGAAATTAAGTTTCAAGGGCGGCAATCTCTACATGTATGGTGTGGAATTTTAAATGACCAGGTCATAGGACCTCTTTTTATAACGGCAACTTGACGGGAGAGAGATACCTAGAGATGCTTACTTATCAAATTGAAGCTAAACTTGAAGATCTACCCATAAGGCAATACGAGCAAATAGTTTGGCATCAAGATGGTGCCCCACCGCATAATGTGTTACCTGTTTTGAGATTTTTAAATGAAAGATATAACCTGTGGATTGGACGAACTGGGCCAATTCGTTGGCCACCAAACAGTCTAGACCTGACACCTCTTGATTCATTTTTGTGGGGTTACCTGCAAAAAAAAGAGAACTAAAAATGTCGAAGAGCTCCGCAGAAAAATTATTACCGCGATAGATGATATCAATCAAAAACATAGACAATTTATAAGGAATACAATACACAAAATTGAGCAGGATTATATAAACTGTATTGATAATGGTGGTGGTCATATAGAGCAGTTATAGTTATAATTACGTCTAAATTAAAGTTTAACAATTGTTAAAATAATGGATCCTTGTCAACAAAAAGATGCTAAATATCACCTTAGTAATAATAAATCTTCTGTTTTTATTGTTTCTACTCAATTCATTTATCTTAAAAAAAAAACGCCAAACAATAACAATGCAGCGCTTACCAAGATCTTCAATATATTATTTTTTTAAAGTTTGGAGCCCGATATTTCCGAAACGGTTTAATAAAACATAGTTAAACTAATATATATATTTGAAATCAGAAAATTCCGCTCTTTTTAACTATGAAGTCATATACAGGGTGTTCTATAAGAAAAAACTGATCATCTGTCCAAATTTGACGTTTCTAAACGAAAAAAAAAATGTTTACATCGGATTCAAAAATTTAAAGTAAAACCCCAAAAGTTTTGTATTAAAATTTTTTTTTTAACTTTTCGCACAACTCCTGTAGGGGGGGTCAATATATGGGGAAAGACCCTGTACATATCCTAAGGTTTTTTGGTTCGCTAAATTCAAAATGGCGGACACAAAATGGCAGCCAAAATGTATAAAAAAAATAGTGTTTCGAATTAAAATCAACTTTCCTTTACGTTTTCGGGGCCGCTGAATTAGAAAATTTAATTTATTTTTTGATATTCAAAATGGCGGCCGACTCGTATAAAAAACAGCGTTTTAATGTTAAATTAATTTTTATTTACGTTTTCTAGGTCGCCAAATTCGAAAATGATATTAATTTTTTTAAAATTCAAAATGGCGTTTTTTTGCAAAAAACCAGTTTGTATTGTATTGTAACCAGTATTTTACTATTATACATCAACATTATTTCAAACATACTTTTATTATTAGATATTCTTATTTCATAATTAACAGAACCATTCCAATAACGACTCTCGTATGTCAAATTCGAATTGAGCGAACATAACAACTCGTCTGCTCATTTCTTGAAAAAAAGTGTCTGCTATTTTTGACCCGCTTTTTAAATGTATTAATTCTGATATCAAATTAGAATTTAACGAGCACAAAAACTCCCCTTTAGAGCGTAATTTGGTGTGAATTTGTTGTCCGCCATTTTGGATCCGCCATGTTGAATTTATTGATTCTCATGTCAAAATCGAATTTAACGAACCCAAAAACCTTGAGATACAAAGTTTCAAGTAAATCGACCGACAATTCGATTTATGGCCAGATTTCCAGGCGTTTTGAACCATTGTGCGAATCCAGAAAATATTCGTTTACGGGGTGAAGGGGAAAAAAGGGAAGGTTCTGTCAACGGTATTTCGTACATGATACTTTACACAAAATGAAATACTTCTTACCTTAACGGGACCTCGGGCACAACTAATTTGATACACAAAGTTTTTTTTACTACAAAAACAGCAATGTGAAGCATGATAAACATAAGATTTCTGTTTAAAAAAAAAATGACTTTTAATGATTTTTTTTCATTTTAATTTTTAATGCTAGTTTTTGACTCCCCTGTATCGTTTTTTTAGTTAAATATTAAAATAGTCTTTTAAAGTGGTCCTTCCTTTCCAAAATCACCCAGATGTCTTAAAGGATTTGATAATCCAGTCATTTATAAAAGCACTAAAAATGCCTGAATGACGCAGGAAATTTTTAAAAATTGCTGTAGCTTTAACTCTCCGAAATTTATAAGAAATTAAATTCAAAATACTTTAAATGCCTGAGAGCAATAAGAACTGGCTTCAATGCCTGAAATACGTAAGACATTGAAAATGTAGTTTATTAAATACGTAGTTTTAAAATGTATGTTGAAAATGTAGATTAGAGATATTAAGAAAAGGGCTTCAACTGCTTGAAATGCAAAGGTATAATTACTATTTTCCGACCTCTGTACATACATTTCCAACTGAAAAATAAATTAACCAATTTGTAATTTTATTGGTCTGCTTTAATATTATATATTTATATACATGTTTTATACACAAATTATTTTACATAATATTTTACATAAAAGCATCTACACAAGTCAATTGAGTAAAAGATTTTTGATTTTATTCAATTGACTTTCAAAACATTCCTCATAATTCATGTTTTCTGAGTTAAAAAAAACATGAGAACATTATTAACCTATTCTTTTTATATTTAAAGCAAGCATGTTCTGATGCTCATATTTCAAGAATATTGAAAATTCAACAAGAATTTTTAAATTTTTTCGAATAATTGCATTATTTTAGGGCACTGGTAAATATCACATTTAAATATGAAACAATAATATTTTTTGACATAAAGTTATCTATATTTTTACAATACAGCATTATTCTAATAAATTTTTTCACAAGGCACACTTTATTTTGAACCCGTTACTCATAAATAACAAAACCGAGAAAAATCCTCAAGTGTATTTCTTCACAATCAAATAAAGAACATCCCCAGGTCGTTTCCGGAGAGAGAGAGAGTCTCTCGTATTACACGACGGCATCGTAAGTACGCATCTTTGGCCCTATTATTACTGTAAAGGGACTATTTGTCATGCGGCAAAATAGCGAACACGCGAATATAACAAATGAACTAGTTCGCAAAACCGAGGGAACATAACCGCGAGTCGATATTGTAAACAATATTTCATCCGAATAAGTACCCGGATTCTGTGCCCTTGCCTCCATAAATTCCGGAGTAGCAACACACGCTGACGCCGTCGCCGCTTGCCTGGAAAACTGGAAAATTCTCGGTTTCCTCCTGTTGTATAACGAATTTGTTGTTCATTTTTTTGTTTTGAGCTGCGAGAGGTCGAAATAATGAAGTTTGTGAATAATTCGGCAAAATATGTTCGCGAGTAAACATTATTCCATACTTCCGTAATGAAATATTGATTGAATAAGAAAAGATCTTTTAAAGTCTGTAATCTATAAGGTATGCACTTGAAATGCGATCGTTTTTAAAATAGGCAGTTTTAGGTAAGTTTCAAGAATTTGAAGGTATTTCTTAGAGGCAGTTAAAGCAAGTTAATAATTCCAGGTAGTTTAAGCAAGCTTTTAGTTCTTAAATGCTGTTTCTGTCAAAGTAAACCTTTTTCCCACCTGTTGATGGTAGTGCAAGATTTTTCCAATTTTATTTTGACAGTTAATATTGATTTTTAACTGCCTGGAAGAGTTACTGGATTTCTTCTGATTTTCACGAATACCGGAAACTGGAACAACGGGTTCCAAAACTGGAAAATTCTTTTTGTTCTTCCAAGTAATTGAATATATTTTTTATAACCCTTGTAGTGAACAAACATGAATACCACACTTCTTGAATAAATGACAAATGTCACATGATCACTTTTGTATTACTAAACAAATGGTCACGTAATGCTTCTGACAAAACTAGGCTCCTCCTACGCGCTGACGTGGTAATCTAAGATTGCCGCCATAGGTGACATACGAGGGTAAGACAAACAGTTCTTTTTGATAAGGATATTAACCTGCCTGGAAGAAACTATTATTTAGCATTGGTTTCTGACCCACATGATTGCAGGAAACTGACAAATTCTTTTGTTCTTCCAGGCAATTGAAGATACTGTTTTTTAGTGAACAAAAATGAATACCACACTTCTTAAGTAAATGACAGATGTCACATGATGACTTTTGTGTTAGTAAACAAATGGCCATGTGATGCTTCTGTCAAAACTAGGCTCTTCCTACGCTGAGACGTTAAAATTTAAAATGGCCGCCATGGGTGACATATGAGGGTAAGATAAACAGTTTTCTTCTTGTCCTTTGATAAGGATTTTGAACTGCCTGGAAGAAACTATTATTTAGCATTGGTTTCTAATCCACATGATTGCTGGAAACTGACAAATTCTTTTGTTCTTCCAGGCAATTAAAGATACTGTTTTGTAGTGAACAAAAATGAATACCACACTTCTTGAATAAATGACAGATGTCACATGATCACTTTTGTGTTAGTAAACAAATGGCCACGTGATGCTTCTGTGAAAACTAGGCTTCTCCTACGCCGAGACGTGGAAATTTAAGATAAGGCCGCCATAGGTGACATACGAGAGTAAGACAAACAGTTTTCTTTTTGTCCTTTAATAAGGATTTTGAACTGCCTGGAAGAAACTATTATTTAGCATTATTTTCTAATCCCCAGGATTATTGGAAACTAAAAAATTCTTTCGTTTTTCTGGGCAATTGAAGATACTGTTTTAATAACCCTTTTAGTAGACAAAAATTGATACCATACTTCCTGAATAAATGACCGATGTCACATGATCGCTTTTGTGTTAGTATACAAATGATCACGTGATGCTTGTGTCAAAACTAGGCTCCTCCTTCTACGTGATGTGGCATTGCAAGATGGCCGCCATGGTTGACATACAAGGATAAGACAAACCGTTTCTATTTTTATTCACTTTATATTAAAGTCAAAAAGCAAGGGCACTTGGAAGATTATTCCAAGCACTTGAAGTGTCTCAGATTCTTGGAAGTGACTTTCAAATTGTCGGTTGTTAGAGCCAAAAAGCTGGTATCTAGATCCAATAATTGTAATCCTAGACTTATCATTTAGCTTCACTTACCTGGAACAGATACTTAAGACTACTTGTAAGATTATTCCAGGCCCTCGAATGTGACTCAAACTCCTGGAATAAGACTATCAACTTATTTATCAATGCCAAAAAGCAAGAGTACTTTGAAGATTATTCCAAGTGATCAATGACCAGAATCAATATTGATAGAGTAGATATTGATTTCAATTGCCTAGCAAAAAATATTCATTTTTTAATTGACGTTGATTTCTGATCTCCATGATTACTGGTACTTGGACAAATCTTTCGTTTTTCCAGGCAATTCTTTTTTGGTAAGGTCACTATTGTAGTGAATAGCAGTGGTAAACCACCACTGGTAACTGTGGTTACATGGTCAGTAACACACCAATTGTAACAGTGAAAAATTTTGATAAAAAATATTTTATGACTCCTGTGCAATAATATCATTTATTTTTGACCTACAGCAATATGAAATAGTATTCACAAGAAATCTTAACTATCTGAAAAGTAAACTGACTCTAACTGTTTAAAACTAAATGAAAACTGACCTAAATTGCCTGGACAAAATGAAATAAATAGAAACCAGCTTCAACTACTAGAAAGTTATTAAAAACTAACTTCAACTTACTGGAAGTAAATAAAGACTGATCCAGCTATTCGGAAGAAATATTAGCTATCCGAAGAGTGCCGAACGATATAGAAAATGATCTCAACTGTCTGAAATAAATGAAAACTATCTTCAATTTCCTGGAAGTAAATTAAAACTGACTTGAACTGCCTGGAGGTAAGTAAAAACTAACCTAAATTGTCTGGACAAAATAGAAACTGACCTTCATGCACTATCTAAAATAAATTGGAACCAGCCTCAATTGCTTAAAAACTTCAAATTACTGAAAGTAAATAAAGACTGACTCTTCGGAAGAAATCTTAACTATCTTAAAAGTGAACTGACTGTAACTGCTTGAAACTAAATGAAAACGAACTTACACTGCTTGAACAATATAGAAGCTGACCTCAACTGTCTGGAAGTAAATGAAAACTGGCTTTAACTGCCTGGAAATAAATGAAAACTAACCTGAATTACCTGGAAGAAACAGAAAAGAATTTCCACATTATGAAACTGACCTTAACTAACCAACTAAAAGAACAAAAACTCGTGAACTGCCAGGAAAAAATTAAAACTAGCCCATAATGCCTAAACAAAATGGAAACTGATGTCCAAAATAAATGAAAACTAACTTAAACTGACTAGAAGTAAATGAAAACTAACTCAGAAGTAGCTGAAAAATATCTTCAACTGTCTGGAAGTAAATAAAAACTAATTTCAACTGCCTGTAAGTAAATAAAAACTGACCTAAAGGTCAAAATGGAAATCGACCTCCACTAGTAAATAAAAAATGACCGTGCCTGGATTTATTTGCCCTGGAGGCAATAAAAACTGACTTAAAATATATGGAAACTGATCATAATTTCCTGAACAGACATGGAAACAGACCTCAACTACTTGGATCAAGGGACAACTTTTGACTCCCGATCCATATTTGGAGTAGTTTTTCGCGAGTGTTGCCATTACCAAGCAAATTTGTATATATTTATGTGTTCGAATAGGAATCTGAATTGAAGGATAGATGTCACATGCTCGGTTTTGTATTAATAAACAAATGATCACCTGATGTTTCTGTCAAAACTAGGCCGTGACGTGGCAATCCAAGATGGCCGCAATAGGTGACATACAAGGATAAGATAAACAGTTTCCATTTTTATTAAAGTCAAAGCACTTGGAATATTATTTCAAGCACTTGAAGTGTCTCAAATTCCTGGAAGTACTCTCAAATTACCTACTAAGGTTATCAGAGCCAAAAAACTGATAACTACAGGCCAATAATTGCAATCCTAGACTTATCATTTAGTTTCAGTTACCTGGAAGAGGTCTAAGACTACTTGGAAGAATATTCCAGACCCTTGAAAGTGACTGAAACTCCTGAAATAAGACTACCAATTTCTTTATCAAAGTCAAAAGCAAGAGTACTTTGAAGATTATTCCAAATGTTTTAGATTTCTGGATCAAGTCTATTAGAGCTGAAAATCAGTAACCATTATTTTAATTGGCATTGGCTTCTAATCTGTCTACTGTTTGAATAAGCATTGTAGTAAACAAAAATTAAAACCACGCCCCTTGAATCTTCTAATTTTTTTAGCCATTTCAAGTCCTATTGAAGCCACTTTTAATTTCTTTTAAAGATTTTGAATGGGGTTCAAACTTCCAGCCAGGCATTTAAGGGAGTTTCTTATTTATTCTAGACAGTTGAATTTATTTCTTATTTCTCACACCTTAATACATAATTTCTCTATTTGGAACTCATGAATTATTATTCAGGTTTCAGGCATTTTTTATTTCTTACAGGCAGTTAAAGCCATATCTTACTTCCCAGGTATTTGAAGTCAGTTCTTATTTTTTTCTAGGATTTAAAAAAAATTCTTATTTATTTCAGGTAGTTGAAGTCATTTCCCAATTTTTCGAGGCAGTTAAATGCTGAGAAACTTAAAATGCCTTAAGAAATTAAACTTTGTTCAACTGCCTAAAATTAATCAGAAATTACTTCCTTAGGTAGAAGAAAAATGGGTTTAAAAGTTAATTTCTTAATATTTTTAAGGTATTTGAAGTCGTTTCTTCAACTGCCTAGATTTGATAAAAATCTAAATTAACTGCGTAAGAAGAAAGTGGCTTTTTTCTTTTTCTTTCTTCCAGGATTGTGCAGTTATTTCTTATTAATTTAATGTAGTTGAAGCAATTTCTTACTCACTTTCTTACTTAAGTCAAATTTTTAATTCTTTCAGGAATTTGAATTCGTTTCTTCAATGAAATAAGTAAGAATCTGCCTAGATTTGATAGAAAAATTGAAATCAACTGCATAAGAAAAAAATGGCTTCAAATACCTTCAATTTTGAAAAAAGAGCTTCAATTACTTAAAGCTGATGTAAATCAAATAAAAAGCCCTTATTATGCCAACAGAAATTAGGAATTGCTTCAACTGTCTGATAAGAAATTGAATAAAAGTAGATTTGAAGTTGTTTCTTATTTATTTCAGGCAGCTGAATTGATCTTTCATTTTTTCCAGGATTATGAAGTTATTTCTTATTAAATTCAGGTAGTTGATTGGTTGCCATTTCTTAGTTCTTTAAGGCAGTTAAATACTGAGAAAGAGCTTCAACTGCCTAGAAATGACAAACACTCAAAACACTAAATCTTAAAATGCCTAAAAAATACAAATAAAAATTGCTTTAAATGCCTAAAATAAATCGGAACTCATTTAAAATACTTTAACTAGGTGAAAACTAGCTTTAAATGTCAATTTCCCAATTCTTTCAAGCATGTGAAATCGGAATTAATAAGAAATTACTTCAAATACCGGGAATTTATAAAAAAAAAGCTTCAATTGTCTTACATTTATAAAAAATCGAATAAAAAATACCTGGTATCCCAACAGAAATAAGAAATACCATCAACTATCTGAAATTGATAAGAAATTAAATAAAATTATTTTAAATGCTTGAAAAAAAATTAATGGAGTATGAGATATGTATGTTTAAATTTAATTTAATTCAAATTAGACGATTAACTTGATTATCAAAAGCTCTAGCACTTTGGAGATTATTCCAAGTACTTAAAGTATCTTAGATTCCGGGAATAGACTTTTAAATTACTTATCAAAATTATTAGAGACAAAAAGTCAGTAAGCAGAACTCATATTGATAGAGTAGATATTGATTATCAATTGCGTAACAAAAAATATTCATTATTTTACTTGGAATTGATTTTTAATCTCCATGATTATTGGAAATTGGAAAAAGTGGAAAATTCTTGCGTTCTTCCAGGCAATTCAAGATACTGTGTAAATAATCCTTGTAGTAAACAAACATTGAAACTACGCTCTTTTTTATTTCTTAATTTTTGCAAGTCATATCTTATTAATTCTAGGCAATTGAAGCCACTTTTCATTTCTTTTGGAATGTTAATAATAATTCTTAGCAAATAAAGTCCGAACTTTTCCTTACCATTAAAAGAAACTTCTTATTTATTTTAGGCATTTGAAGTCGTTTCCTATTAATTGGCTGAAGATAGTTTTCATTTATTTCTAGGATTTAAAAGATTTTCTTATTTAGTTCAGGCTGTAGAATTGCTTTTTCGTTTCTTCTAGGAATTTAAAGTTATTTCTTATTAATTTTACGTGTTTGAAGTCGTTTCTTCAATGAAATATGTAAGAAACTGCCTCGATTTGTTAAAAATATTGAAATCAACTGCGTAAGAAAAAAATGGCATTTAATGCCTGAAATTTTGAAAAAAGAGCTTCATTTACCTAAAACCGATAAAAAATCGAATAAAAGGCCCTTGACATGCCAACAAAAATAAGAAATTACTTCAATTGTCTGATAAGATTAAGAATTGATAAGAAATTTAATAAAAGTAAGTTGGAAGTTGTTTCTTAAATTTAAAATCAGATAGCTGCATTGATTTTTCCTTTCTTCCAGGATTGTGAAGTTATTTCTTATTAATTTTAGGTAGTTGATTGGTAGCCATTTCTTGGTTCTTTATGGCAGTTAAAGACTCAGAAAGAGCTTCAACTGCCTATAAATTACTCAGAACTAACAATAAATCTTTAAATTCCTAAAAAAAGAAATTTTCTTTAAATGCCTGACATGAATCAAAACTTATTTGAAACACTCTAAGTAGGCTTTAAATGTCAAGTTCTTAATTCTTTCAAGCTTTTGAAGTTGTTTTTTTAATGGAATTAGTGAAAACCTGCCTTTATTTGATAAAAAACGTCATCAACTGCGTGAGAAAAAATTAGCTTCAGCTGCCTGAAATTAATAAGACAATTACTTCAAATACCCGGAATTTAGAAAAAAGAGCTTCAATTTTCTGAAATTAATAAAAAGTCGAATGAAAGACCCTTGAAATGCCAACATAATTGAGAAATATCATCTACTGTCTGAAATCGATAAGAAATTAAATCTTTATAATTTATTTTAAATGCCTCAAAAAAATTAAAATATTCCGAGATGTGTTTGTTCAAATTTTCATTAATTCTCAGTATATTTTACGTCGTTTCTCTAATGGAATAAGTACGGAAAATGGAATCCATTATGATTTCGATTAAATTTTGAACAACACATCAAACCAAGCATATTTCTTATAATATAGATTTTTGTTTTAATTTCCAAAATTAACTATAAGAAACTCAATACTAATTAACACAGTCCTTGTAAAGTTAACATAACAAAGGCATTTTAATTAACAAAATAAATTTAAAGCAAACGTATATACATACACCTTAATATACAATTTCTCTCCTCGGAACTCATGAATTATCCTTTAAGCCCATATCTCAAGCCCGTCTTGTAGACGTTTTCTTTAGATTTCCGCTTATAAGGAGGAGACGGAGAATGTTTTTACAGCAGACGAGGATCCCTTCGAAATTCGCCATCAAAAGAGCAAATTTACCCGGGATATTTAAGGGATCTTGTTCTTACTTTGTTATTTTCAGCTTCGCGCTCCCGTGATGGAAACATTATTGAATTTTAAGACTTGACAAGAAAAACACTCGGTTGTACCTTAAGATTGTTATAATTTTGTTACAGCAATCAGCCTTATAAGTTAGAAACATCTTTTTATGTATTCTCTATCAACGTACCAAAATAATAGTAATAAACCATGTCTGATAATTCCAGGCAGTCGATGTAATTTTTAATTTCTTCTACGCATTTTAAGTTTCATTAAATTCATTCTCACCATTCTCAGTACTAAAGAAATAATTTCTTATTAGTTCTATATACTCGAAGCTATTTCTCATTTGTATTTGATGTTGATAAGAAATTACTACAACTACCTGAAATTAATACGAAATTCTTCCTAGCAGAAATAGTAAAACAAAATGTTGACTTTCAATGCCTGGAAAAATGGGAATTTTTCACTTATTCTAGGCATTTAAAATAATATCAGAATAATTCCAGTTTCAGTTACTTCTATTTCTTATTTTTTGCAACCTATTAATTTTTCATCAATTAGAGGAAGTTAATGTCCTTTTTCTTGGGGTATTTTACTTATTATTTCCAGAGAGTTTAAGCTATTTCTCATTCCTATTAAAATTTAATAATGTTCCTTATCAATTTCAGGTAGATGTCTTTTCCTGGTATGTAGAATTCAAATCTCTAGGAGAACTAAGAAACTACTTAAACTGCTTTGAAATAATGACAAATAGTTGACATTAATATGCAATTACTTAAACTGCCTAGAATTAATACAAAATGTTGACTTCCAATGCCTTAATCACGTTTTCTATCGATATTAGGTAGTTAAAACCATTTTTTCTGATTCCTTACATGGAGAAATGAGTTTAAATATCTGCCAGAAAAATGCTTCAACTGCTTGAATTTATTGCGCATTAGTATACAGTTTTTGAAATAGGAAATGACTTTAACTCTCTAGGAATAATAAAAAAAGTATCTCAATGCCTGAAATTACAGGGAAATCTATTTCAGACAGTTAAAGCAACTTTATGACTAATTTCAGTCATTTCGAATAATTACAAATTAATTCAAGTCATGCAGTTATTGCAGTCATGCAGCCTTTAATTAACTTTTTTCCAATTATAAGCCGTTAAAGCTCTTTTAGCCAAGCTATTAAAGTATTTTATTATTAATTTTATTAATTTATTCCAGGTAGTTGATGCTATTTCTCCTTCTTCCTGTTATGTAGAATTCAAATGCCTGGACAGAAATATAAATTGGCTTCAACTGCCTCGAAGAAATGAGAAATAGCAACAACTGCCTGAAATTAATATAAAGTAAATTCAACTTATTGGAAAACCTAGGATATGACTTGAAGATGACAGTGAAACCCGCTTTTCATTTATTTCAGGCACTTGCCAGCCACGCAGTTAAAGCCATTTGTTAGTTTAATTTACTTTCAATAAAAAGAGTTTCAAATGCCTTTAATTAATTTACAAAAAATTAAAATGGCTTAAAATGCTTGCAAGAAATAAGACATGGCTTTAACTGCTTAGAATTAATACAAAAATTGATTTTCAATGAAGGGAAATTGATTTCTGATAGCTTGAGCCATTTGACATTTATTCCATGTATTTTAAATAACTTCAGATTAATTTTAGTCTCGCAGTTAAAGCAATTTCTTATTCTAATTTTACTTTTAATAAAAAGGGCTTCAACTGCCTGTAAATAATATAAAAATTAATCAAAACAGCTTAAAATGGCTGTAAGAAATAGAAAATGGCTTGAGCTGCTTAGAATTAATACAAAAATTGATTTTCAATGCCTGAATTTGAAGGGCAATTGATTTCTAACAGTTGAAGCCATTTTTCACATATTTCAGGCATCTTAAATAACTATAGGTTAATTTTAGTCTCGCAGTTAAAAAAATTTCTTATTCTAATTTTACTTTTGATAAAAAGATCTTCAACTGCCTGTAAATAATAAAAAAAATAATTAAAGCATCTTAAAATACCTGCACGAAATAGGAAATGGCTTTAGCTGTTTAGAATTAATGTTAAAGTTGACTTTCAATCAATGCCTGAAGTAAAAGGGAAATGGATTTCTGACAGTTGAAGCCATTTTATACTTATTCCAGGTATTTTAATTAATTTTTAATCTCGCAACTAAAGCAATTTCTTATTTTAATTTTACTTTTGATAAAAAGGGCTTTAGGTGCCTGTAAATAACAAAAAAATTAATCAAAATAGCTTAAAATGGCTGCAAGAAATAGGAATTGGCTTCAACTGCGTAGGATTAATGTAGAAGTTGACTTTCAATACCTGAATTAAAAGGAAACTTGATTTTAGAGGGTTGAATCGATTTTTCACAAATTACAGGCATTTATTTAAAGCTGAAGCACCCTTTTAAATCAACTTTTTCACAATTATAGGCGATTTAAGCTATTTATCATGTGTTTTAAGTAGTTAAAATCGTTTCGTATCAATTTTAGGTAATTGAAGCCTTTTTCACTTATTCCTGACCTGTAGAAATTAATTAGCCAAGAATGGCTTTAACCGCCTAAAACTAATAAGACACAAAAGAGTTTATCATACATCCATATCAGTGAGAGGTTCTATGGATATTTGAAATACGATATATGTGGGATATATAAGAATAATTACTTCAACAAGCCCAATAACCGATCCTAATAAGTCTAAAGAGTACCTTTTAAAAAATAATTATAGGAAAAATCGTTATAGCTTAACGGTATAGGCGGTACAAGAAGCGGGGAAATGTGTTCACAGCTGCCCTGCGAGGATATTTCCCAATTTTCTCGATATTTATCGGGCGATAGCTTAAGGATTTTTATTATTTTCGGGCGAGTTTAGTTTTTGCGAACGTCGGTGGTTTTCAACGGTTAATACTGTAATTAAGTTTTAGCTATCGGATGGGCTATAAACCAGCAATAAACCGCGAATTTTTTGTTTTATTTTTTGATCAAAGTCGAATGAATTACATTTCATTGTTCTGTTGAAATAGCACGTTTTTAGCAGATTTTTGACGAAATACTCTTGTATTTTTAAATTGCATAGTTCCCGAAAATTTCGTCTAGTAAAATGATGATTTGTCATTTTCCGAGTAGGAAAACTATAAATGAACTATAGTTTACAAACTGAGAGAACATGACCGCCGACTCGATATTGTAAACAATTTATCATCGCAATAAGTAGCGGTTTCGTTGCCCCGGCGCCATAAATTTTCCCCGAAATACGTTCTCGACAAAATTCCCGGGTTTCCTGCTTAAACTGAAACTGGGCCGACCGGACAAAGAGGCATTCCCGATTTTATTTATTTATTACTGAATATTTATTGTGATTAAATACAGATAGATTTATGTAAAGAGTAATGTTTTTAGATAAAAGCACTATAAATGCCCGAGTTTTGAGAGTGTTGGTGATCTGTAGAATATTAGGAGATTTTTACAAGGATTTTGAATTTTACATACTGTTAGAATTTTGGGCATTTTCCTATTTTCAGATATTTTATTTTATTCTTTGGAAAGAATCCTAGTCTTTCCATATATCTATTATATTGTAAAGTATACTGTTATTCGGGTACAATACTGATACCGCATTTTAAAATAAATTAAACATAATTCTAAAGAACATATTGATCAGGAGATAAAGCCAGTACATCTAGGGGTTGTTATACATGTGGAAGTATCCTTCACATTTCCACAGCCAATAATCTGGGGCTCCTAATAGATCATAAACTAAAATTTAGGGAGCATGTTACACTTAAACTTAAAATTGGATACTCTGCTTAAAAAATTATTTACGCCCAGAAGAATTATTTAACTACTAATATTAAAAAATGCTTTGTGAAGCATTGGTTTTGTCATCTTTCAATTTCTGCGATACTATTTATGGTCCTTGACTGCTCAGATGCCTATCGGATACAAAAACTTCAGAATTCGTGCCTAAGACTTGTATTTGGCGTAAGGAGAGGGGAGCATATTTTTCATAAGCTAAAGGATGCGGGTTGGTTAAATATGTTCAATCGGCGAGTATTACATATTATTTGTTTTTTTTATAAATTACTTAAGTGGAAGTCTCCATCATATTTGCTTAGAAAGATGAGATTCCGAACGGATGTACATAACCTAAATATTAGAAGAAAGAATTTGCTTACTATTCCGGCGCACAATAAGGAATTATTTAAAAAGTCATTTTCATACTTGATTGCACACTATATAAATAGATTTAAAATAAATGATTTTACGTTGACAGAAAAAACTTTTAAAGTTAACATTAAGCTGCTTCTCCTTGGTTAATTATGTGTATGAGTGATTTTTTTTTAACGTTTATGTATATAATATTGTTCATGATTTTGTTCCTGAAAGGCTTTGAACGTTGCCATAAATCGTTATATAATTTTCCTCATCTTCCCTTCCCCTCATATTTTCTTTCATATCCTGATCCTCTTCCCATGCTCCCATTAGGTATGTTCTTTCTTTTTTAGTAGAATATTTTTTATTAAATTTTTAAATTATTGTTTTTTTGTAATATTTTTTTGGCCTCAACAGAATTCAGGGAGCCTTTTGTGTAATGGATATCTCTGTAAATCTGCATATTATGGCCTGTTGGTCACCGTGCATTAATATCTTTTTTATTTTGTTACAAATTCTTCGATTTTTTTTTTGTTATTGGTAAATGATGAAATACTCAATATTTAGTGGAATTTTGTAATATTTGAAATTTTGTAAAAGTTAATACACCTACCTATTAGTTTTATTCTTTGTGCTTAAATGCTGTAATTTCTTGGTGATTAATAAACGTCTTATTATTATTATTATTATTAAATTTATTTGTTCAAAATGAAAAACAGCTAGTGAAGGACAAGAGGAAGTTTCAGGCAGCACTACCGAGGAGGAATTCATAATTCTAAGTCGTTGACTCAGGCGCCAGTAACAATTTTGTAACAACAAGAAAGCTTAGAAAAATACAATGTTAAAAATGGACAGATTTTAAAGACAAATAAATGCGGTATACTAACACGGCTATGTCAGAAACAAACTATGCATATCGAAGCTCTCTATAATAATAATAATAATAATAATACACAGGTTAGAAATATTATAGTCGTTTGTAATGATGTGGTCGATCAATGTTGCAGAAGTATTGGTGATTCTTGTTACCTTCTTCACAATTTGACGAAAGCCTGCTGCATCTATAACTAGTTTTCAGGTTTTTTGCTTTATTGTCATTTTTTATTAGATCAATTTTTAAATCAACCAATATCACAGTTGTTTTCTGTTGACATGCAACCTCATTCAAGATATTGCCCAAATATTCCAAGAAAAAATCACAATCCGAATTCGGAGAATAAAGCACAATTTATTATCAGCATCAACTATGCCTAGAAAGAAAGAATGTGTTGTTTATTCTCATACTAGTGAAAGTTAAACAAATGGACAGCTGTCAGGTTGTTATAGTAGAAAATGTGTTCCATCGTAGATTGAGTCATGCAAACCGAGATTCAATGGGACAGTTGGGATTAAAAATGTCAGATAGTAAATATTAACCTTATGTGGAAGGAAAAGCTACAAGGTCACTATTTCCTAGCAATGAAAATCGTACAAAAATTATATTATATCATAAATCATATATATATTGGCTGTATCATATACATATCATATATATTATCATATCATATATATATTGGTTGGTTTAATGACTAAGTTATGCTCCTTTGAGTAGACTAAAATTGAATTGAGTTCAGCATTTAAATTATATTCAACTAAATTATCGTTGAGACCGAAGTAGTGGAGAACCTGCGTATCGTCGGCATACTGGTGAATTTCTGATAAATTTAAAACCTTTGGTAGGTCTGAGGTGTAAACAAGAAATAAAAGAGGCTCAAGGATAGATCGTTGAGGTACCCCTGATACTATATGTTTTGTCATGGTCTATTACATCAAAAGCCTTTGAGTAATCGAGAGACACCATAATAACAGAAAGTTATTATGGGTTACTATTTATTATATTAGTAATAGGGTTAATGATATTAGGTAAACACATCTTTACCATTGAAAGAGTAATATTGTCCGGTCCTGCCGCATTAGATTTAATGGCGTTAATTATATTTTTCACTGAATATTGATCAACAAGGGAAAAGTCAAAACTAATATTACTAAACTTGTTATGCAAATAAAAAATTATTTTCTCAATACAATTATTTGACTTATTAAATACACTAACGAAGAAATCATTTATTACATTTGGATCAATTAAATTGGATGGAAGTTCAGAATCAGCTCCAGAGGATCTAATATTAAGGTGTCTTAAACCATGCCAAAGCAATTTACCAGACTTATCACTTTGAAGCAGCCTTTTCTCTTCTAATCGAGGCAAGTGCGAAATTTCGGCACTCTTTATAATAAGTCCAGTTAGCTGGACTTTTATCTTTTTTATATTTAGTAAGGGCTTTGTTCTTTTCATTTAAGACTGTAGGTTAACCAAGGTGCTGTTTTCTTACTAATTCTTATGTTTTTGTAAGGAGCATGGATATCAAATAGGAAGTTAATATTTTGGTATAGAAAGTCAACTTTTTTTTATATCTTCAATATAAAAACAATTGTCCCAATTAACTTGAGCCAGGTCTATCGAGAATTTTTCCAAGTCAATGTTTTTAAGATCGCGAATTTTAATTATCTTTTGCTGAGGTTTTTTAATAAGTATGGTGAAAATACAAAACGGCATTTGATTGTGATCACTAATATGAGAAGCAACGGTCCCATTCTTATAGCAAATTTTTTTACAATTAACAAAAATCGGGTCTAGTACGCGTCGCCTCATTTATTAGTTGGTCATACCCGTACGAATGTAGTGCAGAATAAAAAAAGTTAGGCCTCATCATATCTATGTTTAGGTCTCTAAATACTATAGAGAAGTCATAATTTAGTAATATATATGGAATGATTTCATCAAGGAAATTCAAGATTTCAGATATCCGAGTCTTAGGAGGTTTTTAAATAAAAAGTAGGGCAATTTTGTGGACTCCGATCTTAACATATAATAGTAAATATTCAAAGTCTACACTGTTGACGTTGATATTAATTTTTTCATAATAAAAAGTTGATTTAATGTATATACCAACACCTACCCCAACTCTGTTTAGCCTATCCATTCGATAAAAAAAATATCCCTGCAATTTAACTGCATCAGATGTTATGGAACTATTCAACCATGTCTCACTAACACCAATAATACTTACTTCTTATTCATATACTGAGTAAAATCTGCAAAACTTGGCAAAATAGATCTTACATTGATATTGGCAATGCTTAAAAAATCAGTACTTTGTGTATTAACCATTATTAAAACAACTAACCAGAATATCAATCATATTTAACTTTAGATTTAAGTCTTTTGAGGTAGTTTAAAAAAGAAGGACAATTTCTGTCAAAAGAGGAATGATCAGTTGCCAATGATTTCTGTCTTTTTTACAAACTAGCTCTGACGTAATTTATAAATTTTTTTTCCTCAGAATTACATTCGTTAAATTTATGATTTCGACTACATTTGGAACCAAAATCTTCCTTCTCCTTACAGTCCCTACTTGTGTGACCATAAGCACAACAACGAAAACACTTAGTAATACGCTAGTAGTCGTCAATCTTTGATTTTCTCCATCCAACGAAAACATTTTCTTCCTTTAAAAGCTGCTTGCGAATCTCAGGGGATACTTCAATTGGTGCTATTACCCTTCTTTAGCTTAGTAACAAATTTTATGTTAGAAGAGGCAAGATCTATACTATCATTCAATGACGTGAGATTGTCGAATATTTGTTCGATGGTCTCCAATTCCTTCCAATCGTACATCCCTTATTAGCATCCTAGGATTATACTTCTGAGCCTCATTCACATTAAATTTATTTCCCACAGTGGCATTAAGTGAATTTTTTTAAGGCCTTAAGAGACTTCTTATCCTGGCAATGCACTGCAACCCCTCCACGAATTTTTTTTGTGTTATTAATACAGGCTTTAATTTCGCCTGGATTAATATTTTTAGCTATCTCAGTTAAAACGTCATCTTGGTTAGTTGCATTTATACTCCTGACAATAAGAACTGGCGAATTAGACCTCACTACGTCGCTATATAAAACATTATTGGGGTTGTTCATGCATTTAGCATTATTGTTCGATTGCAAATCAACTGATCTATTATTTTAATGAGATTCCAAAACCGATTTTTGTAAACCTATTGTATATTCGGAATTTACAAGTAATTTCTTGGTTAATTCAAGTTCTCTTTTCAAACAATTCACTTCTTTGTCCAGCAGAGAATTATTATTAGTTATAGTAGCTATAGAATTAAAAGAAGAAATTTTTGCGTTACAATCATTGCAGAACCAATGAATATTTTGATGGTCAGTCAAAATTTTAAGCCACGTATCCTTAATTGAACCGCAGATAGCTTGGAATTTTTTAAAAGCAGCCGCTGCATTTAATTACTTTATTATTTACAATAAAATTGTCATTGCATTTGACACACTGATTTACTACAATATAAGCAAGCATATTTAAATTAACATCAGTTAGTCCCAGCGAGACATCCTGTATACTCTGCAGAAAAAGGCTGCACAACCTGACAACTCTGCCACGAGAACACTTGCTTGATTTTACTGGAATACTCGATCGTTGATGTCTTTTTGCAGCATGGGGAGGAAATTTTCTTACCAAAATATCACCCGTTATTCAGCAATCTGCAGATATAAGTACAAAATATAAACTGAAACTGTAGCATCCAAAGCAAATTTAACGTATGGACACAAATTCTAAATTATTGCACTCATAATGAACTCAATTTTACAAATATTTACAAGAGAACAAATCAAAACAATGCATCAGCTAGCGATGTTGACAAACTGTGACTTAAAGGAATATTTTAAGTGCCTTGAAAGATAATTTAATAGTTGGACTATAATGTAAAAGAGTTTTTATCTAATAGTTTTAAGGAACACTGTAGGAGAAAAGGAATTGTAGTAGAGTATACTGAAAATCTACAAGAATTAATAGAACCTTACTAAATATGGTCAGAACCAAAATAGTTAAGAATTCCAAAAAGTTTATTGGGAGAAGCATTAAAATATTCAGTAGATGAACTGAATACGACACTGATATCAGCCCTTAAAAGCGATCAGAAACCATTTATGTTGAAATAATTTAACACCATTTATATAGAAAAAATAATTTAAGTAAGAATGTTTGGAGGCTAGACTACTATCATGCCTAAGAAGAATATGCAAGGAGGACCCAAAAGCATTGAATGCTGTAATGGTTGGATTTTGTGAAAGAGGATCACCAGAGGAGAGAAAAATCAACTTATTTTTAAACTGCGTCCAGGATATAGGTCTTAGGAGAGCCAAAATCTTCACTTCTTTCAGTCTCAGTTCTTTATTATCTTCGGTATCATTTTAAGATTGTGTTTTTCTATTGTGGTTTATCCGATTACGTACAATGACACTCATTTTATAATAATTCTCCGCTTATTGTTAAACTGCGTCCATGATATATGTCTTAGAAGAGCCAAAATCTCGACTTTTCGGACATATCCCCGTCTCAGTTCTTTAGTATCTTCGGTATCATCCTAAAATTGTGTTTTCCATTGTAGTTTATCTAATTACGTACAATGGCACTTATTTTATAATAATTCTCCGCTTATTGTTAAACTGGGTCTATGATATAGGTCTTAGGAGAGCCAAAATCTCGACTTTTTCGGACATATCCCTGTCTCAGTTTTTTAATATCTTTGGTATTATTTAAAAATTGTGTTTTTATATTGTGGTTTATCCAATCACGAACGAAAACACTCATTTTATATTAATTCTTCGCTTATTGTTAAACTGCGTTCATGATATAAGTCATAGGAGAGCCAAAATATCGACTTTTTTGGACATATCCCTGTCTCATGTCTTTAATATCTTCGATATCATTCTAAAATTGTGTTTTGCTATTGTGGTTTATTTAATTACGTACGAAAACTCTCATTTTATAATAATTCTTTGCTTATTGTTGAACTGCGTCCATGATATATGTCTAAGAAGAGCCAAAATCTCGACTTTTTCGGACATATCCCGGTCTCATTTCTTTAATATCTTCGGTATCATTTTGAAATTGTGTTTTTATATTGTGGTTTATCTAATTACGTACAATGACACTCATTTTATAAAAATTCTTTTCGTGTTGTTAAACTGCGTTTATGATATATGTCTAAGGAGAGCCAAAATCTCGACTTTTTCGGATATATCCTAGTCTCAGCTCTTTAATATTTTCGGTATCATCCTAAAATTGTATTTTTCTATTGTGGTTTATCTAATTACGTATAATGACACTCATTTTATAAAAATTCTTTGCGTGTTGTTAAACTGCGCCCATGATATATGTCTTAGGAGAGCCAAAATCTCGACTTTTTCGGACATATCGCTGTCTCAGTTCCTTAAAATTTTCGGTATCATCCTAAAAATGTGTTTTTCTATTGCGGTTTATCTAATTACGCACAATGACACTCATTTTATAAACATTATTTTTCTATAAAAATCTATAAAACCTTATTTTTAATCTACGTCCATGATATGTTTTAGGAGAGCCAAAATCTCGACTTTTTCGAACACATCCCTGTCTCAGTTCTTTAATATCTTCGGTATCATTTTGAAATTGTGTTTTTCTATTGTGGTTGATCCAATCACGTACGAAGATACTCATTTTATAAGAATTCTTTGCTTATTTTTAAACTGCGTCCATGATATATGTCTTAGGAGAGCCAAAATCTCGACTTTTTCGGAAATATCCCTGTCTCAGTTTTTTAATATCTTTAATATCATTTAAAAATTGTGTTTTTATATTATGGTTTATCCAATCACGTACGAAGACACTCATTTTATAATAATTCTTTACTTATTTTTAAACTGCGTCCATGATATATGTCTTAGAAGAGCCAAAATCTTGATTTTTTCGTATATATCCCTGTCTCAGTTCTTTAATATCTTCGGTATCATTCTAAAATTGTGTTTTTCTATTGTGGTTTACCCAATTACGTATAATGACACTCATTGTATACTAATTTTTTACTTATTGTTACACTGCGTTCATGATATAGGTCTTAGGAGCGCCAACATTTTCACTGTATATTACCTGAGTCTAATAAAGAGCCAAAATCATCTAAAGAAGCTCTAAAATTAAAAGAATGGCAGCAAGCGTAACAGCGAATGAGAATCACATGGGGAGCTAAAGTAAGAAAAATTGATCTTTGAAGTATACAAGTTAAAAATTAACAATTTTATACAGTTTCCCCATTGTAAATTTCATTAATTCGCTTTATTCCCGACATAATTTCAGTCTCTCATAATTTTCCAATATTAACTCAGGAAACAAAAGGGCTGATTACGCAGCGGGAAAAACTTACAAGTGTCACAAGTTTTTACTGTAAAAAAGGAAGTCCCACATGTACGTAGTATATTATTATTAAAGTCTATATCTGGCAGTTTCGTTTTAACAATAGGGGGGCATGCACGTACCAGCGGAGCTTCCGCCCTATTGTCTGCTGTTCTAATTGCGACAAAGTTTCGGAAAATAAGGCGTCAACGAGGGAATAACGGATAAAAATGGTCGGGAACAGGGACGGATTTTGGTAAATAAGCCTGGTAATTATTAAATATTAATCAAAAATTACCCTTAGTACAGTTTTTATTAGCTTGATTTCAAACATTTTATAACGATATTTACCAAAGCCTTACTGTATATCTTGTGATTAAAATTTCCCTTAAAATTAATTTGTGAAAACGCATAACTTTAATGAATACGACTGCCTTTTTAAAGAAATTTTTTTATTCGACCTTTTATGTTAAGACCTCTTTAATCACCTTCTCCCTCCTTCTCCTTTGAAATCTTAATTAATTAACTTCCTCAAATTGGAAGTCAAAGGATGAACAAAAAACCCTCACATTAAGGAAAATTTACAGTGTCAAACCGAAATTGAATCTTTTACGACCGTGTTTTCTCGCACTTTTCTCATAAAGAACAGAAGTTCCATAATAAAATTCTTGGCAGAATTCAAATAAAAAAAAAAAGAAAAGAAACGGGAATATATTATTGTTTGTCTGACAAGGCAGAACAAATAGAATATATGTATGTCTTACCTTATGTATATTTGGGGTTGATTTAAGTTATATATACGAGAAGGGAGGCATTTATTACTGCGTGTATGTTTGTTTTTTTGTAATAAAATTGTAAATATGCATAGCTTTAATATTTCTTAGGTCTAACTTACATACATTTTGAAAAGTGTTTATTTCAATACTTATTTTTTATTATAATTATTATTCCAAGCAATTGGAATTATTTCTTGTTTTTCTTCTGAGGCTTTGGAAAAACTTTAAAATTATTCCAAGAAATTGGTGTCTTTTTGTCTACGTCAACTACTGGAGAAAACAAGGAACGAGGTAAAAGAGCCTTGTTTTCATGCAGCTTACGTAGGTTTTATTATGTTTTAAAACAGTTTTGGTTAGTTTTATTTTTTAACGGTCACTTTCGACTTCTTCCAAACAATTAAAATTAGTTTTGAATTAATAGGAGACGACTTAAAATGCCTGGAAAAATTAGAAATAACTTCAAATGCCTAGAAAAAATAAAGAATCAACCTCAAATGCCTGGACAAAATGAAAAATGTCTTCAGTTTTCTGTATTGAATAAAAAACGACTTTAAATACCTGAAACTAGTAAAGAAACAACTTCAAATGCCTAGAAAAAATGAGAAACGACTTCAACTGCCTCTATTTTATAAAAAATGATGGTAACTATCTTTAAATACCTGAAAGTAATCAAGAATTAACCTCGAATGCCTGGACAAACTGAAAAATGCCTTCGGATTTCTGTATTGAGTAAAAAACGACTTTAAATAACTAAAACTAGTAAAGAAACAACTTCAAATGCCTAGAAAAAATGAAAAATGACTTCAACTGCCTCTATTTTATAAAAAATGACTTTAACTATCTTTAAATACCTGAAAATAATAAAGAATTAACTTCAAATACCTAGATAAAATGAGAGAAATTACCTGAACTACCTGTATTGAATTTCAAACAACTTTAAATACTTAAAACTAGTACAGAAATGACTTCAATTGCCTAGAAAAAATGAGAAATGACTTCAACTGCCTTTATTTTATAAAAGACGATGTTAACTATCTTTAAATACCTGAAAGTAATCAAGAATTAACCTCAAATGCCGGGAAAAAATGAGAAATTACTTCAACTACCTGTATTGAATAACAAACGACTTTAAATACCTGAAACTAGTAAAGAAACAACTTCAAATGCCTAGAAAAAATGAAAAAATAACTTCAACTGCCTCTATTTTATAAAAAACGACTTTAACTATCTTTAAATACCTGAAAGTAATCAAGAATTAACCTCAAATGCCTGGATAAAATGAGAAATTACTTCAACTACCTGTATTAAATAACAAACGACTTTAAATACTTAAAACTAGTACAGAAATGACTTCAAATGCCTAGGAAAAATGAGAAATGACTTCAACCGCCTCTATTTTATAAAAAAACGACTTTAACTGTCTTTAAATACCTTAAAGTAATCAAGAATTAACCTCAAATACCTGGACAAAATGAAAAATGTCTTCAGTTTTCTGTATTGAATAAAACACAACTTTAAATACCTGAAACTAGTAAAGAAACAACTTCAAATGCCTAGAAAAAATGAGAAATGACTTCAACTGCCTCTATTTTATAAAAAACGACTTTAATTATTTTTAAATACCTGAAAGTAATCAAGAATTAACCTCAAATGCCTGAATAAAATGAGAAATTACTTCAACAAGCTGTATTGAATAACAAATAACTTTAACTATCTTTAAATACCTGAAAGTAATTAAGAATTAACCTCAAATGCCTGGACAAAATGAAAAATGTCTTCAGTTTTCTGTATTGAATAAAAAACGACTTTAAATACCTGAAAGTAATCAAGAATTAACCTCAAATGCCTGGACAAAATGAAAAATGTCTTCAGTTTTCTGTATTGAATAAAACACGACTTTAAATACCTGAAACTAGTAAAGAAACAACTTAAAATGCCTAGAAAAAATTAGAAATGACTTCAACTGCCTCCATTTTATAAAAGACGACTTTAACTATCTTTAAATACCTGAAAGTAATCAAGAACTAACCTCAAATGCCTGGATAAAATGAGAAAATACTTTAACTACCTGTATTGAATAACAAACGACTTTAAATACTTAAAACTAGTAAAGAAATGACTTCAAATGCCTCTATTTTATAAAAAATGACTTTAACTATCTTTAAATACCTGAAAGTAATGAAGAATTAACCTCAAATGCCTGGATAAAATGAGAAATTACTTCAACTACCTGAATATATGATATGAATATTGAATAACAAACGACTTCAAATACTTAAAACTAGTAAAGAAATGTTTTTATTTAAAGTAATTAAGAAATTACTTTAAATGTCTAGACAAAATAAGAAATAACTTTATCTGCCTGTATTGAAAAAAAACCGACTTTAAATACTTGAAACTAGTAAAGAAACAACTTCAAATGTCTGAAAAAAATTATAAATATTTTTAAATACCTGAAAGTAATAGAGGAATAACTTTAAATGCCTGAAAAAAATGAAAAATAGCCTTAAACGCCTGATAAAAATGAGAAATTTGAAATATTTCAAATGTCCCCTCATGAAGATCTAAAAGACTCACTTTCGATGGCAAACTCTGAACAAAATTCAAGACCATTGGCTTCTTTTATATTTATTAATGTCTTCTGAAATAAAATTCATATTAACCCATCTCACTTTTACAATTTAAAGAAAACTGAGGTAATTATAGAGAAACGAAAAGCAGTAGGCATGAATAAATCCATTTAATTCACCGTATATAGTAATTAGAGGTTTGCTTTGAGGGCGAACACTACATTAACCTTCTGGTAATTTAACACCACATCACGCTGGGTATATTTACCCTTATAAGGTATCAAACGGAAAATTATCGGTCGAGAATTCCTAATTTTATTGTATCCTATGCCAGCAGAGCTTTGGTGTTTGCCAAACACTGTTTGCCTTTAGTAAATATTCGAGCGAGTTCTCTCAATCGAATATGTGCATCTCATCTCGCTCGAATGTCTAATTTCAATTTGTTACTTTTGTACGTGTTTTAGAGAGTATATAAGATATTCAGAAAAAAAACCTTTTTGTATTTCGGCAAGTGTAATTTAATCCTGAAACATCTCGAATAAACTTTCTAAGATATCCGACTATTATTTTCCTTTTATAAGTAAAAACAAGCATTGTTCCCCTGGCCTTGTTTCCACCGACGGGAAAATAATCTCCTTTAGTGCCTTTCGGAAAGTCTAGGATACTCTTTCTACTTAAAAATATAAATTACTATCTGAATGAGACTGGGACCGACAAAGCCCCGTCATAAATCTTGCACTTCAAAAGTATTTTTCTCTGTAATTTTTTTTTTCGTCTTGTTTTTGTGTTTCGCTTTTTGCAGCACGGACTCTCTCCTTTGTTAATACACTACTTTGACATTTGAGGAGCGTCGTCAGCTTTAGGTGACTGGAAACTGCTATTTTATGAAAGGGTTTCTTTTTTGAGGAAAAATTACAATTTGTTCTAGTTTTTGAACATACTAAAGACGTTTTGATAAAAAAACTTTCCTAACTTGTATTTACCCTTTATTTTATATTCAAATTACAAAAATGCATAACTTAAATGGCTCTCATTACCTTGTCTGAACAAAAAATAAAGAAAAAGTGTTCATATCCCTTTAAGTTATGCATAATTTTTAATTTAAACACATTTGTAATTACAAAAATAGATTTCAATTTGTTAGAAAATTGGTTCTTGTTGGAAAAATGTTATCAAAACAACTGATTCTGACACTGTTTTAAAGATATTTTATGATACGTTTTTAAAGAAGTCCAATCAATAGAATTTTAAAAACTGAAAAATAAAACATTATAACAAAATTAAGCCTGCGACAACTGATATTATTAACTCTATAAAACACAGAGATGAAATGAAAAAAAACTCCTAAAACACTTTAATGAAGTTGACAACGAAATATATAAGGAATACTGTGACACTCTTAAGGAAATAATAAATAAATGCAAACAAGTTTCTAAAAATAATGAAAAAATAAAACAACAGGTTGATGAGCGAAGGGAGAAGAGAGCGAATTATTACAAATATTGCATTTTTTGTTTCTTGTTTCTTCACTAGCTTCAGGTATTTGAAGTCGTTTTTTATTCAATACAGGTAGTTGAAATAATTTTTCATTTTATCCAGGCATTTGAGGTTAATTCTTTACTACTTTCCGGTATTTAAAGATAGTTAAAGTTGTTTTTTATTCAATACAAAATACTGAAGCAATTTCTCATTTTGTCGAGGCATTTGAGGTTAATTCTTGATTACTTTCAGGTATTTAAAGATGTTTTCATTTTTTTCAGGCATTTGAAGTTGTTTCTTTGCTAGTTTCACGTATTTAAAGTCGTTTTTAATTCAATACAGGCAGTTGAAGTCATTTCACATTTTGTGCAGGCATTTGAGGTTATTTATTTATTAGCTCCGCACATTTGAAGTTGTTTATTGGTTTTAAGTATTATTTAAAGTCGTTTTATTCAAGACAGGAATTACGATTACGAATTATTACATAAATATTAGACTTGATATTTACCAAAAAAATCGATCTATCTAGAGAGCAGCTTTAAATACAATAGAACTCATCTCTGCTTTTAAGATCAACTAATGAAAGAGAACTCATTTCCTATATAAATTCTGTTAAAAACTTCAATTGTCACTCCTATCTACAAAACTAGAAATAAAACTGAAATTTCAAATTATGGACCTAAAACTGTAATTAATAATTTTTCCAATAACCAATATGGTTCAGAAATGGCCTAAGCATTAGAGATGCAATGTATGAGCTTTCCAAATAAATTACATCTTATTTGGACAGTAATATAAAAATGTTTGACAGTTTCCTGGATCTTGCAAAGGCATTTTACACAGTTCCTCATCACTTGCTCTTAAGTGTTTTAAGTATTTATGGAATGAAGGGGGCCGTGTTGAATATCTTTGGGAATTCAGAAATTGGAGGGACACAAAATCAATGGTCTCAAATTATGTTTATTTTTAAAAACGATTATACGTGTTTCGCCCTAAGGCATCGTCAGATCTAAAAGGAAAAAGAAGGCAACCCTATTACAAAAACAACAATGCATAGACATAAATTACAATGTTAAGATATGACTTACCGGTAAAGCTATTAGATTAACACAACATTTAAGTTGAAACCAAAATAAATACATAAAAAATAATGTGTCAAAACTAAATAAAATAAAAGTAAACAAAACAAGTAGAATGAGGTTAAGTTGAACGGGAGAACGGAAATAAAGCAAAAAATTAAATAAAAAATAAAAAGTGAAATATGACTTAGTCGAGAAATAAACCAGCGACCATCGGGTTCGTAGGCAAGCGCTAAACTTACGTGCTATCCAGGTCGTGATGAATATTGTTAAAAATTAAATGCGGTTCGAAGGTAAAAACATCATTCACACAAGACACTACAGGACTCCTTTTTGCCCTTGTGATCTCCATCTTCTCTAATAAGTGAAGCTTCTTTCCCTTGGGGCTCATGAAGGATTTTTACATTTTCCGGGATGGAAGGATAGTGTTTTGAGGACAATAAATGACTTGCAAAAGCCGATTTCGTCTCGGTGATTTCGGTATCTTTGTGTTTATTATATTCTTTTAAGTGTTCGTGCACTCTCGTTTTTATTTTCCTTCTAGACTGACCAATGTAAACGGCATTACAGTCCCCGCAGTTAAGGGAGCGGGAAAAAACTAAAAACATGACGAAGAAAAACAACGCATAATAGGTAAATGTCATTTTAACTTTCTAAACCCTCCGACGTTGTTTTAGAGGAAGAGGATGTGTTAAAACGAAATTTAAAATTTAATTTTTTTCATAGTGCTAACATTCAGTGTAGGGAGACGTTAGCAGCAGTTCTAGAGGCCGAAAGCATCATTCAAAACACATATATTTCTCTGAAAAACATTTTAAGATCAAAGTTAATTACTTTCCTGAATTCAAGCGTTCGTGACAAAAAACGGCCGAACTGTAATCAGAAAATCCTAAAAACAATTAAAGACAAAATCAGGGTTCACGACTTGATTGTCGCGAAGGTAGATAAAGGTAATTGCTTGGTACTCATGAAGCGATGTCGTTATATCGAAAAAGTTCTGCATTTTTTAAATTCAAATGAGTTTGTACCTATTCCTAGAGACCCAACATACTCATTTTTTAATAAACTCAAAAATACTTTAGATAACATCGCACTCACTTTCGACTTCTTCCACACTAATAAGTATAAGTTATACCATATGAACCCGAAAACACCTTTACTTAACGGTTTACCCAAGGTCCATAAGACTGGCTATCCCATTCGTCCTGTAGTTTGTTTTTTAGATTCACCCTGCTCTTTACTATCCTCGTGAGATATACAGCATTTAATAACATTTACTCCACTAAAAATTCTATAGATTTTGCTGACACCCTTAAGAATACACCAATGTCTGAAAAAACGATATTAATATCTTTAGATGTTAAAAACCTCTTTCCAAGTATACCACCCAAGGATTGCGTTGATCTTGCCTTGAATTTATTAAATAAAACCTCCTTACCTAAATTAATTATAGACAACCTAATCTCTTTATTATCGATTGTTCTCGACCAAAACTTTTTTAAATTTAACGATTGTTTCTTCAAACAGATCAATGGGTTGGCGATGGGCTCTTGTCTGTCCCCGTTTTTGAGTGAGATTTTTATGCGTAACCTAGAGAGTAAGATAATGTGCAGTATCTTTATCTTTATCGTGGGGACGAACTCAGACTGGATAGTTTTTTGTATTTTTTAAACTCTAAAAAACAGAAAAAAACGGTAAGCTTCCTTTTTTAGACCTTTTGCTGACTAGAGATAACAACAAAATCACATTTGATATTTATAGAAAACCTTCCTCGACGGACAACATTATCCAGTTTGATTCTAATTCTCCGTATTCTCATAAATTTGCTGCATTCAACTCCTTTTTCTACCGGTTATTCAAAATACCATTATCAACAGGCACCTTTCAAAAAGAGTTAGCTACAATTAAACAGATTGTAGTAAATAATGGGTTTCCATTAAGTATAATTAATACAATTTATTTCAAATTTTATAATAAGTACAAGCTCTTCTATAATTAATTCCATAACACCAGCACTAAAAATTCTAGATTTCATTGCCTCACTTACTTTGGTAGTATCTCCTCCCGATTGGCAATTTTTTTTTTAAATATAATTATCATTCAAAACTTCAAACACATTATTTAATAAGCTCGTAAACATTAAAGATAAAAGATATATACTCTTTATACGTCACAAATTACTAAAAAAAATTTACACTGTAAGCACCATTGCTATGCAGATGACACCCAGCTATTTTATTCATTTCATCACACTAATGTTGTCCAAGCTAATCAATATATAAATAAGGATTTAAATACCTTAAATATAGAAACTCAAAAATTACTTCTAAAGATTAACCCCACTAAATCAGCAGCTATTCTTTTTTGTAGTGACAATCATCGAACTAATATTTTAAATAATTTAAATGTACACCTTAATAACAATATAATAAGTTTTAAAAACTCTGCAAAAAATCTTGGACTAGTAATGGGCTATAAACTTAGATTCAAAGAACATGTTACCCTTAAACTAAAAAATGGATATTCTGCCTTAAAAACAATATATCGTCAAAGACATTTTTTAAGCTCAAGTATCAAAAAACTGCTCTGTGATGCTTTAGTACTATCACCGTTAAATTTTTGCGACACAATTTATGGACCATGTCTCGATAACTCCGACTCAGGTAGAATTCAAAAACTTCAAAACTCTTGCTTAAGACTTATATTTGGTATAAGAAGACGGCAACATATTTCTTATAAATTAAAAGAAGCAGGTTGGCTAAATATCCACAATAGACGAATATTATTTATTTTATGTTTTTCTAACAAAATTCTTAAATCAAAAACTCCGCCTTACTTACTTAAAAAGCTTACTTTTTTTTTAAATTTTTTTAAGCTTTAATTTTTTTCATTCCGTTTCATCCATTCTTCCCCCTACTGCTTTTTCCCCTCATAAGTGTATGCCTACCTATTTGTTTTTTTTAGTTTGTCTATAAGAATTGTTTTTTTTTTCTCTCACTTCTTCTATTATAAGCCTTAACAGAATCCAGGAAGTTGCTTCCTTCTTTTCTGGAAGTCTGAATGCATGGCTTATTAGTTGCCTTACTTGTGTTAACTAAATTCTTTATATAACCTATTGTTTTTAATATGCTCTCTTTGTTTAATATTCTAATATTCAATTCCATGTATATAATCATATTACCTTCTGTAATTATGCTTTTTTTTGTATTGGTGGCTAATAAACGTCTTATTATTATTATTATTATTATTATTATTATTATTATTATTATTATTATTATTATTATTATTATTATTAAAAGAGAACCCTTATCCCAATCGGGAGTCTACTCCCTTAACTGCGGGGACTGTAATGCCGTTTACATTGGTCAGTCTGGAAGGAAAATTAAAATGAGAGTGCAGGAATACTTAAGAGAATATAATAAACACAAAGATACCGAAATCACCGAGACGAAATCGGCTTTTGCAAGTCATTTATTGTCCTCAAAACACTATCCTTTCTTCCCGGAAAATGTAAAAATCTTAGGGCAAAACACGTGTAATCGTTTTTAAAAAAAAAACATAATTTGAGACCATTGACTTTGTGTCCCTCCAATCTCTGAATTTTTAATATTAAAATAAAAATCTCTTGAGAAAAATGGACTACTTTTTTGAATCTTTGGGAATTATCTGAGTGAACAACAATAAATAGTAAAAATAGGAAAAAGGCTATGCTGGTGATACAGTTGCTATATTTTCTGGAGATACCTGGACTGAAGTTAGAGAACGTATTCTTGGTATTAAAAACTAGTTGGATTGCTTTAAATTGACCTTAAACTCCATTAAAACAAAATAAATTGCTTTTTCTTTTACAACTGTTAATTGCCTACATGTTAACGAAATTAATATTGACGGTCCAGTGGTTGAGGTTGATAATATACAATATTTTTGTATTATTATAGATTAAAATGAGGTCCACATATATCGAAATAAACACACTGAGAAAAATACTTAAAAAAACATGTTACTTCGTTTATAAGTTCAGAAGAGTCCCTTTTAAAATACGAGATAATTGTGAGGAGAGGCCTATACGAAAACTAATTTTATCCACTTCATATTACATACAATTTTATTTCAAATATCTTATATAAAAAAAGAAGATCCTTTACACAATGCTTGTCCCGATGTAGCATGTTCCCATTTCCATGAAACTAAATCTAAAACTAATAAACACTTATTAATTCCAAATACAAACCTAGGATCAGTTAACTATTTATTTCCAGAAATGTACAACTCTATACCGTTAAATATAAAAAACATTACAAACCTGCATTACAAAAGCATATTTCGACTAACTATTAAAAATTTGAAGTATTATTTTTAATTGTTTTAATATCTAGGAAAATACTTAAATTAATACTAAAAAAAAGCACAGGGATTTAGATCCTTAGGTGCATCCATAAACTATAATTATTATTAAAATAAGTTGTACTTAGCATAAGTATGAAAAGTATGAAATTAAAATAAACCTAATTACGCCAATTGTTTAACTCATCTGAGTTAATTTGAGACTAATTTTTCACTTCTTCCGGGTAGTTAATGTGCATTTTTTAAATTAAACAAAAATCATATATCATATTAAGTAACAGAAGAGAGAGGAAAATTAAAATATCCAAGCAAAGCAAGTTTAAAATAGGGACAAACAAATCAATATATGATCCATGCAAATATCCATAAACGTTGACCGTTATTAAGTCCGTATTTTCTATGTTTTTTACATTTTTTTAGCTCATATATCTTACATATAACGACCGAAGGAAGACTACATAAAAGGTAATTAGGGAAAACTGTGTCCAGATTTGAAAATTATGCAAGACCATGTACCTGAAGAAAGTAAATTGAGGGCAATATCCTGCGGTGCTGTGCTAACGACACCATTAGTTTCAACTTTACTGAAAATATTCGGCGTGTCTGTGTTAAAACACTAATAACGTTATGGCGGGGGGTGGCATGTTTGTGACTTCGCATGTTGGTCAGGCAGTATTAAACAAAAGGATATTTAACGTTAGGGGAGTTTTTGAATAGAGGATCAATTACGTAAAATATAGAGTCGTCCTAGAATCTTTGAGTAGTTTAAACATGTACGTTCTATGCTCTTTTAAGATTCTTGACTCGGATAAGTACAGGTGGAAGTAGAAATGGCACCACTAACTACAGGAGTGTAAGTACCCAAAATTATTGACAGTCCAAGAGGTCTCTCATGGCATATTCGGAATATTATTATAGATCAGCAACACGGTTTTTCTGAAGCTAAATCTACCATAAATAATTTGCCTAAATATCAGAAGTTCTTGCTGGATACTTTTAAAAATCATATAGTCAGGTGAACAGTATTTACACTGACTTCTCGAAGGCGTTTGACAGAGTGAGTCATAATAATCTTATTCAGAAGTTGCGTGCGATAGTTTTGGATGACAGTTTTTTAAAGTGGATTGATGAATTTTTGTAGAAGCGTATTCCATGTTGCGTTATTCATCACTCACAATTTTTATTATTTGCAGATGACCTAAAATTGTACAAGGGGATAAAATATGCAATTCATGGGCAATTTTTACAAGCTGATGTTGATAGTGTTTTTTTATGATAATGTCGTTCTCAGCTGTAAATTATTACACAGTTGTAAGTTGGTTAGTTCTTTAACCTCTTATTACCGTTAGAGACTCTTATTAAAGTTACTGGACAGTAAACTTTTTTCTACTCCACCGTTCTGGTCTGGTATAAATAATATACACACCGACTAGGACTATGAGTTTTCAATGATGTAAATTACTAAGTAACGTCATCAAAAAAAAAGAAAGACAGATAAAAAATTAATAATATATAATAAAATAAAGTTTATTAACAGGTATAGTTAAAAAAAATTTATTATTTTAATATAATCTAGCTTAAAAATTATTTGATAATAATTTCTCAAATAAGCTATTTCGGGCGGAATCATCAAAGTTATTCTAAACGGTCTTTGACTTAATAATCAATGAAATAATTAATTAGATTAAAATAAATAAGCGTTTTCCAAATTGAAATCAATAACATATTGCCTTGTCTTGGAATTGATTAAGTAATAATTTTTCAATCAATCACATTTTATTCGAGAATGATAACTCAAAAATTACTTTGATAGCTGATTATGGGACAACTATGATTTTTCTTTAAAATTTCTAAATTTTTTACATATTTTCATGTTACTGGATTTAGGGAGACTATCTGCAAGGTTGTAACATTGATAGGTCAAGATATGGAAAATTAGAGGGTTATTTTTAGACTCAAAAAATTAATTAAAAATGCCATTTTTGACAATTTTTTAATTCCATGCAATTGAGTTTTCTTTTCTTTTTACTTTTCAAGCAGTAGAATCATAGGTTTCTTTAACTGTTACTGAAATTAGAAAAAAATATTTTCACTCAACTGCCTGAAATAAGAAAATCCATAAATGGCCTGAAAATAAGAAAAAAAATTATGTATTTCACTGCACTGACTTCCTGGCAGTTCAGTTTATTATTTTTAATTTTCCAGGCCTTAAAATCATAAGCCAAAGTTTTTCAAATACCAGTCATTTAAGTTGATTTTCGTACATTCCAAGGAGTTGAATTATTACGGTTGGATTTTCACTAAATTTTCGAAAAAGGCAGGTTGCTGATTGCAGATTTTGATTTATTCCTGGCAGAGTTCCTGAGTTCAGTTAGTTATTTTATTATTCTATGTAGTTGAACAATGGATGAATTTTTGTAGAATTTTGTCAAATTTCAAGTAACTCAGTTCATTATTTATTTAATTCCATGCAGTTAAGCAATGAATAAATTTATCTAGAATTTTAGCAAATTTCAGGCAGTTCGATAATTAAAAAAAATAAATTTTAGGCACTTGAGCCATAGGTCTCTTTTTCCTGAATTTTCTAAATCGCCAGTCAATTTTTGAATTTAGTTTTTCATATTTTCATTTCCAGAGTTATGAATAAATTTTATCCAGAATTTTATCAAATTTCGGGCAAGTTACTTAATTTTGTTTATATTATAGGCACTTAAACAATGCATACATCCATTCAGAATTTTATCAAATTTAAGGCCTTTTATCAAATTGCAGGTAATTGAGAAATAAATAAAAATAATAAGGCATAAAATAATTTTTCCAGATTTTCAAGCAGTTCAGATTTTTTTTTTAATTTCAAGTTGCTAAGCCATGGACATTTTTCCAGAAGTTTAGCCAGTTAAGGTAATTTTTTTTAATTCCAGGCTCTTAGACAGTAGATAAATTTATCAAATTTAATTTTTTGATTTAGTTTTGTGAAATTTCGGGTAATTAGATTAAATGTTTTATTTAATTAATTTCCAGACAGTTAGGTCACAATTATTTTAAATAAAATTTCAAGAAATTAAAGCATAAAATAATTTTTCCAGACTTTCGGACACGTCAATTTTTTTTTATTCCAGGTGGTTAATTTATGAATTCAGACAACTCAGTTTATTATTTATTAAATTCCACGCAGTTAAGCAGTGGATAAATTTATTCGGAATTTTATCAAAATTTAGGCAATTTAGTTCATATTTTTTTATTCCAGGCACTTGAGTCATAGGTAACTTTTTCCTACATTTCCTTATACGACAGTAAAGTTTAAATTTAATTTTTTCAGATTTTCAGGCAGTGTAGATTTTTTTCTTTACTTCCAGACAGTGATTAATGAAGAAATTTTATTCAGAATTTTAAAAGATTTGGGGCGATTTATTTAATTTTATTCACTTAAGCCATACATACCTTAATCCAGAATTTTATCAAATTTCAGGCAGTTCAGTTAATCATTATTTAAATTTAAACTAATTGAGCAATGGATAAATTTATTTAAAATTTTCTCAAATTTTGATATTTAAATTAATTTTTTATTAAATTTTAGGCACTTGAGCCATTGATGAATTTTTCCAGAATGTTCTCAATATTCAGAATTTTTTTTAATTAAATTTTTTAAAATTTTCAGGTAGTTCATAATAATTTTTTTAATTCCAGGCAATTAAGCCAAAAATATATTTTTTACAAAATATTATTAAATTTCAGGCAATTTAGTTCATTACTTATTAAATTCCAGATACTTAAGCCATGGATCAATTTTTCCTAATTTTCCTAAGCGTCAATCAATTTTTAAATTTTGTTTTTCCAGATTTTCAGGAAGTGTAGAATTTTTTTCTTTAGTTCCTTACATCAGTTTTTATGCATAATTTTATTACATTTTTGGCAATTTAGTTCCTTGCTTATAAAATTTTAGGCATTTAAACTAAGGGTCAATTTTTCCAGAATTTTCTTAAAATTTAGTCAATACATTTACACATTCATCTACACATTTTTTCAAATCCGACTATAGCAGTATTTTCGTGATGTGTGGGATAAGAGTGCTAATAGTTCGATTTTGAAATAATGAAATATTTGCTGAGAAAAATCCATGCTAGACGTACCTGAAAAATAAAAAAAAAATGCACACTTTGATAGCAGATTATGGGAGAACTATGAACTTTTCCTTTAAAATTTCAAAGGGTTTTTCATACCTTCATACTTCTAAATCTAATAAGACTATCCGTAAGGTTGTAGCGCTTAAAGTTCAAAAATTTTTGAGTAAGAGAAAAATCGTTAAAAATTTAATATTTCCTGATAACTGAGACGAATAAAAAATTCTATATTTTGACTATCGATTACCGGAAAACTATGGACTCCTCTTTAAAAATTACAACAGATTTTCCATATTTTCGTTTTTATAAATCCAGTAAGACCATCTGAAAAGTCATAGCACTCTTAATTCCTGAGATATTATTTTGGGGCAATTTAGAACCTCAAAGAATCACAAAATGGCCTTTTGTGTGAAAAAGTCCTCTCATTTCTATAGATATGTTTATATCCTATATAGAGTAATAACCTAATATTTTTTTATCATAATTCTCCCAAGACCATCTGAATCCATCCAAAAAAAATTCCCAAGAAAAACCAACGATTCCCTCAAAAATAATTAATTACCTTCCATTCCCTTCCAACTTCCTGGCATCCTCGCATCCATATAATCATCTCGTTTCTTCCGCACATGATCTCTCGACCCGTGAACTTTTTTTTATGTAAATGTAAAATCCCCGTTTTATCTTCGTAAAAATTCCGTCACAAAATCCCTTTTAAATGAGCAAAAACTCTCTCTTCCGCCAACTTTACGAGGTCATTCAACGAGGATATTATACATCAGCTAGTTGATGGCCGAATTATGCTGAAAACGGTGTTTTTAGAGAAAATATTGCGATAATGTGAAACTCTTTACTTTTGCATCCTGGCCAGCGTTATATAAACTCTGGATAATGGACGCTTTAACCCTTTAAACCGTCATATATAGAGGGTCTATTTTAGCCTTAAATATACCGACAAAAACCCTTCTAAAATTCTTAACACGTAGATTCAAAGGGTTGTCCGATAGCTTTTGAACTACTTTTCCATACCATAAAGTTTAATTTTTTTTTCTTAAGAAAATCTTTTTCATGATTTGATGCCGTCCAAAGGGAACGTTTTAAGTTAAAACCAGCCATTGTGCTAAAAAGGACTTGCCGACAATGAAAGGGATTTTAGGTTTTCTTTCTGTCGCTTTTATGTTGTGCCGCTTAGGCGTGTTAGCCTAATGGGTTTCTCATAGTTATAGACCCTTTTTCGGATATTATCTGGAACTGGACTGGGGTGAACTCCTTCAAAATTACTTTTAGTTTTTTTTAAGTATTGTAAAACGGCTTCAGTTAGGGCTTATTTCAGCCTCAGATAACCTTAAAAAAGAAACACTCAATCGAAAAATTCCATTTGAAAAATATTTTCTTATAACAACCCGAAGGTGTGTAAAATCGGAAAAATAGAAATGAAATGTAGGAATTTTCACGGCTCGAATCTCGTCTTGGATACCTGAATTCCAGTACGTTGTAAAGTATGATATTTCATAGCAAATCCGTTTCCGATATATAAAAGTTTTGCAGCCCCGGGTATTTCCCAACTATTTGTAAAATACGAAAAGCCGTTTTCAATTTTCGCTGGATTTACCTTCAGCTGATCACATAAATTTTCTTTTGAAATTACTTTTCGGTCGTAAGATTTAATATAAGAAACCTGTTAAAAGGACTTTTAACTATATTTTTTTGTTTAGTAGAAAAACCAAAGTAAATTTAAAAAAAAATAATAAAAATAAGTTTAGTAGGAGTAACACTCGAGGGAGAAAAGGGATGAACGATGGGATTTTCTTTCAAGAAAAGTTGCTGTCATTTCAGACTTCCCCACCGCATTAACCCTTTTATTAAAACTTTTCCAGAAATGGATCGAGTCGTCGTAACCCCAAAGACAAAAAAAAGTTTTTAATTAAGTTCATGACGCTTAATCGCTAATTTGGCTCTACTTTAAGTCTTTTTGGTTGATTAGCATTTAATGGGTTGGCTTGGGCAAACATTAGCTATATATAGATATATAGGACTTTTATTAAACAAATGTAAAATACAATTTTAATTCAATATTAATACATATTTTACCATAAATTTACCGTAATAAACGTTCATAAGTATTGTCGAAAAAGCAAAAATCATTTTGCTTCTTGTGTGACACTTTTTTACACTTTTTCACTTCAATATAAGTCTTTGGGTATATAATTTAATATTTGTTTTCTTTTTGGTTCACAAAACTGTTTAAATCCTCTCGCGATAGTACCCTCAGTAACCAGTCTGACACTTTTCTTTTAAAACTAATAAAACTTTCACAAAATTTAATATCATCAGGGATTTTATTATATAGTCTTGGAGTTAGGTATAGCCAGCTTCTCTGTCCGCACATTTTTTTGCATTTTGGAATAATAACTTTATTTGAAGACCTTATATTAAGTTCGTTTATTGTTTTTTGTAAGAAATTATAGTTTGTTTCGTTGGAAACTAAACTTTCTTGAGGTTTCTTTAACGATCTTAAGAGCACTCTATAACAGAAAAGCTGTCTAATATCCATGACACCACTTATGCCATATAATGTATCCGATGGAAAAAACCTACTTTTGTTAAATACAATTTTAAGTGCCCATTTTTGAGTTATTTCTAAACGTGTAACATGTGAGTTTAGCACTCCTCCCCAACCAATTATTCCATAGATCAAATGTGACTGCACTAATGAAAAATATAGAGTTTTTAATTGATTCGTTGACAGGAAGTCTTTCAAATAGTTTAATTTTGGCATGACACATCTAATCTTTTGAACAACATATTTGATGTGATGATCCCATCGGAGGTTGTTGTCTATAATAATTCCCAAATATTTTATAGTCTTTGTCGCAGGTATTGCTTGATTATCCACTATTATGCCTTGACAGTTTATTGTTTTATCATTGGGAGAGAATAATATGCATTTGGTTTTTTCAAGATTTACAGTTAATAGGTTAAAATCAAACCATTTTTTAACTAGCGAAAACTCCCTTTCTGCTTGAATTCTTAATTCCTCCCATGTTTCTCCCTTAAACAAAATAGCAGTATCATCAGCAAATGATATAGTTTTACCATTGATGTTCAGTTTAAGTAAGCAATTTATATACAAAACAAACAGTAGTGGTCCCAAAACAGTCCCCTAAGGAACGCCACAGGTTATCGACCCAGCCTCACTCATTACTCCACCGATTTTTGTATATTGTATTGCTAGCTTATTTAGTATAGCTAACTTATTTTTACACCTAATGAATTATTGTATAGCAATTGGAATTTTTTTAAATAGTTATAAAAAATTGTGCATCGTGTCCATTTTTGTTATGCGTCATGCTTATGGGAGAAATAACTTGATTTGAGGCGATTTACTTAATTTTATTCACTTAAGCCATACATACATTTATCCAGAATTTTATAAAAGTTGAAGCAGTAAAGTTAATTTTTGTTATTCTAGGCACCTAAACCATGAGTTTAATCCAGAATTTTATCAAATTTTAGTTAATCATTATTTAAATTCAAACTAATTGAGCAATGGATAAATTTATTTAAGATTTTATCAAATTTTGATATTTAAATTAATTTTTTATTAAATTTTAGGCACCTGAGCCATCGATCAATTTTTCCAGAATGTTCTCAGAATTCAGAAATTTTTTTAATTAATATATTTTAGGTTTTTAGGTAGTTATAGAATATTTTTTTTAATTCCAGGTAATTATGCCAAAAATAATTTTTTTACAAAATATCAAATTATCCAAAATATCAAAATGAACTAAATTGCCTAGTTCATTACTTATTAAATTCCAGATACTTGAGCCATGCATCAGTTTTTCCTAAATTTCCTAAGCGTCAATCAGTTTTTAAATTTCGTTTTTCCAGATTTTCAGGAAGTGTAGAATTTTATGCAGAATTTTATCAAATTTCAGGAAATTTAGTTCTTGCTTATAAAATTCTAGGCACATAAACCAAGAATTTATTTTTCCAGAATTTTCTCAAAATTTAGTCAATTTTTAAAATAGAATTTTCCAATTTTTTGTATATTTTCAAGGAGTTTTTATTTCTACATATTTTTTTAAATCCCACTATAGCAGTATTTTTATGATGTGTGAGACGAGTGTCTTTTGCTAATAGTTCGATTTTAAAATAATTAAATATTTGCTAGCATGGATTTTGCGCTAGACATACCTGAAAAATAAAAAAAATTCATTGATTAGTACTTAATGGGTTGGCTTGGGCAAACATTAGCTAACTTTCTTTTGCAACTAATGAATTATTTTACAGCTATTGGAATTTTTTTAAATAGTTATATAAATTGTTCATCGTATCAATTTTTGTTTTGCATAATGCTAAAGGAAGGAACATTTTATGTAAAGTGACCGAAAAGTGTGTTTTATTTAATAAATATTACTGGCTTTTTTCAATTTATTTATGTCCTTTTTCTTTGTTTAACTCAGTATTTTTTTTGTAGATAAAGCATTTTTGATGGCCTGAAACAATGACCAACTGATGACAAAATTATCAATTCTGGCTTCGAAAATACTACGGTAAGTTTACATTTAAGAATATTATTTCGTTTTAATGACTTTTACGATTGTCTTGGCTCGACTTTTCAAAACATTCTCAGTAGGGTATGGATCTGGTAGTACTACAATAAATGATAAATATTATATTATAAGAGAAGAATACCAATATTAATTAATATGAATTAATAGGATGATGGGATTCATGATATGAAAGACCATCATTGTTTTTTCAGGCTAGCAAGAATCGTTTGCGTGCATTTGCTACAACGAAACTTTTACGTTGAAATGAATATTTGCGCAAACTTCTGTACCAACATAGGTCAAAATAAATATTACCATAAGTGGCAAAAGCTGCTGAAGATTAAACATGGCTTTCTATTGGTGTCAATTTAAAGATATCAGTGATTGTTTATTACATAATCAAACTACTGCTGCTGGTAGGAGAGGCAAAATGTCGACTTTTGGCCGGTTTTTCGGATATAACCCTTTCTCAGTTCTTTAATATCCTCAGTATTATTCTAAAATGGTGTTGTTCTTTTGTGGTTTATCCAATTACGTATAGAAACACTCATTTTGTAATAATTGTTCGCCTATTTTTAAACTTCGTCCAGGATATAGGTCTTAGGAGAGACAAAATCTCAATTTTTTGGTCGTTTTTTTGGACATATCCCTGTCTCAGTTCCTTAATATCCTTATTATCATTTTAAAATGGTGTTTTTCTATTGTGGGTTATCCAATTACGTATGAAAACACTTATTTTATATTGTATCTTTGCCTATTTTTAAAGTGCGTCCAGGATATAGGCATTAGGAGAGGCAAAATTTCGACTTTTTGGTTGGTTTTTCGGACATATCCCTATCTCAATTATTTAATATCCTGGGTATCATTCTAAAATTGTGTTTTTCTATTGCAGTTTATCCAACTACATACGAAAACACTCATTTTATAATAATTCTTCATTTATTTTTAAACTGCGTCCAGGATATTGGTCTTAAAAGACCCAAAATCTTGACTTTTTAGCCGATTTTTCAGACTCATCTTTGTCTCAGTTTTTTAATATCGACGGTGTAATTCTAAAATTGTGTTTTTCTATTGTGGTTTATCCAATTACGTATGAAAACACTTATTTTATAATAATTCTTTGCCTATTTTCAAACTGCGTCTAGGATATAGGTCTTAAGAGACGCAAAAACTCGACCTTTAACCGATTTTTTTAACTTATCTCTATCTCAGTTATTTAATATCCTCGGTATCATTCTAAAATTTTGTTTTTCTATTGTGACTTATCCAAGTACGTGTGAAAATACCCATTTTATAATAATTATTCGCTTATTTTCAAACTGCGTCCATAATATAACTCTAATATCATTTGTGGTCGATTTTTGGGACATATTTGTGTCTCAGTTTATTAATATCCCCGGTAACATTCTAATATTGTAGATTTAAAATGTTTAATTGTAAATTAAATCTTAGCCTTTATTCACCGATATGATATATGAGGCATATAGGATCAAAACCCGCTAAATCCAATTTTAGTCAAAAATGTGTTATATACGATTATATTCGTCATAAAAATATCTATCCACATGAACAGAAATTCAGTAACAAAATCCATTTAATCCACTATAAAATATAGTTTAAAAACTCGGTCCAGTTTCAAATTCCCTTAAATCCAACTTGGTTTATTTTCAAATACCGCCAAATCCAAATTAGCCAATCAGATACTTAGCTAGATGGTCATGTGGTCAAAATTGTATTCCGTTGATATTATTATTTTGAATTGCTGTCAGAAACGTCTCGTTTGCGGTTGACATCAGTATGTTTTCAAAGTTTATTTAATTTAAAAAAGTATAATAAAAGTAATGTGCGATAACACGAAAGAAATCGTCGTAGTATATTTTGATTTAGGCTAGAAAGAGGCAGCGAGCTCCAGAAAATTGGAAAAGGAATGCGGAAAAGACCAGAAGGTAATGAATGAGTTTTGTTTACATTTTTAAAGTTAAGAAAAACTAAGGATGGTGTGTTTTTCTTTTAGATATTCTGCTGTAACTCTACCAAAATACCCAAAATGTAAACATTGTACTAAAAGTTATAGATGCAGTACTTTGACAATGTTAGATATTAAAAAGTTTCATAATGCTTATTAAAATTTAAATTAAAATTGAATCGGTTAATTTGAATTTAATTAAAATTAACTAAAAATATTTTAAATCATAATAATGTAAAATTTTTTAAATAAATTTTTTTATAAATTTAAGGCTATTGAGTCTCACTACTGCCATAGCAAAACAGCATGCAGAGTTTATTTACCCAGCAGCATAAATATTCGGCGTTTGTGAAAATTATACAAAAGCGAGGCTTCTCTAGAGCTTCAGGTAAAAGAAAGTTATTTCCGATCAATTTTTAATACCCATTTTAACATAGGGTTTGGATCTCCACGTACTGATGTATGTTCAAAATGTTTGGAGCTTAGAGAAAAGCTAAAAGAGGAAAAAGATGTGAGTGAGAAAAACAAGATAACAAAGAAAGAGAGAAAAAAAAGAAGGGTTGCTAATAATAAGTTTTGATTGTCAAAAGAATTTAACTCTGTCCAAAATTCCTGATCAGAGTGTATACTACAGCAGACAACTGTATATGTATAACTTTACACTAGTCACAGGAGACTCTCATTCTTCACTTACTCCAGAAAATGTTCGGATTTGTTCGTGAACTGAGGATAAACATCGCAAAGGAGCAAATGAAATTGCATCTGCTGTTTTTTGGTCTTGTCCCTGATGGATGCGGAGGACAAAATAAGAACAGCATCATGTTGGCAATGTGTTTTAAATGGTTGAGTACTGCACCTATAAAAGAACTAGAGCTTGTCTTTCCTGTTGTTGAACACTCGTATATTCCTCCGGACCGGGTATTTGGTGATATTGAGAAATCCATTAGAAATATTGAACAGATAGTAGAACCTATAAAATACCTGGATATATTTAGACAACATGGAACAGTTGTTGAACTGGGTAAAGATGTGCCAGTTATGGACTGGAAATCTGCTTCACAGGAAGTTTTAAATCCCCCATCTGAGTGGCATTTTAAATTCAATATGTCCAAAAGGTTCATATTAAAAAGAGGGAGGAATAATACCGTGACCATGAGGGGAGAACAAAGTTATATGTCTGACCTTAATTAGAGCAAATCTGTCTGTAAAAAAGGAAAATCTCTAGATTCCTTAAATCCCTTGCCAATAGCAACTGGAGTACCACCAAAAATTAATAAACTACAGGATGTGTCATCACTATTAATTAAACATTATGGAGCCCAGTGGAAGGATTTTGGTAGTCTAGATTATTATAATCTAGTGTTAGAAAAATATCTAGGAGGGACTTATCCGCAAGAAAATTATGAAATCGATGTGGACGACTAAAACGATCTCTGTGAACCAGTAGAGATAGTTCTGGATTTAGTAGTTTAGATTTTTTACTTGAAGTGTGTCTTTTTGTGATCTGAAGATATTTTAAAAACATATCTTTAAGTAGTCCTATATTTCTTTTTGTTATATCTGTTACATTTTCTTTGGTTTAATTTTCTATTATAACTTTCTTTCGTGACAAACTACACTAAGTCCATTTTATTTACGATCAAAATCCACCAAATCCAATAGTTGGTTTCAAAATCCACTAAATCCATTTTTTATTTCCATTTTCTGAATTTCGGGTAAAATTCAGGATATTTTCTTTTACTTAAATAGAGTCTAATAGTATCGAAGAATCTATAAACAAAACTTTAACCCTAAAGTTGATTTTAAAGTTAGTTAAATAGTTTTTGGATTTTTCTGAAAATTTAAGTAAAGTGGATTTAGCGGGATTTGATCTTATATGCCTCATATGTCAAATATTCTATAAAAAAACATCAGTTCCAAGTCCGTGAAGGGACATAAAAATTCAATAAGTTACTTCTGTGATAATTTGATTGCATTGAGTCCGTCAGTTGATTTTAATTAATCGTGCTGAGATGAAAAAAAAAACAATTTTTATGAACGTTTGACACAATGCGCAAAACGAGAAATACGATCCGAATCGAAAACTTTTGAACTTTTAAAATCCTTATTGAAATCGCCTTTTTCTGCCAGTGTTTTTTGGTGTTTCATCAATAAATTCCAAATAATAATTAAGCGCCTCCCTTTAACGGGATATCTGCATCATGCATACTAAAATCTGTATATAATTTTTAAGGGATGTCCGTCAAATATTTACCTTATAACTATAAAAAGTCCCGACATTTTTCCGTTTATTTTACGGATAACAGGATAGTAATACCGAGCGCCAGACTGGAAGTATCTGCCCTGGAAATTGTGAGCAAACAAAACGGGAATTTCATTTCTGCGTATTACGTTTTACGTTCTTTCTGCCCTAGGGTGGGGCTTGGGGGGTGAGTTGTATTATGTATTCCTTTAGTTGAAAAAAATGACATGTTTGAGTAGGGCTCGCTCGAGTACAGAGAAAGTTCGTAAACTTGAGTAAAATTGTTGTAGGAAAAAACGGTTCAAGTTTTGTGTAAATATTGTCAATAAATAAGAATATGCTTAAATCCGTTGCTCGTGAGTATAAAAATGTTCTGTAAGGATGATAATTGGTTAAGACAACTAATAGATTAACTAAAAAAATGGGAAACTAAGAATGGTGTTTTTAAACGATTTTAATACTCTTAGTTTTAAGTAAAAAAATACGTTTTATTGAAGGTATAATGGACAAATTTGTCAATCTGAAAAATGTTGGTATAAAGTGGTATTTTCTGATAAAAATCCATCCTTTTTATACCCTCTGAGGCCAGTCTAATGAAAGATCTAAAACTACTAACAGTTAAAAAAAACAACATGAAGCCTGAATATCTTTAATTTAAAATCAGTAAATAAAACAAATATTTAATTAGACTGATAACTGTAAAATCTCAGCAGTAATCTAGTAAAGCTCTACTGACCTGGAATATATGCAAAAAATGTTCTTTTTCTACTATCGGTCTAGAATCAACAAACATGTTTTTTAGCAGTGATTTAGTGACTTTTGGACTTAAAACTAATAAATTTTCTTATGGACTTATGAAATTTCAGCTATATTATGATTAAATTTTACGGAACTGGCATTCAAAAATTCTGAATTTGGCCAAAACTCGCAGATAACAAATTTACCCTTTATAAAATTGTTCTTCAAAAATACACTAAAAAATGGAAATTTTATCAAAAATTACTTGAAAAATTCTTACAGGTTCTACAACAAAATACTTTAGTCTTCTCTCTCTGAGAAATGTACTGCCTAAAACGATTACTATATTACATATTTTTTTGTAAGGAAAAACCCAAAAATAATTATTTTAATCAAATTTCTTATTAAATACTAAAAAAACACAAATTATTACATCTTTTCAGGAAAGGAATATACATTAAAAAAAAATGAAAAACTACGGCAATATATTAAAACTTGAACACATATATGCTCTCCATCTTTTTAAACGCTTGACTCAGAATCACGTTCTGTCATAAATTTAGTTGACGGAATTAATGAAATATTATGAAAATGTGCGTCGTGTACGGTTAAATTATGCTTATTTCTTGGATTATTTTTTATTTTAAATATTTCATAAGACAGATAGTCATTATTTAATTAACTTAATTTATAAAAAAATATGTAAAAGGCTAACGCAAATATTATGAAAGTGTGCGTCAGATCCACTTTAGTTATGCATATTTTCCAGAATAAATAAATAAAACAATACTTTATAAGGCATTTATGCATTTAAATTGTCATACAAAAGTTGTGGACGTTAAAAAGATAATAAGATATAATGAACAGTTTTTTTACACTCAATAAGTTATGCATATTTTTTGAACCAATTTTAAAATTATTTGTTATTGAATTTATACATGATTTAACCAAACTAAGCTGTATTTTATCTGTAAAATATGACCAAAAACAATACTTTACTTATATGCTTTACTCGAGTCGTTTGAGTGTAATCTACAGATTTTTTAAAACAAATTGAAAAGAGGCAAGAGCCTGGAATAAAATACAAATTTGCTTCACTTTGAGGTTTTTGTGTTTAATTTATAGGTTATTATTTATAGAGCCATGTTAATTTTTTATCCTAATGTCATCATCTCATTCTAATATATCGACAATTTTATTAAAAAAATAGAAAAAAAATGCTGTAGCTCACCAAAATCTTGATCCCGAATCACATCAATAGCTTATGGAATGAATAAAATACTATTAAAATGTGCCTCGTATACATTTAAATTATGCATATTTCTAAAATTAGTGCTCCTTGTAAATATTTTACAAAACGGTTATGCACGATTTAACTAACTTAATTTATATAAAATATGTATAAGGCCAAAGCAAATAATATGAAAATGTGCGTCATATCCACTTTAGCTTTGCATATTTCCTGGATTAATTTTTTTATTGTTTCATAAGGCATTTATGCATTTAAATTACGCATATTATTATCATACACAATTTGTAAAAATAAAAAAATATAAGTGTAAGCAAATATTATGAAAATGTGTTTTACGTCAATTTAAGTTGTGCATACTTTTCAAAGCATTTTTAAAAATATTTTTTAATTAATTTACACGTGACTTAATGAAACTTAGCATATCTGTAAAACATGGTTGAGAAAAAGACTATACTTATACAGTGCATTTTTTTTATCTTGGGTCATAGGGTCGTGTAATATTTTCAACCCCATGTTAGAACCTGTTCTCTTTAATCGATAGGATTGAAACATGGAACAAGTGAAGTTTAAGTTAACAGACTTTAAAAAATCCCAATATTTTGCAAACAAATTGGCGAGAAACCTGTTAAAAATACGTTTTTCTGATGAAAAAGTTTGCTTTTTCTGCACCTCGTAACCTTCATTATCTTTACACCTCAAAGCAGGTAGACAAATATCTGACAGTGACACAAAATAATTTTTAAATTGCTCCATTGAAATTGTTCAAAAACTCTTTAAAATGTCGATTTACACTACGGAGGAACGTATTGAGATGGTTTCAAACTACATTAGAGGAATGTCGGCGCAAGAAGTGGTAGATAATTTTGCCGTGTCTTATCCTAACCGTCCCGTCCCGTCTACGTCCCGTCTTGCCTAATGATTATTTTCTTAGAATGCAGTTTTGTGAACAGTGGATGGAACGAATTAACAACGACCCCACAATTACAAACAAAATACTATTTTCAGACGAAAGTACTTTCTGTACAAATGGTACAGTCAACAAACAAAATACTCGAATATGGGCGCGAGAAAATCCTCACGTCATCCAGGAAACGCATACCCAAACAAGACAGAAACTTAACGTGTGGGCAGGAATTCTTGGAGATCGAATAATTGGACCATTTTTCATAGAGGGTAGCCTGTATACTGCAAAATATTAAGAATTACTTCTGGTGCAGGTCATTCCCGCATTAGGAAACGCTGTTCAAAATAGCATGATAATTTTTCAAGATGATGGAGCCCCCGCTCATAGTGCAGCGACTGTTACCGAGTTTTTGAATGCCACATTCCCAGGACGCTGGATTGGACGTTTTGGGCCATCTAAATGGCCGGCGCGAGGCCCCGATCTTTCGCCTTTAGATAACTTTTATTGGGACTATCTATCATCGAAAGTGTTTGATATTGTTAGAGGCAGACCCAACAATATTGAAGAACTTCGTAATAGAATTATCGAGGCTTCGCGTACCATTACTCCCCGGCGGCTCCTAAATGTTAAAAGACATTTCTACAACTGTCTGGGCTTTTGTTTGGCTCAATTTGGAGGTAACTTTGAACAATTTATTTGAAAGGTTTTATTTGTTTATTGTTGATTTTTAAAAATATATTTTTGAGATTTTAAGGAAATTATTTTGTGTCACTGTCAGATATTTGTCTACCCGCTTTGAAGTGTAAAGGTAATGAAGGTTACGAGGTGCAGAAAAAGCAAACTTTTTCATCAGAAAAACGTATTTTAAATAGGTTTCTCGCAAATTTTTTTGCAAAATAATGGGATTTTTTAAAGTCTGTTAACTTAAACTTCACTTGTTCCAAGTTTCAATCCTATCGATTAAATAGAACAGGTTCTGACATGGGGTTGAAAATATTACACGTAAAACCCTATGACCCGAGATAAAAAAATGCACTGTATACTTTACTAGCGTCTTTTAAGTGTAATTTATAGACTAAAGATTAAACAATTTGTAAAGACCCAAGAACCTGGAATATTATATACATTTACTTTACTTGGAGGCATTTGGGAGCATTTTGGAGAACTGTTGAGCACTTGGAAGACTCTTAAGTTCCTCAAAAAAGGCAAAAAAAAAAATCTTTACTTAGAGGCTTTCAGGTGTAATTTAAAGATTCTTACAGCAATTTGGAGAAACCCAAGAGCCTGAAATAAAATAAAAATTTACTTTCCTTAGAGATATTTGAGTGTAATTTGAAAAACCTTAGAGTAATTGAAAGTCACTGAGCTTTCTAGAATAAAGTAAGAAAATCTTTACTTAGAGGCTTTTGAGTGTAATTTAAAGATTTTAATTTATAGAGCCAAGTTCATTTTTTATCCGTATGTCACCATCTCATTTTGAACTATTAACAATTTTCTTAGAAAACTAGCAAGAAAGTGCCTTAACTTTCCAAACCTTGGACCCAGAATCACGTTCTTTCATAAACTCTATTGGCGGATTTAATAATATATAATGAAAATGTGCGTCGCATACATTTAAATTATGCGTATTTTTTAAGGCGGTTATACATGATTTAATTAACTGTAATTATATTAAATATCTGCAAATAAAAAAAAACATGGGCCAAGGCAAATATTATGAAAATGTACGTCGGATCATTTAAGTTATGCATGTTTTCCGGATTCAATTTTTATCAAAAATACTTCACAAGACATTCATACATTTGAATTATGCACCGTAGTCATATCAAATTGTAGAAAATATGCATCATATCCACTTTAATGTATATTTTCCGGATTTAGTATTTTTAAAAAATGTTTTATAAGGCATTTAAAATACGTATATTAGTCATATGACATTTGTAAAACTTAAAGAGAAAAAATATGGTCGAAGGCAAATAAAATGAAAATGTGTCTTATACCCATCTGAATTATAAATTCAAGAAAATCTTTTTTAATTTTCTAAACTAAAAAAATCATAAATTAACTAGAAAAATTTAGAAATTATTTTAGTTTCTTAGACTTTAATAAGGGCTTATTCACTATAAAATGCTTAACTAAATAAACTTCAATAAAAAACTAAATTAAAGAGTTAATTTTTCGAAAACGGTGTTTCCGCAAACTCGTTTTAACAATCCAAATGTTCTGTTTCAGAAACTTCTTATATGCGTTTATGAAATAGATTAACACCGATTTTAAAATAATCAACACTATACAAGTTTATTTCATAATTCTTTAATCACTACTTGTTTATTTAAAAAAATTCTGACAAATATTTATAATGAGGCAAGTAGAGATATCTAAATAAATATTCACCATATTTTTTATTTATTCGTCGGAATTTACTATTTATTTTGTGCTAAGTGCGGTTCTTATGCCAGTGATCTGGATTAAAATTAACTACATCGAAAGTTACAGTAACATACTGTACTATAAATTCTGAGAATACTATCATAGACACACGTTTAATTAAAAAAATAGTTTTTACAGCAATAAAACACCACCAATTGCACAAAAACTACCACACGTTGGGCGCTAGCCTTAAAAACACGAGTTTTACCAAAAACAAAATAATGTTTTTATTTTGGAAACTATTAAAAATATCATTTAGTTTTTTTATTTATATTTAGTCAAATTTTCTTTATTTATAATTTTATATTTTATTGGAAAATATTAAACTATTTTTGTTTCGCCTAAATTGTAATAATTTTTTATAATCATACGCAAAAAAACGCTTTAGCTCTTTAAACTATTGACCCAGAATCACGTTCTTTAAAAAATTTTGTTGACGGAATTATTAGGATAATATAAAAATCTGCGTCGTATACATTTAAATTATGCATAACTTTGAATAATTTTTTTTAATGATTTATGATACAGTAGTGCTTGATTTAAAAAGCTTCAATCGTATTAAATGTGTAAAAAAAAATCATGTAAGATAAGTTGTGCATATTTTCCGTAATTTCTTAGGGTTCATAAGGCATATATACATTTACACTATGTACTGCAGTTATCAGTCTAAAATAGTCAAGTTTTTTTGCTCTAAATGAATAATTTATTTACACCATATTGAACAATTAATTAAATTTAAAAGCAATATCAAAACCAAAATGTTCGATTTTACATAAAATTCGTAAAGTCAAAAACAAAAGGGAAATTTAACTACCCCTTTGTAATTTTAAATACGAAACTCTTCAAGTGAAAAGACTCTATTAACGCTATCGAATGAACTTCAGAGTCAAAAGAGAGCGGACTAACTTCATTTGGAACCGCACGTTGCAACCTAATTAAACCCAAATACTAAAATGGGCTTATTATTACTCTCGTAAACATCGCGTGAAACTTTCGAAAGTTCTGTCGGATGTTTGAAAGTTTTAAGTCGTATAACATACGCGGGAGGCAGTTTATAGAAGTTTTTATTGAATTGCTGTTTAAATTATTTTTTGGAAATTTAAAGTTTCATGGAAATGGCAAAGTTTTATGAGTTTTTTAGTTCTTATGGGGGCTTTTACACTCTTTCATCCCTTGGGACAATGTTTCCTAGATAGTATAGATTTTTTTTTCGGTTCTATCCCTTATTGAAATGCTTATTTTCTAATTAAGTGAGACAGTATAATAACACGTTTATTAATTTTTGTATAATACCTTAATTATTTAGATACTATAATCCGGTGAAACTTTTGTCTATAAACTATATAATTTATACAAAACTTCCAAACTAAATAAAAAATTCTCCCAACAAACTTGATCCCTGAAACTTTCCAAATAAAGGATTTAAATAGAAATCCCGTAAATTTTTAAGAACTTTTAAAGAACTACGGCTGCTTTAAATATTCCTTCGAATTAAACCTAAAACCTTTTAATTAAAAAAAAAAAGAGTAAAAAAAGTCCGTAGCAACAAAGACTCCCTCCCGAGTCCCTGCGAAACTCAATTAAGGAGTTTTGAAACATGAAAAGACGCAATAAACTTTCGAAAACGAAAAAATGTCGGTAACGATATCCGTTCGCTCGTTCAACGGGCGAGGACGTCATTTTGTGTTTTTTTTTGGTAGGAAAAGTTCGTAAACTTTCGGACGAAATTTCACCCTTTTTTAGTTTTATCCATAAATTCAGTTGACGAGATTAAGCTTGTTTGGAACTTACATTCTTTTTTTTTTTTAAACGTGGGTGGAGGCAAATAAGAAAATGTGTGTCAGATCCAATTATGTTATGCATATTTTTAAATGCATTTTGTGTATGATTTAATCGGGTTAGTCGTGTAAAATGATTTGCGTATAAAAATATATTGTGAACTAATGGTTTTTCTTAATATAAGTTGATAAAGTACGTTAAAAAATACAATTTATAAAAGATTCAGACAATAATTTAGAATAAAAGTGGTGCGAAAAAGTACACTTCTCATTTTTATATCACTGAGGCATTTTAAAGGATTTTAATTTAATTTTTCTTGATAAACCTAAACGGCGTTTCCCTTCAATTTAAGAAACAACTTATCATAAAAGCAAATAAATGTTAAACACCACTGAAAAAAACGTGAAAAAATCCGTGCTTCTTCGTAGCAGCTACAGGGGGATCTGGGCGGTTACTCTCCGAAGGAAACGCGATAAAATCGCAAAGAAAAACACGAAAAACGCCTTTAGAATTTAAATGGACGCCTTTAGGAGTCGCTTTCTTCTTGATAATAATAAATTATGAATTTGCCCTAAGCGACTGTAAATGAAATGGCTTTTTGTTTTTTTTTTAATAAAAGTTGCAACTCGTTTTTTGGTCATTTGAGGAAGTATTTGCTCTAATAAGTATTTTATTAGTAATTTCAGCCTAAAAAAAAACGAATTTCGTAATTAATATGGCTCGTTAGTAATTTGGCTTTTTACCAAAAACCGAAAAATGTTTGCTCCGAGGCTAATTTACCAGGATTTTTAATGGGAAATTTCTGTCTGCACGATTAATCAGAATTTAATTTGGCTGCATAAATGTTTATGTTTTCGGTTCTTTTTTTTTGAATGTAGACCGACGATGTAATTGAATTTCCGATTTAATTTCCACGTTTCGAGCTGAACATACAATTTTCAAAACGTCTATATTTGTAAAAAAGAACCGTTGGTTATTACCAGCGGGTGCGGGAATGAAACGATTTTTGGGAAAATTCACAAATGTTTCAGTTTTTTTATGGAAACGAGATTTTGCTTCATGGCTTAGAGGAAAAAATTGGTATAGAATTGGAAAAATCATTTAAAGACAAGCTAAAGAACAAAAAGAAACAAGAACACATGGCCAGATAGAAAGAAAAATAATTACATGGACAAATAGTCTAATAAAATAGTCTAAAAAATATACACTGGTGGCCAAAAGTAGATTGACAACTACTTATTTTTTAAATTTGTTTATATCACGGTTTAGGAAATGATAAATTAGGTGGGACAGTACCTGATTAAAAAACGGAGCCTATTTGTAATTTTTAATTATATTTAAACTATTTATTCGTAATACCCAATTTTATAAAAAAGATTAAAAAACTAAAGAAGTTTCTTTGCAGGGCGTCTTGTTTTTAAATCACTATATTGAAGTCTCCTTCTAATGGTACGACAACTAACTGAACCCACACCTTTTTCTTCCAAATGCAGCTTGATTTCTTTTGAAGTTGCGAATGGGTCAAGTTTTCCTTTTTTCAAAATTAATTTGTCAACATGACTAGTGGTCTTCTTTGTTCGGCCAGTTTTTTTTAGAGGAATAACACTTTCACGGAGATTAAAATTTTTTATTATTTGACTTAATAAAAATTGATAAAAATAAATTTCGGCGTTTTTCATCATACAGGGATGGTCTTCCAAATTATGATAGGTTAAATATTCAATTGAACGATAAGATAACTTATATTTTAGCAGTACCTAGCATAAAATATTTAGGAATTACCATAGATAAACAAGTGGAATATTCATGTACAAAACGTTGCAAATACCTTAAGATCTTTATTAGGTATTTTTAGCTGGAATATATTCCTCAGATCGATATTCGATATTCGGCAAATATTTTTTTATAATATTTTAACATATTTGCACAAATATAAGTCAAACATTTCATTAATTACCCATCAGTATAATACAAGAAATCGTCAACAGAATTCGTCACAAACCACTACAGCTAGGAAGACAATAGGGCAACATTGTTTTACTTATCTTCTTACCAGATGTTATAATTTTTACCAGTAGAAATGAGAGCTGTTATTCTAGGTAGCAACTCATTGGGGTTGGTTAAAAGTAGGATCAAAAAATTTATTATCCTTCAAAATAACATGTCCACTTATATGGTCCTTTAATTTTAATCTTGATCTGTGTCTTGCTTTGGTGCAGTATGGTAAAAACAGTTTTTCAGAGGACTACAAAATACAGTAGGTCTTTAGTTTGGTAATTCTGTTATAAAAATGTTTTGTTAAATTGTTTGATTTTTTTTTTGGTTTTGATTAGTTTTATTAGTTTTAATTCATTTTTATGCGTTGCAAATAGCATTGCAATTGCCCTAGATTCATAGTTTAGATTGTTTGTTTTGTTTTGCAATTTAGATTTATATTAAGGCGAAAAAAAATACCAGGAAGTCCTCGCATAGCGTACTAGGTCCTGAGGACTTGGCTAAAAAAATTATTATTATTACTCTAATTGGGCAATTACCACATCAAAAAGGAATAACAAAACAATTAGTGCTAAAAACCTAAAATTCAGAAGCATTCTAACGTACACATCAAAAACCCGAAAACAATCAAAACTCTTCATCCAGACAACTTAAAAATAAAATTTTCATAACAAAAGCTCGCATTTCCTCATACACACGGGCACCTCGAGCTTTCAATTTTAATCCAATAGCCAAAAAGGTTTTATTTATGATTTTTAGCTTAGCGTGGCGGTGGAAATATGCGGCAGCCTTTTCGACTCAAAACCGTCAAAACCCGGGGCATTTTCCTCGGGAAAATATTATTTCTCGAAGATAATTCCGGGCGGCGTAGGTGCCCTTTTTGTGCCGATTTCGCGCCGCTTGACGTCCCGTTGAATTTTTCCATTTTCCGCCGCCAAAAAGGCATCGGAGCCGTATTGAGTAAATGGATAAATAATGCACTCTCATACCGGAAATGGAACTGTATTGTGCGCCAACTCTATTGGAAATATTTTAAGATTAATGGACTGCCTTCCCCGTAAAAACTATAAATATCAAACTGTATGCCGAATTATTGCAATGATTATTTCGTAAATATAGGACTTATGGATATAGTCAACAAACTGTGATGTTTTGAGCGAGTATGTCGATCTAAATAATAAGATTTTAAATAAAGGGCTGAGAAGCCAAGGGGTACAAGTGACTTTATTTTTCATAATGGAGTTAAATGCATAATATACAGAGTGGCCCATCGAAAACAGTTAAAAAGAGTCAAAAAGACAAGAAAACAGCTATTAAACTTATTTAGGGAATAATATAATACATAAAATAAACTGCTTGGAGTAATTAAATAATGCATTAGAGCTGCCTGAGATAATAAAAAATAATTAGATAAAAGCACAAAATTTAAAAAAATCCAAAATAAAGTTTTGTCTAAAAAATTATATGAATCATTTACTACAACTGCCTGAAATGAATAAATTATGTTTCCCTTCTTTATTTTTTTTTATATTTTAGTTTATTTTAATTTCGTATTTAAAATTTATTAATCATAATCATATTTTATTCATGTTAATAATACACTAGTTTTACACACGTCATAGACAAATTACCAATCTAATCTAAGGTGTGATATAAAACCCTAAGTATGATAAAACTTTCTACAAAATACCAACTATAAAATACTTAAATAAAAAAATTACATACAAAAACACTTAGATTAATATTTTCTAAACAAATATTATATGTAAAAGGTCAGAGGCAAAAATTAAAATAGGATAAAATACATAGTTTAAAAGCTCGTCGATTGAATAAAAGGAGTTTCTAAGTAAAGGTTTGGGGTCGCTTTTTAAAAAAATTTAAAAAATGCTCAGACCCGTCAATTTATGATTTTTGATAATTTTTTAAAAAAATTTCAAGCCCTTAACATCAACCCCTTGACGGGGGTTGCAACCACCCTCAAAGCCTTAAATAAGAGTGGGGGTCTTTTTATTCGAGTTACAACTGCCAAGTCTGAAATAATGCTAACTTGAGTTTTTGCAGTATGACAGCTTGTCAAAGATTTTGACACAATACCATTGTTTAATGCTTTTATCGCTAGTTTTTAGAGGTTCTTGATTTACAAAACAAAAACGCTCGTCCCCGTCGATTTTTGACTTTAGAAAAACGATTTTTTGTTTACATTTTTAATCTCACTACTTCAATCCCTTAGCGAGGGCGACATTCACCCTTATTTTTTAAAAGCGAAGGGTTGTGTTGTAATATATCTTTTGAGAAATTTGAGCTGCAGCTTCCAGAGAAATCTAATTTAATTTTATTGATTAGTACTTACGTATTATCTTATTAAATGTTGAAAATGTCTGCCGTTTACCTCCATACAATAGTACAGTAACTGTTCAAAATGTTCCCAGACATTGTGAAGAATATCGGGTGTTATTTGTTGGCATTCATGAATGATGCGGTTCCGTAAATCTTCTAACGATTCAGGTTGGGTGGCATCAATTTTCGATTTTAGATTTTCCCAAAAAAGAAATCAAGAGGAGTTAAATCGAGTGATCTCGCGGGCCATTCGATAGCACCACTTCTCTTAATCCATCTACCAGGAAACGTTTCATCCAGAAACTGCCGTACTGGTAATTCGTAATGGGGAGGATTGCCTTGGCCAGTCTTACTGAAATATCGCATTTTGTTCATGATAGCGTTGGTCGTTTTCTATCATTTCAATAAATGCTGGGTTAACGGTATTCTCCAAAAGGTCTAAGTACGTATCTCCATTTAAATTTCTCGGTAAGAAAAATGGTTCAATTATGTGATCATCAAAAATACCAACTCAAACGTTTAATTTTTGAGGGTGTTGAGTGTGAACCTCATGGTAGATCCTTGGATTTGTGTCAGACCAGTACCGACAATTATGCCGATTGACAGTGCCATTGAGAAAAAATGAACATTCGTCTAAGAAGCAAACATTTAAAAGATAGTTGGGATTATTTGAAATTAGTTCGGACATGATTTCAGAAAACTGTAAACAGTGGTCATTATCATCTTCATTTAATTCTTGAAGAAGTTATATTTTATATGAGTCCATTTATTATGTATTAGAATTCTCTGTAAAGTGGTCTGCGAGACTCCCGTTGTATGAGAAAGTTTTCTGGTACTTAATGTAGGGTTCATACTAACTTTACCAAGAACAGCAACTTCTACTGTCTCATTTCTCACTGGATTTTAAATATTCCGTTTTAGGTTAATTCTAGGATGTAACCATGATGTACGTGTTTATCTGCATGTCTCTCATTAAAAAAGTTGCCGTTAGTCTTGCACATTGATTGTTTCTAAAGTGTAATTATAATAAAGTACAGAAATAACTAATTCACATCAACTTGTTTATTGAATACATGCCTTGCAAATAAGTCCTCGTAGTACCAATGCCATTAACCTCTTGACCGAAGCGGGAGCATTACATAGATCAAATGGCATATTATTAAAAGGATAGTGGCCAGTTCCAGTAACGCAGTTTTCTTCTTGTCTTCTTCCTGAATACCCATTTGCCAATATCCACTTGTTAAACCCAATGCCGAAAACCAGCTTGAACCGAGAAGAGTCAAAAGCGTATCGTCAATTTTGGGAAGTGGGTAACTATTTTTCGTCAATAAGTTGTCTACAGTTCACACAGAATCTAGTTGATCCATCCTTTTTCGTCACCAAGATGACTGGAGAAGACCATGTTTATAAGGGACTCCTGGCCTCCTGGTGTTTGGTAACAGGTAGTCTTCTAAATGGCTGACGGATTGGTTGAGCAATCCCAGTATTTATTTTATGCTTCCAACTAAACTACTCTAGTTCTTTAAGTTTTACCATTAGGCTCTTCAAAGATCTCGCTGTGCTCGGTGATGTTTAACCTTGCTCAATTCGGCCGGAGAAAGATGTTTTTAATTCTTTGGAAAATTGTCCAGATTCATGTTGAGTCCCTTGGTCAAAAAAATGGCGCAACTCTCTTTACATCTGGGTACAGATCTTACTGGTTAATATAAAGTCACCAAGTCATCCTTGCGTTATTTTAAGGCTATTGGGGAGGATGTTGGCAATCTTTATGGGAATGTCACCTCCTGATGTTACCTTGTGACTTTGCCACAAGCTATTTACAAGCATTCTCTTTTTCTTGGATCCATCCAGAATCTGCTGCTGCAATAAAATCTGCAGAATCTGCTGCCCTTATAGAAGCTTAAACAGCACTTACACTGGATAAAATAAATTCTTCCCAGCCGTGTTTCCAGTCACCGTGCGCAGGATCAATATAATGGTTTAACCAAGATAAGAGTTTATTATTTAGTCTACGTACTATGCTTGATTTTACTAAAGACATCCCTTCTGCCGTGTCAACCGTAATGGTAATCAACCCTTTATTAACTTTTCCCTCAATGGTCAAGCTTTAGGCAGACTTTCCCAGAGTTCTCTTGGAGATAATTCCGGGATCTTTATCTTCACAAGTCCGTGAAGATAAAGATCCCGGAATGTATTTAGTTTTCCTGATTGGTTCGAGAGGTGCCGCGATCTCTGGATGGCGAACGTGACAGTCACGTTTCATGTATCCAGATCGTCCATATCGATAGCATTAAATACCTTGGCGGTGAGAAGGCTGCTGGATGCTCTTTTAATTCTTGCGTTATTGCCTGAATGATCTTTGTAGACCATCACTATTGGCATCCCCCTTATTCTCTTGGTAACTTTACTACCAATGTGAATATTATTTTTAAATTCTGCAGATGTATTTTATACATCACGGGACATTTTTTGCCCTACAAGGAAAAACATAATTTTTAACAGTGGGGTCTGTAAGGGATTTATAGAAACTTTTAAGTAGTATGTAAAGTAAGTAATGAATTTGAATGAAAACCCCGAGAATTTCATTGTTTTTCTTCTGTCAAAATTGACGACTTGCACCACCTCGAATATAAATCAAAATCGATTCGCCTTAAAATAAACACTCGACATTGGCAGCGAAAAGAAAAGAAATATGGCCCGCGGGTCGAATAATAGAGTATACGTGCCAAATCGGGACCTTATCCCTCCATTCGCTTGTTTCAAAAAAAAAGAGAGCAAAAAAAACCGCTGGAAAATGGCGGATTCGGTCCTTTATCACGTCGAAAAGCGAAGGTGCTCCTAATAAATCCCACGGCAAACGAATATTTCCTGCAGAAGTTGCATTTGCGGCCATTCGACTATGACAAATGCCGGGGTAAATTCGAAAGAATGAGCGGCTAAAATTGCCATTATTTGTTAGGAGGGATGAAAACTCCCCCCCCGGGTTCGTCGCTTGACTTCCTATTTAGTTCTGAAGGGTCATTTAGGAAAACTTTAAAAAAGGTTATGTGATCCATAGTACGGTCAATCTTGTATTTTACAGTTTTAGTTTGATTTTCTGGCTAAACTACTATTAGTGTATACGAAAAATTTATGGAACAAACAATAACAGTTATTAAATTTTCTACAGTTAGCGGTTGGGAGCAAAGCTGGAATGGAACACTTTTTTTTTTTTTAAATTAAAAAAAAAATTATTGGAGCCCTTTGAACTTTAAACAAAAAAATTACTGTTTTTTTTGGTTAAAAAGGTTATTTTGGGCATGGCGCCATAATTATACATACTCCTATCGGAATATTTTTTTTATACGACTTCTGTATAAGGGTTACAATGTTTCAAGTCATGGAAAAATAATTTTAAAGTTTGGAATATTTAAAAAAAAAAATTCCAATTTCCAGCACTGAAAATCGTTTTTAGAAAAAACGTTTAGAGTGCTATTTGATTATTTGTAATATGTCGCATCGAACTGGTAATATAAGATTTATATACAGGGTGTTCCTTAGAGACGTGCTAATATTTAAGGGGGTGATTCGTGAACCCATTTTAAGAAAAAAAGTTCCTATGCACATATGTCCCAAACGTCTTAACTTTTGAGATACAGGGTGTTAAAGTTTAAAAAAAAATCAGTTTTTTAATAATAACTTAAACAATATTGTAGACATTTTTATGAAATTTGGTACATGTATTCCATGCATCAAGATGCATTTTTTGATCTGCAAAAAGAAATATTTTTTCTGCCAGTGGCGTCCCTACAGGTCTTCTATTGAATATTTTTAGTGAAAAAAATACTACGCCACTACTTTTTCATGAAATAAAAAATATTTTTAAAATCCTTAATCACTTTTTAGCAAATTTGATCTCTTGTTTTATTTTCCTGACAAGCCTTCATCAAAGACTACGAGAAACTGGAACTTTTCAACCAAGAAAGCCTAATTGTGGTCGCCAACGCGATATTAGAACATCGGAATTGGAAGAAGCAGTACTTAATTTAATCTGCAGCTACATGTCAATCATATGACGGTATGGACTATTTTAAAGGATCAGTTATTATATCCATATCACGTACAATGAGTCCAGGCTCTATTACCACGAGATTTTCCTAGGCGTCTTGAATTTTCTCGTTGGATTGAAGTCATTGAGCAAAACCCTCAGTTTTTAAGGCAGATTCTGTTTACCGACGAAGCTAATTTTTCCAGAGAGGCAATCATTAACTACCATAATAACCACATTTGGGCAGATGAAAATCCCCATGCCATAGTTGAAGCTCATCACCAACAACAGTTTTCTTTAGAATTATTGGAGACCACCTTATTGGTTTACATTTTCTACCACAGAGATTGAATGGGGAAACATACACTCGTTTTCTCCAAGACATACTTCTAGGACTTCTTGAGGCGATACCCCTAGATGTTAGAAGAGTAATGTGCTTTATGCATAATGGGGCTTCTGCCCATTTTAGTTTATTAGCACGTCTTTATTTAGACGAAACATATCCAAATTGTTGAATATGAATCCACTAGATTTTACCACATGGGGTCATTTTAAAACTTTGGTAAACAGGATTCCGGTACTGGATGACTTGAGAAGTCGAATCATTAATTCATGTCCGTAATTCAAAATTCTCCCGTAACTTTTTATCGGATTCGTCGACAAATACGGCGACGTATAGACTCTTGTATAGTGGTAGAGGATGATCATTTTTAATATTTTTTTTATAATTATTTAATTTCTTTTTCTCTCATTTGGCTTATAACAAAAATTAGAAACACATCTAAACATTAATAATAAATACGTAATACATTTAGGTAGATGGATTTTATTTTTTTAATCGAATACGCAACCTCGGACAAAAGAACGTCAAGAGATCAAATTTGCTCAGAAATAAATCAGAATTACAAAAACAAAAAAAAGTGGTGTACCATATTTTTCATCAAAAATATTTAGTTTAAACCTTACACGAATGTCACTGTTACAAATAAAAAAAATTTAGTGAGCCTCAGAAAACGCCTTTTAATGCATATAAAATGCCTTTTAATGCATAGAAAATGCATACCAAATTTTATTAAAATATCTAGGGGTTTTACAGGTATTATAAAAAAAACATATATTTTTCTTTAATCTTTACCACCCGGTATCTCAAAAGTTACGCCTTTTAGAACATACGTTCATATAAAGTTTTTTTCTTAAAATTCACCAAAGAATCAGCACCTGAATTGTTTCGCATCTATTTAATTACACCCTGTCTATTATTTATAATAAATGATATTTTTTCATTAAAATATAGTACTAAAGATATTTAATAAATTATTGTAGACTTATGCATGCATAACTCATTTAAGTTATCTGATTGGCTTACAAATATGCGTATTGCTTGATTACCCTCTAGTACTATTGACTATATCGTCGCCTTGCATACAAAGGGGCGTAACTCATAATTTGAATTTTCTTGGATTTCGCCCGGAGGTTGACAAATTTGGCGTTTTCTAGCTGCTCTCAAAAGGGCGTAACTCAATATAATTTATTGCCTGGGCACGCAAACTGTTTAGGCGTATCTCATCAAGTCATTTTAAAACAGTAGACAAAAAGGCGTATCTTAGATACGGCTTTTTAATAGTATTGTTTACATTATACAATTTGGCATCTAAGGAATGTTTTTGCTATACATGGAGTGAAATTGACAGCAAAAGAGGCTCATCGGAAATATCAACATGTATCTACAAATTTTTGATGCATTACGATGAAAAAGAGGTTAAATCTGCAGATTTATTTGCCGATGGTTGTAGCGGCCAAAATAAAAATGCCATAGTCGCTATAATGTTACTATATTTTATAAGAAGCAGCAAGAACAACAACAAATTCGTCTTCGATTTTTTTAGCCCTTTCCTGGTCAAAGTGAAGGGGACAGTCCATAGTGCCATAAGTACTGCAATTTCGCGATCAGGAAACATATTTGTTCCATCTCAGTTGATTCCGATTTTTAGACTAGCTAGGGCTAAAAATCCCTATAATGTAATTCCAATGAATTATTCCGATTTCATAGATTTTAAAGGCTTGTCAAAAGATTTAAGATTTTTAAGCATACGCCAAGATGATGACAGAAACCAAATCAACTGGACTGAGATATCTTTGAAATTAAAAAAAAAATTGAAATTAAAATTATGTGCTCTAATTTTTGACATATTATGACTGAACGTACCAAAAAAAGGCTGTGCTGTCCGACCATGAAGCAAGCAAAATATGTCTCACATTTTAAGCGAGTTTTTGGCACTACTAATTCTAACTACTTTAAGAACTTATGCATCTTGGACATAATTTCTGTGTTAAAGTACCTAATATCTACATTTCATAGAAATACTGTGAACTTGTTTAATATAGCTTTTCTCATCATAAAAATAAAACGCAAAAAACTGTGGTTTACTAAGGGTCTAACTGCTTCTTTCAGGAAATATACGTCATCTGTATATTTGAATGAGTATTTTACTAAATATTGCTTTACATTTTGTCTCTTATTAAGACCCTCCAAGAAACTATATTATTCTAATAGGCTAATCCAGTGCCATAATTTGCAGAAGCAACGTTGAAATATAAACTATAAATGATATACGAAAAAAAACTCTTACTGCCCTGCTTCGACTTCAAATGTTTCCTTAAACGCGCTTAACAACTTTTATTGCTGTATACAAGGTGATCTTCAGCAACGCTGACACCATTAGTAGATCCGATGTCTTACTTGTCAGCTGTTAACGTTCTAGTGTCCTTCCTGTTTTTTCCTACTGATCTGATAGAATGAAAGGCAGTCTGCAAGTCAATATAAAACAAAAGCAGTTCTGGTCAGGATGGAATTTCTGCAGACATTCTTCTCAATATTCCAAATTCAGCGTTAAGGATCTTTGGATCCGTTGGATCTTCTAGAAAAGCTAGAGATTACAAGAGCGACGAAGAGCCCAGTTTTGACTTGTGCTCAATTTTAAGCTGGAACTCATTTTTAATAAGATTATCTAGTCCTCTCCTGTTTACCAGTTTTGTTGTGAGGCTGTGGGCTCAAATCTCGATGATTCCTTGTTATTTTTTTAATATTTTTCTTGTATTCGAGTTCTATGTTGTTCTTTATATATTTGTGGCGTCAATTTGGCGACCTAGTCGGTCCTGTTTTAACCTTTTTAAGGTATATTCTACGCTTTACTTTAAGGTCTTTTTGTAATTTTGTTTGTTTTGTTTACATTATTTTTTAGGTTTGATGATGCTCTTAGGAGCGAAACATGTGTCACCACTTTGACTCTTTATGAGTCATTCGAAAATAAAATTTTCAAGACCGAGACTTTATGTTGTTATCTTATGATTTATTTTCAAGGTCTCTTTGAAAATATGGACGACCTCTTTCAATTTTAACTTAAGGGTCCTGGCAAAGGCAATTAACTAGTAATGGAAATTGGAGAAATTTTCTTCATGTCTAAAAACAGCCAAAGTTATTCTAGTTTACAAAGAAGGAGGCATGGATGATGCTTCTAATTTCCAAGCAATATTACTTCTATCCATTATGTTAAAAATCATAATCTTAAGTGTCAAGTGTCAGTTCGGTTTATACACTACAAATGATGCTATGTACCATCTTCTTTAGAAGTACTCTCATATCAATGCGGCAGTTTTTTGGGATATGTCAAAAATGTTTTTATTTTTAATTTTTTCGCTTTGGTAAAAAAACATGTTTATATTAGATAACAATAACGTGATATTTGACTTTAAATTTTGAATTGAAAGAATTTTAATTTTTATATTTTACTTTTAAAATTTTGGTGAGTTTGAGTCCCACTAACTTGAAAAAAAATTATTTATTTTTTGGTTAAAAAATTTATTATGGGTGTGGCGTCGTTACTATACCCCTGGTAGAAATTTGCTAAATAAGTTTTTTTCGAAAAAATTTAAAAAATTATTTTGAAATTAGGATGATTTTTTTGAAAATTTTTCAAAAAATTTATAGACTAGTAAAATACTAAAAATATATTTTTCCATTAAATTAAATTTTACAAGTGTATTCATTAAACATTTTGGATAAATTATAATTTTTTTTATAATTTAAATTTTTGACTAAGTATTTATTTGACTAAAAGTGCAAGTTTTGAGCCTTTTTTGAAGAATTATAGCCACCAAATATTTTGGTGCCATCGTGTTGAAACACAGAAGGAATGTTGTGTTTTTAGGAGAGTGAAAAGTCAACAAAAGACATCCATGATAATTATTCAGACACAACCTCAACCACGGCAAACAATCCAGGTAAAATATGGCTTTTAAGATAATAATTTAAAAATTATTATGCAGCCATTTTATTGTTAAAAATTTAAATTCCAATCAAAAACCAGTAAATATCGACAAATCCCCTAAAAATATTAAAACTTTTACTGTCATAGAACACGAAATTTATTGCTAACGTAAACCCATAAACGAAAACAATTAAACATTTTGGTCGACCGGTCGGTATGTATTTAAATGTCGCCCCCACCTCAGTTAATAATTCATCCTGGTCAGTATATCTCGTAATTTATTCAAGGGCCGTACATTTTGGGGGTTTTGGATACACAATTTTTTCTGCATTGCTAATGGGTTAAAATTTCCACATAAAAAAATTAAGCATTATTCAAACTTGGACATTTTTTGACTATATAAATTATTCAACCAATAAAATTAAGAATTTAGCATGTCATTTTCCAATTTCAGTAAAAGATCAATATTATCAAATATAGCAAATGTCTTTGATCTACTTGGACGATGCATAATCTTGGCAAAAATCTTACTTCAAAAGTTATGGTCTTGAAAGATGACCTAAGATAAAACCTCCTTACCAACGTAACTAATTTCCAAATGGGTAAAATTAAAGAATCAGTTCTCTAAACTTAAAGACTTATATGTGTATTAAAGACATGCTATGAATTGCATGCATTTTCTGATACTTTTCTACTATTCTACTATTTTCTGAAAATTTAAGTGAAGTTTCAGTATTGTGTTCAAAGGTTAAGGTTTCTCCTTCAAAAATTCGGAACTTTGTAAAGCCCTATTATTGGCCAAAATTATTTAAAAAAGTTCTTAATTCATCAGAGATTCATCTTTGGTGTGATGCAAAGGTGGTCCTTGGATAGATTGCAACCTGTCCAAGTATCCTTGAAGTTTTTGTTGCAAACAGAGTATCAGAAATTTAGACTCTATCCAGTTCTAATATGTGAACATATATGTGAAATCAGCTTTTATCTCGTGGTATTTTACCAGACAATATTTTAGAATGTTCGTGATCCTGCATTTTTATTAGATGAGAACATTGACCGGTGAAATTCTAAAATAAAAAAAGCATATGTGAATTAATAAAAGTGTAATTCAGTTCACTAAATTCAGTAACATTTTACGTTTGATTCTTAGAACATTGAATACACTAGAATAAACATTGGCTGCTTTGGATTGAGCGCAACATCTACACAGGGGGCAGAGGGGATATTTTATTGATAAACATGCTTAGTATTCTATGTTGCCAGTGATTACTCAATTTTAACAGAAGAAAATAAAGTGATATAATAAATTATTATAATTAGCAGAAACTGAGTTGCATTCTCTATTATAAAGAAAAAGAAAGAGCGAAACTCGTTTAATAACCAAAACTATTTTGTACGATATTTACACTAAACACTAATAATAATTCATATTTTTAATTTGGACTCTTTAAATCACAAATTTCGATACACAGCGGTAACGCTGTAGATTTTGCCCAGAAATTCTCGCAATAAAGGTATTTGGCAACTGCGCTCGTTGTTTTGCATGATGCACCTTTCGTACAGTATTAGAGGATGTTTTGATTGGTTTTAGTGTATTTTTTTAATTAATATTAAGACTAAAAACTCCCTTTTTGCTGAAAAATAATAAAGAAGTCTGAAGTGGGTCACATATATTGTAGCGTTTTATTTTTCTACTCCTTATGTTCACTAACGCTCCATTGATATTTCATTAATTTCAATAATTACATTAATAACTTCTTTTATTCATATTTCTTTAAATTTACACTGTCAATGACATATTACTACTGTAACGCATCACTCTCCTGGTTTAATTATCCATGCTATCTGTTGACGGTCCGTCACTTCTCTGATTAGTCATAATTAATATTTTCTCTGATTAGCTGATATTGACAGCTCAGGCGAGAGGTGGGGTCGTTACTGATTTAGTCGGTGCTGGGTCCATTTTTCGAGGACTTGTTCCCGTGTCGCAGGTAGGAGCACACGTAAAAGGCCAGTTTTTTATTTCCGAAGTTTGTGAAGCAGGAAGTGGCCAATATGGTTTGTAATTTATAGTCCTTAATCTTGTTCCTTTTTAACCGTTTATTTCATAATTCTGGTGCAGGATGCCCAAGATTTTAATGGATAGATAATGAAACTTAGCAAGGTGAGTGTGTCACATTTTTAACGCCTTTCATTTTTTTATCGACAGTGAATACAATGGCAACCGTTGTATTAGGGTTTTACTTTTCCGTTTTCCTCTTTATTCTCCTTCAATTGTTGATGACTGCAAGCTTTTAATTTCCCCGGGAAATAGCTGCAAGCGGTAGAGCTGGAGCCAGAGCTAGAGCTAGTATTAGAGATTCCCAGTCCGGTTAGCTGAGCTACAAATGGCATACATTCACAGCCTCATTCATTTCTTGGAGGAATATACAGGCCAGTTTATTCCATTTATCTAAATATTACTAAGCATAGATTTGTCTCATTTATTTAAATTTTTATTAATATACCTTTAATTTCAATTTATTGCTACAAATATTTAATGAATATCATAATTTAATACGTCAATTTTTTATCTATAATTTTAGTTATTTTTTGTTTAGTATTTTTCAGTATCTTTTTTGGTAGTTAAGTATATATAACTCGGTTAAGGCTGATATGCCTTAGGTAAAAAGGACTTTCCCCTGCGTACTACAAATATATACAAAAAACTTTAATAATTGTGTGAAGTGCTGAAATCTACCTAGTAGTGAAATCATAATTTAAATGTTACTTTTGTCAAATTTATTTTAATCATATCATCATTATTCATATTTTAATTCATTTAATTCAGCAAATTATTAACATTTATCAATTTAGAACATGAGGTGTGTACATATCTTTGATGTAAATACAGCATACTTGCGGTAACGTGAACTTACGATTTTATGAACAACTCATTAATGTGAACACCAATATTTTTCTATGTAATTATATAGTGTGAACAAACCCATATTTCGATAATGTGAATTTTAAGAAATCTTTAGTAATCCTGTGTAGACTTGTCTAGGCTTGTTAGTGGATATTGGGTTTACGCATTTGAAACGTTGTTTGGTCATTTAGTTGATGTTTATTAGATAAGAGAGAGTGTCGCATCTTGCGCAGTGGCCTTTTAAAATGGTTAAAATTAATACGTTTTTTTAAAAATGGTAAAAATAATAAAATTAAGTGTTTAACTCTTTATGAGAAATCAAAAATTTTGGAACAGCACAAAAATGGTATGAGTGTTACTGCACTAGCAAAGAAATATCAAATAGCAAAATCAACTATTTGTGCAATTAAAAATAAAGAAGAAAACATTTTAAAAGTTGTTGGAGAGAGTTCAAGACCTAATGAAATAAAAAAGCGATGCAGAAAACCCCAAGATGGAAACTTTGTTGTATAAATAGTTTACCAAATAGCGTGAACGAAATTTGCCAGTTACGGGTGATATGCTTAAAGAAAAGGCTCTAGATTTTCATAGAAAATTAAAACTCAACGATAAATTTAATGCAAGCGATGGATGGCTTCAAAAATTTTAATGGCGATATGGTATAAGGCTGCTTAAAATTGCAGGTGAACAGTTGTCCCCGCAGCCTCACCTTGTAAATCCCTTTATTGAAGGCTTAAGAAAAAAGATGAAGCAGGTTAATCTAAGTGAAGATCAAATTTATAATGCAGATGAGACGGGTTTACATTGGAAGTTATTGCCAGATAAAACCTATGTTGCAATTTTTGAAAAAACGGCGCCAGGTCTAAAAATAGCTAAACAAAGAATAACTCTTTTGGGGTGCACAAATGCTACAGGATCACACAAACTAACGCCTTTAGGACTAGGAAATGCAAAATCACCCAGATGTTTTAAAGGATTTGATATTTCAGTCATCTTTAAAAGCACTAGAAATGCATGACATTGGTTTTTTAAGCATTTTGTTCCAGAGGTAAGTGAAAGTTTTATTTGCTTTTTAATTTTTTTAAGACTAAATTGGGTTTTTAGGTTAAATCATTTTTACAAAACAAAAACCTTCCTTTAAAAGCCGTTCTCCTGTTAAACAATAACCCTTTGCATCCACCGGCAGAAGAATTAAAAACTTCTGATGGACACATTTTTGTTGTCTACATGCCCCCAAATGTTACACCATTAATTCAACCATTAGACCAAAATGTTTTGCGAATAACCAAACTATTTTCCAGAAAAGGCCTATTAAGTTGAATTGTATCAAAGGGTCAAGGAGTAGCTGAGGCCCTAAAAGTTATAACTTTAAGAGATGCTATTATGCAATTGCATATGGCCTGGCAAAAAATAGAGCCTTCAGTAATTTCAAAATGTTGGAATAATATTTTGGGAAAAAATTTGGAGGAGCATGACCTACCTTTAGCTCGACTAAAAGAGATGTGGGAAAATGATGTTAGAGCAGCTTCAGTTAATGAAACCATTACATTGCTTCAAACAATTGAACAGGTATTATTTAGTGCTAGTTACTCCTTTTAATTTTCGATTTTTGGAAATTAAAAGAAGAAAGTCTGTTATAGTTTTAGAATTTCATTGAGATATGATTGTTTTTAAATTGATTATAATCCCAAAGAAATTGAGGAATGGAATACAGACGCAGTGGAGGAAAATCTCGATAGCAATGATTCAGATGGTAGTGGCTGCGAGATATTAATTTTTGAAGAAGAAAAAGTTACGCATTTGGAGGCTCTTGCAGCCTTGAAAATTGTCATACAATGGGCCAATCAAAACTATGTCGACATAAAGGACATTATTACACTAAAAGGTTTAGAAGAAAAGGCTGTGGCCTTAAACCTGTCGCAAAAAAAGTGCAAACAAAAATTACATCTTTTTTGGAATAAAACTTTTGTATAATGGTTAAAACTGTAATAAATAAATACAAACATAAATAAAGTACAATATAGTTCCCTTTTATTTTAATTTTAGCTATTTTTAATATAATCTCCATAATGTGAACATTTCAGTAATGCGAACTAAGTCGAAATTTTTTGACTTCACATTAACGCGAGCCTATTGTATAATAATTTGGTTGTATTGTTAAGATATTTTTTTGCCCCTTTAAATCTACTTTAACCAGGGTCATTTAATTGTTAATTGAAACCTATATACCAAGTCTTTTTCTTAGTTTTCTTTCATTTATAAAAAAAAAACTAAGTGGCGCTTTCTTATTTAATAGTTATAATCAAGTTTAGATTCTTTAATAGTGAATCTTCGAACAATCTCAAGCCTCCAATAATTCTGAGCTACCGTCTGCAAACTCTTGGCAAAATAGTAACACTGTAAACTTAACGTCACACGTTGGGCGCTAAAAAAAGGAAATTCAAATCGTTAATTCACAGACAAGTTAAATGTCAATGGTGTAATCCTTCTAGGTTATAATATTATAAAAGACGGCATGTTTGGGAAGTATCTATTAAGTATTGGCGACTAAAATATTAATAAAAATGTGTAATCAAGTAAATTTATTACTAATTCGAACCCGAAATGCCGCAAAATTAATTTGTGCAAAAATGAAAGTACTATCTGGTCGATATCCAGCAACCAAAATTGAGAACGCAGCATATGTCGTTTACCAGTAACATATTTATAGTCGGCGCCCATTATTATTTAATCAATATTAGTGCCCGTATCCTCTGGAATTCCAAAGGAGTTTTAATAATTTTTTGTCTAGATATTAACAGTGGATAACTACATCTGTTTATAGTGGGTATACATATACCGCGACAAACTAAGGTTTTTTTTTGTAGAAATTAATTAAATGGTTTACTTCCAAAGAATTTGAATTAAACTTTTTTCTGTAATATATTATAAATATCTAAACGGATTTCAGATGGTTGCAAACCTCTACAAACGATTGAGTTAGATGTTATAAACGGCTATAACTGCCAAAGGATATGGATAAAACTTTTCCTTATAGCCGTTAGGAGTTACATAACCCTTTATATTTTTAAACATCTAACAATTCAATAATTTTTTACCAAAAAACTTTTGTTTGTAGAGGTTTGCAACCATCTCAAATGCGCTTAGATATTTATTATAGCAAAAAGATCCTTTGGGAGTCTTTTTCATTTCTTTAACATTCGACTTTTTAAGTAATTTTCACAAAAAAACTTTAGTTTGTAGAGGTTTATAACCACTATAAATCAATTAAATGATTAATTGTTAATATCTGGACAAAAAAAATATTAAAATTCCTTAAGAATTTCAGGAGATACGGGCATTATATCGATTAAATAACAGCGGGCGCGGACTATAAATAGGTTGCTGGAAACGACATATGCTGCGTTCTCGCAGCTAGCTTCACAGAAGTGAAAACATATCTGGAAAGACAACACAAAGTGGCAACATCGGATACCTTCATTGTAAACATAGAGGTATTCTACGTTGCCAAGTTACTTTTTTTTATTAACTTTTTTGTCGGTATTCTTTTTTTTTATTCTGAACAATTTGTTGATTACTCTCAAAGTATATATTATTGGTCAGCAAATAAACGAATCTTTTAAAGAGTACATTTCTTACCTGTTACAAAATACAATACACTAAAAAATATGTAGTCGATTAAGAAAATTATATATTGAATGAAAAATTGGAAAGTCGATTTGACATCATTGTCTAGAAGATTGCCTATGGTTTGCAGCTAGGCTTGTTCTAGGCATTTTATGTTCTAAGGTTTGATTGATACGTTTAAGGTTTCGAAAGACACAGAAACTTGGTAAACCTATTATAAAGAACCTTTAGCACTTGAAAAAAGATTGAAATGTCATCTTTTAGTTATGATAAAAAACCTCAAATTCTCCTTGCTACAAAATACCACTTTACTAAATGTTGTTTATTTCTAAACATAAAAGGTAATTGTGTATCCCGGACTGCAAATATTGCTAAGTGTGACCAGAGATAAATATTAGGTCATAGATGACTAAGTATTTTAGCAAGAAAGGTTTCATTTGAATATGCAATTTGCCTTAAAATAGATGCAGCTTTTTCAAATTAAATTTTAGAGTTATTACCGAAAGAATGGGTTAACTTGATATATCCTTTTAATGTTGAGGTAGACTATAAAGGTCCTCTTCATATTAAGGAAAGCAGCCAGAGTAACTAAATGTTATACTTGTCTATTCATATGCCTTTCGACTAAAGAAATTATTAATCTAGAGTTGGTTTCATGTTTTGACCACTGAGGGTTTTATCTCTATACTTTTAGAGGCTAGACGTGGCAAACCTGAATGTGTCATCTTTGCATGAACCTGAATTTAATCAAGCTTTATCATAATACAGTTATATTTTTCGATATTATTGGTTAAACTTAAAAAATACCATTTTCAGAACATCGAAATAATAATTCAAAAAAAACTGATATAGAAAAATAGAAGATCCAAACGGCAGCTTAAATGCAACTAACTCTCATGTAACTGGCTACTGTTTAATTAAACTATCTGCTTGTCAGTGTATGCTATAATTAAGCCATACTCCTGCAAAACAACGATTTTATGTCCAAGCAAACCCGCTAAAAACACCAAATCAAAAGCTCTTGCTCGTTGTTTTTTGTCCGGAATGACGCATAACGTCCAATTTGAACCGAAATTTCGCGAAAATAATGACCAGAGAGAGGCAGTTATTAGCAGGGCGAGATAGCGTTCCTGTTTCGGAGGTAATTGCTGTCACTTCCGATTCGGCTTATTTGTTTTGTATGAGTGTTTTAAAATTGCGAAAGCACAACAACCTTTCAACGAGAGTAGTTAAGTGGCTTTTAAAACCTTAGAAAAATAAAAGTTGTCCTCAAATTTAACTCATTATTGAATGCATAATTTAAATCTTTACAATGTTAAATTATGGATTATTTTTCTCTGAAAAATAATTCAAATTTAATGGCTGTTATTTTCTGGGATTCTTAGGACATTTATCAAATAACTGGGATGAGCAAAATGCATTTTTCAAGGGTGTGTATATATATATGCGGCCCCAATGGGATTTATTAGGGGTTCTTACATTGCCCTCGGTGCCCTAAAACTCCACATTCCCAGAAGAGCGGCGCTAAATTTGCGATTTTACTACCGTATTTATCGTTCATTAAATTTATCGATTACCCGGATCATATTAAACGACTATAGTATGAAAAGCGTAACCTACATTAATTTACATTTTATGGTCGGTATTTTGATTAAATTTGTTGTATTTTTTATGTAAATTAAGGTAATTGTTTTTTTTGTGAAGTAAGATGGAATATTCGATATTTTGCTTAATTTAAGACTTATAGAGGTATACATAAAAACTATGTTAAAAATATTGAATTTTTTGATAGTTCTGAGATTTTGTGAAATTAGAGTGAAAGACAATACAAATTAAAAAAAAATTGGGCCATTCTTGACCTTTTTTTGAGGCTAGACAATTTTCTCTTTGAAAACGTTAATTTGGCATGAGAGGCAATGTAACAGATCTTAGCTAATTCATAGCAATTAATAGGCAATTAAAAATACGAAACTAAGAAGAAACTGTTGGAATTCTCACGATAGTACCTATACAAGCCGAGATATTAACCTCCAAAGTTGGGGATTTTTCATTTTTTGCGTATTACCTCCCTTTCGAAATGCGATTTTTTTCGAAATCAAACTAAGTATACCAGCGTCTTATTCTGATCACCTAGATTACGAAAACACCGGGTTATAATAGGATTCGAGCAAAACTAAGAAAATGAGAGCACTTTGAAAATCCTGAAAAAGCCATTTTTCGACATCCGTTTTTGAGTCCAAAAATGGGCCCAAAAATGCAAGATCTCAGTTAATAGAAGAGCTACGACCTTGCGAATGGTCTCGCTGTATTCAGAACGACGAAACTAAGATAAAACTGTTGGAATTTCTATAATAGGACCCATAGAAGCAGAGATATCGACCTCCAAAGTTTGGGTTTTTTTATTTCTTGGGTATACCCCCCCGTATCGAAGTTTTTCACCAAAAATTGATTTTTAAAAAAATTTAACTAAATATTCCAGAGTCTTATTCTGATCACCTAGATCACGAAGACACCGGGTTATAACAGGATTCGAGCAGAACTAAGCGAATGAGAGCACTTCTGATGAGAGAATCCTGAAAAAGTCATTTTTGCCGTCCGTTTTTGAGGCCAAAAATGGGCTCTAAAAATGCAAGATCTCAGCTAATAGAAGAGCTTCGACCTTGCAAATGGGCTCGGTGTATTCAGAACGACGAAACTAAGATAAAACTGTTGGAACTTTCCCAATAGAACCCATAGAAGCCGAGATATCGACCTCCAAAGTTTGATATTTTTTATTTCTTGGTTTCTCCGCCCCGTATCGAATTTTTTTTTCACCAAAAATTTATTTTTTTTAAACTCAGACTAAGTATACCACCGTCTTATTCTGATCACCTAGATCACGAAAACTTCGAGTTATAATAGGATTCGAGCAGAATAAGTGAATGAGAGCACTTTGAAAATGGCATTTTTCGCCGTTCGTTTTTGAGGCCAAAAATGGGCCCTAAAAATGCGAGATCTCACCTAATAGAAGAGCTGTGACCTTGCGGATGGTCTCGTTGTATTCAGAACGACAAAACTAAGATAAAACCGTTGGGATTTTCCCGATAGGACCCATATTAGCCTAAAAATTGACCTCCAAAGTTCGGGATTTTTCATTTTTTAATCTCCTTGTATCGAATTTTTTCTCCAAAAAAAAAAAGTTTTTTTTGACATTGAATTAACTATACCAGCGACTTGCTCTCATCACGTACATCATCAAAACATCGGGCTATAACAGGATTCGAGCAGAAGTAAGGGAATGAGAGCACCTTGAATATTCGGAAAAAAGTTATTTTTCGTCCTCGTTTTTGAGCCCAAAAATGGACCCTAAAAATGCCAGATCTCGGTTAATATACGAGCTACTATCTTGCGGATAATCTCGTTGGATTCAGAAAATCAAGACTAAGTCAAGATCATTAAAAATTTTCCGATAGTGACCATAGAAGTCGACCTCCAAAGTTTGGGATTTTTAATTTTTCGGGTATTTTATCGAATTTTTTCACCAAAAATTGATTTTTTTCGAAATTGAACTAAGAGTACCAGAGTCTTATTCTGATCACCTAGACTAGGAAAACACCGGGTTATAACAGGATTCGAGCAGAACTTAGAGAATGAGAGCACTTAAAAATTCGGAAAAACCCATTTTCGACCTCGTTTTTGAGCCCAAAAATGGGTCCTAAAAATGCTAGATCTTCGCTAATATTATGTGAGCTACTACCTTGCGTATAAACTCATTGGATTCAGGAGGACCAAACTAAGTAAAAACCGTTGGAATTTTCTTGATTGTGCTTATGGAAGCCGATATATCGACCTTCAAAACTGGGGATTTTTAACTTTTGAAGTACCTCTAAGTATGGATTTTTTTCACCAAGAATTTTTATTTTCGATTTTAAACTAAATATACGTGCGCCTTGTTCTCATCCCACACTAAAATGCCGGGTTATAACAGGTTAAGCAGAAATATAAGGGAATACGAGCATTTTGAAGTTTCACACAAACGTCGATTTTGATGATTTTTTTGTTCCCCAAAATTGGCTCTAAGAATGCGGGATCTTAGCTCATAAAAGAACTACGACCTTGTGGATGGTCTCGTCGGAATCACAAGGACGAATCTAAGAAAAAAAGCGTTAGAATTATGAAGATAGAACCCACGGAAACCGAGATATTGACCTTTAAATTTTTGAGCCCAAGAAAATGAATGGTTCTTGAAAAAATCCCTAATTTAATAACTGTCAAACCTTCATTCGTTTTTCCTACTTTTTTTCAGCCGAATATTAAATCTTACGACTTTTGATAGTCCTAAATAATGCGAATGGTGAGACGAGGGGCGTTTTGAGACATTTATTTTGCACCCCCCCAGCCCTTGCAAGCCATTATTTCTACCTTTCTGAAACGGTGCCTCCGTGGCCGCTTTTCGGGATCTTCCAGGATAAGGAAAAGGTCTAGATAAGAAACGAAGGAATAATTTAATGCCCTAAGTTATATGCCCTGGAAATCTAATTTGGAAAAGGGTTGAAAATACTTTTCTATATGTAAACTTTAATTATATCTATTGGTGTAGTTTAGGAAGGCATGATTTTGTTTGTTTCTGAAATGGTAATTTTTTTTGGCCCTCCCTTCTTATTTTGGAATAATTATTATTAATTATAATAAAAAATATATATATTTTTCCTCATTGTAATATGACCCAAAAAGTACCACATTTAAAAACAGAAGAAAACAAGGTTCCGTTATCCGGATTTTATTTCCAAAATCGTGCGCGTCAAAAACGTCAGCCCCGAAATTCCGGATTTCAATTAAAAAATCTCGTGTTTTAAATTGGCCAAAAATCGTGAATTCGGTAGCGTAGTTTTTTTTTAATACGAAACAAAGTTCGTGTTACGAGCCTATAAAAATTCCGTTCTTTTAACACTGTTTAGGTTCGGTGAGTATTAAACACTTTATACAACTACTTTAGGTTGTGCAGTACGGCTATTGATAGGGCGCGATAATTTAAAATTACGAAAATCGCACGAATAGTTAACATTACGACATGATTAACGATTAAAAGAGGGATTTTAAAAGGCATCGCGTGGTGCACGATAACACTGTAAAAGTACGTTTTAATTTATTGCCGCTGGTGAAAAATATGTAAGTCTTAAAGATAAAGAAACATTAATTATGAGAGTTATATAATTACTTTATAGTCTATATTGATTTTTTTTTTGGCATTTGCTTCATATATTTCTATTTAATAGTAGTATTAGATTTGTGTGTTGTTATTTTATTATTATTCGTTATAAAACTTTTTCCCGAAAATTATCGAGTTTTTCTGCACCTCTATGAAATATAATAAAATTAACAAACAATAACAAAATCCATTTGTAAATATTAAAATAGTAGCGACCCAATTGCCTAGTCAGCCCAGCGCATAAATTGTTTTTTTATTATCGGCGAATATTTGTCGCTTCAGACCGGAACTCGTCAGTAGGAAATTTTTATATGACGCCCATACATGCATACGCTCTAACACACTCATATAAAATTTAAATTCGCAATATTTTCATTTGTGCACCGAATTGTAAAATTATTCGTATGTTTTACGGTACGAAATTCCTGTTTTTAAGGCGTCTGTTCAAATTTTAATACGCTATTATTTTTTTACGGTACAATTAATCGGAGGTTTTTATTTGGTTTTCAGGAGAACTCTGGCTTTATCCCGAAAAACATCGATCAATGCAGTGCCAACGGCTTCACCAGACAGGTAAAAGAGGAGTTTATTTGATTTGTTTGGGGAACTGTTACTTTTAATTTTTGGCATAATTTAAATGGATATGACTTGTCATCTTCTTTAATATTAAAAATAAAGAAAATACTGTACAATATCGTGTCGTTGAGGAGGTTGGTTTGATAAAAGGCCTTATATCTTTCTATCAATAAAATATCTAAAAAATTATACCGCAGCGTCAATTTTTTACGTAAAATTCCCATTATAATTGTTTATTAATTTTTTTTTACAATTTTTCAAATTTCACGCATTCAAGGGAGTTACACTTTTCATACAAATCAGAGTTAAAAACTGTCTTTAAAAAAAGTTTGGCAAATGAGTCAGCCAACTGATCACTTGAGTTTACGTAGAATACTGATATGTTCTTGTTTTCAATTTCATCTTCTCTTTATTTAATGTCTTAAATAGTAATGAAATAAACTAAGCCACAGGTCTCAAATTTATTCAATTAAAGACAGAGGATTACACGTGTTTCGTCCATACTAGGCATCATCAGAGCCACTTGTGAAAAAAACATTACCTGATACAAGTCAAGGGTAGAAATTAAGTTAAAATTGATAAAATCGGACGGAGATTAGTTACTGCATATATGTAGTATGTAAAATGGTAATATGTAGAATGTAAGCCGGTCTCTTTGAAAAAAGATGGACTATTTCTTGGTAGTTTAATGTCCATATGATTCTTCATATGAATATTAAGTTGAAATGATTCTTTGATTTCAAGTTCTTTTAGGAAATGTTTCAACTACAACTCTCCAACTCCAAGACCTAAGGACAAATACTCTGCTTCTATAGCTAATTGTGTCACCACATTTTGTTTCTGGTTTTTTCAAGTAATACCACCATTTGCAAGTGTAAACACATAACCGCTGGTGGATTTCCTAGTATATAAGCAACCAGCATAGTCTGCGTCAGTATAATCGATAATCTTTACATGTCTCCTTTTACAGTACACAATTTTATAATAAGTAGTACTTTTCAAGTATCAACAAATTATTCTTACTGCTAGCCAATATTCATTACTAGTCCATTGTCAACGTAAATTATCAAATAAATTTCAGTATTTGCAAAGTGACCAACAAAAATACATTGGTCTCCCTTTTTAATTGTCTAAGCTCAAACTTATTAAGGAATTAAATAAATTTACGGTTCCAGCATCTTGGCGAGATTTTAAGTCTATATAAGCGTTTTTTATTTTGCACAGTTGGTTTTTAGTTACTTTATAACGAACTGGATTACCGTTCGGATTAGTCTTAACACGACAAATCCACTTATTGTCTATAACTTTAGCACCATTAGGTAACTCTATTATAAGTAGATTTTTCACTCTATTGTTAGACTATTCAACTCTTCTTCCATTGCTCGCTCACTTGAGGGTTCAAGTACTTTACAATAATTTGCTACATCATATAAGTCAGGTTAAATTAGTGTATTACGATTGTGTAGCTGCCTAACATCCATATTTCCATCTATAACATTCTTTGCATTAAACGATGGGCCACAAACAAAGTTCTTGTCATCAGAGTCTGATATTTGACTGGTACTATTAGAATTTGGTAGTTCAGTTTATTTACTTTCTTCGATATATATACATTTTAATGAAACGGTTTCCTTTTTATTGTCAATCATGGCATTTTTATTAAAATTAACATTGCAGTATACTTCAACTCTTCGGTTTTCTGAGTCCCAAAGCCGGTAATTCGAAGAATATTCATCATAACCAACGAAAAGTAATTTTAGTGACTTTGATTCAAGGTTTTTTCGAAACTGTAATGATATTAACATATATGCTGTACTTCCAAAAATCTTGATATGTTTCAAATCAGGTTATCTTCCAAATCACTTTTCACTTGTTTGGTACTAAATCTGAAGCTGTTCTGTTGAAAATATTTGCAGCAGTTTTTACAGCCTCGGTCCACAATTCTTGTGGTACATTTTTATTTGTAACCATATTTCTGTCCTTCCCATGATTCGACTATTTTGTTGAGGTGTATATGCTGCTGAATGCTCATGAATTATCCCAATATTCTTAAGAAAATTCTGAAACTCTCTATTAATTAATATATTCTCCCTTACCTTGATCACTTCTTAAAGTTTTGAATCTTATGCCTAGCTTAGTTTCCTGCAAGTCTTAAAAACCATAGACTAAACATTGCAGTAACACTTTTAAACAACGCAAATTATTTTGAGTCACTTGGTGTTAAAACATTTATTGGTCCACCCACACACATCTGTGTAAATCATTTCACCTGGGATTTTTCAGATTTTCTTGCAACCTTTTATGCATTTTTCTAGACTGCTTTCGAAAATGAGATGTCTCGCAGAAAATCTCTTCTTAATGTTGACAAAATCAGCAGTTTCTTGATTGAAGCCTAATTGAGGCGTTAAGAATCATAGTGGCCTAACCCCAAAATAGAAGAAATGAGTAAGTCAAGTGTAAAAATCGGTTCTTTTTCAATAATGGCTTTTGTAAAAATTTTAAGTTTATTATAAAAAATGTACAGCCAATCTATTAATATTTTATCAAAAAGATGATTTTTAAGTGGGTTAGGCAACTATAATGTAATTTTCTAAGTGCAACTAGATTTTTGGACCTAATATTTTACATATCTAAAGAACTAATAAAAAGAGGCCAATTTTATTAAATCTGGGTATATTTTCATAACATAAGTATTTTTTAATACATAAGTAGTACCCAAATAAAGTAATTAACTGTATTTAGGATTTCCTTTATCAAATCATCGTCATTTTCCCGTTCTCCCAGTTCGTCAATGGCTCTGGTAGAGATCTTTAAATTATTGTAAAAAACCATGAAAAATAGATAAAACGTATGAAAAAGTTCAATAAGATCTGCTTTCTTTTTTTTTCTATTAGGCGTCCGAAAGAATACAGCAGATCCAAATTTTCAACTGGTGCACAAGGATTCCGTTTTGCCACACTTGCCAATCTTTGAGTTTGAAAATTGGTGTCTAGTACCATTCGAAAGTTTAATCCATTGCATTTGCATCCATTCCACCTTAGAACCATTTGGGGTAATTTTTCTATTAGTAATAGCATACTCCAGTTTCTTGAAAAAAAAAATAATTTTTTGTCATTTTAACTACTTAGAATGGCTTTTGTTTTCGTGCAGATCTTTATAAAACTTCTTTTATTTTTCTACAATACCGAATTCCTCGATCACAGGAAGGATATGAGTGGCCTGATACTAAAAACTTCTAATTAATTGCGTTGAACTTGTCACATGCGATTTTGGTCGCAACATTGATCACTATACGTGAAATTTTCTTTCTGACACAAATTTTTTGCAATAGTGGATAACGCAAGGACAAATCTTTCTATTATTAATTTGGTGATAAGCTAATTTACCTAAACAATATGTCCATAGTTGACATTTATAGTCTGTTTTTCCTGTGGGCAGTACTGGAGTGGGCAATGTCTTCATCAAGTTAAATGGAATAGCGACTGTTTCATTTTCTTATACCGACACTTCTTCTGTATCAATTTTCATTTCATTACTCGCTAATTCCATTATTTGAAAATGTAGCTCTTTTTGTGCTTCCAAGTTCTTTTTTTCTTCGTCACTACTAATTTTAAGTTTATTATTTAATTGATCGCATTTGCGTTAACTACTGGTTATCGGAACCTGAAAATGTAGGTTAAAGTGAGTATTGAAAATATTTCAAAATACATGATTGCTGACAGGAGACGCTTACTATTTTTATATAGATTGCACAATATCTGTATATTTAAATAGGGAGCCAAATATTTTCTTTGGCCAGTCTTCCCTCTGGAATAATGGGATTTAAAAATAGGAAATTTTTCCATAAATTCCTTAACTTCTTGAACACTTTGGATCTTAGAATATAGATGACTTCCTCGTTGATTTATTGGAGGAATTCTCTCTGACTTTTTAAGCAGAACTCTTGGTAATCTGCAATCCGAAATCTACAAAACCTTTTGCAAACTTTCAAGTAACTTCCATTTTCATTTGGTAATTTATAAACTCTCGTCATACCTCGCCTGCTCTGTTAATTTTCCGTGTATATCCTATTTTTTTGTACATCCACTGGTCCAGTTATATATGATGATTGCAAGTCTAAATTTGGCAAATTATAAAAATGTTCAACTTTAATTTTTTCAGGGCAGTTATTAATGCATTTACAAATAGGATCATGAACCACTTTTGCGGAAATATTTTGCGTCCTTACATTACTACAATCATTTCCTGATGCTGTTTTCAATTTCCGAGTATTCGAGTTCCAAATTTTCTCCATTCGTATCCGTTTTTTGCCTTTGAGATCAGAAATATCCGATATAGTATCTAAAATAAACAAATGTGCCTAGTATTGTAACTTTTGCCGTCTAAACCTAATCTCACCTAACCTAAATTGTTACTTTAAGCAGAAGTGGGCATTTAAAAAAATAATAATGTACTTATATGAACACTTGTAATTTACGTAATAAAATCAAGCTTACTTACTTACTCTGCATAGTTTAAACACTTATTCTTTGGCACAAAAATACTAGTTTTAAGTTCACGATAACAAGCACTTTTTAACCTAAACGCACGTAAATAAATGATAAAAATATTGAAGTAGAACTTGTGGCGACATCCTCACATACAAACTGTTATATCGCTTAGGCCATTTTTTATCGAATCTTTGGGTATTCGGGAATTATTTTCTATGTTTATCTAAATTTCGATTTTTTGTGGATTAGGCTACTCTAATTTTTAACGCCTCAATTAATGAGTCCTAAATGATCAGACCTTTATTAATACATAACTTTAGTAGCATGCTGCTGGCCAAATGACATTATGGAATAGACTTCATTCAAAATTGTATAACCCACAAATTATCTCTACGTACCCTAACACATGAAACTTTTTCATCTGGAAAAGTTTTCAAGAAATTCGCATTTGTTGTTGTGAGATCGATAGCTAACATTTTTATCTGTTATAGCTTCCTTTAAAAATAAGCTGCTGCAAAGTTCTGGAATGTATAAGACATTATTTATAGTACGATCATGATACTGACCTTTAACCAAAGCCTGTATCTTAATCACACCTTTGTCTTCTGCAGGAATTAACTTCATTCAAAGTTCACTTAAAGATTCAAGTTTTGTAAACCAGTGTTTTTCCCAGTCATGTGTAGGTTTTCGCCAGAATCGCATAGTTCATTCACTCAGAGTTATTCACAGTCGAATTTGAAAGGTACACAGAAACAATATCACTTATATATGAAGGAGTGTACATTTATTTTTTTCTTCATCCTGAATCCTTTTTCTGCATTCTCGAATCCACTGCCCTCTCCATTTGCAATAGTTACAATATTCTTTTTTGAATCCTGTATATTGGTTCACTTTTTATGGCAAACTTCAAGTTGACTTTGTATAGCTTCTATCTGTAAAGCAAGAGGAGCTATTTCGGATTTATCATTTCCCATGCGAGTTTCGTCTTTAAATAATCTCGCTGCCAAATTTTCAAACGTTTGCTGATCTATAGATAGAGAGTCTCAGGCAGTACTTAAAGATCTAAAGGTAAGCTGTTAATTATTTTTGAATAATTTGCACTATTGCGGTTGAAAATTGCAGAAATCTGTTCTGCAATTTTCAAATTCTCAGACATTTTACGTATATAAAATCTTTGCCAAAGTAACTCTCTAGAAACCTCAGTTTTCTGCTCGTGTATTGTGATTAACCTTGACCATATTTCAGCGGGATTCTCACAATTTATTAAGTGTCGTATTTGATCTTGGCATATTGTCCATAGCAAAATGATTTGGGCCTTTGAGTTTTTTGCATTCCAATCATTCCATGCGGTGGAAGATTGGTCTTCGGGCTCTTTATCTGTTCCAGTCATAAGTGAGAGTAATTTTTCTACCTTAAATATGGTTATATTAAATTTCCAAAGCTGAAAATTGGTACCATCAAACTTCGAAATACTCGCAGAGTCAAAATTCACTACATTACTTGATGCCATCACAATTCTTTATTTTATAGTTTACTACTTGAGCGTAATTAGGATTACAAAAATAAACAACACTTCTACTTTAGATCACGGCTAGGCTAGCTAGGTTACAAAAACCTAACTTAGCAAAACCAAAACATGTGATCTTTGACATAAGTGACATAAATAGGAATGAGTATAAAAATTAATACTTAAAGGATCCTGAATATTAAATCTTAAATACATATGACTGCTTATTTCAATAAACTAGATAAATTTTTTGGTGTTTTTTGAAAGATGCTCAAGAAGTTGAAAAACATTCAGAGCTATTACAGTTTTGAAAATCTGAGCTAGTAAACAGTTTTCTAGAAAACTATACCCTAACTTCACAGTCTAATATCCAGAAAATTCAAATGATTTTTTTCACTTAAATTTGCCTTACGGCGAAGGGCACGTACCTTCTTATCACCTAAGATGGTTTATTAAATAAATTTTAAAATTTCCTATTATATTTCACATATTCGGCTGGCGATCTGCTGTATCTATTAAAATTTCACATGCCGAGCCTGACAATTTAGGAAATAAGATCGGGGATTTCGGTATCCCGTCTGGAATAGATATGGGGTCCAAATTGACTTATGAATTTTTTATTTCCGGCCTACGCTACTACATCCTTAGATTACGAGCATGCATTGTTTTTTTTTTTTTTTGCTGCTTTTAAATTGTAACTAAGTTGGCCTAAAGGCAGATAAAACTGGATTTGAACAAACAAATCTAATTAAAAATAACAAGCGGCCGGCTTATGGGAATAAAAACGGGTTTTTAAATTAATTTTTTTTTAACTCCATGTAAGGGTAAATTGTAGCGAAAATTTAATTACGCCGGAGTAAAAGTTTTCGTATTTAGAAACTAATGAAAATCTCGTATTTTATGAGATTTTTAGATAAAATCTGCCATCTCGGTCTCTCAAGTTACGTAATAAAATGTAGTGAAATGTTTCAAATTTGCTTTTGCATGTGCATAATTTAAATGTACACGATGTATAACAAGAAAAATTATTTTCTTTTACGAACTGGTGATTGAGACAGACCCACAGGCTTTAATGAACGTATTGTTTAGGTATATGATACTAACGAATATGGGTTAATATATAAGTACTATTATTATTTATTCGATATTTTACAGCAGAGTGCTCGAAATTCACTTATCCCGGTAATGAAGTATCAAAGCGATTAGGTTAGTTCGTCATTTAATAAAACTTCTTAACAGTAACGCAAGTATTTAGGATGATGACTCGTTGAAGTTCTATGTAGGTGTTTCTTCGGAGTCTTATTTTTGGAATTAGGTGAGTCGCTGATAGAACACAGGCTCAACTTCAACCTTGTAAACATTCCACATCTGTTTAATTTTCGTCTTGGTACTTGCCTAACGCGTTGTTGTGGCTTGGCACTGCTGCTAAGTAACTTGGTTGACCACTATAATATTCCATCGGTTATTCGTCATCTGTTTATAATGCATCGCTTCTATCTTGATCAATATGTAGTTGGTGAAGATCATTATGATATTTTACCATGGAGTTCCATTTGTACAATTGTCTTGCGTAACCTAGATGTTATCGCCTTAGTGTAGAAAAGTTCTCTCAATCTTGTAATTTGTCGATAATGTAGTTTTGCTGATGTCGGTTAGCTCTCTTACCTCTTGTTTTCTTAGTAAATTTGTTCTAATGGTAGAAGACTTTAGATGGTGAAGAGCTTCTAATTTCCTGTTAGTCCGCTTGAGTACACTGTATGAATACGTTTAATTCAAATACGAATAACGCCAGTGTTGTACTGCTTGAATTAAATTACTGGCATCTAGCTCCGTTGTCAGTTTATTTTTTATTGTTCGTGTATATTGTTTCTCTACTTTTAGATTTCTGATCTAAAAATCTGGCTTGCTGAAATCCTAGATCCATTTGGCAGCACTGTATCTCCGTTCACAATCTTCCCATTGATGGATTTTAAACTTTTTCAATCCAAACTATATAGGTAAGTGATAGTCAAGTGATAATAATCTTTGTATCATATTAAGTAAGTGTTACATTTGCTTTTTATTTCCAGCATATAGTTTGATACCTTTCATAAAGAGAAGGTGGCAAAGCGTAAAGGTTGTATTCCTGTTGCCTTGTAATGGACTTCATTCCGTATAGTAGACAGTGAATTAATTGCGAGACAAAACCATAGTGGATCGAAGGAGATACCTATTATTATGATTATTAATAATATTTATAGTATTAAAAGAAAATAAGGATAAGGATAGGGAAAGCTAATAAGTGATGTAGTATTTATATTTATTAGAAAACAATAAATAAAATCCTGATTACAGTGAGAGAAAATCCTGGAAAACTTCTATTCTAAAATAAACAATTATTTAATTACCTAATGTTTTTGTTCAGCATATTTTATTCTACCTTTAAATTCTTTTATTCTACTTACAATTTTTTTTTAATTTTGCAAAATTTAAAATATTTATCAGAAGAGTTGTAAATCAGAACTGCATTGTTGACAGTTGTTATGATTCTGAAATCGGGAGTGTTTTTTGAGTTTGTATACTATTATCTTCTTTAATCATAATATTGAAGTGTGTGAATTGCGGAGTCAAAAGCGTACATCTGTAAGTAAAGGCGTAATTAAATTTTGAATATTGAAGATATAAAATAAACCTCAGTGTTTACATTTGGAATTCCTTGATAAGATAGGTAAGGGAGCTTTGTAGAACACAGTGTTCTTAAGATGCCGAGAAAAAAATGTTACACTTATGTATAATAATTATATAATAGTTATAATATAATTATAAAAAAAAGGTCCTCGACAGTCAAGATGCACGAAGATCTCTGCGAAGAATACTATATATGAAAGCATGAGGTAAGTATTGATATGTCTTCAAGACCTGCCAGCAAATCTATGCAATCTTGTATTTGTGAGAAATATGTACATGATAACCAAGGTAACCTACTAAAAAGGATCCTTTAGAGCAACTTCCAATGTTACTTTAAAGGATCTGTTGGAACATTTTTAAATATGATGAATAACAAATATGATACACTTATTAAAAATATAATGAACAAATGGAAAGTAATAGAAAGTTACAGGCGGAAATGTCGCAAATAAAAGGCTAATTAAATAAAGTGGAACTTACTTATACAGGGCGTTCCAAGCATGCTAAAAAAGATAATGAAATAGACGTAAAGGATCAAGGAGTATGAGAAGTGAGAGTCAAGGTTTGGTGTTTTCGGAATAGGAGATGATAATAAAAAAACTTATATTTGAAGAGAAAAAAACACCAATACAGATAATAAAAACAAAGAAAAAGTTCTCATTTATCTGTGAAGAGCCTGAATTTAAAGAAAATAAAAAAAATTAACCACGACCTTATAAAACTGAGAGAGGATTTAAATATATCTGGCTCAATAATGGAAATGTCTTGCTTAGGAAAAACGACCATAGTGAAGTCACGTTGATGCAAATTATCAGATATATAGAAAATTACCAAGGCTTTTATGAATATACAAAGTAAAAAAAATAAATTTGACGGAAATTCACTGTTTTGTCATTAACCAGAATTGCGATCTTTTAGTATTAGAACAAACATGGCTCAAAGAAAAAAAATTCACTATATGAAGTAAGAAACTATCAGGCCTTCCATTCAACTAAGAAGGGAAGGGGTTGAGGTGCAGTGATTTCTGTAAGGGATACTTTCAAGGCTTTTAAGAGAAAAAATCAGATAAGACTGAAACCATTAATTAGATATGTGTGAGAATTAGTGACAATGAACCAAAAGTTATTGCTATATAAAAACCACCCTTAAACATTTTAGAAAACATTTAATAATAGGGGATGTAAACATAAATTTTTAGATGCAAATTCCGTATTTACAGTAGATTATAAAAACTTGGATTTCTTAAATGATTTTAAAATAGCAAACCACAAAATGAAGAACAGGGAAGTATAGAATAAAAATAAAAAATCCTAATAATAGAAGAATTGAACCTAAGATTAAAATATTAAAAAACATGGTTAATAATAAAATGAACCCTCGAAAAAAAAATTAATGTATAATAAAATGGAAAAAAAATGGAACAAATTCAAAAAAACAGTGAAGATACGTGAATATTTAATTAAAGGAAAAAAGACTTGAAAAAAATAGGATATTGTGACTTAATTCAATAATCATTTCGTTGGGTTAGGTAAGAATATTGTGTCAAAAATTAATAACGAGATCCGTACTATGCAGAGCTATCATATATTTCAGGATCTAGTATGGAATGAAACAATAAACTTAAAATTAACGAATAAACGGGAAATTGGCGAAATCACATCCGAGCTTAAAAAGACTCATTTATAAATACAGAACAAGAAAGGTTATATCTGTGTTTTCCACAGTATTAAAAAAAGTCATTAAACACTGGATGACAGCTTTTAGAGAAAACATGTTAAATTTGACCAGTTTTGAATGATGAATTTGTTAAGAATAGCAATAATTTGGGTGCACTTAAAAAACCACTTATCGGAAGCATTTGGTAAGAAATTATTGCGTGAGAAGGCCTTTGATGTCATTAGCATTGATCCCTTACCACAAAAACTAGAAAGTATGCGTTTCCTAGGAATGATGTGTAACCTAATCAGGTTTTACCTAGTGGGAAAAAGACACTATGTTACAATAATTAAAAACCTTTATAGTGAAGTGCTCTTCAAGCAGTTGAAAGTACCTCAGTGTACTGCCTTTTTATATTAAACATGAGATGTGCGAATTTAAGTGCCCGTTAGTATGCTTTTACTGATGACAGAATTTTAGTGTACGTTAGTGAGACCGAGGAATCATTGGTAGAATCTGTAAATAGGGATTTAAGACCAGATTTAAATTGGTTGAAAATAAAAAAGTAAATAATATTGAAATAAAATAATAAATGTGTACCAGAACTGAACATATAAATCAATACCTCAAGCCTTAATGAAGTACAGAAAGTTAAATATTTAGGATGAATTATTGATACTCAATTAAATTAGTCTGAAAATATAGGTCATGTGTCTCAAAAAGTAACAGCAACGGTTAATAATGCTATTTATAAATGCAGTAATTACTTATCAGAAAAAAGCATTATGATTTTAGATTTTTTTTTGCCATGAAAGGAAATTTTTGTTCTTAATTTTATTAATATTTACATTAATTTGATTATAGATATATTTCAGAAATTTTGGAAAATGTGCAAAAAGTCTTCGAGACCTTTTTTGGATAAGATTAATATTTTTGAGTAAACATATCAATAGTCTCATAACTCAATAGTCTCAAAACTAAAACAGTTTTAAAAATTTTGGTGTTTTTGAATTAAATTGATTAGACAGCTATTTAATTTTTTTTGAAAAATAGGCAGGGGGTTAAGATTTCTTTTTTCAGAAAAAAAATTTAACGCTTATAGTTCAAAAACTAAAAGAGTTGCAATTTTGAAAATGTTAGTGAATATTGCTGAAATAAAAAATAATTAGACACCTACTTTAGCATTTTTAAAAAATTTTGGAATATTTCTAAACCGATATTATGTTTTTTTTTAATTGTGATTAAACTGGTTGGAAAAAATGATTGTTTTTTCTGTTTCTTTGGCTGTTGAAATTTTTTTCTAAAGAAAGGCAATTTTGTTACAAGTGTTATTAGTATTTAAATTAATTATACATCTATGTATCTTAGTATAAAAAACATATAAAAGCCAAAAAAGTAATACTTTTGGGAATCTTAAAGATTTTTGCTGAACAAAATTGATTAGACAGCTATTTCAGTTTTTTTTTAGAAAAATATGCAGGAAGTCGAGAATTTTTTTTTTAATAATTTTTTTAGAAAAAATCTTAACGCACATTATTCAAAAACTGAAGGTTAACAATTTTAAAAATGAAAGTGAATATTGCTTAAAATAATTAGGCCACCAAAAAAAAAATAGTTAAACATCTACTTTAACGTTTTTTGATAAGTGTACTGTGGTTTGGGAAAAATAAACCTTTTGATAAATTCATCAGAATTGCCATAAAAATCAAACAGAACTACATTTTTGATTTTTTATTAAAACTGGTTGGAAAATTTCAAAAACCTTTATTTTTCTTCAGCGGGTGCAGGCACTTTTGTCAGGCGATTTTCCGAAAAGGACGGCTTTATGTCGTTGGATGCAAGAACGCATAAGGCAAGATGCACCGTTTATAGGAAAAATACTTTTCACCGATGAGGCTAATTTCTCCAGGGACGCAATTATGAACTTCCACAATAACCACATTTGGCATTATGAGAACCCACATGCTGTGGCATAAAACCGTCATCAGCACCAGTTTTCACTTAATGTATGGGTCGGCATTGTTAAAAACTTTCTCATCGGTCCATTTTTTTACCAGCAGTGTATCAAGAATTTCTTGAAAATGAATTACCAGCAATGCTAGAAGATGTCCCCATTCAGCTGAGACAGCAAATGTTTTTTTTACATGACGGTGCTCCAGCCCATTTTAGTTTAGTGGCTCGGCAGTATTTGGATATTACGTATCCAAATCGTTGGATAGGTCAGGGAAGTATTCAACCTTGGCCCTTACGGTCTCCCGACTTAAATCTGCTGGATTTTTTTTTGTGGGGCCACCTTAAATCACTGGTGTATAGAAATCCAATTGATAATGTGGAGGAATTGCGTAATCGCATTATAACGTCTTGTGACATAATTCGGCAGACACCAGGAATATTTGAACGTGTCCGCCAATCAATGCGACGTCGATTAGATGATTGTATTGATGTTGGAGGAACACACTTTGAACAACTTTTGTAAAAATAATAATATTACTTAAATAAATAATAAAAAATTAAATATTTTTTTATCACTTAAAAACTTGTATTTTAAATTAAAGATTGTAGAAGCGAAAGTTATAAATCCTCAATTACAATTTTATAAAATTAGGCTGGCTTTTGTACTAAACTAATTAATAAAAATTTTATTATTTATTATTAAAATTGCAATAAACTAAAAAAAACGAATAATTACTAGAATAAAGAAAGTCTAATAAATCTGAGCAAAATGTCCATGGTTTTTAATTTTTTGTGCGAAAACCGTGCATGTAACGAACAAAGTCTGAGATATCAAAAATGTTGCAAATAAAACGGGGAATTTAAAAATATTTTTTAATACAAGAAAAACCAGTGGCGTACCATTTTTCTTTATAAAAGTATTCAGCGGAAAACCCGCACACACGCCACTGGAGAACATAAAAATGTTAAAAGTATGTTGGTAAATGGCTCTGGATACACAGACCCTGCATACCAATCTTTGGACAAATATCTACAGGGGTATTTAAGTTATCGAAAAAAAATCATTTTTTTGTTAAAATTTTACCACCCTGTAGCTCAAAATCTAAAAGGTTTAGGACCTATGTTTATAGGAACTTTTTTGCGAATTTTAGTCCAAAGAACACGTTCCTGAATTTTGTCGCAATATATAAAAAACACCCTGTATATTAAACTTTGATTGTTGAAGATGTTTTTTGTTAATTACACACCGATTTCAACATTTTCTTGCAAAAAGTGCGGGGATTTAAGTATTTATTTATTTTCTTAACAAGGTAAATATGCTTAAGGCACAAAGACTAAAAAAGTAACACTTTTAAAAATTTGGGAGATATTTATGAAAAAATCCCACGTCAGTCTCAAAAAAACGAAGAAAATAACTTTTAATTAATCTAAAAAATGCCTTAAACTCCCAAATTAAAAACGATATTAAGATTACCTTTTCAGGGATATTTTATTAAAATCCCTTACTGCGCCCCATTCCATCGTTAGATCCGGAATATTTATGCAAATGATAAAATACTCCTGTTCGCGTTTGTGTTATTAAAAATATCGGGGACGAATAAAGAAATTTATGGAAATTTAAGCAATATTGATAGAGCCGTTGCTGCACCGGGCGAATATTAAGATGCTAAGAGATTCAGGTAAAATTGAAACTATTTGACTATTCGTTAAAAAAAACAATTCTTTTTCTATATTAAAACAACTAGGGGCCTCTGAGGCAGATTAGAACGTTACTGATTAAGCAATAATTTGCCTAGTGCCACTCCCTTTAACGATGAAATAAACCCTTATTTACCCCTTTCGGGTATGTTCAATATGTCATTAATTATCCCTAAAATGACGGGATAACTGACTGGCCCCAAGGATTTAATTGTAGGATAAGCATATAAATCTTGATAACTCGCAAACTGGAAAACTGGTTAAATCTTTAACACGTCGTATATTCGGCAATCAAGTTGGTCCAACGACAGGCTCGGACAATTCGGTGATTAATTATCTTAGAATATAAAGGAATGTCGGTGGAAAATTGAATTACATACCCTGAGGACCCGATTGATCGGGACGAACGTGTCCCGGATTCTGATCCAGGATGCGGATCGAAAATTTAATTAGTGACCTGGATGTTTCCGTTCCTCTCTGGATGTCTGTTTATTTTCAGTTAATTAAAACAGTAGGTGATTAACTAGGTTATGCCGTCGCATACACCGTATGGGATAAACAGGTTTCTATAATAGGTAACTTGCTAATTGTTAATCAGGACAAACTCTTTTATTATCGAGTCACAGAATTGGTTTATGGAAAGGGAAGCCACGACTTACTGTAGTAAAATTCCAGATTTTTTAACCCTTAACTACTATCCGCCGGGTCAAACTGATCCAACGCATATTCGTTTTTTGCGCCATCTAGTGTTTCATAGGAGAGGGAAGTGCGGCGAACAGAGTATTCTCATTCTGTCGACCGTTAATACGAATAGTAAAGTTTGAAGTGTTCTTAGTGGTTGCGTTTTTTTTTTCGGTCTAGGGGGTCAAATTGACCCGGGGATAGTAATACAGTAAGTATTTCGTTATACGATTTGATCGATATTTTATTGATTTTTTTTACATTTATGTGGATAAACACTTCATAATATACATATACTTTGTTTTGTTTTTAGATTATGACACAAAGAAGACTGTCTGATGCCGAGTTATTCGAGATAGTTGCAGATAATACTTTTTGGGAAGATCTGGAGTCTATAAATAAGCCTAAAGAAAATAGAACTACTTCAAATGAACCATCAACCAGCGGCACAAACGTTATTGACGACAGACAGATTGCATACAACCTGATTTTTGACAAGTACTAATATTATAAAAATACTTCCTGGTTTGAAAGGACCAGCTCGCCAGAACCCCCCTCATCGGAGTTGGAATCTTGGAGACTTCTCATCACACACTCTATTCTTGAAAAGATTGTTGAACATACCAATGCAAAAATTAGAGCTATGCAAGGTCAGTATACAACTTTCAAGAAGCGAAAAAATAGCAGATCATTATTTCGACCAGTTTTTATTCAAGAGACCGATAAAATTGAAATAGAGGCGTTTTTGGGCCTTTTATATTTGCTGGGTTCTTTTAAATCCGGACACGAAGATCTACGATCTCTATGGACTACCGACGGGACAGGTAGAGATATATTTCGTTGTACGATGTCTCTTGCACGTTTTTCTTTCCTATTATGTTGCCTAAGACTTGACGATATGGTTACCAGGCGGGAGAGAATGAAAGTCGACAAACTGGCTGCAATATCTGAAATTTATAATGAATTTGTTGAAAACTCAATGATGTGTTACACGCCCTCTGAATTCTTAACTGTAGATGAAATGTTAGTTCCTTTTAGAGGGCGCTGCGGTTTTAGAATGTACATGCCTGCTAAGCCGATGAAATACGGCATCAAGATTCAAATTTTAGCAGATTCCAAATCATATTATATGATTAATTCTGAAATCTACACCGGAAAACGCAGTGATCGGTCTAACTTGTCTATACCGACAGAAACAGTACTTCGTTTAGTTGGTCCTGTGGTTGGGACCAATAGAAACATAACGGGAGATAATTGGTACACATCAATGGAATTAACTGGTGAACTTCTCAATCGTAAGCTTACATATGTTGGCACAGTCAAGAATAATAAAAGATTTGTTCCACCCGAATTCTTACCTTGCAAAAAACGTGAAGTAGAGTCCTCCATTTTCGGGTTTACCTCTACTCACACTATTGTGTCTCACGTTCCCAACAAAAACAAATCCGTAATATTGTTGTCGATGTCAATGCACAACGATAATGTTGTAGACGACTCATCAAAAAAGCCGGATATAGTGTTATTTTACAACGATACAAAAGCCGGTGTTGACGCACTAGACCAGAAATGAGCAACATATTCGACATCTTGCAGGACACGCCGATGGCCAATGGTTATTTTTCACATGATTTTGAACTTTTCTGCAATCAACAGCAGAGTTATCTATCAATTTGCTGCCGAAGGAAAAGAAATTTGTAAATCTTGGTCGTCAACTATGCGAACCCTATATGAGATCGAGAGTTTACAACAACAAAATACCACGTTGAGAGAACTGACTGCAGATATACTTGGGGTTGTTATAGAAACGCATTGTGCTCTTCAGCAGGCTCAGGGTGCATCCAAGAGAAAGAGATGTGCTTTCTGCCCACCGAAAAAAGACCGCAAAACGAACACCTTCTGCGATTCCTGCAAAATTCCAGTTTGCCAGCAATATTAAAAAAAAATCTGTCCAAAGTGTGTTTAGGATATTTTGGCCAACAAAATTTGTTTATTAATGTTTATTTCATCATTTTTTATGAATAAATTAGTTTATTTGGATCAAACAGTTTTTTATTTTCAAAATAAAAAAGTGGGTCATATTGACCCCCGAGTAGCTGTAATGTTTTACTATAGGGAGGATAGTAGTTAAGGGTTAATAATAATAAACGTAAATTATTAAAAAAAAAACATTGGTATAACTAAGGACCTAAGTAAAATAACGCTTTAACTGTATTAAGCGGCTTCGCAGAAATACGGAAAATCAAATGTTTTTACTCGATACAGATAGGTTTCTTTAAAAATGAGGACCTATATTGTCTTTTGTACGATTTACTAGGTAAACCTATTAATAAACCTTTTTTCTTTTATTTATTTTAATGAAATTTTTCTTAATTTATTTTTTTATTGTAAAATAACAGACACAAACTGAACAATACTTTTATAGGTATTTAAAATAAAGGTTGCTTCAAATTTTAGTTTTTATTTTAGGATTGTTGAGAGAATTGTATCTGGATGTTATGCTAAACTATATAAGGGCATTTGAGTTTAATGGACTGGATACGATGAAGTAAACACGGTAAAAACTTCATTTGAAGGTGGCGATAGATTAAATTTATTGTATCTTAATACACGGAGTTTACAAAAAAAAATCGACAAATCACTAATATATTTGAGCCTAATTAGTCTGGAAAACGTGGATATAATATTTTTTTCTGGAACGTTTATTCTTGATAATGTGGAAAATTTTAATATTCATATTAATTTTAGGATGGCATTTAATGAGTCAACATTTAACTGAAACGATGGTTTAATTTTTTATGTTTATGATAATTTAAAGGGATACTTTTCAGGGCGGTTACATTTTCAGAGATAAACGTAATAAGGTATGAAACGCTTTTAACCCTTTGGAACCCAGTTTTATTTTTAATGATTTTAAGGATGTTTTTGCGAGTTATGGTATTTTAAGAGATCATTTGACAATATATACTAGTTAAAATTAAAAAAATATATACAGGGAGAGCAAAAAACTGTGGGACAAATATATCCCAGCGGGATTTTTAGGTGGAATATAAATATTCCTAGGGGCCAAAAAAACACATTTTTGTATTTCAAAATTTTTATTTTTTTTATTCACAAAAAGACAACCCCCAAAGGTAAGTATTTTAGGACGAATGATAAAGCGCAAAACAATGCTTGCACAACCCTACATCGCACATTGCATAAATAGCAGTGGTTCTACGTTGTTTTTTCTGAAGAGCGCAACGAGCATATCTTTGCCGTTTCGTTGTTTCTATTAAATGTTTCTATTGCACGGAACCCACATTTTTCATTACTTTTGATCTCTTTGATGGCCTTCCACAACTGTTTCTTGGAAGTTTGATTGAAGTTTGCTGTTGCCTTTCTTCGATTAGGTCCTCTGATAAGGTAAATAAAAATTCCAGTAAGGGTATCTTTTTTTGGGTACGACGTAAGTCATTAGTGCGAACGTAAAGGTTGGAATAAATTCATTTAAAATTCAGGGGTATGTTCAAAAAAAAAAAACGCTCGGACATGTCGATTTTTATTTTTAACTGCGGGTTTTCTTACTATAATTTTATGTATACAGGGTGGCCCAAAAATAAGTTACGGTCATCAACGTAATTTTTTTAAATGTAAACACCTATTTTTTATTTTAGATTTAGGTTCTACATCAAATTCTAAGTACATTTCATGTACCATGTCCTATACCTAAACTCGACCGTTGACGATTGAACACAATAAAAGGCTATTTTTGGAAGAGTTATTTATATCAAGCAAGAATACATAAAAATATTTTAATTAATTTATTAAGTGTTGAAAATGGCTGCCACGAACCTCTTGGCAATATCCCAGTCGATGCTGAAATTCTTGTAAATCGTTATCGATAACAGAAGGTTCTATCAATCTTATTTCTTCCGTTATTCTAATTTTTAAGTCTTCAATGTTGTTTGGCCGATTAACATAAACTTTGGACTTAAGATACCCCCCACAAAAAAAAATCTAAAGGAGTCAGATCCGGCGATCTGGCCGGCCATTCAATTGCACCCCTCCGACCAATCCAACGTCCAGGGAAAACGGTATCCAGGTACTGGCGCACGGGACGAGTGTAATGGGCTGGAGCTCCATCTTGCTGATACCATAAGGAATTATCTAATATATCCGGGTCTTCTGGATCGGGGTATAAAGTGGCAAGGCATGGAACCAAGTCATTTTCTAAAAACTCTAAATACCTCTCACCATTCAAGTATCCTTCAAAGAAAAAGAGCCCTATACCCCTGTTTTCAATCACCCCCGCCCAAACATTTACTTTTTGAGGGACTTGGCTGTGGCACTCCATCATCCAGTGCGGATTTTCAGTAGCCCAATATCGGCAGTTTTGCCGGTTTACACTACCATGAAGACAAAACGTTGCCTCATCAGAAAATACAATTTTTTTTGAAAATTGTGGATTAGCATGGCACAAGTCCATAAGTCTCTCACAAAATTCTAAACGCCTATCTGGGTCATCTTCATTTAGTTCATGAACCAATTGAACTTTATAAGGGTGCCATTTATTTATACCTAAATACTTAACGACGGATGTCTGGGATATCTGATTTTCTAACGCAATATTGCGAGTCGTTTTATGGCAATCTTCTTCAACTGCCAGCAAAACATTTAGTTGCTTCTCTTCTGATATACTTGACCGACCTTTCGTATAATTATCCCTGACATGACCCAAATCCCGATATTTCTGTTCTATTTTACAGACAGTACTTTGAGATATACGTGGCCTATCAGGATACTTGGCATGATAAATTTCACAGACTTCCATCTGAGTGCGCATCCTGTTTCCATAACCAATCATCATCAAAATCTCTATTCGCTCTCGCTCACTAAGACGTACCATTTTTTGAAATTTTAATTTTATCTTTTGATAAACTTAACACAAGCAAAACTTTGCTTAGGCATCTAAATCAAACTAAATCCACTCAAAATTATTGGATGTCAACAAATTGTGACAAGTTAACAATCAAAAACACCAACCACAAATGTAAATAACCAAACAATAACTGATAGGTTGCTTGATATAAATAACTCTTCCAAAAATAGCCTTTTATTGTGTTCAATCGTCAACGGTCGAGTTTAGGTATAGGACATGGTACATGAAATGTACTTAGAATTTGATGTAGAACCTAAATCTAAAATAAAAAATAGGTGTTTACATTTAAAAAAATTACGTTGATGACCGTTACTTATTTTTGGGCCACCCTGTATACATAAAATTATAGTAAGAAAACCCGCAGTTAAAAATAAAAATCGACATGTCCGAGCGTTTTTTTTTTGAACATACCCCTGAATTTTAAATGAATTTATTCCAACCTTTACGTTCGCACTGTATATTACCCAGCTGTTAACAACAGCAATCATCAAAAGTCGTTAAAATACTTTTTTCCACTATTTGCATGATTTTCTGCCAAAGTCATACACACCACTCATCTGATCAGCCAGATCCACACCACCCATGATTTCATTGTAGTATGCAATAGCAGTGGGACATGGTACGTCAATTCTCTGCTCAGTCTTGTCTTTTCTCTTCACACAGGTCATATCAGGGGTATGGATGGCAGTTACTCAAAAGAATAACCTGCTTTGTATCGTGCCATTTGATCGCAATAGAGTTTGTTTGATTTGATTGATTTGATAAAAACTCGCATTCACCCCTAGACATTTTTCGTTTTTCGATGAATTTTTTTGGCATGTCTTTTCTTGTAATAATGGCTGTTCCCACAGCTGGGTATTGGAGGGAATCCATCAAACGGACTGATGTAAAAAATCGATCAAAGGCCAGAACTACGTTTGGATTTTGTATAGTTTCACATAATTTTTTTACAACAGTTTCGCCCAAAGCTCCGTTCCTTTCAACGTCGTCCTTGCCGCAATATACATTTGCATCATATGTATATCCTGTTTTGTCATCACATCTAGACCATAATTTTGTGCCTCTTTTCACAGGTTTTTGTGGCATATATTGTTTCAGTGAAGATCTTCCTTTGAAGCCCACCATGCTCTCGTCAATACTTTGACTTGTACTGTCGGATCGATATTTCTAAAACGTATATTTAAAGCAATATAGAAGCTCTTGTACATAGTAAATCTTTCTGGCCCCTTCTCACTTGACTGGATTATTGAAATAAAGCTTGCATAGTAAAAACAAACACCTGTTTTTGGATATGGCCGATTTGATGGCCTTGTTTCCCAAAGATGGATGCGATGACCAGTAATGGCGAAGTTTTAGCACCTTATTGAAACACATAAGTCTTGGGACATAGGTATTTGTAGGTAATGACCAAATTATATTACCAGTTGTAACAGGAGTTTCAGCCTCTTGGTCTGAATTTTCAGCAGAAATAACGCCGTCGTTGGGTTGGGTTAGGTTCTCATTTGCATCACTTTCAATGTCTCCACTATCTTCGTCCGAAGTATCCGAGTGCTGATACAACTCGTCGGACTCTTCACTATTATGGAATGGGTCTTCTTCTGAGGAAGAGTCTTCATATGGGGATTGCACCTCTTCTCCGGATGACAACTCTTCTAAATTGTCAGCAAGATCTTGAAGCTCTGCCCTAGTCAACTTTTTTCTTGACATACTGTAAAATGACATTGGGATATAAATCACCCTATCAGAAAACCCACTGGGACACATATATCCCATAGCCAAATATTACACCCAAAATGCAAAAACCATAAAAATACTTTGCTATTATATATGCTGAACTTACCTAAACAGATTGTTTCAAAAACCACATAAAAACTATGTGTGTCAAAAACCAACAACGTGCTCGCTTTTCGGCGTTTACAATCAGAATGACCTCCAAAAAAGCGTGTCGCTGCCTGTCGAAAAATTGATAAAACCTTAAAATACCCGCTAATGACAATTTCCATTAAAAACGGGACAGATAGCGCCCAGCAGATGTTATGAAATGTATGTTGGGATTTATTTGTCCCATTGGGGTCGAAAGGGTTAAAGAATAATAAGTCTCTTGGGATTCTGGCCTGTTATAGAACACCGTCGATGGAGAATAGATTTATTTCTTGAAAATTAAGAAAACTATTTTTCCAATATTTATAGCGGATATAAGCATTAATCCTGTGAATAAGGAAAATAAAAGAAATAACAGATACCAAAGATAATTATACTAACGAACTAGTTTACTATTATTTTCTTTGCATATACCTAAATGTTCTTTCCCAATATTCCTATCTTTCATGCATAAACGCCCCCTACTCGGGAGACATGTATTTCGGCTACGGTGATAGACCATATATTTTTAAAATCAAATAATATAAATGCCTGTAAAAATTGTGTTTCTCCATTTATTCTAAAAAGTACAATAACGTAGTAGGATTATGTCTTGAAAATATAAAAAACATATTTTAAAATAAATCAAGTATGCAAATTTTAAAAACAACTTTAAAACATTAAATGAATTATTAAAAAATGAAAACTGGCCTAATATTTTATCAATGAATGACTGTAAAAGTGCCTGTTAACGTTTCCAAACTAAACTAACATATTATATTAACCAATAAATAAAATTAACAGCAAAAATCGAAAGAGGAATATTTGGGTAACAGAGAGCATTGTCAACTCAATAAACTATCTAGATAAACTGAAAAAGGAGCTTATAAAATATTATTCTATGCTGACCACTATTAAGCCTATAGAAACTATTTAAATAAAATTATAAAATCTGCATAATAAAACCAAAATTGAAGAAGCAAAAAATAACAGCAAAAAAACCATGGAATCTCATAAATGAAGCTATTAAAGCTAAAAGAACTAAAACGCAAAGCTCTTTTAATATTAATGATAATCAGGTGGCAAATGCATTGAATAATTTTTTAATAAATATGGGCACTGACTTACAAAAAAGTATATAAAATGCATTAAATAATAATATAGATTCTATTCTGAAAAAGCCGAAATCATTTTATCTTGATCCAACTAATGAAACGAAATTCCTGAGTGCATAAAGTCTCTTAAAAATAATTTCGCGCCAGGAGAGGATGCAATATCTTCCGAATTAATTAAAGATACCCATAAAAATTCAAACCGCTTGTGCATATTATAAATGTTCGTTGTTTTGAAAATTCTAACTTCTAAAAATTCTAAACCCCAAGAAAGGAAAGTATCAGTGGTCACCCTTATTTTTAAAGATGGCGACCCTAACAAATTATAGACTCATATCTGTCATTAATAATTTTGCAATAATATTTAAAAAATGCCTTAAAATTTATTTAACTGTTGGATTTCTGGAAAAATATGATCTTTGCTATAGCAAACAGTTTTGTTTTAGTTCTACTCGTAAATTAAGTACAGAAGATGATGTTATAGAATTTGTAAAAAAAATTACTTACACTACCGCTCATAAATATTTGCCCACCATGTATCCTTTTTAATATTTTAAATTAGATATTATCTTATACCTATATTTAGATTGTATCTCTTTTGTAAATTGCATATATTCTAAAACAGCATACCTATCAACTATGGTTCGTTGAAAAACACTGAGTATTTAAAAATAGTCTTCCAAATAACAAACAATGTAGTGAAAATATGCACTTCTTCTAAAAAACTAATCTGTTTACAGCTCGTTTCCGATAAAATTTTAAACATTTAAAGGTATGTTTAAAAAACATAAACATTTAAAGACCGTTAGTCGGAGGGTTCACTAGCTCTTGGACTATAACATTGGTAAGTAATTTCGCTTGCTTATTGACGATTGTCACCGTTTCTTTGCTGGTTTTTCAACATTGTTTGAAATGGCTAAAACAAAAGAGTTATCGGTAGAAACAAAAGGTATTATCATTGGACTTCATAAGGCCGGAAAGACTAACCGTCAAATTTCGACGGACTTGGGAATTCCAAGGCAACAAACTTCGATCGGGAAGGCCAAAGGCAACAAGTTCAAAGGAGGATTTAAATATTATAATTACAACCAAAGGCAATAGACGCCTTACGGCCCCTCAAATCACAGCAAAAATCAACAACGAGCGCAAAAAAAAGCGGTCAGTGTTTTGACAGTAAAACGGCGACTTTATAATGCTGGTCGTTTAAAGGATGTTTAGCTGTATCAAAACCGCTACTGAAGGATGTTAATAAGAAGAAAAGACTTGAGTGGACCCAATCACACAAAGAATGGACAATTGATGACTGGAAGAAAGTTTTCTGGAGTGACGAGTCGAAATTCGAGGTTCTTGGAACGAAGAGGCGAGTTTTTGTTCGCCGTTATGCCAATGAAAGGGTCGCTAAGAACTGTACGGTGGCCTCAGTTAAATACGGTGGTGGTTCGGTGATGGTGTGGGGTTGTTTCGGATGATCTGCAGTGGGCGATCTAATTAGAATAGAGGGAATTCTTCGAAAAGAGGGTTACAAAATAATTTTAAGTGACAATGTACTTCCTTCTGGTACTCAAATAATTGGGGAAAACTTCATCTTTCAACATGACAATGACCCCAAGCACACATCGAAATTGTGCAAGCAATATTTAGATCAATTACAAAGGCAACATCTTCTGAAAGTTATGGTATGACCCCCACAATCACCGGACCTCAATCCTATCGAATTACTGTGGGATGAACTGGATAGACAAGTGCGAAAATCATGCCCCACATCAAAAGAGGACTTGTGGAGAATCATCCAAGAAGAGTGGCACAAGATACCTCGGGAAACTTTGGACAAATTAATTAGAAGACTACCGAAACTCTGTGATAATAAAAAGAAATGCTTAGCAGTATTCCTTGATATAAAAGGCATTCTATACCGTGTCGCATGATATTTTATTCCAACATTTACCTCTTTTAAAAAATTATTTAAATAATAAACGACAAAAAACAAAAATAAATGACACTTTTAGTTCATATAATACGATAACAACAGGGGTGCCACAAGGTACGGTTCTTGGTCCGGTTCTTTTTTGATTTATATTAATCCTATTCGTAAAATTCTTAAAAACTCAAATGTCATATTATATGCAGACGATACAGCTATTTTGTTTACCGCCAAAACATGGCCGGAAGTTTGTAGATGTGCAGAACGTGGTTTAGAAACGTTGAATATTTGGTTATGTACGAGCTTATTTAATCTTAACGTAATACCTAATTTCTACTACCGTGCGTAAAGTGATCACTTTTCACACTTTCCAGGGTGTGTAAATTTTCACTTTTTATGCACTAGTGCGTAATTTGACGTTTATTTGACATTTAATGTATAGTTTGTCAGCAAATGTTTTGACGTTTTTTTTACCGTAAAGTGCGTAAAGTAATTTGATATTTTTGATTTTTTTTACGTTTTCTTCGGTAGCAGAGAAAATTTTGTTTGTTACACGTATGTAAAATTCTCTTTTTTTATTCATGGTAATTGTCGTCGACGAGTTTCCCTTTTATCAAAAAAGGATCATTTTACACACTTGTTACATAAATAACTATTTTCACTATTTTAGTAACGGCTGTAGATCGTTTAAATAAACAACATTTTTATTCATACCGAAAACTGTTTTTTACTAAACAATGCTGATTGTCATTGTCTTTACATCCAGAAAAGAGAAAAACAAAAATACCTTGGCATCATTTTAGATCAGCATCTTAAATGGAAAGAACATGTAGGTGCTTTGTGCAGTAAAGTAAGGAAAATGTTTATCAACTTTGAAATATCATGAATATTAAACTGATTATTCAAGTATATAACGCTTTAGTAGAGTCTTCTATAAAACACCTTAAATTTACTATACAAACTTGTCAAATTATATTGTTAAAAATAGCACTAATAAACAGTAATTTTCTAATATAAACTACCCCGGTATTCAACTTCTCAATTGTATGCGAATTCTGACTTTGGTTGTCAGTGTTTCTTATCAAAAAACAAATTATCTTTTACTGAAGTAAATTATTCAGATCACAGTAGGGCACACGTTAAACTAAATTTAAATATACCTTCACTGCATCTGCATGAGAAAGATCAATAACTTATTTTATGCCAGAAATGTACAATTTATTACCTCCTACATTAAAAAAAATTTTGCATAGAACAACCATATTTCAAAACAAGTTAAGAGTGTTTATTTCTGAAAATTCATAGTTGCTTGCGAATCTATTTACTTATAATAATGCGTAAATATTAAACTAACAACTTATAGACTACTGTTGTGAAACTGTGTTGGGCGGGTGTTGGTCTCTATGAAGCCTTACTGATTTATCCTTTAAATTTATTCATATTTTTTATAAATTAAAATTTTAAGACTTGTAATTAGAATTATCAATTTAAAATGAAAAAAATATCACTACATCAAATTTATTAAAGTTTTGGCTATTTTCAAGAGGTAAGTCATTAAATTCTTTGAAAAGATAAACCAATTCTTATTTTCTTCTGCCTGTTTGGTTGGCAGGCACTCTGGTCCTTCAAAATTTACAAATTTAAAGTGAACAAACGTGTATACTAATATTCGAATAATTTTTTGATTATTTGTCACAATTTTAAGTTTCACGATACCCATAGTATTACTTAATTTAAGTAGGTACTGCTGAACTATACTATGTTATACCATAAATTATATTATACCAACTTTACTTAATATATTTTGATTTAATTTCATCTGATCGAGAGACTAACCTGAGTCATTTTTTTTTGAAAATCCTAACGCAATGTAACCAAGATTTAAAAACGGAGTTTTAAAAGTAATTAAATGCCGTCAGTTTACGAAACACGATTGTACGAATTTTAAATACTTTTACAGAGTTCGAAGCCGAACTATAATAAATCATGTGAAAAGTCAATTACACGTCAGTTGTCCGAAACGAAAAGCCCGTTTCGAGAGAAGTTTGTCGCATTCAAGCCGAAACTACTGGGAGGAAAAAAATGGGAAAAAACGTCGATTTTACCGTGGAAAACGGAAAGTCGGCGCGAAATTTATATACACGTAAACGTCAAGCGAGGGGGGGCCTTAATTCATTTCCAGAACTCTCCGTTGTAATTTCCAATACGCTAGACGATATTTCACTTTTTGAAATTAATAAGAAATACGAAATAGTGTCACGAGGATAGGTTTATTGCAAAAATAGGACAATCGTGTGAAAAGAAAAATGATTGGAAAGTTTACTAGTTGAGGCTTTAAAATTGGTACCAAAGAAAAAATTTTTCTATTTCCTTTATATAATTTTTCAATTTTGAATCCAATTTTTCCTTTTATTTCTCTCTATTTTAAACATTGATTGATCTAAAACCTTTTTAAATCAATTACTAATTTTTTCTTACTCATTGTAATAGAAATTTCCAATTATTTTTAAATGCGGTAAAGAAATATTTGCCTTTAATACGTACCGTAATGAAATAGTCGAGGAAATGAAAATTGTATGGGAGATGATTAAAGTTACGGAGCAATTTAAACGAAACCGAATTTATGTCAAGAGAATTAAAATTTTCAAATTTAATTGGGTATCTAGCGGCTAACTAATTTTCATTTATTTTATTTCTAACTGGTTGCTTTGCTCAAAATGGGCGCTTTATCAAAAGCTTCCTCTGCATTATGCACTTTTTGCAGTAGTCATCAACATATTCCAAGAAGTAAACAATTATTTTCATCATTCATAAATTAACAAATCGTTTATCCCTTTTATATCTTAATTTTGAAAGCCCTTAAGTTTTATTTTAATAAGGTATTTTAACCTAAACCGGTAATTTTCTTTTTCAATTTTCAACTAAATGCACCCTATTCAGCTTTCCAAGAGACCATCAGCAAATAAAATTGTGCCAACTAAGCAAAAACCCTAATTGGATGGAGGGAAAAAGGGCCTTCAGAAGATAGTTCGAGTTTTCACATCATTTAAAAGTCGAGACTGGCATTAAGTTATAAATATTATTCGGATAATGTGAATTGTACTTTACAAAAAAGCAGGTTAGTTAAATAATAGAAAAATGAGTATCGTCTTTGGTGATACTTAAAAAATAATTCTAATAATTAGTGTTTTAATCTATCTTTTAGATATTCTTTAAAGTGTGTATCAGCTTGTAAAAACTAAAGTAAAATCAAACTAATTTTCTGTGAAAAATTAACACTTGTGGAGACTTGGGAATTCTCAGTCTTCATCGGTTTGAATAAAACTTAGTAATAAATATTTTAAATTGTTTTTTTTTAAATATTGCTTTAGTGTGTTCGGTTTAATATAATTTTAAATATTTTCTAAAAAATGAAAATTAGGGTAAAATAGGACCAGTAATAACCATTCATAAATAAATTAATGTGTTTTTGGTAATACATTCTACAAAAATGGCCGTTTGAATTTTCGTCTTGTCGATCTCTTTACGTTCCTCAGTTTTAAGCCAGACACTGGCTAAAAATAAATTTTAAATTAGTTATTTTTCCACTCAAAAAATCCACCATCTGGACTTCTTTTTCATGTAAAAATCTTCAAGCATTTTCCTCCAGTAGTTTCGAAAAATCTCAGATTGTATCGTATGTAAGTTGCCACCTCTTCAGGTTGACCCAGTGTTATATAAAAAGCGTTCAATTAAGCAATAAAAACCTTTACAAAATAATTCTGTAGGGGTGCCTCTACTCGTATCTCCGATCTTTTATGTATCTCTCCTATAGGGTGTCGATCAGGACAAGGATTCTCTTAGAAAGTTGAGGAATATCTGACCCATGGCTTCCAGATCGTGCCTTTGGGATTGTTCTTGTCCTAATGTTGAAGATTTGTGATACTTTAAAAAATGTTGGGTTTTTAGCATTTATAGACGATTTAATAGGAAGAGTTACAAAGAAAGGCAAATATGTTGCAACATTTTAGGAGTTATGAAATGCTATTTTAATATTTAAAATATATTGCATACTTCGGAGGTATTTTCAAGAATTGTTTTTCTTTTAATTTAAATTTTAAGTTTTTGTTTCTCAATCAAAATGCAGTGTTCATTGAATGGTAAAAAAGTTGAGTGAATTCTTAAGTATTTAAATGCTTTTCAAAAGTTTGAAATTTTCCAAATATTTTTGTTTTTTCTCAAAAACCGGGAATATGAAATAGTAAGATACATAATAATACAATATTTATGTATATTTCAAAAAAGTTGCGTAATTTTACAATTTATAAAAGATTTTTAAAAAATTTGAAATATTCGTAATATTTTGAAAGATATTTGCAAACATTTAAATAACAAAAATATATTTTTTTATGTTTTTAGTTTTTTCTTTCAAAAGTTGGAAAAGATACGAAAATCATTACATTAAAAAAAGCAAAAAACGTAATTTTACTTTTTATTAAATTCTTATTAAAAACTTTTAAATATTTCTAATAGTCTATTTCTTATACCTGCACTATTATTATAATATTATCCTTATTTTTTTGGTTTTCTTTTGGTTTTTAATTTTAGTTTATTGCTTTTAAATATTATATTAAATGCTATACTATGTATTTTATATTTATGTAGCAGATTTTGCTAAAAAGAGATTACTATTATTATTATTATAGTTTCGGTGATATTTGAAAAAGGTTAATTAAAAAAACATTTAAAAAAAAAATGATTTTTGGGTTTTTAATTTTTTTCTTAAAAATTTTAAAAGATACGAGAATATCAATATTTTCAAAGAATTTCAAAGTACAATCAAATGTATTATAACATGCTTTTAAAAATGTACCGGGTGTCCAAATAAGAAAGGACGCCGGTTGTATCTCGGAAACTATTCATCGCACAGCGCTAAAAAAAAATTTCTTAAGAAAAGTGGCAAAAAAAAATTGCTGGAAAATATTTACAAGTTCCTAAGACTACCACAAGAGGGCGTAACTGTACAGTAATTTAAAAAAAAATCAAATTTCGTCTAAAATAGCCAGTATTAGGTACCATTTTGAAAACATCAGAATAATCTTCATTAATTTTGCCTTAATTTGGCTAAAGAATTTTCTTCATATCTCCAATGAGAAGGATGAGGGAAGATCATAAATAATGCAACTTTTTAATCGCCTTGTACTCAGATTCTTTATTAAAAGTAATTCAAGTGGGTACTCGTTTAAAAGGAAATACAAAGAGCTTTCAAAATATGCACCTATCAATGTCACTTTGTTTTCAGTGAAGTCGTCAGAGGGCGTTGTTTAACAGAGACTGGGTTTTTAGAGATTTTCTCTAAAAAGTTAAATGCAATGATATGATTTTTTCACTGCTGTTTCGAAGACTTAAAACATACTAACAAACCAGTGAAAACCGCGTTTCGATATCTCCATTTGTTTATACGTACCTATAATTAATTTAACAAATGATTCAGAATTAGCAGAAATTGACAGATTAGATAAGTCGGAATAAGTTTGTCTCAGCATTTTTACATATATTGAGTCGCAATAATATACAGGGTGATTCACGGTAGATGGCCTATTAGACGTTTTAGGCGAATGGCAATGCCGATCAATCTAAAAAATAAAAACGTTACAAAAATTAAACTCCCCCGACTTGATAACAGTTTATTTTAAATGCAATCAGAACTCAACTCTAGAATAATATATATGCTATGCGGTATCCAGAACAGAGACATTATACGAAAAGGACATTTGCAAGATTAGCTACTCGGTTAGCAGAAAATGGCAGTATCCGTTTACCTCTTATTCAATCTTCAAAATGCTTCTGACTAAACAATTATAACAAATAGCGCAAATTAATACTATATATAAAATAAATAAAAATAAAACATATAACTAAATCAATTTCTTTTAAGATGTTTTAAGAAGTGTCCACCATCGTTACTAATACAGTCGCGTACTTTTCGATAAGTAACGTGAACTGCAGCCTCCACTTCGGCAACTGATATGCTTGTTACCGCATTTCTGATCCTGGTTATCATATCATCTCGTGTTGTAGGTCTGGTTTGGTAAACGATATCCTTTAGTCTGCCCCACAAATAAAAATCTAGGCAACTCAGATCAGGAGATCGCGGGGGCCAAGGAAATATATATCCTCGACCAATCCACCTATGAGGAAACCTTAAATTTAAAAAATTTCTCACATTTATCGCAAAATGCGCGGGACATCATCCATCGTGCTGTAAAAGCATCCTTGCACGGGTTTGAATTGTCTTCAAGCAGTACAGGCAAGTGATCTTGTAAAAAATCTAAATAGGTGTGTCCATTGAGGACCTCTTCAAAAATGTATGGACCAATAATTCTTCCCCCTATTGTCCCACACCAGACATTAACAGATCACCGACCCTGATACTGCATTTCTTTCATTCAGTGGGGATTTGCGGGAACCCAATCATGCATATTGTGTCAATTTACACTACCAACACTGGTGAAAGTTGCCTCGTCTGTCCATATAATGTTTGAGACAAACTGGGGATCTTCTTTCATCATATTGCTAAACCAGTTACAATAATCAAGTCGTCTATCAAAATCGGTTCCTGTTAATTCCTGATGCAGCACCATATGATATGGATGCAACCTAAAATAACATTCAAATTTATATTTGTATTTAAATTTATATTTATATTTTTTAATATTCGATTCTCGTCATAGTCAAATTTAATTATCAACTTTTTAACAAACCTGTGGTCTCTTAAAATGTTATGCATAGTTGATTTCGTAATGCCCAAATCCAATGAAATTTGCCTTATTCCTATGTGAGGGTATAATCCAATATAAGCAAGCACATAAACAATATTTTCTTCAGATCGTTCAGAGCGACGTCTTCTGTTAAGAGGTAAATGGATACTGCCATTTTCTCGCAACCGAGTAGCTAATCTTGCAAATCTCCTTTTCGTATAATGTCTCTGTTCTGGATACCCCATAGCATATATTCAAGAGGCAACCGTTGAGTTATGATTGCATTCGAAATAAACTGCTAGCATATTATAGGCTACTTCATTTGGAATATTCATTTTTAAACTTATTAATTTGTAGTAAAAAAACACTTACACATAAGAAATAACTCAAAACTGACAACTGTCAATTTAAGTAAGTTTAAATGACATTTTCCAATCCTTTTTTTCTGTTTATATTTCCATAGGCCTCTTGATATAATAGTAATATTCAAATAGAATTAATAAATAATGCTCTAATAAATCATATTCGGAGATTCTCGATTGCCAATTATATTTTCAAGTGGAAATATGATTACGAGCTTTCAAATTATTTTCAGTAATTTTTGATAAGATTCTGTCACAAAGACCGCCCTAATATTGCTAATAATATTTATAATTTGAAAAGTAGGTTATTTTAAAATTACTCGAAAACAAATGGAGATATCGAAACGCGGTTTTCACTGGTTGATTAGTATGTTTTAAGTCTTCGAAACCGCAGTGAAAAATCATATCATTGCATTTAACTTTTTAGAGAAAGACTCTAAAAACCCACTCTTTGTTAAACAACGCCCTCTGACGCCTTCACCGAAAACAAAGTGACATTGACAGGTGCATATTTTGAAAGCCCTTTGAATTTTCTTTTAAACGAGTACCCACTTGAATTACTTTTAATAAAGAATCTGAGTACAGGGCGATTAAAAAGTTGCATCATTTATGATCTGGTTTCAAAATGGTACCTAATACTGGCTATCTTAGACGAAATTTGAATTTTTTGAAATTACTGTGCAGTTACGCCCTCTTGTGGTATTTTCCAGCCATTTTTTTTGGCCACTTTTCTTAAGATTTTTTTTTTCAGCGCTGTGCGATGAATAGTTTCCGAGATACAGCCGGCGTCCTTTCTTATTTGGAGACCCGGTACAATATTCTAGATTTCTTCAAAAAAATTTGAACAAAATCAAATTTTGACAAAATGATATTTTTTAGTTATAAACTTTTTTCTCAAAAATCGTAAAAACATTAGTTTATGATTTAATAAAACGCCTTTTAAATATTTATGTGATTTTAAATATTTTTGTGATTTTAAATATTTTTGAAAATATTTGAAATTTGCAAAAAATTTTGGCCTTGTTGAGTTTTTTGGCCTTTTTTTTCCTAAAAACCGTAAAAGATACGAGTATAGTTATATTATAAAAAAATTGCAAAATTTGATGGTTTGTAAAAACTTTTTAAAAATTTTAAAAAATTTTAAATTATTTGGAGAGTTAAAAAAATTATTTGGAGAGTTAAAAAATAAAAACCCAAAAGTTGATTTTTGGGTTTTTATTTTTTTCTCCCAAAAACCGTAAAAAATACGAAAATAGTTGTATTAGAAAAAAATGCGATATTCGGATTTAATAAAATGCTTTTTGCAAGAAATTTATTTTTGAAAAAAATTAAATTTTTGGATTATTAATTTTTATTTTAAAAATGCTAAAAAGTACGAGGATAGTTATATTACAAAAAAGTTAACGGTTCGGAATTTTTTGATTTATAAAGAGCTTAAAAATTACAAATAAATTCGAATACTTTTAAAAATATTTGCAAAAAATTCTATACAAACAAGAAATATTTTTTTCTAAAACAGTAAAAAATACAAAATTAGTTAATTTACAAAGTTATGGAATTGTTTTATTTATAAAAATGTTTTTCTAATGTTTTTTGTAACTTTTAAAACTACTTGCAAAGCATGAATAAAAAAATTAGGTAAAATTATGGGATTTTTTTTTTCGAAACCATATTATTAAAATTACAAAAAAGCAAAAAAGTTGCGTAACTTGTGTCTTTTAAAATCTGTCTACCATGGTTACCGTCTTAGTGTATGTTTTAAATTATACTTATGATTAATTGTTAAAGTGTTCTTTTGTCAATAATGCAGACTACAGTAAAATCAAACTAATTTTTACAGAAGTGAACACTTTTGAGAAATATTTTGTTTAAAAATTCAGGACCTGCATTACTTTGAATAATACTGAGGATGTTTTTATCTGAACATCAAGTTACATTAATTATCAACAAAATAAAATTAAAAATACATTCTAATATAATACGTTGTAATTATAATTTTACGAATTTTTTAGAAACCACTGGTGATTAAGGCAAATTTGAACCAATAGTAACAATAGTGATTTTTTAATAAAATTAGTCACAAAAAACGTAATTTCTTCTTTGATGATGCATAAAAAATGCTTTTACTCTAGCTGGAGTATTAATATATTTTTTTCTTATAGCATGAAGTATTCCCTAGCCACCAGACGAATCCAAAGTAAAATTCGCCCATTACTCTTCTGTTTTATTAAGTAAAATCCAAGACGATTTACCAATAAATGCACTCTAGTTACAAAAAATAAGATACCCTATAAATGCTGAATTTGTATGTCAATTTAAGCCCCAAATGAAGAAATTCCCAACTGAAATTCTCGAACTTAATGACAGGGTTTATTCATGTTGCCAATTTAAACTAAATTAATTCAAGATGTCTTAGTTCCACTTGGCTGGGTTTTGTCATTAATGCCGTAAGGTCTATTCCCTTAAAGGCATTTAAGGGTATATTAAGAGTAATCTCGCATTAAAGATATGCTCGTTTTAGTGAAAACATATCCATTAATTCTTTCTCTATTCTTTATAACAAAACTAATGCACATTAAAATTTCTCTGCTAGCAAGATTTAAAAAAGCCACACGGTGTCTCTGCAATATATTTTCTATTTAACTGCTGACTATGCATGTTGCTGCAGTGCTAGGGAAGCATGTTATTATGTTACCGTTGCAGCACATAAAAATGCACGTTTTATTTTATTGGAACTTTGTTGACACTCGGGTTTTATTAAATATGATATTATGTGAATAAAATGTAGGATGGTGGGAATTTCGTGAACAGAATGTGTGGGCAAGTGTGAAAGAGAAAACATGAGAGGTCTAAAAGTGCAACAAGGAAATTAAGTTCAGAATTTGTTTGGGCGGTTTTTAAAGTTTTATACCTTTTAAGTATGACGTATCTGGAAATAATAAAATAATCCAAAATACTTAAAAAAATATCTCTCAAATAGGCCTCCTGATCTTAGTCCGAAGATGATGCCCATTTGGATCATATGATCTGAAAAATATATTTTTGGATATTCTTCTAGTATTAGTTCTTTTTCAGGAATTTTGAGACATGATATGATTTTCCAAAAATACATTCTATACATCTTTTTTTTAGGTAGCAAAGGAAAAATATGGTCTCAACTGCCTGGAATAGATGAACAATTACTCCATCTGCCTGGAAAAAATTAAAATTTTTTTCTACTTTTTAAAAATCAGGTCATGGTTTTAATAAATTAAAAGTACAACAACTCGAATAGTTCACAACACCTATTTATTTGACCCTAATTGTTATCTTTTTTTTCAGGAAAACTAAGTCCAAGAGCATAATAATGAAAAGACTCTTAGGCACCAGGTTCTTCACTCGTCTCCTATTAGCAGTATGCTCTCTAAGTCTCCTCAGTATCCTCTTACTAAGCAAATGCGGACTGGAAAGCCTGAAATCTTCCAACTCTCAGGACTCAATGGACGATCCGCAAGGATCAGACATTTCCGGTAAGTATTGCCAATTAAAAAAAGAACAGCCAGTTTGAGATTAAACGTTTAAATTCCTTCGGAGAAGTTTCTTGGTTCTTTTAAAAAGTCAAAATGCCAAATTAAACGTCTTAAAACTTCGTTTGCGGATCGATTTTCGAGAAAAGTTTTCCCGACAACTATTGGCTACAATTTGTAATTTGGTACGGGAGGGTAAACACAAGCGGCCAACAATTTATATGTCCGAGACAGGGAAGCCGTGGGGCAGTTTTACGAATTCAGTTCGTGTCTTTGCCTTAAAGTAAAGGAGTAAAAAAAGATCGAGAGATTTATTTATACGAGTATCATCAGAAGGGAATTAGAAAAGAACAGTTTTTTTTGCTTTTAAAGGTGCTGTAAAAAATTGCGTGAAACTGTCGTGTATAATAAAATGGTGCAATAACCTATAGAATATGGAGAATTTTATGTGAGCAACGTAGAGAAAAATAGGAAAGGATGAAGACATCTTATACCAAGTGGAATAAATAATGATTTTTCCTAAAAGGAATATTTTTACCAGGCAGATGACAGCATGGTTTAAAGTCGTAAATAGGGTATTTACATGCCTTATCTGCCTAGAGGAAAAAAACATACAAGTTCAACTGTCTGGATAAGGAAAGAAACACATTGAAAAGCCTGAAAATAATAAATTATTTAATTTGAAAAGAAAAACTGAGACAATTGATACTCCTGGTATTAATTGTTTCTATTAAGTACTCCTGCAAGATAGACGGTTTTTCCGGAGTTTTCACTTTTTTCTTATAGAATCTCATACGTTTTCCTTCTCATTTTTTTTTTTCAAATAAATTGGAATTTATGTTAATGGAATTTATGGTATTTATGTTAAGAGATCGTGCTAGGACACCCTATAACAAAAATCATGTAGTCTCTGTTGGCTAATCAATAATTTAAATATTTTTTTTTATATTAAAATTATTTCCTCAGCTATAGCAGAGTTTTCTATACGAAAAATTAATTTGATTAAAAATAATAATAATAGAGGTTTTTTATTGATTGTAAATAAAAAAGATATACAACATAATTAATTGGGCGAGGTTTAGCTCATTTGCTTACAGAGAAACAAATGATTTGTATATTTACTATTTTTTTGTTTATTTTAATACATGCAAAGGCATAAGAATAAAAGGCATTATTTATTTATTTTCTACACTCAAAATAGGTCATTATAGACAAGATCTCTCACTTTGTTTCTCAACAAAAATGCCAATGCCCTAAGTTAATTTTTGATTTGAAATTAACTATCTGAACATCTGTATTTCTAATTTAGTTGTCGATTTTTTTCAAAAAATCGTCTTTACCTACGGTTGCTTAATTCATATCAAATATCATTTTAATTCTATTACTCATGATTCTGTTACTAAATGCTCTTTTAGTCGTATGGGTTATGTTATATGAATAATTACAGCATGCATAAAATATGTATGTACGTCTATTTATAATTTTATTCAGTATATGACTCCTAAAAATATTTTTTTAAGCATTTTTTATTTGTAATTGGTATAAAATATAAATAGATCATGTTTTACTGCATGAAAAATGTAAATTAAACTGCCTGAATTGTTTTTAGTCTAATCTCTAACTGTCTAAAAGCAAGAGAGAATTGATCTTAACTCACTGTTTAAACTAACTGATCAAAAACTGTAAAGAAATTTTTTTAACTGTATGGAAGAAACAGAAAATTATATTCTATAGAGGATTTTCACCCTAAAACTTATTATTTTACTCGAGATTGACCTAATATACAGGGTGTTTCAGAACTATGGGATCAAACTTCTGGGGGTTGTTTAGTGCAACAGAAGAATCCATTTGACTATAGGAACCCATGTCCGGAAATTTGTCACTACGCCACTACGGCCCTAAGACGCGTTAAAATTTATGAAAAACATTAATTACTTAAATAGGGTCTGCTGCATTTATTTTTACCTTTTGTACATGATACCATAACAACAATTGTTTAAAATCAACGCTTATCAATGTCAATTCTCAATGTCATGTTTAAAAATCTTTAAACATTTATTGCTAATGGAAAACTTTACCAATCAAGAATTGGCGGATATGCATTTGGCATACGGAGCAACACACTGCAATGTACGAGCAGCATCGCGGTTGTATCATGAACGTTATCCCGAACGACAGCATCCTGGATACAAAAAGTTTATTGCGGTTCATCGGTGGCTCGCTGAGACAGGAATGTTTAAGACCAATACTGGTGTTGCTCGAACCGTAAGAACGGTCGAATTTGACGAAGAGGTGCTTCAGCGAGTTGCCGATGAACCATCAAATAGCACTCGTGACGTCGCTAAGAATATAAATACGAGTAACGCTTCTGCCTGGCGGGTACTACACGAGCAACAACTCCATCCTTACCACTTCCAGAAAGTTCAAGGTATGACTGCAGCCGATTATCATCCTAGAGTTCAATTTTGTCGATAGCTTCTGGATCACATCATTGCACAACCAAATTTTTTACGATATGTTTTGTGGACCGATGAAGCCTCTTTCACAAAATACGGTATTTTTAATAGTAGGAATGCCATGTTTGGGACGAAGAAAATCTATATGCAATTTTTCCAAGAAAACATCAGAATCGTTGGTCTGTCAATGTATGGGCAGGCATTGTTGATGATTATTTAATTGGGCCATACCTTCTACCGCAACGGTTAACAGGACCTATTTATCTGCGTTTCTTCCAGGAAGTTCTCCCAGAAATCCTTGAAAATGTTCCACTAAACGCTCACTTTGCTGTACAAGTACGCGAGTATTTGGCTCAGCGATTTGGGCACCGTTGGATTGCCAGAGGTGGAGCAGTTTCTTGGCCTCCTAGGTCACCCGATTTAACGTCGCTCGATTTTTTCTTTGGGGGGATATGTAAACTCTTTAGTCTACGAAACTCCAGTAGAATCAGAGCTAGAATTAATTGGACGAATAACAGCAGCATTTGAAATCATTCAAAACGAGGATCAAATTTTTAGTGTAGCCCGCCGAAATCATGTGCGGCGTTTAAATCGGTGTATTGAGGTTGGAGGAAGACATTTTGAACAATTGTTGTGATGGTATCATATACAAAAGGTAAAAATAAATGCATCAGATCCTATTTAGGTAATTAATATTTTTTCTAAATTTAAAAGCGTCTTAGGGCCGTAGTGGCGTAGTGACGCATTTCCGGACATTGGTTTCTATACTCAAATGGATTCTACTGTTGCACTGAACAACCCCTAGAAGTTTGATCCCATAGTTCTGAAACACCCTGTATTAACCTTTGATTTTTTTAATTTAAAACTTGTCAACATGGCATAAGTCAGCTTTCAGTCAGATTTTATCGTAGTTTATATGACTTGGTCCGTTTTATCAAAACCTATAAGGAAAAAAATTACGTTGCCAACGTTTTACCAGTCTTGGATGTATTTATGTAAATTACGATTATTAGACCTGACGTTCCGCTTAAAGTAAATTGATTGTGGCTTTTTATAATGAAGTAGTAAGCGATAAAAAATACAATTTTAAAATTAAATAATATTGAGAAGAAGTAAATCCATATTTTCACGACTTAGTAATAATAACCCAAATTTGACCTATATATTTAGTAACTTAACATAAATAATTGACGAAAACAAAGAAAACACAAAGTCACTATCTCCCAATATATAATCACAGGATACACGTGTTTTGCACTAGCTAAAGCCACCATCGAGCCTAAAATAAAATTATTGGTCAAAACAAAACTAAAAACTTAAATTAAAAACACTAAAAAACCTTTAAAAGACATACACGTAACATTAACATATATATCCAAAGCGAAAAATTCAAAAACTTCTCCCCCACAATTTATTTAAATTCCAGTTTATGTGGAAAAAAAACATGAGAGATAAAAGGGATGCGATTCTATAGCCCATAAACCTAGGAAAAAAAGTAAAAACGTCGCAAAAACCGCCTATTTTGTGGGAGTAGATTACATAAAATTTAATTTTTTTTTCAAATAAAATTGTTTATTTAATTAATTATTTCAATTATCAGTATTTTTTTAAGAAAACTTGTTAAGTTTTAAAAATTTTTTTTTTCTTCCAGGCAGTTGAGGTTGAGTTATTTGTGTTTTTTTTCACGCAGTTCAGGCATGTAAATGGCAAATTTATGACTTCAAATCACGGTGCCATCTGCTTGGATTTTAAATAATTTTTTACAGGAAAACAGATCATGATTTAACAATCTTTAGAAAATCAGCAAATAATTCAGTGTTTTTTGGAAATATTCCTCAAGGAGATCAGAAAAATTACAATTTTTAAGCCTGTTAACTAATTAGACATGTGATACTTATTTGATGTTGATCCCTATTTAGATTGGAATTATTTTAAAAAAAGACTAAAAAACTATATTGGATATAAGAGCTGCATCAATGTGATATCACGCAAATTCGATAGGTAACAAAAATTGAAAAAAAAAATAAAAAAAAAGAACTGGTGTCATCATTATTCGTCAAAAATCATTTAATAGATGGCAAGAGTAAACATAAAATCTGCAAGAATAAAAGGAGTCTGCAAACGAAACAATAGGAAAAAAATTATAAAATATGAAAAGAAAATCAATCAATTCTTGGTAAAAGTGAAGATAAATATTATTCAGGCAGTTGACGTCATAAGTTTAAGAAATGAAACATTCAGCAACGTTACAGTTAAGTAAAGAGAAACTATGGCTGTAGTTGCCTGAAAGAGTCTAAAATTGTCTGAAAAAATTAAAATAATTTTCCACTTCTTGGGTAATAATGTCATGGTTGTGAAAAATGTAAAATATGGTTTCAGCTGCCTGAAATAGATGAAAAACGAGTATATCCATTTGAAAAGCATTTGAAAAAAACCAGAAAGCCACTTATTTAGAAGATTCTAATTTTACCTTGCTTGCGTGTATTTATCTCCAATTGAGCAAAATTCATAAAAATAAATTTAGATATTAATCTAACTTGGATTATTATTAGTATACAACAAGCTCTGCATGACTTTTGTGACCACATATGTCAAGGCTTGAATTATAAAAAAATAATTCACCAAATATTTCAATTATGTAACGTCTTATCAACAAAATGTAAAAAAACTTACCAAGACTTAAAAGAATTAAAAATATATTCTTATTATTATTATTTATTGTTTATTATTAAGCTATGCATTACAAATAATGCCTTTTATTCTACTCGTGAGTGCTTGGAGATGAAATATTAACATTTTTTAAATAAAAATTTAGTAACTATTTTATTCGATTTTTATTTTACTTTATGAAAAAATGTATGTAAATGTAATATATCTTAGTAAGTGTAATATTTTATACATATTTATCCTATACATTTACCGATAAGCACTGTGATTTGAACAATTTTGACCTGCTGCAATTGTAACTACACATAGAAGCAAAAATTTTTTCTTATCGATAAAAATAGATTAGAAAATTATTAATTGATTAGTTTTAATTAAGACAACAACTAAAATACTTGTAAAAAAAAACTTTATTACTCTTAAGATTTTTTTTTTAAATATAGGGTTTTTTTAATAAAAATTAAAATTAAAACACTGATAGTTCTTAATAAAGGTACTGGAAAATTTTTTTAATACCGTTTATTTTCACGCTTGCGTTTACGCAAGCTTGGAGAGGCCTGTCTATGAGATTGGAGATATGCTGTTGTGAAATAAATAAATAAATAATTTCTTTATTATATCAAAATGTGCAAAGGCGAAGCCTAGCCTAGGGGTAATCTACTGAATATATTGCGCCATTCTTCCCAAGCGACACGAACAAGCTCTTGCATAGGTAGATTTCTGCGTGCTGCCACTGCTCTGGAAAGCATATTCTATGGGATTCATGTCTGGCGATAGCGCGGGCCAATTCAAACGATTGATGCCTTCCTATTCAAGAAACTTATTTACAGCTCTGGTACGGTGAGGTCGGGCGTTATCATCCATAAAACCTAAAAGCTTACCAACCACTCCTCGCCATAGTCTGTCATAAGGGACTAGAATCTCCTTCATGTATCTGTCACCAATCGTCTTGAATATGAAGAATTTCTGTGCGACCTTTACACATGGGATACTCAAACCTGTTTCCGCAATGTAGGGACAGAAACTCCCAAAGGATGACGCGTATCTCTTTGGAGTGTTGATGCTGCTCTAATTAGGTTTATTCGGATGGTTAATTGAATATAACGGTTGTGTTTTTGATTAGTTACACGACTTCTGATCCTGAAGAGAATTATTCGGGTGATAACGTTTCAAAGTGCTAGATTCTATTAGCCAAAAACCCCAACTCTATTAGCCATGAACCTCTGAAAGTGGCCTTCTTCAAGTTAAGCCACTATTCTTGCATATGTCTTGTCGAGGCATTTTATCACGTGAACTCGTAAAATTTAACTGTCAATAACAATAAATTTTAAAATGGAAAATTTATATAATATAAAATATTTTTGTCGGGCAACAAATATTTAATGAATGGGAAAGATAAACAATAATATATAAGGGATGCAAAACTTTCGAATCTATGTGTATTTAGGAAATATTTAATAAAAAAATTTAAAATTTGAGAAACTTTTACATCTGGAGAAAAAGAAACTTTAAAGAATGCGTGCAGCAAGCATAAATAAAAGCGACAATTTCGATTCAAAACACGTAATCAAGTAAACTTCTTTCAATTCCCTTTTACAAACCGGGGGCCAAAATGTCAAAATTAAACTCCCTAAAAACTTCGATTTTAAAACGATCGACGAAAAACTTTCGGGAAACTATCGGGTACACGTTCTAATTTGGAACGAGTCCGTAAACACGGGACGGCCGCCAATTTATGTGTTCGAGGCACGGAATCTAAAAAGTTCGACGCGTTTTTTTTTTCTCTCGTTTCTTTCGAAAGTTCGATTCGTGTCTTTGCGCAAGAAAACAGTGAGTCCGCTTGCGAGATTTATGCCGAAAGTAAAGTGGGAAAAAGAAATTGAAAAAGATATAAATCTTTTGGCGGTATAATTGTTTTGGTGCCGCATGGAAAACGTGCCAATTGTAGTGGATCGAAATTGTTTTGTTACGACCGGATTTCAGTTAGGGTTGAAGTTTTAAAAGGGTGTCAGGACACAAAATTGTTTTTTTTTTTAAAGAATTATGTAAGAAACAATACAATTTTTTAAGTTATATCGACATATATTAGTTAAAGAAGCTATAGAAGTAGGTTATAGGAATGGTGATATAAAATAGAGTGAAACAGTTATAAGGAATGGTAAAAAATTGATGCATTTTATGTAATTGCATCTCAGTTCTTTAATATTCCCGATATTATTCTATAGTTGTGTTTTTCTATTACAGTTTACCTTATTACGTATGAAAACAATAATTTTATATTAATTGTTTGCTTATTTTTAAACTACGTCGGGGATACAGGTTTTAGGAGAGGCAAAATCTTGACTTCTTAGCCGGTTTTTCAGACATATCCTTGTCTCAGTTCTTTAATATTCTCAGTACTGTTTTAAAATTGAGTTTTTCTATTGCACTTTATCCAATTACGTATGAAACCACTAATTTTATAATAATTCTTTGCTTATTTTTAACCTGCGTCCAGGATATAAGTCTTAGGAGAGACAAAATATTAACATTTTAGCCGGTTTTTCAGACATATCCCTGTCTCAGTTCTTTAATATCCTCGGTAGTGTTTTAAAATTTTGTTTTTCTTTTGCACTTTATTCAATTACGTATGAAAACACTAATTTTATAATAATTCTTTGCTTACTTTTTAATTGCGTCCAGGATATAAGTCTTAGAATATGCAAAATCTCGACTTTTTGCCCAGTTTTTTAGACATATCCCTGTCTCAGTTCTTTAATAGCCTCGGTAGTGTTTTAAAATTATGTTTTTCTTTTGCACTTTATTCAATTACGTATGAAAACACTAATTTTATAATAATTCTTTGCTTATTTTTAAACCACGACCATGATACAGGTCTTAGGAGAGGCAAAATCTTGACTTGTTAGCCGGTTTTTCAGACATATCCTTGTCTCAGTTCTTTAATATTCTCAGTACTGTTTTAAAATTGTGTTTTTCTATTGCACTTTATCCAATTACATATAAAAACACTAATTTTATAATAATTCTTTGCTTACTTTTTAATTGCGTCCAGGATATAAGTCTTAGAATATGCAAAATCTCGACTTTTTGCCCAATTTTTTAGACATATCCCTGTCTCAGTTCTTTAATATCCTCGGTACTGTTTTAAAATTGTGTTTTTCTTTTGCACTTTATTTAATTACGTATGAAAACACTAATTTTATAATAATTCTTTGCTTATTTTTAAACTACGACCATGATACAGGTCTTAGGAGAGGCAAACTCATGACTTGTTAGCCGGTTTTTCAGACATATCTTTGTCTCAGTTCTTTAATATTCCCAGTACTGTTTTAAAATTGTGTTTTTCTATTGCACTTTATCCAATTACGTATGAAAACACTAATTTTATAATAATTCTTTGCTTATTTTTTAACTGCGTCTAGGATATAGGTCTTAGAATAGGCAAAATCTCGACTTTTTGTCCGGTTTTTCAGACATATCCCTGTAATGTATGGAATCCGAAGATATCTCCTTAATATCTTCGGTATTATTTTAAAATTGTGATAATATATTTATATTTTACTTTTGTTAAGACCATAAAGTATTTTTTGACAGATTAGAAAAATATTAATATTTTTTCCAGGCATATAAAGATTTTTTTTTCCTCTCCTAAGTACTCAAATACCAGTTTGTAAAGGTTTTATATATTAAAACCATGACGTCACCATTTTAATTTTTTTCCAGGTTACTAAGAACACACTTTGTTTTTTCTTGATTGCAAGAGTCGTAAAACATTAAGTACCTAAGAAAACTATCCATAATTTCACATTTTTGGAAAAAACTGGAAAAATTGATCGTATTATCCAACTTTAAATCAGTATTATTATGCCTAAAATTGGATGATATGGGCATAAAGACATATAATTTTCCTGATTCCTTTAAAAAAGTTTTTCCAAATAAAAGTAAATTATTTGCTTATTTGTTAAAGTTACTAGAACTCATGATATTTTTTTTCTGTGACGATTTATTTTTTCTAGGCAGATGATTGTGGTTTGAAGTCTTAAAATGCCGTTTACATGCCTCATCTGCTTGAAACGAAAAAAACTTATGAATTCAATTGCCTGGAAGATGAAAGAAATAAACTCAATTGCCTGAAAAAATTATTAATAATTTACTTTTCGTTTCCTTTTACGTAGTTAAGGCTATGTTTTGATTTTCTTGATCATAAGGGTCTTTACGAAACATGTAAGAAAAATTAAATTTTTAAAATTATGTCGCCATCTCAGTTTTAGAAGTGATAAAAGATGGTGATAGAATGATCGAGAATGATGAAGTTTCGAGATCGTAATTAATAAACTTTTTTCCTGAGTTTATTGTGCCTTGAAGTAGTATAGAAATGGAGTGGAATAATTCAAATTTCATTCTTTATATTGTCATCTCAATGTGTGGTATCATAAGGAATGCTAATAAATTGATTCCAATATTTACATCTGTTAGAGTTAGAGAACATATAAAACCATAACGTTATAATAAATTGAAAAATTATTTAATTTTTTTATCTATTCCATGCATCGAGACCATATCGTACCTTTGTTAAAGCCATAAAATCATTTTTTTTTATTTTCTGCTTTAGGTGGAGTTTTCGTTACGAAGTTTGACTATCATCTAAGCTACGCGTATTTTTGATACTGCAGATCTAAACAGTTGGCTGTTATTGCTATTGTACCATTCTCTTAAGTTCTTCAACCAACTTGAATTCCTTCTTCTTCCTATGGATCGTTTGCCCGTTATTTTTCTTAATCTTCTTAGTATAGGTTGAATAAAATTGGTGAGAGTATAAATCCGTGTCTTACACCTTTCTTTATCTTCATTTCCTATGTTGTCGCTACTTATTCATATATTCGCTTTTTGGTTATAGTAAATCTTGCAAATAATCTTGATGTCCCTTTTATCCAAGCTTTTTTCTACCAGCAGTCTCATTAGATTTTTATGAGGTACTTTATCAAACGCTTTGTTATAATTAATGAATCACATAAATATTCTGATTCATATGGCACATGAATCTAAGAGCAAATAATGCTTTTCTTGTTCGAAATCCGTTCCAAAATCGGAATTGGGTATTACCGATATCCATATCTAGTTTTCTGTCAATTTTTTTTTCTGTGAGTTTTTGTTGTAGATGGGTTATTATTTCTTCATTTGGGTTGCATAATAGAAGGTTAATGAAGGTTAAACTTTAATTTCTGATTTATTTGTGTACTTTATTATACTTGTCTGCACTTTATCTTACAATATCTTCGCTTTTTATTTTTACGTCATTTTCTTGACAGAACTGTAATATTCTGTCTCCTCTGTCGTTTCTTAAGCCGAGATCGTATTTTCCACTTTTAACAACCTTATTTTTGGGGTTCAAGTCTCCAAGGATCAGTGTGACGTCTCTTCACTTCATTGACTTTAGAACTTAATATAAATAAATCTCATCTGATTTTTTTGTAGTAGAAGCATCTATATAATATTAAGTTTTCCACTCTTTGTTTGCAGTTGTAATAGAATGATTCTCAGAAATTTTGTCATAAAACTGCTCAACCTCCTCATCTAATTTTTCTGCAATAGAAGCATCTACAGTGGTGGCCAAGAGTATGGAAACTTTTTCAATTTGTATTTTTTTTAAGAAGTATGTATAATATATTACCTAACTCAACATATTAATTTGAAATTAAACGTATTATAAAAAGAAAATGAAATAAAATTAATATTTTCTTGGCCAAAAGTTTGGAAACTGAAGAAAGTTATTTATATAAATTACATCTAAATCAAAATCTGCTAATATTTTGTGGCAATCCCTCTAAATTTATTACTTCTCTACATCTTTGTGGCATAGAATCGACAAGTCTTGCACAGTCTTCACTGGAAATGGCAGCCCACTCAGTTTGCAGTATTTCCCATAGTTGAGCCTTGTTTAAAATCGAATGGTTTCGAATCTTCCTGTCCAAATGATAAATTCTCTATGGGATGCAGATCTGGGGACTGTGAAGGCCAATCCATCAAAGCAATGCTCTGTTCATTTAACCAGTTTTTCACAAATTGGGACTTGTGTTTAGGGTCGTTGTCTTGCTGAAACAACCATCTCAGTGGCATTTCCTCCTCAGCATAAGGCAACATGTTGTTCTCCAATATGTCTTTGTATAGAAAACGGTCCATTATTCCATCAATTTTAACCAGGGGGCCAACACCTGATTGGGAGAAACAACCGCACCCCATTACGCTTCCACCACCATGTTTTACCACTTCTAAATAATTGAAACTTAGTTTCGTCACTAAACAATACAGTATTCCAATTTTGGTGAGACCAGGTAAGATGATCTCGTGCAAATTTCAAGCGATCCTTTCTATTTTTTTTTGATATTAGTGGTTTCTTTACAGCAACTCTACCAAAAAGCCCCACTTCATTTAGTCTTCTTCTCACCGTGCGAGCAGACACAGAAATCCCCATTTCACTCATTTCTCCAGAAATATCTATAGAAGTTTTCTTTGGGTCATTCATCGATATTCTTTTCATTACCTTCATAGCCCTTTTGGACAACTTTCTTGGTCTTCCTTGCTTGTGGGCTACCGAAACATTTCCTCTCTCTTCAAATTTTTTAATTATTTTTGAAACAGTGCCTTTTAAAATGCTTAAATTTTTACTTATTTCAATTTGTTTATAACCCTTCTGGTATAGTTCAACTATTTTACTTTTTAAATCACTAGATAAGTATTTACACTTAGGCATGATGCCTGTCTTCACTCAAACAAAATCGTACCGTTAAACAGCTTGTAGTAAACAAGTTTCCATACTTTTGGCCACCACTGTATATAATATTAAGTTTTGCATTCTTTGCTTGCAGTTGTAATAGCATGATTCTCAGAAATCATTTCTATAGTGGCAAATTACTTGCATTTTGTCCAGGTATATAAAATCGTTTTTTATCCCTATCAGGCAGTGGAGTATGAATCATTAAACGTTTAAGTTATTAAAATCACTAGATTATCTTTCTAACATAGAGACTCCTCAGTATTTTCCACTGATTTTTATGAATTAAAGAGAATGACGCCGAGAATCAGTTGATTCTCCGTCATTCAAGAATGTCATAAGTGGCACACAGTACGACGTCTCTGGAGACGCGTGGAAGGTCCGCGAATCTTCCGGAATCATGGTCAGCCGAGTATATAAGGAACCGCGTCGCCGCACAGCACGTCGAGTATATGAGGATACGGGACAAAATACATATATATTTTTTTACCTATCTGATAAAAGATTTAAATAGTATTTTGTGAAAGGACATATTATATTGATTTATACACAAGCAAAAAAATTTTTTATTTCATTAGAATCATAGAGTTACAAGGTGTTTAACAAATAATGGTCATATGCAATTCATGGTAAATTTAAAAATTACAACAGTCCATATTACAAATATATACAGTGCTTTCATTTCAATTTCATTTCAAATTTTCATTTCATTTCATTTCATTTCATTTAAAAAAAAAAAAAAAAAAAAAAAAAAAAACACGTCAAATTAGATATACAGGGGGACGTTAAATTATGCATTTACTGAAGTTCTGTCAATCACCTCCTCACCTCCAGGTAACCTCACTTTAATATGTCAAATGGGAACCCCCATCGTGTAATACATCATAGTAAGCAGCGTAAAATTCTCTATTCAACGGTACCAAAAAAAATTAAATCGGTAAATGTGTAATTAAATAGTTAGCGAAAATGTCTAGAAATAATGAATATTTTATTTACGCCAACCTTTGGTATGTCAAATGGCTACCCCATAGTGTGATATACTATTTTAAAGGGCATTCATTATGCTATCAATGGTTGTAAAAAAAATAACATTGATTGACCAAGAAGCAATTAAAGTGTAAATCGGTAGGGTAGAAAAACAAATTTAATTATTAAATTATAATATTATTATTATTAATTAGTTTAACAAATTTATTTTCTTAAATGTTCAAAATGCGCGCCATTATTAGCAAGACAATAAAAAAGCCTATTTTCAAACTCCTTACGAACATTGGCAAGGGTCTGCCCGCTAATTTCTCTTCATTCTTGAAATATTCTATTTTTTAAATTCTCAATACTCTCAGGTGGGGTTTTATAAACTTTGCTTTTTAAGTAGCCCCAAAGAAAAAAGTCTAGTGGGGTTAGGTCCGAAGACCGCGCAGGCCATTCGATTGCACCACGTCTGCCAATCTACTTAAATTAACATCGATTCCGGTAATAGACGAAGAAGTTTCTGCATTTTTAAAAAAAGTTCTCCTCGTATTTCCATCATTTGTGAATCCGTATCCAGGTTTTGGCTTATCCACTGTCAACCCAATTTTTAAATGGTAATCTATATGATATGTGTAATAAACACTTAAACGCCCGAATCCACAAATGAAGGGAATATAAGCCAAATCGAAAATGTTCATGCTTAACAGATCTTTCATAAACTTTAGGGAGATTCATTTCTTTGGGTAGAGCATCGCAAATAAAACATTTTTGGGTGCTATTTGTACTTGAGAAAACATTTTTTGAGCTTCCATCTAGCATAGAAAAAATTAGTTTAAAATTAATATTAAAAATCTTTTCCCTAAAACTAACGAAATACGCTACTAGGTTTTCAATTTGAATTTTTAGTTTTTCTGCTTCGTCTTTTACCAACGTAGCATTTTCTTTCATAAATAAAATTTTTATAGGTTTAAGAAAAAAGGTTGATAAACGGGGATTGGACCATAACTTATTATTAGAATTATCATCAGATAACTCTAACGGAGACATAGCAATTAATAACATATACTCATCAGACAAATTATCGTCTTCAAATTTCTGCTTGTAAGTACTGTGTCCTGAAAAGTTGTTATCTGGAAGTGTTAAAAGATTTAAAGTTTTTAATATTCCATCACAGGTATTATTTAGTAAATTCTGAAGCTTTACTTCGGCTGTATATTCGGCGGATTTAATTTCTTTTGGAAGTAATTCTTTTTTTTGCATAAACTGGGAAAGCAATTTTCATGTATAGAATTAACCGCACACCGCAAAATTATATACTTTCTTCCCGACAAATCCAAATCGAAATATAAAGCTAAAGCCTCTTCAGTACTGATTGTTTTCTCAGCTTTAATCTCGTTTCTTACACCAGAAATTTTTGCGGATTCTTTAACTGCAAAACATAACTCCTCGTAACTGTGAGAAGTTACGAATTCTTCGACCCGCCTTATTTTGGTTTTTTGAGAACATTCTTCAAAGGACTTTAAGGGACGACCGGGACTTGATTGAGGTAATACTCGAGATACTTCTTGACGTTGAAAATCCAGCAAAACATCCGACAAATAGATATCACTTTGCAAAAAGTGCTTCTTTTTCTTTAAAAATACATCTTGTTTCCTTTGACATGCTTGCCAATATCTATTTATTGTCAGGCAAAAAATGCGCATTTTTTAGACCTGTTCAAGAAAATCTGTAGAGGATTCTGCCTTGCCAAAAAGCTCTACTATTTTTTCATAAATTTTAAGTTCCACCTGACCTTTTTTTAAATAGTTGCCTGACTTCAAATAAGGTATAATTTTTTGAGGTACTCCGGACACTAAAATATTTAAAAAAAATCTTAGCGCAGATCTACGCAAAAAGTGATGAGCATAACTTCAAAAAGCGTAAATGAATGTATCTTTTACTGTTAAATTTAAAAACTTCTTCTTCAAAAACTGTTAAATTTAAAAACACGTTTTTGACGTTTTTGAAAAAATGCCTTTTAAATTTGATATTTTTAAAAAACCATATAAACAAAAAGATAGGTTTTTAAAAATTTAAAATATAATCAGTTACTTAAATAATTAGGTTAATGTTAGAGTTTACATAAAGTACATACCAAAGCCTTTTTCGCACATGTCAACAAATTTTTTTAAAACATTTTACTCTACTGTAAAATGCAAACTAGACAACCAGAATTCAAGATTATCTAATGGCATCAGTTTAAAGTATTTTTAACTCCGAATTTTAATAAATATTTGTAACTCTGGTGGTGATGGGCATGCAATTGTTTGGCATTTTTTATCACATTGGTATGCATTCTTGATAAAAAGACCGTTTATTTTTCTTTTTATGTGTAATATGTTTTTCATTCATTTTTGTCCACCTATCGACGCAATGTGCGCTGCTGGGAGGCCAGTTGACAGTTCAGTTCGAAATATTGGCGCGATATTTAATTCGGACCTAATTGGTAGTAAATAAATACGATGAAAACAAATATTTCTAGTAGTCGTAAATGATCGTGTTTAGTAGTGTGTGTAAATAAATCAGTTGACTATTAATGGCTTTATTGAACGGGAAAAATGCTATAATATTAAGAATATGGAACCACAAATTCCTTATCTTTACCCATAATTTTTTTACCATCTGTATTTACACCATATTCGAAAAACAAAAATATTTTAGTAGAGAGAACCCATGCCGCGTCGACTTTTATTTGCTAATCGAATATGATACTAAATATATCACTCACCGTGTCATGTATCAACTTACGTACTGAAATTGAAATATTTAATTTATTAAAGTCGTAAAACATTTAGGGAGTTGTACTTAAGGGTACGAATTGTCAAGATTACATCTTCAAAGGCTGAAAATAAGATTAATGTCACTCCCTAAATGTTATACTTTGACCTGATTTTACGCTAAACGGATTTTCGAGGAGCGTTCTCTCAAGGAAATTACGAAGAGAATTAGTTGATTTATTTATTTTTTAATTTTCACTTTACTTAAAGGAACAGCAGGATTTTTTTGGGTTCAAGTAAACTGGTCCGTCTTTGTTTGATTTTTTTTCGTGAAAAAATTATTGACTTATTAAGCTAGTAAAACATAAAATTTTAAAGTCCATTACATCTAATTTAACAAATAATAAAATTAATTAAATTTTACGTATTAATTGGTTAAAATCCAAGCCCCTATCAATTTCTAAAATTCCATTTCAATTTGTTTCCATCCAAATAACGAATATCAGTTCCATATATGTATTTCATAGTTATTAAATAACAAAAGGATTTTCCATTATTAATAAATTGATTGCTTATCAATAATTATTAACAGAAGCATACGTAAATATTATTGTAAGCTGTACTGTATATAAAAATGAAAATATAATTTTTAATAAATATACATTTGAATTCAATAGAGTTTTTTTATGAAAAAAAGCACTGTATGCCTGTTTATATTTCAAAGCTTTCCCCCTTTGTGAATTTCGCTAAAATTACTTTTTTTTTATATACATCTCCAGCTCAATTTTTCGGTCTCTTGCAGTGTATTATCAAGTCCTCTTTACACACAAAAAATAAAGGAGAGAAAAACAATTTTTCTGTCTATTTTGTTAAGAAACTTAACCAGATATTAAATACCAAATTTATTTTGTCATGTTCTAACCGGTTTATTGTCTCCGTTATCACCCATTAAGGCATTTTCATCTTCTAATAAAAATATTTCTGGTTGCTGTCCCAGTTCTGTGTTATTAAATCGCTTAGCCGGTTATGGAGTTTATCCTCTCCGACATATGGAGGGGTCTTTATTGGGATTATAAGTGCCTATCAGGGTTAAACTATGAAACGAAAAATATTTTATAAATAATAATAAGTTTAATGGTTATCGTTCTTGAAACAGGGCTTTATTGCGTTTTTTTTGGAACATCTTTATTTTTAGAAAGATCTATAAAGCATACGTAAAGTTGAAAAATAAGATAAAATGATACAATAATTAAATAGTACAAGCAACTTTTCAAATGGTACATTTTAGTTAAGTGTTTAAATTTAAATGAGTTGTTACCCTTAAAAGTGGTATTTAAATTACATATTGGAAACGTATATTGTAATGGCATTAAACTGTTAAATTTTTATCCTTAATAATGACAATAAAGTGCTATCTCTTAGGGTAAACTCATCGGAATCATTCTCCTGTCTGCAGTCTTCGATTTCTAATGTCACCTGCAAAGAAAACTCAATCAATGCTTTATTATCATAAAATTTAAAATTTTGTCGACAAAGCTATTATTTAAATAAATCATACAAACAAAATATACACAAAGACAAAACAACAAATACAAATATATAAAAATAAAAAATACAACAAAACATACAAAAAACTTAACAATTTTATAAATTGTTTAGGTCACATTTCCTTAAAATCTATAAAATATATATACATTCACTTGTATACAAAGTCGGCAAAAGGCAGTTGTTTACAAAAATATTATTAGCAAACTACTAATTTGTTTACATAATATACGAATATTATTTATGTACATTATCATAACAACATAAACAAATTTACCAGTGTTTAGGAAGCGCGTGCTTAAAATTACATAACGTTAATTATTAAAAAAACTCGTTTACTGTGTATAAGGCTCTCTCCAGCAAGTATGATTTCAGAGCTTTCCGAAATTTGGAAAAAGTTGTTATTGATTTGATTTCAAATGGGAGATGATTGTGCATTTTTTTTGCATTGTAAGGAATGGATCGTTTAACTAGTTCTGATCGTGGGGTTGGTAGATAAAGATCGTACTCTGCGTTTCTAAGAGGATAATTGTGAGATGGCCTTTCTGACATATCTGATAAGTGCTTGCGGATTAGGCAGACGGATTCAAATATAAATAAGGAAGGAAGAGTTAGTATTTTAAATTTTTTTAAATATTCCTGGCAGTGAGTTCTGTAATTTAGTCTTAATGAATAGCGTATAGCTCTCTTTTGTAGCTTAAATATGCGTTCAAATTGAGTCGCACCACACGTACCCCAAAACGGAAGGGCATATCGGAGGTGCGACTCAAACAGGGCATAATAAACTGTTATAGCCGTTGCCAAACTTAGCTCCTTGGATACTGATCTCAGAGCAAAACATGCAGAACTTAATTTTTTGGATAAGTAGTCGATGTGGATATCCCATTTTAAAGAGTTGTTTACCATCAGTCCCAAGAACTTTACGGAACCAACGACCTCCATTCTGTTGTTATTAATTACAAAAGGTTGCAACGCACCGCTAAATGATAATACTCTAGTTTTTGAGACGTTAAAGCACAAGAGATTTGAATCGCACTACGATTTAATGGTGACTAGGTCACGAGATATGGTTCTACGAAGACCCACCATATTTAAGTTCCTCCAAGAAAAACTAGTATCGTCCGCAAAGAGACAAATTTTACCATTTATGTCCAGATTAGCAATATCATTTATAAATAGAAGAAACAAAATAGGGCGTAGAACTGAGCCCTGAGGTACCCCGCATTCTATTGGTTTGCACGAAGACGTCATCGAATCAACCCTAACAAACTGATTCCTGTTGTTCAGGTATGACATGAACCACTCGAGAGGTGTTCCTCTAATTCCATAGTGCTGCAATTTATTAATTAGGATATTATGGTTTACACAGTCGAAAGCTTTAGAGAAATCACAGAAAATTGTTGCTGTAGAGAGATGGCTGTTTAGGCTGGAGTATATATTATTAAAGAGGGACAACATAGCGTCATTGGTGCACTTGTTACTTAAGAATCCGAACTGATGCGGGGTTATAATTTTATATTTAAGCAAAAAGGATAAAAGTCGTGTCTTTACCAGTCTTTCAATAATCTTCGATAATGTTGGGAGAAGTGCAATTGGGCGGTAGTTTAAACATTGATCCTTCTCGCCCCGTTTATGTAAAGGAATAATAATTGCCGTCTTAAGGCAGCTTGGAAAGATTTCAATTTGAAGAGACATATTAATCAAGTTGGTAAGATGGTTTAAAGTGATATCCGGGAGATTTGAAAACATTTTGAGCGTTAGACCATCAGCCCCAGATGAAGATTTGTCTTTTATTGTGCTGCGTTGTTCTTCTAATGCTATGGGTGTAAGAAAGAAATTATGTAAATTCTCATTAGCGAGATATGAGAGAGGATCGTGGGAAGGAGTTACGGTATTCATGAGATTTTTGGCTATATTTATAAAGTAGTTGTTTAAGTTATCCGGTGAAGTGGGGATTGTGATAGATGGAGAAGCCTTATCCTTTAATTCATTAACAATAGACCAAGTCTTCTTACCAACATTTACAGAATTAGAAATCCTTTTATTGTAATAGAGGTCCTTGGCTGCCTTTATTGTTTTATGGTAAATTTTTTTGTACAACCTTACGTAATCGTGGAAGAACACACTGTCTGGGAATTTTTTTAAGTGTGATAATGAGCGTATATTTTTAGAACACAAGCGTAAGCCTTTAGTAGACCATGGTTTTTTTTGTTTAATTTTGATGGGTTTAAGAGGAAATGAGTTGGATGCCAAATCAGACAGTGACTTTATAAATCGAGAAAACTCAGTGTTAACATCATCAGATACGAAGTCCCAGTCCGTTCTTAGACATAGATTTTTGAAATTTAGGAAATTTTTTTCCCCAAAGATACGGCACATTTTGCGCGGGACTCTTTTATTTTTGTGATTTAGAGAAAATTTAGTTAACACTGCTTCATGATCGGAGAAACCTGAGTTAAAGATAGTTAAATCAACGAGTTCCGGATCAAAGGTTGATACGACGTAGTTAATGATACTAGAGCTAGTTTTGGTTTTTCTGGTTGGGGACTTAATATGCATAACCATCCCAAATAAATCAAATATGGACTGAAGGGATTCCTTAGCAGCACACACGCTGGAGAAGTCAATATTAAGATCGCCACACAAAATTAATTTGCTTATTAAGGGCAGGGATTCTAGCAAGCTTAATAATTTTTGGCAGAAAATTTGCACGTCCGCGTCAGGTGTTTTGTAAATACAAACTATATAAAGGTCAAGGGTATTATGATAGACGATGGAAAATTCGAATACTTTTTCAGATAATAAATTATCAAATTTTGTGACCGCGGAAAAATCGTTGTTTGTGGACATTATCATAGTACCCCCATAAGATAAATTACTTCTATTATATCTAGCTAAAGTGGTATAGTGTTTCATAAATACAGGCTCATCAGTCTTTAACCAATGTTCTGTTATGGCAACAATATGTGGAAAGTTTAGCTCTTCCAATAAAAGATATAATTCGTCTGTTTTATGTCTTAAGGACTGAATGTTAATGAGGAATATATTAAGCTTGCTAACGTCCATTTTTTTAGAGGGTGCTTGATCCTCTATTCGCGTCGTTTTATTTAAAAATTTTTGTCTTAGTTGGAGAAAAATAATTAGTTTGACCTTCTCTAATTTTCTGGAGCCGTAGGAGTCTTTCGGAAGAGAAGAAGGATCCAACTCCTAATATTGAGAAAGCGTTGCAGTATTCTTGACTCTTACTTTTACAGGATATTTTAAAGGAATCACCTTACTAACTTTAATATGAAACATCAAATTAGCTATTACTTGAAGCCCTCTATTGGCAAACTAAATCTAACTTAAATCAAATAACTAAGAACTAAATTAAAAAAAAAGATCCAAAGTTTTTGCTTCTAAAGTTGATAAAGCTAAAACAGAAATTTCTAATGAATTCATTGTTATCTTAAAAATTGCAATTCATCAATATTTGGGTGCAGAGCGACTTGAAACTTACCATTTTATTATAATAAGCACATATCAAATTCCTTATTATAAAACATCAAAGTGTAGTTCCAGTCGCATGTGGATAAATAATTAGTTACAATATATTGTTCGATCTTTAATCGAGGACCAGCGAGATATAGAGGAATAATTTGACATTATTCTCTATTGGTTTCCTAGAACGAAAAAGTATCATTAATATCTTGTGATGAGAATTCGCAGATTAACATGGTACTTTTTGCTTTTGAAATCACATTTTCAATTAGCAAATTAAAGGTAGAGACTCGCAATAAAAAATGCTTGACAGATCACAGTTTATAAGTTAACAGGGATGAATAATGTTATCAAACTGATGAAACTTGAAATTTGTTAGACGATTGGGGAAATAAGTAGTATAAAGTGGAAACAAGACAAAGATACTATCCTGGGATACCAAGATAATATAATGGAGCAGAAACTGTTAAAAAATTATTCAATTTGCAGAAGTATGTCGATTGTTCTGGAAAATTTTAAATTTTTCCAAATAGTTTACGGTTTTTTTCCAATAAGTTTCCAAACTATAAGTAGTTTTTTCAGGCTATTCAGCTTATTTGTTTCTTCATCCAGGCAGTTGAATTTATTTGTTTTTTCCTACTTCCAGGCATAGAAATGGCTAATTCACGAGTTTAAACTGCGGTGTTATCCTTAGAACATTGACAGGCTAGAAGTGCCATGCCGTGGAACTTTGGCAGTTTATTTGCTTGCCAAATACTTATGAAGAAATTGCAAAAAATACAAAAGAAATAAAACAATACTATTCTTTCTCCTCAATAAAATATCAATTTTTTTAAAAAAATAAACTATGATAAGATACCCTTTCATGAAGTCTATATTTAACGTTAAATGAATGTAGATAATATATTTTTATGAAAAAGGTAATGACATGGCAACGCCGCTGAATTCCGCTGTTGATGCCACCAACGCAAGGAATCACTACCAGTGGCGTCGTCAAAAAATATTATATGATAAAAGTGTATTAATTAGATGCTTGCTTTAAATATACACTTCATTAAAGGTATCTACCTAGTAAGAAGCTTTTTTATATAAATTAAATATTTAATACATTTCCTAATAATTCATATTTTAAGCTACAATTTTTTTAATTTTTGCATAATTTTATTACATTAAACAAATATCAATTTTACATCACTTATTTTATATCACATCAGATAATATATAGAGAGGGTGCCGACTTCTTCAAAGGGACAATATTGCTATATTGAAAAATAATATCTTTATTAATTTAATACCTAATGTTTTTATTTAAAATATATGATAAATATGCAAGGTGGTCCGGTTTCGATGGCGAAAAATTAAATGGCCGACGGAGAACGAAAAAATAATAAGTTTGCTATTATAAATAATATTCGAAAAATTATTCGTTAAAAAATTACAGGGTGTCAAAATTCTAATTAAAAAAATCAATTTTTTTTATTTTTCTTAAACCACTTTAGATATTTTAATGAAATTTGGCACGTTTAGACAGTTAATCAAGACGCATCTTCTTGTGCAAAAATTATTAATTTTATTCACCAGTGGCGTGTGTGCGGGTCGACCTTCATACAATTTTAATTAATTTTAATTAAAAAAATGATGCGCCACTGTTTTTTTTTAAATTTCTTTTTTTATGAAATCCTTGTTTAATATAAAATAAAAAAACATCTACTTTTTATCGTACAACACACTGTTTGCGAGTAAAAAAATCAATTTTTATAAATGCTGATTTTTTTTATTAAACAAAAAATATGAAAATACTAAATTTAATTAAAGACTAAATTATTCTGTTGGGTTCTAAAAAAGACACAAGAATCTGGATTCCGAAATTCAAATAAATAATGAATATAATAATGCCGGCAAGAAGGCAATGCATGCATAAAACAAAATACGGTTTGTTTGTATTTTATTACGACAGTTAATTATTTAAGTAAGTCAAATTATTGCGTTGGTTAACTTATTAATTTTGCTATTGTTAACAATGTTGTGAAAAATGCGTTTTTCAAGTAATGAATATGCTATTCATTTTTGTTATGGATTTTGTGATGGAAATGCGGAAGCGGCAGTTCGTGAATATCGAAGACGGTATCCAAATAGAAGAATTCCAGATTCTCGCGTGTTCATTAGAACACATCAAAATTTTCTAATTCTCTCAAAAATTCTAAATCTCAAATATTGCGAACCCTACACGCTGACCACAGGCATGCATATCACCTACAGCCTGTTCAGGGTTTACACCCTGGTGATGCTGAAAAGAGAGTAAGATTTTGTCAGTGGCTTTTAAACTCAACAGAGGAAAATCCCGACTTCTTACACAAGATACTTTGGACGGATGAGTCTTGCTTTACAAGACGCGGAGTGATAAATTTTCATAACATTCATGTTTGGGCACAACAGAATCCTCATGCAATTCGGCCAAGAGCGTTTCAAAATGAATTTTCCGTTAATGTTTGGTTGGGCGTTATTCGTGATAATGTTTGTTGTCCGCATTTTCTACCTCCAAGGCTAAACTCACAACTATTTCTGGAGTTTTTAAATAATAGTCTGCCGGACTACATTGAGGATTTACCCATTAATTTGAGACATGAAAGTTGGATACAACTGGATGGAGCTCCCCCACATTTTGGAATAGGTGTAAAAAACTGGCTTAATAATAATTACCCTCGAAGGTGGATTGGCCGGCTAGGGAGGAATGATATTAATGATCAAAATGGTATTGGACCAATACCCTGGCCACCCAGGTCACCGGATCTTAATCCACTAGATTTTTACGTTTGGGGAAACATTAAAAATAAAGTTTACGCTAATCCCATATTTAACAGAGAGGAATTAATCTTAAGAATTCAGGAAGCATGTAATGACATGCAAAATCAACATTTTGTGGTACTGGCTGCAATAAACTCCTTAATAACTCGGTGTAGAAAATGTATTGAGGTCGGTGGGCTGCATTTTAAACAACTTCTTTAATTATTAATTGTTTTTATTTTGTTATTGTTTTTAAACGAATTAATTGTGTTATCTTCTTATGTGTTTTTATAAATCAGCATTTTTACTCGCAAACGGTGTGTCGTACGACAAAAAGTAAAGAGATGTTTTTTATTTTAAATTAAACAAGGATTTCACAAAAAAAAAGAAATTTAAAAAAAAAACAGTGGCGCATAATTTTTTTAATTAAAATTGTATGAAGATCGGCCCGCACACACGCCACTGGTAAATAAAATTAATAATTTTTGCACAAAAAGATGCGTCTTGATTAACTGTCTAAACGTGCCAAATTTGATTAAAATATCTGAAGTGGTTTAAGAAAAATAAAAAAAATTGATTTTTTGAATTAGAATTTTTACCCCGTAATTTTTTAATTATTTTTCGAATATTATTTATAATAGCAAACTTATTATTTTTTCGTTCTCCGTCGGCCATTTAATTTTCGGCCATTGAAACCGGACCACCCTGTAGATAGGTGTACATAGGTATTATGCCATTTTTCTAATCTAACAACAAAACATGAAATAAGTTCTGTTAGTTAAACCATAGACAAAAGTCCAGTTTTTTTTAATAGTCTATTAATAGTTTAGTTATATTAATTTAGATTTAAAAATATATTCCTATTTCATTTATACTCGTATTTCACACACACATTTAGATTCAAGTTTTTATTTAGGCTTATTTCTAAAATCCCCTACGATTCTACGTTTATGAAGATGGTTCCTCCATGATGTGAGGTTATTTAAGTATCGGTATTTACTTGTGAGAAGATCGGCTTTAATTGTCTTTTTTCTAAGCTACGACACAAGTTTTTACCACCGCAATAGTTCACAAAAACAGTCAAATGAGACCTGCTTTTCTCTTTTTCTACCAGAAACTAAATAAAAAACACAGAACCTCACAAATGCCGAGTGTAAACGCAATGACATTTCACTTATGCTTGCGGTGTTGCCAGTTTTTTAGAAAGCGTCGTCAAGAAGGTTAGTAATTTTAAAGATGTTATATTTGTTTCTAGAATAGCTTATATCTATTTTTACGTCTTATTTTTAATCCAAAATCTAATACAAGTAATTTATATTATGTGTTAATATATAGCTGAAAATTTTCTATTTTGGAAATATATGTAAACTTGACAACAAAGCATCGGTAAATATGTTTGTTAACAAAAGACCTCCTTCCATCTGAGCACATTTTGAATTCAAACAAAGTTGTTGTTTACTTATTTTAGTCTTTTGATGTTTTAAGGTGTTATCTGCTTGAAAAAAACAGTTCCTCATAGGAAAATAATTTCATGACTTCAACTATTTTAACCAAGCACTTAGATTATTAAATAGAGCCTTTATAATATCACCTATTCAATTAATAACATGTACCGCATAATTAGCAAAATAATATAAACAGCCTTTCAATTCTTCAAAACCACAGAAATAGTAAAGGTAAGAATAAATAATAGAATCTTAGATCTAGTTGAAGAAGTTGATACACATTTCCTTTCTTTCGAACCAGTTAGATCAAGTAATTTTCCCCTCTGGTTATCGCCTTTTTTAACATGTTATTCCTGAATGACGCAAGCGGGCACATAGCACGACATCTATGGAGACGCATGAAAGCTTAGGGAATCTTTCGGACAGTGGCCTGCCGAGTATATAAGGAGCTGCTAGAAAGTCAATTGACAGTTCAGTGCAGTGCAGTTTGGAATATTGGCACGATATTTAAAACAGACATAAATCAGTTGAATATTTTAGTGCTTGTTTTATTTTATTTACACCTAACGAACGGTAAAAATGCTACAATTTAAATACTGAATTGACATCAAAGTAATTTAATAAACATAATGTCTCCCCGTTAATTATTAGAGCCAAATTTAAAGAGCTAATTTTCAATCATCGGTTCAGATATATATGTATAGACGGGTATAAAACCTTGGGAGGTGTAGGAGCTGCATTGTATATAAAATAATTCTTTTTAATGTATTATAAAAATTAAACCCAATTGCATCGGTTTTTTGTGCCTTAGTTTCTGGGTATTAACAAAGGAATAAAATGTGCACCTCAGAATCTAGACCACGATAAATATATAAATATAACTATTAAATATAATTTTAACTGACTCATTAAGATCATTACTATCGATAAAACATAAGTCGTCCAAGAGCCTTATTCCTCAAATTCTAGATCTCCTTACTACTGCAATAAAACGTTTTCCTTTCTATGGATCCCTAGTCGTATAAGAATTAAGGGAAATGAAAAGGTGGTTGGACGAAACTGTCTGAGATTAATGGCGACCTGGTCGATAAATTATATAACAAAAATGAGTTTAAAAATTGGGACTCAATAAAAAACAACAACAAATTAGATAAAACGAAGCCCATTTAAAAAAAAATATATTTTACTTTTTTACGCCTTACTAAAAGAAAACATGCCATATGAAAAGGGCGTAATTTACGTTAGCACTTATTAATTTCCCTTACCCATAAGCTCCTCACTCACTGTATAATCACAATATCTTTTTAAAAAACATAGCTTAACACAAAATGGTTAAACCTTGACTGTTCATAAACAAAATGGCATCGGTTTCGAAAACAACGTAAACACGTATCGGCAAGCCTTAAATTTACCGACAGAATGGCGGCAGTAAAACCCGTATTTAACACAAAATGCCCAAAATACAGTTTCGGGCGACTGTTGCTTTCAAATATTTATTCCCTAATTCGATTTAAATTTATCGAATGGCCTAGAACAATATATGTGTATAATAACGATGTTGCCTTAAGTAATTTATTAATTTTTAACTTAATAATATTGGATAAATGTATTCTTTTTCTCCTTTCCTTTGGCGACCTAGAAGGTAAAAATCAGTTTCTCCACTTCTACCTTAATTCCTGTGTTTCTCCAAGGGGATAGAAGTCGTTTGTTATTCCCGGGCTATACTCAAGAAGAAGAAAAAACAATTTAATTACAATGGAAGGAACGTGACTCGACTAGGTGAATTCATTTGTCGTTCCGATCCGATTAAATTTACCCTTCGGGGAAATAAAATAACTGAAACAAATTTAATATAAATGTAGTAGTAGTAGACGAGGAAAAAGAGTATTTTGTGTTTCTTTTTTTGATCGAAATATATGAAGTTTGGCTCCTAACGTTTATAAACAAATTTAAATGTCAAAGGAAAATTTTTTGTTTGGCCAACCTTTGCCTCTGTTATAAAGTTAAACACAAAAATAAATTCACAACTCTTTATCCGACTTCTTGTTTAAATTTTTACCACTTTATGTCTAATCAAATCCGATCACGACCCTCAGCAACACACCCTCGTGTAAATGCCACAAAAAATCATGTTCGACTAATTACAAATTCATTTAGCAAGCACGAGGGGTGTAGAAGACGTCAGCTTGGGGTATCTGCTCTATGTTAAACACGTGAACATAAAATGGAGCGTATGCAGGCAAACCGTGTCTGCTCTTTTCTTTAAATTGAAATTTTTTTTGAAAATGTGAGGTTTTGCCTCGAAATAAATATTGGAATAGAACACTATATCCTGAAGGTATTTTCTTCGAAAGTACTCATTTAAATGTCAAAATTTTAAAATTTAAAAGAAGTATTCTTATTACGTAAAAGGCATAAAATACATAGGAATATTTTTTATTACTATTATTATAGGTTTCGCTTAATTTAATCAAGTATTATTTGATTTTTTTACAATGGTGTCTATGGACGATGTCTTTAAAATTGCCACTGAAAAGTCCAAAGTTAATTTTTAAAAAATAATAAGAACATTCTTATAAGATTTAAAATATAATAGTAAAAAATATTGTTTTAGGTTTCAGGTATAATTAGACAGATTACGGGAGAAAAACACTATTTACAGCCGACCCCAATACTATTAAGAAAATAAAACGATGATATAGAAAAAGGTAGAAGAATCGAATTCTCATTTATATATCCCTATCTCATTCTCAAAATTAGAAGAGAAAAATACTATTTCCAGGCGATTCAAACACTATTAAGAAAATAAAACGATGATATAGAAAAAGGTGGAAAAATCGAATTGTCATTTATATATCCCTATCTTATTCTGAAAATTAAAAGAGCAGGGGAATAAAATATTATTTTTCGGATATAATGAGACACATTACGGGAGAAAAATACTATTTCCAGGCGATTCAAACGCTATTAAGAAAATAAAATGATGATATAGAAAAAGGTGGAAAAATCGAATTCTCATTTATATATCCCTATCTCATTCTGAAAATTAGAAGAGGATGGGAATAAAATAAAATTTTTCGGGTATAATTAGACAGATTACGGGAGAAAAACACTATTTCCAGGCGATTCAAATACTATTAAGAAAATAAAACGATGATATAGAAAAAGGTGGAAAAATCGAATTCTCATTTATATATCCCTATGTCATTTTGGAAATTAGAAGAGGATGGGAATAAAATATTATTTTTCGGGTATAATTAGACAGATTACGGGAGAAAAACACTATTTACAGGCGGTTTAAACACTATTTAGAAAATAATACGATGGTGTAGAAAAAGGTGGAAAAATCGAATTCTCATTTATATATCCCTATCTTATTCTGAAAATTAGAAGAGGATGGGAATAAAATGATATTCTTTGCGTATAATTAGACACATTACGAGAGAAAAACACTATTTTCAGCCGATCGAAACACGATTAAGAAAATGAAACGATGATATAGAAAAAGATGGAAAAATCGAATTCTTATTTATCTATACATATAAATATGTTTGTTTTATGTCAATCTTTTAAACGTTGTTTAAGGGAGAGCTTTGTATTTAGTAATTTTAATAATTGTGATTATTTATATTGGCTTTATTTGGATATATAGACATAGAGTTCAAAAATGGCAAAATGCTTGTGTCCGGTTTGTATTTGATAAAAGACAATTTCATCAGATTTCACTTCTTTATAACGAAATAAATTGGCTTAAAATGTAAGAGCGTCGAATACTTAAAATATTAATGATCCAAAGTCCCCTATGATAATCAGGGAAAAAGTTAATGGTTTGTAACTCTGTGCATAATGCTAATATTAGGATACTATATAGACTAATAGTGCCTCAACACCAGAGTGCTCTATTTCAACTTAGTTTTTCATACAACGGTATATATTGTTATAATAAGATTTTTTCAGAATTCTTGAACCTTGACACAATCAAATTTAGGCTTTTGTTTAAAAAAATTTTTATTTTTGTATAATTTTAGAATAGTGCCGACCTATAGAGTTACTTATCCTTTATTATCCTTTCTTTTATAGAATTATTTTTTTAACGAGCTTTTCATTTCAGGCTTCTTACTTGTAGTTTGTTTTTTATTTATAATTTTTTTTTGCTCTTATAGCTTGGTTCAGTGAAGTAGCTGTTGGAAGCTAGGCTGCGCCACGTTTAAGAATCTATTATATTTGTTTTATACATTTTGTATTGGTATAATTAGTAAAACAAGTTATATATATTTATAACTTAATCTAAAGTTTCTAAAATATTTATATAATTCAGAGTGATGACTAAAGATACTTGACTAAAGTACAAAATATTAAGGATAAACAAAAATATATTCTTAATTAATAAAAAACTTGATATTAAGTAGAATATTTTGGATAAATTTTAGAATTCATAAATAAATTAATATTCATTTACTAATCTAATCCGAAGGACGTTGTTTAATTTTTAATTTAAAACCACTTTATCAAAGTCCAAAATATTAAAAACAAATAGGATTAAGCCCATGAAATAAAATGTTTGATTAAAAAAAACTTCTTTATTTACGTTGCTTTAGATCAAACTCAATCTGAATAAAAAAAATCTGAAATATCCCCTCCTTTTGGACACTTGTGTTCTAGAACAGTATGGTATGCCTTAAACAGTTTTAATCCAACTGAAATGACATAGAAGAGCGAGAATTCCTGAATTCGACTTTTTTGACAGTGATTGCTAAAGACATTCACTGTCTGATATTTAAAGGAACATCCGATTTTAAAGTCCAAAATCTTAAAAACGACTAGGAATATTCTCATGACATAAAAAGTATACTGTTCACAAGAACAGCCTCTACTGACGTTATTTTAGGTCCAACTCTGCGGCTACGTCGGCCCCCTTCTTATTTCATCTATCATCCCCCCCTGAGTAAATCCCATACATCTTTCGAGCAAAGACGGGACATACAAAATACATGGAGTCGCCCCGATTTCCAGCGAATCTCCGAAACCGACGTGTTGTTATATTCAGGAGGCGGCTTAAAAGAAAGAAAGTCTGGATTTGGAAGATATCTGGCACACGGAAAACGTTATTTCCTACCCTCCGGTGAGAGATACCGGCTTTGTTATCGCATATTATGCGAAAAAACATTACAAGAAACCTTTTCCGAGGGAGTTTTTCTTTCACGGAAACGGAATAACTTGATTATATTATTATTATTTATATCGCAATGCAGGAAACCTAAAGTTACATCCAGAGGATAATATTAATTAAATTGGTAAATCAATAGTCGTGTAAACGTACACGAATCATTGGGTCGTTATGTCCGTCCGTTTATTCTCTCTATTAAATTTTGTAATGTCGAATCAAATGCGGTTTTGCCGAATTAATTATGCTTAAATAAATTTTCCGTCGGCAAATTTGCTTTTATCGGGTAAACTGACAATTTATAAAGGGGAGTTTGCTGTCGTCCCGGTTATATTATTGTTTGAATTGGCGGAAGGACAACTATTTAAGCTAAAAATTAAATAAAACAGAAAATGGGTATACATTTATGTAATAAATGTGCTTCAAAGAGGTTTCTCGTAAGCTCTCAAAGACAAACGATGGCTAGGATGGTGTCTTTTGAGTAGAAAAGCACACTGTGTGGCTCCCTAGACAAATTTCATTATAGCTTCGAAACAAACTTGTATCGTGTTCTAACTAAAACATAAATAGAACGCGCTAATGAACTACTTGGAGCAGTCTCAGTTCAGAATTTGTAGTGGTTTTAGTTTAATTTGATTTTAGTTGGAATTATTATAATCTATTAGACTTTGGTGTTTTTTTATTTGTGCTCTAACCACTTTTTTTTCATTGCTCTTATAGACACCATTGCCAACACTGACGGATATTTTAAATTTTTATATACATTGAGTTGAGCCTTAAACAATATTTGTAAAAAATATTTTTCTGAATATTAGGCTATTTTTTTGATGAAATTATTCCTATTAGTTAATTAGATTTTATAGTTTGAAGTGAATGGTCACTTTGATGATCAGACCGACTTTTCAGAGACTCCTGCCTAAAAGTTGGAATATTTGTAAAATGTCTATTTGAATGATCTGGGACTTATAAATGACAACATTTGTTAAAAACATTCTTGCTAACTTTATGCTTTTTATATAATGAAAATATTCTTAATAGTTTTTAAGATTTTGAACTTTGAAATGAGTGGTCACTTTGATTATCAGACATGCTTTTCGGAAACACCTGCCTAAAAGCTAGAATATTTATAAATTGTCTATTTGGATAAAATTGGACTTTGGATAACATTTGCTAAGAACATTCTTTTAAATAATATGCTTTTATTTAATGAAAATATTTTTATTAGTTATTTGGATTTTAGACTTTGGTAATGGTCACTCTGAGGAAGGGACATACTTTTCAGATACAACTGCATAAAATCTCGGATATTTCAAAAATATCCGTTTGAATTTAGTTGAAACTAAGTAGTATTTATCTAGAATATTCTGTTTAATATTCGGCTTTTTATTTAGTAAGAATATTCTTCTTCGTTCTTTAGATTCTAGACTTTAAAGTGAGTGGTCACTCTAAGAATCCGATAGTGTCTTTGGGCGTCACTGTGAAATAAGCAAATAATTTAAAAATTAGTAATTAGATTGAGTTAGACCTTAACATTGGTAAAGAATATTCTTCTGAATACCATGCTTTTTATTTAATGAGAATATTCCAATTCGCTTTTAGGATTTTGGCCAAAAAAGGCGAATATTTTAGAAATTACTATATTGATTGAATTAGACCTTGAGCAATATTTGTATAGAATATTCTTTTGAATAACGTGCTTCTTACTTAATGAGAACATTTATATTCGTTTTTAGGATTTTGAATTTTAAAGTCACTCGCCATTTTGACGATCACATATTGCCTCTAGATAGCACTGCCAAAAAAGGCGAAAATATATGAAATATCCCTATTGGCTTTTAAGATTTTGGACTTTGATGTGGCTGATTCTCTTTAAATTTAATTAACAAAGTTTCAGCTTCTATTTCAATCCTGTTTGCTAATTCTAATATGCAAAAAATGCCTGTTTATAACAGTAACATATTAAAACTAAATATTTTTTTATTTTCAATACCTTATTTTTTTAAGATGTTTCACTTTGGTAACTCATATATAAATAACCGCTTGATTATCTAAATCTGTATTAAATAATAAAACACTCAAAAAATTTATTATTGTTTTGAATTTCTACTACCTTGGCAACAAACTTTTTAATCATTTAATGCATTTACATTTCAATAAAAGGTTCTCGTATTTTCAAAAACGATAAGTCAACTTAAATTGAAGTATCCAGGTGTTGGTTTTTCATAAGTGGCTCATCGAATTATGCAAAAAAAATGTTAATTTTGTGATTGTGCAGGTAGTAACAGAGAAACTGAATGCAGGTCGAAAATTTGTGCTTTATTTTTAGGCATAAAATTGCATTTTAAAACGTATTATGAGGGTAGTTTTAAAATAATTGAAATATGAAGTTGTCAAAATTTTCTTACGTGGTTTCTCCAATTACTTACCCATTACTCCATTTGCTATAGACAAAACAACAGAAAATTTAATTTTTTCTTACTCAAAATTTAATATAGAACTATAGGAACGCACTTCTAACTTCAAACTGAAAAAACTCACACATTTTTAATACATTTTTTAATAAATAATTCTTCAAAAAAGGAGATTGTAAAGACCATTTTTATTTCGTTAATAATTTTAAAAAAATAAGTAAATAAATAATAAAGTAAAGAACTATTTGAAAGCTCTTCAGAAAGTCTAAGAGATCACTCGATCATCGTATTACTCGTATCATCGATGATTATACTTGAATAATTCTATTTATTCCTTTATCAACTTTTCCAGCAAAATCAACGAGAGTACTCTCATTTTTATCACTGTTGGTTTCAATATCAATAAGAACTTCTTAGTATTAATCTTGTTACTTAGGAATATAGCCTTTCTCTTTTCTCTTATGAGTGAAGGTATTTTATACTCCTAGGACCCTTTGGGACTTTAGAACTCCTTAAAAATCCTGAAAACTGGCTGAAATGTCTCTTATCTTCCCGAGAATCTTTAATACTGGAATAATCTTGGGTATTCCTGTTGATCCTTTATTAACTTCAACTATAAAATATACTTCCATAATTTTTATCTGTGTTACATCCAGTATCAATAAGAACAATTCATTAAGATTTACTTGCAAATATCTCCTTCCTCTTTAGTCCTTAGTATCAGTAAAGATTCTTCTTGTTCCTCACCCACAGAACCTTCTGTACCCTCAGAGTTCTTGGAAGAGTTCACATAAGGTGTCTCATGTTTCTGACAATCTTTCATGGTAATTGGAATAACCCTTATTGTATTTACTGATTTTTCAACAGCAGCTACAAATCCCTTGTCATCTTTGTTAGTCTTAAGAGGAACAATTCTTTCACTATTCATCTTTTTTTTATCAACTTTTAGAGGTTGTTCTTGTATCTTTTTATTAATGTTCTTTTATACCTTTGACATTTTTATTTTTTATGTCTCTTGTTCCATCTAGTATCTGAGAGTGTTTAATAGCTCCTGTAATAAACCTCTCTTTTACTAATTTGGTAAGAGCACTTTTAGCTTTGCTATTTTGCACTTAGATATTATCTACAGTTCTCTATTAATTTTTTAAGTTTCTTTCAGTATTTTTATGGAATTTAGAAGTCTGTGTGAGTTTTTACTTTCTTGTGGATTCTTAACAGTCACTGATACGACTTACGAGTTTTCAAGGAAATAGTGACTTTTATTGCTTTGAAGCTGATTTTGTGCCACTAGTATCACCGTTTTCAAATGTACTAGTATCAATAAAAATAGTTTTTTCAGTGTTAGTCTTGCTGCAGCTATTTTCTCTTTTTTCCACTACGAGTAATCCTGTTTTCTCCGATTTTTCTCTCCTTAGAAGCATTTTGAGGCGTTTTTTTCTGCATATCCTTGCACTCTTGGCTTCTTTTTCTATGCTGAACTTCTTGTTTTACTACCAATTTTGCTATTTTGAGTCATTAAATGTGATTCTTTAGTTTCTCTTGCAATAATTCTTACTGATTCTTCTCTAACTTCATTTATACAGGTATGTACTTCTTGACTTAACTTCATTAGCTTTACTCTTTGATTTGATCAACACATTTGTTGGAATTTTATAAAGAATAAAAATTTCTAGTTCCCTGACTGCTTTCAAGCTTCAGTGATAAAAATGTTTCATTTACTACTGCTGCTTCTTTGTCACTAATTTTATGATTAACTGCAATTTCTTTTGCTAGTTTAACAACAGTTTTACTTCTATTTTTATCAGTACTTTCTAGTATAGAGTTTTATTTATTTTTATTGACTCCTCATCACTGGACGCACGAAACCACATCTTCTTTAAGGCATTCATTATTAGTCTTATTATAGCTGATATCTTATTTTACAAATTTATTTTAAAATTTTTATGGTTTGTGATGGATTCATGGCGTGTGAATACCTGGTTTCAAGCTCGTGGAAAAATTGAAAATATTGGAAAAAGCACCTAAATATGACAAATACAATTTTTTTTTCAATAGATCTTTCACTTTTTAAAATTCAGTTCAACTAATTGGACCCGTTACCCTAGTTTCTGAAAAATTTTAAAAATTGTTAAGAAGGTACTTGAAACAGTTGAAAACGTACTTCAATTAACTGGAAAATTATGAAAAATGGCCTCTAAAAAAATTAAAAATTAGTCTACGAACTTGAGAAAATATTGAAAACGTCTGAAAAATGTGAACAATGGCTCCTGAAATAAATGAGAAATTATGTCAGAAACTTGAGAGACTCAAGACAATAAATTACGTCCTGGATTTAAAAAAATTGTCTCTAGTGTGTGGACAAAATGAAAAATTATTCCAGGCACTTGAGAAATTGTTTGAAATGCCTGGAAAATGTGAAAAGTGATCCCAAGACTAAATGAAAATTTTTTATAGCAGTTTGATAGAGTCAAAAAGCCCCAGAAATTGCCTGAAACAACTTGAAAAATGACCCTAACTGCACAAGATAAATGAGCAATTATTTTAGGAGTTTGACGTATATGAAAAAAGACATCAGTTGCGTGGAAAATATGAAAAATGATCCTCAAAATTAGTTAAAAAATTATTTTTTCAGGAGCTTGAGATACTTAAGAATTTACTCCAACTGTCTCGAGCAATGGAAAAATTGTCCCAAATGAAAAATTAGACCAGAAACTTAAGCCCCTTGAGAAATTATTTCAATTGCCTGGAAAACGTCAAAAATTACTTCTGAAATAAATGAAAAAATTATTCCAGGGCCTGAGACCTTTGAAAAATTGCTTCAACTGCCTGGAAGAAATGAAAAATTATTCCAATTGAGAAATATTTTCAATTGATAGAAAAAATTGAATAAATAAAAAACTTACTCCAGGAGCTTGACACATTTGAGAGCCTATTCCAGCAGCCTGGAAAAATTGGAAAAATTATCCCAGCTGTCTGGCAAAAAATAAGAAAATCTACCAGGAGCTTAAAACACATGAAAATCCCATTCAATTGTATGGAAAAACAAATGAAATAAACGGAAATTTTGTTCCAGGAGATTGAGATGCTTGCGAACTTCCTACAACAGCCTGGAAAAATTAGAAAAAACTACCTGAAAAAAACGAAAAATTATACCAGAAGCTTTAGAAACATGGAAGCCCCTTTCAACTGCCTGCAAAAAATGAAAAATTAGTCCAGAAACTTAAGACCCTTAAGAAATTATTTCAATTGCCTGGAAAACGTCAAAAATTACTTCTGAAATGAATGAAAAATTTATTCCAAGAGCTTGAGATCTTTTTTTAAAATTGCTTTAACTGCCTGGAAGTAATGAAAAATTGAGAGATATTTTCAATTGATATAAAATATGGAATAAATAAAAAACTTACTCCAGGAGCTTGACATATTTGAGAGCCTATTCCAGCAGCCTGAAAAAATTGGAAAATATATCCCAACTGGCTGGAACAAATGAGAAAATCTACTCGGAACTTAAAACACATGAAAATCCCATTTAACTGCATGGAAAAACAAAATGAAATAAACGGAAATTTTGTTCCAGGAGCTTGAGATGCTTGCGAACTTCCTACAACAGCCTGGAAAAATTAGGAAAAACTACCTGGAAAAACCGAAAAATTATACCAGGAGCTTTAGAAACATAAAAACCCTTTTCAACTACCTGGAAAAAATGAAAAATTAGTCCAGAAACTTAAGACCCTAAAGAAATTATTTCAATTGCCTGGAAAACGTCAAAAATTACTTCTGAAATAAATGAAGAAATTATTCCAAGAGATTGAGGTCTTTAAAAAATTGCTTTAACTGTCTGGAAGTAATGAAAAATTGAGAAATATTTTCAATTGATATAAAAAATGGAATAAATAAAAAACGTACTCCAGAAGCTTGGCATATTTGAGAACCTATTCCAGCAGCCTGGAAAAACTGGAAAAATTATCCTGTCTGGAAAAAATAAGAAAATCTATCAGGAGCTTAAAAAACACGAAAATGCCATTTAACTTCATGAAAAAACAAAATGAAATAAACGGAAATTTTGTTCCAGGAGATTGAGACGCTTGCGAACTTCCTACAACAGCCTGGAAAATTAGAAAAAACTACTTGGAAAAAACGAAAAATTATACCAGGTGCTTTAGAAACATAAAAGCCCCTTTCAACTGCCTGGAAAAAATGTAAAATTATTCCAGGCACTTAAGACCCTTGAGAAGTTATTTTAATTGCCTGGAAAACGTCAAAAATTACGTCTGAAATAAATGAAAAAATTATTCCAAGAGCTTGAGACCTTTGAAAAATTGCTTCAACTGCCTGGAAGAAATGAAAAATTATTACAATTGAGAAATATTTTCAATTGATAGAAAAAATGGAATAAATAAAAAAAGTACTCCGGGAGCTTGACACATTTAAGAGCTTATTCTAGCAGCCTGAAAAAATTGGAAAATATATCCCAACTGTCTGGAACAAATGAGAAAATCTACCAGGAGCTTAAAACACACGAAAATCCCATTCAACTGCATGGAAAAACAAAATTAAATAAACGGAAATTTTGTTCCAGGAGATTGAGATGCTTGCGAACTTCCTACAACAGCCTGGAAAAATTGGAAAAAACTATCTCAACTACCTGGAAAAAAAGAAAATTATACCAGGAGCTTTAGAAACATGGAAGCCTCTTTCAACTGCTTGAAAGAAATTAAAAATTAGTCCAGAAACTTCAGACCCATGAGAAATTATTTCAATTGTCTGGAAAACGTCAAAAATTACTTCTGAAATAAATGAAAAAATTATTCCAGGAGCTTGAGACCTTTGAAAAATTGCTTCAACTGTCTGGAAGAAATAAAAAAAATATTCCAATTGAGAAATATTTTTTATAGAAAAAAATTGAATAAATAAAAAACGTACTCCAGGAGCTTGACACATTTGAGAGCTTATTCTAGCAGCCTGAAAAAATTGGAAAATATATCCCAACTGTCTGGAAAAAATAAGAAAATCTACCAGGAGCTTAAAACACATAAAAACTCCATTCAACTGCATGGAAAAACAAAATGAAATAAACGGAAATTTTGTTCCAGGAGCTTGAGATGCTTCCGAACTTCCTACAACAGCCTGAAAAAAATTAGAAAAAAACTATCCCAAATACCTGGAAAAAACCAAAAATTATACCAGGAGCTTTAGAAACATGGAAGCCCCTTTCAACTGCCTGGAAAAAATTAAAAATTAGTCCAGAAACTTCAGAGAAATTATTTTAATTGCCTGGAAAACGTCAAAAATTACTTTTGAAATAAATGAAAAAATTATTCCAAGAGCTTGAGATCTTTAAAAAGTTGCTTTAACTGCCTGGAAGTAGTGAAAAATTGAGAAATATTTTTAATTGGTAGAAAAAATGGAATAAATAAAAAACGTACTCCAGGAGCTTGACATATTTGAGAGCTTATTCCAGCAGCCAGGAAAAATTGGAAAAATTATCCCAACTGTCTGGAAAAAATAGGAAAATCTACCAGGAGCTTAAAATACATGAAAATCCCATTCAACTGCATGGAAAAACAAAATGAAATAAATGGAAATTTTGTTTCAGGAGCTTGAGATGCTTGCGAACTTCCTACAACAGCCTGAAAAAATTAGAAAAAACTACCTGGAAAAAACGAAAAATTATACCAGGAGCTTTAGAAACATAAAAGCCCGTTTCAACTGCCTGGAAAAAATGTAAAATTATTGCAGGAACTTAAGACCCTTGAGGAATTATTTCAATTGCCTGGAAAACGTCAGAAATTACTTCTGAAATAAATTAAATAATTATTCCAAGAGCTTGAGATCTTTTTTTAAAATTGCTTTAACTGCCTGGAAGTAATGAAAAATTGAGAGATATTTTCAATTGATAGAAAAAATTGAATAATTAAAAAATTTACTCCAGGAGCTTGACATATAGCCTATAGGGAGCCTATTCCAGCAGCCAGGAAAAATTGGAAAAATTATTCCAACTATCTGAAACAAATGAGAAAATCTACCAGGAGCTTAAAACACACGAAAATCCCATTTAACTCCATGAAAAAACAAAATAAAATAAACGGAAATTTCTACAATAGCTTGGAAAAATTAGAAAAAACTACCTCAACTGTCTTAAAAATGAAAAAACGAAAAATTATACCAGGAGCTTTAGAAACATGGAAGTCCTTTTTAACTGTCTGGAAAAAATGATAAATTAGTCCAGAAACCTAAGACACTTAAGAAATAATTTCAATTACCTGGAAAACCTGGTCAAAAATTACTTCTGAAATAAGTGAAAAAATTATTCCAAGAGCTTGAGATCTTTAAAAATTGCTTTAACTGCCTGGAAGTAATGAAAAATTGAGATCCATTGATAGAAAAAATGGAATAAATAAAAAACGTACTCTAGGAGCTTGACATATTTGAGAAATTATTCTAGCAGCCCGGAAAAATTAGAATAATTACCTCAACTATCTGGAAAAAATAAGAAAATCTACCAGGAGCTTAAAACACATAAAAACTCTATTCAACTGCATGGAAAAAACTTAAAAAATAACCTCAACAGCCTGAAAGAAACGAAAAATTATTCCACTTGAGAATCAAGTGGAATAATTTTCAAAGGGAGCTTGAGCCGCTTGCGAACTTCCTGAAACAGGCTGGAAAAATTAGAAAAAACTACCCCAACTACCTGGAAAAATAAAAAATTATACCACGAGCTTTAATAACATGAAAGACCCTTTCAACTGCCTGGAAAAAATTAAAAATTATTCCACCTAAGAGTTTTTTTTAATTGAATAAAAAAATGGGAAAAGTGATTTCTGGAATAAACGAACATTTTATTCCAGGAGTTTGAGACACTTGCAAACTTCGTACAATAGCCTGGAAAAATTAGAAAAAATTAGCCCAATTACCTTCCAGGTAGTTGAAAATAATTTCAACTACCTGGAAGAAATAATAGAAAATATTCTAGGAGTCTGACACATCTTAAATGTCCTGAAAAATGTGAAAAATGATCCCAACACTAAATGAATTTTTTTTCCAGCAGTTTGGAAGAGTCAAAAACCCTCAGAAATTGCCTAGAACAACTTGAAAAATGACCCTAACTGCACAAGATAAATGAAAAATTATTTTAGGAATTTAACGTATATGAAAAATGATATCAGTTGCCTGAAAAATATGAAAAATGATTCTCAAAATTAGTTAAAAAAATATTTTTTTAGGAGCTTGAGATACTTAGGAATTTACGCCAACTGTCTCGAGCAATGGAAAAATTGATCCTAATTGTCTGAATAAAAAATGAAAAATTAGTCCAGAAACTTAAGACCCTTGAGAAATTATTTTAATTGCTTGGAAAAAGTCAAAAATTACTTCTGAAATCAATGAAAGAATTATTCCAGGAGCCTGAGACTTTTGAAAAATTGCTTCAACTGCCTGGAAGAAATTAACAATTATTCCAATTGAGAAATATTTTCAATTGATAGAAAAAATGAAATAAATAAAAAAAGTACTCCGGGAGCTTGACACATTTGAGAGCTTATTCTAGCAGCCTGAAAAAATTGGAAAATATATCCCAACTGTCTGGAACAAATGTGAAAATCTACCAGGAGCTTAAAACACATTAAAACCCCATTCAACTGCATGGAAAAACAAAATGAAATAAATGGAAATTTTGTTCCAAGACCTTGAGACGCTTGCAAACTTCCTACAACAGCCTGGAAAAATTGGAAAAAACTATCTCAACTACCTGGAAAAAAACAAAATTATACCAGGAGCTTTAGAAACATGGAAGCCTCTTTCAACTGCCTGGAAGAAATTAAAAATTAGTCCAGAAACTTCAGACCCATGAGAAATTATTTCAATTGTCTGGAAAACGTCAAAAATTACTTCTGAAATAAATGAAAAAATTATTCCAGGAGCTTGAGACCTTTGAAAAATTGCTTCAACTGTCTGGAAGAAATAAAAAAAATATTCCAATTGAGAAATATTTTTTATAGAAAAAAATGGAATAAATGAAAAACGTACTCCAGGAGCTTGACACATTTGAGAGCCTATTCCAGCAGCCAGGAAAAATTGGAAAAATTGTCCCATCTGCATGGAAAAATTTAAAAAATTACCTCAACACCCTGAGAGAAATGAAAAATTATTCCCTTTGATTTTTGAAGAAAGAATGAAAAAATCGATCCCAATTGTCTAAAAAAATTAAAATTTAGTCCAGGAGCTTAAAAAAAAATGACGTCTAAAATAAATAAAAACAAAATTCCAGAAGCTTGGGACCTTGCTGAAAAAAATTGCTTCAACTGTCTGCAAAATGGGGAAAATAAAAAACATATTCCAAGAGCTTGAAAAATATGAAAAATCTTTTTAACTGCATGAAAGAACTGAATAAATTACCCTATTGCCAAAAAAATGCCTGAAAGAAATAAAAAATTATTCTACTTGAAAAAAATTTACAATTGACTAAAGAAATGGACAAAGTGACCCCTGGAATAAATCCAAAACTTATTCTAGGAGCTTGAGACACTTGAGACTTCACTTAACCAGTCTCGAAAAATTGGAAAAATTACCCCAAGCTTTTGAGAAAAACGAAAAACGAAAAACGGTCAAGATGTACACTTTAGTATTTTCCAGAATGTTCATAGTGAATTGTGGTAAGTGATACCGATTTGATATTGCCTTCATTATGATTTCCTTGACTTTAGGAGGAATATCAACTTTTGGCACCTCTTTCAAAGTTCCATCAAGATTTCCCTTATAAAGGTATTCCCTCTCAGGTTCCTGCTTCTGTAAGTATATTGGGTGCCCTGGTATAATTAAATAATGGAGACTTCCTGCTAGCGGTGGGAGTAAAATAACAACACATCAAAAAATAATTAAAATAAATAAATCTTTGACACAGACTAAATCCTGTATAATCTTAACCCTTTATCCTTCGTGCATCCCCCGAAAAAGTTAAATCCCTAAGGGCTCTAAATCTCTTCGGGGAAGGTGGGTGTGGGCGGGAGGGTGTTTGCTCTTAAATTGAAGTCTTATAACAATTAAACTTCGTAGTAGTAGGCCATAAACTTTTTTAATTACCATCTAAATTTCTGGCATCGTCGGTTTATAGACTATTATGTCGGGCGGAGTTTGGGCTATAGAGATTTATTTTTTTGTTCGCCTTAAGTTCGCTCCGTCGGGGTGCCCTCTTTTCCCTTGAAGATCTAATAAACGCTTCCCTTAATTAACTCTTAGCTACATTTTAATTAATACGTTAAAATAAATATAAAATGATCGTGGGACGTTAATTTACGTTAAGTGTTGCCTGACGAGGAGAGGTCTATTTTTGGGAACCTTTGTTGGCTTTTAGAAAACGGTTTACTTATTTGCCTTTCTTATGAGTTTTATATTATAAAATATAATTTTATTGTTATTTATGTTCTTGATTTATGCATGGATTGGTTTATTGAAACACAATATCTGATAAAATAAAAGAACTTTTAAACGCATGTTGTCAATTTTAATTAAATACTGTATTGTTGTGACGAATTCATAATGAGTTACTTATTTTATTGGGTCACTTATGCAAAAATCAATTTAGAAATTACTGTCTCACATGCTCAAAAAAATGGAAAGAAGAAGAAAATAGACTAATTCACGTATTTAAAAGAAATATGAACTCAAATCTGTAATGATACCGTTCGATATACTTAATTTAATTTAAGTTCAATAAGTTTTAAATACAATAATTTACTTGAGGTATAATAGATTTTTTTATATACCTAGGAGCTGAGGCCTAATCTATTAATCCCTGAGCTCGTTTCTTTTTTTTCAATATCCTATTTAATTTTGTTATGAAAATTAAAATTAAAAAACTATAAAAACCACGAGAAGGCCTACTTCTTAAAAAATACAAATATAAATATATAAAAAGCTATATATATATATAGCTTTTTTAAAATTATATTTAAAATAACAACATATTAACAATTATAATTACAATTATATTAACAACAATATTCCGAGGGAATTAATATTAACATTTTTGAATATTGTAGCAATAGTCTAGAAGATTGAGATGACCCCCTTTCAAATGTTAAAACGCATTTATCTATAATCTCAAAAATTTCAAAAAAAATTTTAATTTTGCGATAAAATTAGATTAAAATAATAGTAGTAATAATATAAATAAATATAACATTTTTTATCTATCATAAAAAAGCTACATATAAAATATAATAATAAAATATCTAAAAAAAAAAATTAAAACTTTCATACATCCAGTACATATTTAATCTACTTCCGTCAGCAGGAGTTATCATAAATCTATTTTAGTTATTTTACCCAGAAATTAATTAGATTTCATTTATAATTAATTAAATTATAAGTAAATTTTTAATTAAAAAATAATTTCTGTAAGTAAATGCTCTTCGCATCCAGTTAAGTTATGCACAGCGTTAATTAATTTTTAAAGTGCTATTGTGTAATGCCCTAAACTTTAAAAAAAAAAATAATTTTAAATTCTAAGTTAAAAGTAAAATTACAAAATGTAGAAAATTTTTAGAAATATTTGGATCATTTTAAAAACAGAGAGAAATATAAAGGTGATGTAAGTGCATTTTTTAAACAAATAAATTTTTCTTATTAGTTCTTTTAAGTCTAATCAAATTGTTTTTCGTATCTATTTAAGTTATGCAATTTAATTCAATAACTGAAGTGTATTATGTAATATCCAAAGAATGGAAAGATTTTTTATTACACGAATCAGGCCGAGAGAAGAAGAAAAGTTACGTCCCCAACTGGTACGCATTACCATAGTATTTCTAATATGTTAAAGAGTTAAAATAATAATCTTTAAATGTTAATTCAATAAAGCTTATAATTAAAATAATATTTAAACATGTTTTTAATGTTTTGTACTGAAGAAACTAAAATGTTGAACAAACATTTAAAATGCTGAATCAATATTCGTCAAATATTGAATCAATATAAAAAACATTGGTTTGCTCAAAGATAAAGCAATATAATCTGATACCAACTAAAAATAAATTTAATGACTTACAGTTTGAAATAATTGTTTTCTAAATTTTGAATGAAAATATGCAGTAAATGCTACTGACGCCTTAGAGTTTGTTAAAATAAAGTTTGAAATGTTTACTCAACAACTAAATTTTAACCTAAAAATGTTGTTTCAAACGATTTGACTTTCTCGGTGCATGGTGGATACACGCTACCATAGTTGTTTGACAGATTACTAACAATGATATACGCAACCCAGTTTATTACCCATTTTGGCAAAACTTTTACCCAACAACTCCTGGTCCTTAGGTAAAATAAATTCATTACTATTGATATTCAAAGAAGCAAGTTCCGGCAAACAATAAAAATACCCCCGAAATCGAGTACAACACCCATGGCTTCCCATAATTTTGTGCCTAAAAGTTAATTTAAGAAGAAGATCTGGAATAGCACTAGTCTTAATGAGGCGAGTACAATTTCTAACAAGCCTTGACATCTTAAGGGCTCCTAGGCTTAGACATCTTTGACCATATGTTGTACAAGTCGAAGATACAAACTATTTCTATGCTAAGATTTATCCAGATGCACTAAGAAAATGGCAAACTAAGGTTAAAGAAGGGGTTTCTAGTCGAAATCCCGACAAGGGAAGAATGGTCGGCGAACCAAATTAAAGAGCCAAGTGGTTTCCAGGCCTGGTACATAGATGGATCATGGATAAAAAGCACCAATTTAGCCGGAGCCGGACTGTACAGGATGGAAACGAACACAGAGGAATCCTTCCCGCTAGGGAAACACACCACTGTTTCCCAAGCGGAGGTTTTTGCTATACTCGAAGTAGCGAACAAACCAGAGGCATTGGAAGGTGACGGGGGGATTTGCATCTACTCCGATAGTCAAGCTGTGCCCTCAAGGCGATTCAGAGACCCAAGGCCAGCTCAGCGCTAGTCCAGGAATGTAGAGACGCATTGAAAAGGCTTGCAGCACACAAGGAAGTGAGACTGAGGTGGGTCCCAGGACACCAAGGTGTTGAAGGCAAGGAGCGGGCCGACGAACTGGCAAGACAAGGTTCCATTAACCCCTTCGTAGGCCCCGAACCTTGTCTCGGTCTTAGCAAAAAACAAATCTCCCAGGCACTTAATAATTGGGCCTGGGAAAAAACAAGGAAAAATTGGAGAAGGACAGAAGGATGTAGACAGGCCAAGGAAATGATACCAGACCATGACGGCTCTAAAGCAAGGCGACTGCTAATAAAGAACCGACAAAGTATCAAAGACTTGGTGAGAATCCTGACCGGACACAACAGTCTAAACTGGCATCTACACCTTCTTGATATAAGAAAGCCCACTCTGTCAGAATTGCGATACAGGGGAGGAAACTTCATACCACATACTAGGTATCTGTGATAGGTGGAGTCGCCTAAGAAGGAAAATTTTCGGAGCAACGACACTCCAGCAGGAAGATCTTAAATATCTGGACTGGGACAACGTGCAAGCCTTTATTAAAAGGACGGGCCGACCCAATCAAGACCGCGCATTGAGAGTTGAGGCGTAGGGTGATTCTGGGGTTGGCGAAAAGGGACTGCTCATGCCTACGTGCCGAGCTCTAGTTCCCCCACCCTTACTACTACTACTACTACTATATGCCAAGATTCGAAAAAAAGCAAACCTTTAACCGCCGATTGCAGAAGAACTAGGGGTTCATTCTTCATAATGCCAAGGATTGTACATACTTTCACCCTTATAGAGCGGTTTAGAACTTCTCATCTCCTTTAGTCTGCTATGGCTAACGTTCCTGAAGGTCAATTTACCCTCAGTCTAACACACTCACCCACTTACCCCAACTAAAACATATAAAGCACTATAAGGCGCCCTTATAAAAGATTAATAACACAAAGGAAGACGAGGTTTTGGCCCTCTTTTTTCCAGTTTTAGGGGGGGGCACGAGCCGCAAAAAGTTAATTCACTTTTATTACGGACGAACCCTCAGCCGTTCGGCCCGAAAAACTTCACTCCCCGTGGAAAAACGTCGATTCGAGCCGACGAGCGTGTTTATAAAATGGTTTTGCATTTCAAATTTCAGCGACTCCAGATTAAAAAGGTTTAACTCTTAAGGGCGCAGAATTTTATAGCGATATCCAACGGAAATATAAAAGATTTAGTTTTGTGTTGCCAACAATGTTCGCTTTCTTTACAACAAAGTCCACAAATCGTGCATTGTATCCAATCAATTTTGCCTCTGTACGTAGTCCTTCTAATTAATTTTGCAGATACCATATTGGAAGTTGCTCTCTCTAATTTTTTTCCCTCTTGCCATGGGCGTGAAGGTTGAACATGGCGGCGCGGAATAGTCTGCTATCCAAGATGGTCGACTGATTCTTATTGGCTAATTTTTGATGTACGTCAAATATGATATTTTAACTGTGGTATTTGACAACTCGACTGTCTTTTTTATGTTTCCTTTGGGTGGAAAACAAGCCAAGGCCCATCACCTTCTTCTAATTTAAAGTTCTTAATTAATTTTATAGCTTTTTGTAGTTTTTTTGTAATTTTCTGATTGCAGAGCAACGCAGAGCAGAGGACAGGTGAATTTTTCAATTAAGACATAACTAAGTATTTTGTAATAATGTTGAGGTGCATTTTGGATGTATTCTCATTTTCCAAGGTAAAATTGTAGATTCAGTCCTATTTAAGACATATCTATATCACAGTTCTCAATTTTTACAATTCAATTCTAATTCACTCCATATTCTACCGATCAAAATTTCTGGTATTTCCATTTCCTTGTCTTCATCTAAGTTAAGAAGTCACAGAAATCATAGATTTTTTTAATTTCCATCAAATCCATCCTTTTCAACATTTTTCTGGTTTCAATTTTAACAACCCTGATAATCCTGTACAACTTACATGGGACACATAAAATTGAAATGCAAAGTGAACATAAAAGGCCAAAGGCCCCTAATGCAAAAAAAAGTCCTATTTGCAACTCAGTCCCATAATGTGCCATAAGATGTATTCAATGATGTTGCTCACATTGAGAGAGAACATCTTTATTCGGTTAATAAGGAGGCCGAAGTTCATTTCAAGAGCAAAAATCTTCAAAAAGTTGTAATTCACTAAATATCTTACTTGACAGACCTTGACACTGTGAATCTGGATAGTACCCCAATTTCCTCCAAATCTGGTTTCTCCGGTTTGAAAACTTACACAGGTCATAGTGATAAATACTCTTTTCTTCTTCAGAATAAAATGTGCTTAATCTCTTTTATTATGTTTCATGTTCCACACTTAGTGAAGACAATCCCTCTGGCATGTGATAACTTTATCCTATTGTGACTAACCAAAACCTCCATATATTTTCTATACCAATATTTTGCTGTTAATAATTTTTAAAAAAATCTAAAAAAACATATTATTTATATCACTAGGTAAATTTTTATATTATGTCAGGGATTAAGTTACATTTTTTTATTAGAATTTATATTTTGTTTTTATTTGCTTACATGCATAATGCATATTAATTTGTACAAATATTTGTGTTATATCATTATTAACTAATTTATTCATCCTGAGAAGATTTTGTTACATGTTTCTTATAATGTTTTTAACACTTATGGAAACGAGAACAAAACAGGTAATATTTTTCTGAAAGTTCAGAAATATTTGAAATTAATAAACGAAATATATGCGTTATACCTGTCACAATTCTATATTCATACATAAAAGTTCTTATTATTATGCTTACAAATTACAGTATTTAATTTAGCATGTATTGTAACTATTTTTATGCATTTGAAAGGCCTTTGTTAAATTTGTTTCAATTCATCTTAAGTAAATTATTTTTAAATAATAATAATATATAAATATAATAAATTAATCTCATTTTTTTATTTAAAATTTTCCTCCATACCTATGGTGTTAATTTATAATTATTAGTAAATATCTATATATTCAAAGTCCAGACTTGAATGTGCTAAATAAGCAATTTCTTGAGAACTAAATTTAAATCAAATAATATTTTTGTGTATTAATTCTTGAAGAAAGTGATGAGGGATGTCTGAGATATGCAACAATAAAATTTATTTTTCTTTTAAATTCAAAATTAGCAATTTTATTAAAATGTGGGTATTTTTGAACTGATAAGCGTATTTTTAATTTGAAAATAAACTAAAATTCTATTTAAATATATCTCTCATCACTCATCAGTCAATGCATCAACTCCTGTAATTCTGCAAATGGCTTCAAATATCGCGCAATAGATCAGGTTTAAATTTCCCTCTACACGCCACCCAAGATGATAGCCCCCCCGTTCTTGTCATTAACGTCAATTGTCAATGGAATTTCTGTATGATCATTAGGCAACACGCATTTCTCTGTGCCCTGTGTTCTTGTGTTCTGTGCCCCTTGCTGCAGTGACAGACTAGCAGTCGTACGTGGCGGTCATGTTTTTCCTTCGTTTGAGGCTCTGCCTAGTCTCCAGTTGTGTTCTGTTTTAATTTGCTTTTATTTGTTTATTTGCTGTGTTTTTTTGTATGAATTTTTAGAAAAAATTTTGAAATCAAAATATTTGTGCTTCCTAGGTGATTGACAACCAGCGAAGTTAGTTGTTTTGTGTTTCGTTGTATGCAATTTTTGTATTGTGCAATCAGGAAGAAATAACTTTGACGCAGTTAGTCAACAATCAACACGACATCAAATCTCTACGTAAATAGCACCATACAGCGTATTTTTTAAAATCATGGAGGGAAAATTAAATTGCTGCAGGAATATTGATCTCGTGAACTTCTGCTGTATAAATTTTAATGACGAATTAGAAGTCACAAAATTTTTTTAGTCCACTGAATATTGGACAATGTATATCGAGGAAGAACAGCTAAAAAAAACCTTGAAGACCTAATAAATGAATTAAAAAAAGAAAATAAAAATAAGTTAGAATTTATTAAAAGATTAAAGCGTGGTACAGTGGACTACGAACAAAACAGGTGAAATGAACTAACATTCAAAGATCAAAAATTTTCTGTTTAAATAAATAAATAATTATTTTAAATGTAGCAAACAAAATCTAATTTTGTTAAATCAGGCGATCTAGCTGGCCAATTAAAACGTCCATTCATTCTAAACTCGAAATTCTAGTGGTGTTTCGAGAAAAAAAATTTACAGAAGCTCCGTGCTGTTGAAATCACATTCAATTTTTAGTAATTAATGGAGGATTCGCAAGTAATCTAGACAGCTCATTTTGTTAGAATTTAAGGTAGATTTCTCCGTTAAGATGGCCATTAAAAAATTTATACTATATCTATTATTTACTATATTACTGCAGCGATTAAAGATATGATAAAATTAAAAACGAAGGCTTATAATGAATATAAGCGCTTACTTTTCCAAATGGATCAAAATTATTTTATAAACCTTAACAATTATCTATCATTTGAAATACGTAGTGAAAAGAAAGCCTATATGGTATTTGTATTAGATACAGTAAAAAGTCACTCTAAAAGAACTTAGTTAACAAGGAAAAAAGTTAGTGATTGGAATGTTCACTCTACTCCTTGACCAAGAGTTATTATTTAATTTTACACGCATTATTTAATATTGATGATTATAACAAATTCCGCTTTCGTAAAATTACAGAAGTTGATATTTACAAATCATTCTGGAAAATATAGTCTAGATGTAAATTTTTGATGATACTATAAGTAGTGTGATAGACGTGCTATTATTTCATTTTAATTTTATTGCCAAGATATCCGATGGCAGTTTAGAAAGAGCAGAATATGCCTTTATATGGAAAACTGCCGTTAGGCCACCTTTCCCTAAGGCAGCTAATATTTCGTCATTGGACCAACTAAGTATTTTGCCAATTCTTAACCAAATGCTCGAAATTCTTATTTTTGAGATAGTTCTCGAGTTTATTCAAGATATTAGGGCTGTGGCACTGCAACGGGTCCCAGCAAAGTCAGTTCTGACATAAGCAGAAACATTAATTTGCTATTTTTTTCTTATAGAGATTTCGTAGATTATAGTAAAGTTTTTGAATTAAGAAACCATGATATGTTAATTGCCAAATTGTCCGACTGTAATTTTACAGTTATTTGGCAAGGAAAAGGCAGATTGTGGAGATTGATGGAACTAGAGCCAATCCTTGTAATGTTTTAAATGGTGTACCAGAAGGCAATATTCATGGACCTCTGACCTCTCTCATCATATTCACTCTTAGTCTGTTCATCTCTACGCTATTGATACTCAACTTCTATCGTCCTTTAAACCTCAGGACTCTGGTATGGCTCTCAGCCTTCTTAATAATTATTTGGAGCGAATTTCTGTTTCGTCTAAAAAACATGGTTTATTGTTACATGCAATAAATGTGCATATAGTCTATTCAAAACTGAATTCATTGCACGTCATCAGTGAGACCAAGCGTGACTTTATGGAATTTGCTGGTGGTCGCATTAAAACCGGCAATGGATTTAATTTTGGATAAACTATATTTGATTATTGGATCAGATGGTACTAGGAAAAAATTTTACTCACTTAATTTTGTTAGTCTTCATATTAATAACGTTGTAGAGATATAAAAATTTTAAAATTTTGATATCTCTATGGATATGATGAAATATATATATTTTTTTTAATTCTGAAAAAAACCTCAAAATTTGGATGTTTCTATGGAAGATTTTTCATTATGAAAGTCTTAACCAGGATTATTATTTTGGCTTAACGCTGTTACAAGAGGTTAACCATTGATTGGGAATCAATAAGGAGATTATCTAATCCTCTCCAAAAAAAAACATATATATTTTAAAAACACTTTTATTTGATAGATTACGTAAAACCAAATTTTTTTTAAATTATCGATTTTTATTTTGGATAAACAAATCACTTAAGCCTTTCTTTTTCTATTGATAAGATAATATTTTTTCGAATATAAGGAGCGAAAAAAATTGCAAAAAACACTACTTGGCTTACCTTACTTCAGCGTAACAAGTAATCTACTTTATAAAGATGCATTTTAAACTTTTTGCCGCCATTTTCGGAGTGCTCTTAGCTGTCCAGGTATGTATTTTCTATATTCTTTATTTCTTGTAATTTCAAATTTACTGATTGGAGTTGAGGCAGACTATTTGATAAAAGAGTGGCATTAGTTTTTTTTCTGAAAGTAAGTAGTTTCAGTATTTTTACTGGTACTTTCGTGGTAAAACTTTTTCTATTAAAACTTAGTACGATAAGCTTAAGCTCTAATAATATTAGCCAAAAATGAAAATAAATAAACACTTTCCAATATTTACAGGCTAGCCAGCAATCTCCCATTAAAGATGACGACCTTAATGCCGTAATTGTAGCTATATACAATCAAATCCTCAACTACGAACGTGAAATCCTCTCTAAAGTATCAGAATACGTCGAGAACCTCGAAGGTGACAAAGCCCAAATCCAAGCCGAAGTCGTAGAAGTCATCACCAAACTAGCCAACTCCATCAACAACGTGATCGTCAAATTCATCGATGAACTCAGACCCGCCGCCACTGACGATGGTAAAGCCGTCTTAGACTGCATTCAGGCCGAACAAGACAAAACTGATGCCGCGTTCAACACACTCGCCGCTGATATCGGAGTCTGTGTCGTAGACAACACTTTGATCTATGACGCCTTGACCGCCCTCATCAGCCAATTGAGCGGATTGATCGACAAAGCTCAGGCTGAAGTTGACACCTTGAGCAGCTGCGATAGCGGAGACCTCGCATGTTTGACCACTTTCGTTCTGACCAGAATCGACGACTTGGGAGACGTCTACGAATTGTTGAAGCAAGACGTTGACGAGGCCGTGCAGTTGCTCGTCAACTTAGTCAACATGGTCGAGGGTTGCGTCCAGACCGAATGGCCAGTGTTGAACTCTTTGGCCCAAGAGATCTTTAACGATGCTGTTGTATGCATCAAGGCTTAAAATGTGTTTGTTAAATAGATCATTTTTTGTTTTATGAATAAAAGTATTTTCTTTAAATTCAGTTGTTCCTTTTTTTTTGCAAAACCAGGGACTTTCTGGGAAACGTATATATTTTAACTGGTTCTGCAGGCAGCCTATCAAAAACCTCATAAATAATAGCACTCTTTAACTATAAAACTTCTTTTTCAATCGAACTTTTTAAATATATAATTTTTGTCCAATAATTGGATCAAATAAGTTTAACAGCTCAGGATATCAATTTGAGCTTGAATTTTTCGTAGCAATTACTCAGCTGACAAATAATCCTTAAGAGAGGAATCTTGTAAAAGCGTTATTAATTTAGGGTTTGCTCTTTTTAGGGTAGTGTAATAATTACTAGAATATCAGAATCGCGTAAGAAATTTTTTGTAATTTAGAGACGCTGTCAAACAGAGGTGCAGATCCTTATTCTAGAAGTCCTGTGTATGTCACCCAATCCAATGCTTTACTCAAGTAACAGAGTACTCATTTAATAATTTACCCTTATGTGCTGCAGGCTGGTAAAGGAGTTTCCAATGTAGGATACAAGATCTAAAATTGTCAATTTTGTTAACTCCTGAACCCAAATCAGTATCATAAATATAGCAAAGAAAGTTGTGGTATTCATTTTGAATTTGCAGCATATACTAAACTCGAGGGTCGGTTAAATTATTGCAGGTTGTGCCATTTCAATATTATTAAAATACCATTAAATACATTTATTATTAAATTACCACCAGTCAAAAAAATCTAAATTTTAAGAAATAATAGGAAAAAAATTGCGAAGTAAAAAATTGTAGAGATTAACGTAATTTATAATTAAAGATGCGACGTATTGACTGTTTGCGATCATCCTTAACTTATGGGCGCCATATTGAAGTATATTACATTTGAACGATGCTACCTATCCCTCTCTTTCTCATGGAAGTTTTAAGGACAGTACCCGACAAATTTGTTCGTTATTATTACAATGTTATTTTTTTTAACAATTTTAGTTACCACAATCAAAAGTTATCATACAAGTTTGCTTGTAAATGCAACCGTTTTGGATTAGTCCACTCTGTCAAAGGCTTTATAAAGATATGAGTAATTTGAAAACCCATATAACAATTTTATTTCCATTGGTTTTATATGAAAGCTAATGAGTTTTTTTGTCAAAAAGGTCCTTATTAGTTTTGGGGTTGAGTAATTTTCCAATGAATAAAAAAATCTAGCTTCTGTCAAGGGCTTTACGAAAATCTAAATATGTCAAAGATTCATGCAATAAATTTATTGATTTTAACTTTTAATGAAAGATGATGATTTTTTTTCTCATAAAAATTATTACCAGGTTTCTTATAAATACAGCCGGTTTGGCGATATAGTCTGTAGTTTTTTAATGGATTGTAAAAATATTAATACTAGGATAGTATCAAGATTTCTTTGATGTCAATTAAAAAAAAATTCAAAAATGCTTTTTAGTTAGAAATAAGTTGTTTTTAATTTTTGATTCATGTGTCCCTAATTTTGTAGCACCATCTATAATTATACCTAGTCTTTGCCTCTGCTTTAAAAGGGATAATTTTATTATTTACCGAGATCACTAACTTAGTTTGTAGAAATCCCGTGCTTATTTATTATGGTTTATTATCATAGATTGAGATTCCGTTGCAATTTAGGGTTGGGAGCTTTTACATAGTCATAAAGACTATTTGAATCTGTATTTGTTTTGTGGCTGCTTTCTAACAACTTTTCTTTATTTACTGGTTTATTTATTTTAAAGTTAATTTTCTCGTAAATTCCATGCTTTATCAACATGAACTAAAAGTACCTTTTTTACGTAAAAAATCCTAAAGTTTTATAATTTTCAATAAAAATCGTAAAACCCAGAGCGTAAAAGAAATAGGAATGTTTTAACCTCTACCCACCCTCGTAGGTGATGCCACTAACCTAAAATATTTTAATTTGTATTCTAACTACCATCTAATGTTTTACAGTACACCGGTTTTAATGTTATAGAAAAAAAATCGTCTTTAAGGTGTCTTATTAAAAGGGAAATAACTCCCTTAGGAAGCATTTGCAGACCCATGTTTATAGGAATTTTTTGTCTTATTTATATGAAACGATTACGCCCCCCGAAAGGATGCCGCTTACTTTTGAATCACCCTGTATAGCAAACAGAAGGGGTGAAAGAATGGATCCCTGTGGGACGCCCCTTTTCATTGTTTTATATTTCAATTTGCTTATCCGCAAGTCGTTTGTAAGAGATACACATCATTTCGTATTTAAAAAGAAATTATAAAAAACTTTATTACTAACTGTGAGAAACCAAAATAGTGTAGTTTAACATCATTTGGTGGTCTATAGGTTCAAAGGCTTCACTAAAATCTAAAATTGTTAGATTTGTCGAAGTTTTCACCTTCTTGTTATGTCGATCGATTATCCTTCTAAATCCTAACTAACAACTAGGTATTATTTCAAATTCTTCACAGAAGCTTTGTTCAACTGTACATTTCTCTTTTGCTACGAAAAATTGGACCTTAAGTAGATATATAGAGTTGTTGAACTGATTTGACCAAACTGTTGACAAAAATTATTTTAATAATTTGATGCAATTTTTCATGCTAGAGAAATTTCAGTTCCAGTTTCTAGTAGACTGCCTACAGGACCTGTTAAGATATACAGTGTGTCCCAATTTGGGTGTACATGTATGGGTATCTTGGAAACTATAAGAGATAGAAAATTGGTTAAATGGGGAAACTTGTAGGGCATTTAGTTACCAATTTAGTGCCGCTTTTAGAACGATTTTATCTTTTTCCGATTTTGAAATATTTGAAAAAAATCAAAAAGTTGCATTTTTGAAAAAGGCCTGTATTTTTTTTTATTTCAACGTATTTTTAAAATCTGTAAAAACATTATTGGGACAACTTTTTAAGGACAATGCTTACCTGAATTCAGTTTTTGTTCTCGACGTTTCAGTTCTGAGATTCCATCCTCATCTTCTTTTTTTTATTATGGCTGCCATTTTGTTTTTTTGCTAAATTAAAACACTTTATGAAAATATTTCATTCTTATGTCAAAAAGTTAAGAAGTTCATTTTTCGCGGAGTTGGCCATGAATACACCCATCATTACGGAGGCCATTTGTCGTATAAACAGTTATTATTGTTTAATGATTTAGCGTCATTTACTGACAATTCTGACAAAAATTTAGTAGTTCTTATCTTAGTAATTTTGTGTCCTTGTTCTTGTTAGTGTTAAGTAGTTTTTTCGTATCTAGTTGTTTTCGTTTATATTTAGTGGGCTTTGTTTAAATTTTTATTTCCGAAAATGGCCATGCGATATACCAGTGGAGAAAAATTTGATATATTGGAATGTTATATTACATGTAATAGGAATGCAAATCTTGCAATCGCCAGATATTTGAAACTGTATCCTGAGAGACAACAGCCAGGTCCAAGACTAATCGCTAGGCTTGTCATGAACCTTAGAGCTCATGGAAGTTTTGAAATACCAAAGCCAGAAAATTATCAAACGGACAATGAAGCTCGCGATGAAAACATTTTAGACCATTTTAATGCGAACCTGAAAACATCAACCCGAAAAGCTGCAACTAATATGAATATACCAAGGACTACCATTCAAAGGGTCCTTAAAAAAATAAATATCGTCCATATAAGCCTACTATTGTTCAAGGTTTTAGAGATACAAACTACCCAAGACGATTAGAATTTTCAAACTGGTTTATAAGACAATGTCAAGAATTTCAGTAGGACAATTATTTGGACCAACGAGACGTTTTTTAGCAACTGCGGAGTATTCAACAGGCATAATCGTATATTTGGGCTACTGAGAATTCTCATGAAGTGGCTGAACGTAGGCTACAAGTAAGATTTGGATTTAATGTATGGTGTGGTATGTACGGCAGTTAATTACCCACTCCACAATATTATTTTCAAGTAAAATGCTATAATTGTTTTTAGATAATTACCTTATTGAGCCCCTTATTTATAATCAAACACCGAGAGGTTAAAGATATTTAAATCTTTGAAAGAGCAGATATTACCTACCATGAGAGGTTGTTACAAGCATGTAACATGGGATTTCACATAAATTCGGGCAAAAGTTTATGGGTTTTGGTATCGGCTTGAAAGGGTTGGGTGATTTACAGTTTTATAAATGGAATTTGGGGTTTGATAGTAATGCAATTTATTTTTTTTGGCTTTTGGGGTTTCATTATTTTTAGGAATGTATTTACCTACCCTATCCTGTCAGCACACCTCTGTGGAGTTAGTCGTATTATGTTTCCTTAGTCCCTATTCATATACCTGGTGTTGGGAACTTTCTGACCTTTGATTTGTTTGTCAAGAGTTTCTATGAGGTATGGAGGGACTTCTAGAGGGTGCTGTTATGCCACAGATTGCGCTATGAGTGGAGTAAATAAGACCTTTTAGATGGTGATCCGTTAGTGTAAGAAAACTTACAAATACTTTCTTCTATAGCGGAATCATGTTGGGCAAGGTATCCTAATTGATTTAAAATTGGCCTCCCCAGATTTGCTTGCTATATTTCCCTTCAATTCTTCAGGTTAAGTTTTAGTAAATAAACGTGCCTTGACATCTGGTTTCTAACCCTACTAGCCGATTGACAGTGACTGTGATTGATAGTAATGACTATTGACACACTTGTTGTTGTGGAGGTTTGGCAGCGTTGCTGTTTCCCATTAAAGTTTGGTTTCCATTTGGCGGATGACGGAGCGTCATAAATCAGGCAGAGCGACGTAAGAGGAAAGTTGCAATTTCGTAGCCCCCTTGGGAAAATTTTGTTAGTTTTCCATGTTTTAGTATCCGAGCAGTATCATCTTGCTGTGGTATCGCGGAATTTCAATTTTGATAGAGTGAGGCTCCGCGTAGTTTGCACCAAGAGGCAGGGTCAGATCGTGTCGAAAAGAGAGAGAGTGACAAGTTCACTGCCAGTGTCACCTGTCACTGTCTAGTCAGTTGTCAGTACCTTGTCCAGCCTATAGCCATCCCGTTATCAGAAAGAACAGTCGACATTTTGTGGTTTTAAGGAAAATTTAAGTTCATCTTGCCGAGAATTCGGTTGAATGGAAAAATATTCCTCCCAAGTTTTGGGGTTTAATTTGATGAACGTCTAGTGGGAAGTTGTAGCCGAGAGGATTTCGGATTGACCTGATATTTTTGGATTTGGTCGGCTGCTCCCACTCCATTTATGGGATTTTGAAATTTTCTAACCACAAAACGAGACTCTAGGCCTCGCTGACCACCTTAGGTATGTAGCAACATGTTGGTAATTGCCATAGAATTGATTGTGTGTTTATTTTACTGATTTTTTTTTTGTCGTCTATTTAGAGGCCTCTCCTTTTTCTTATTCTCTCCTCTATTCTCTGGTCTCTTCCTATTCTCTGGTTTCTTCTGGTCATCCCAACACTGTTGGAGACCGGCTGAAGTGAGCCTCGACACAGCCTGGACTGAGCATTGTACTGTGGCTCTGCGATTTTGGATTGGAACTTGCCTGAAATCGACTTGCCCATGTGGTCGTTACCCTGGTTGTAGTTGACTGGTTCCAGAGCTGTCGAGTTAAGCTACCTTAGCCAAAATATACAAGAGATTAGAGGACACGCAAGTTTTTGCACATTTTATTTTATTTTTCTCTTATTGAACGGTTTGATTTAGGGTTGGGGGTTGATTTATTAATTTGAATTTTATGGGTTTATTTTCTTTTATGTAAAATAAAAACGTTAAGGGGCTCTTGCTAAGTCTATTAACATTAATCTGAGGGTTTTCATTTGAGTCGAGCATCGACATAATTAATTTTGACATTGAGCCTGGTTCACCTTGTAAGGGATCGGCTATTTGCTACAAATAACCTATTTAGTCATAGTGTTGGTTGTTGGTTAATAGGTTTTATTGCACCAACATACCATTAATAGGCTTTCAAATTCGAACCTTACTATTAAAAGTTTTATTTAGATTAATGAGACTTGACTAGAGTTTGTAAAAGGTATTTAGGGCTAGTGAGTTATTGTGAATTAGGCTCCAAACATATACTTCTTGTAAACAACACGTGATCACGTTTTGGATTTTCCCCTTGAACAGTAGTTTAGTGCGGATTTGTTTTTTTTTCCTTAATAATTCCTCGCCTTAAGCATACCTCAAGTAACTCTTAATTCTTTTATCAATTTTTTTATTTTTTTTTTACTTAAAATTACTACAGTATTACATTTTGAATAATTATCTAAATTTGAATATCTCAGTGGAATGTAATTTTTTTATATAAATAAAAGTGACTATGTAAATTCTTGGATGATTATATCAATCTGGTGGACCTATGGATTGTTATTTGAGTTTTTCCCAAATTATTTTCAGCTTTTAGGATCTAGGTACAAGCATAAATATAGGTCATCATTTTCTTGATTAAGAGGGGCTTATATTACCATCATAATATATCAGGGTTTGGTGTAAAATATTTAAATCAAGCGGCGCTCTTATTAAAATTTCTCCCACTACCTTCTCCACTGTCTAAAAGCTGGTGGCCACCAAATCTCTGAATCTTTTAAAATAAAATTTGCTTATCTGGACTTAGTAATTTTTTTTGTGGTTGGATAGTAGGTATGATTCACACGGGTTGGAAATAAATTGGTTTGAATCGAGTTACGCGCTACAAGGTATAATACCTGAAGAACAAAGACGGAGTGTTGTGTGGTTTCAACAGGACGGGTGTCCCGCACATAATACTCGGGACGTTCAAAACTTGTTAACGCACACATTTAACAATAAACTTATCGCGAACCGCGGTGCTGTAAATTGGCCAGCTAGGTCTCCAGATATTACACCACTGAATTTTTATTTATCCTCCTGCGACTCTCGAACAACTATAGAGGACAGGGTTCGACATGTCTTAAATAATATAAACAGAAACACCCTGTGCAAGGTAACTCGAAGTGTTTTAGAGAAATGTGAAAAATGTTTTAACAAAAATGGCCGTCATTTTGAATAGTTTAATTTAATATTATTGTGACAATTAGTTAATTGTTTTATTTAGAAATTACGTAAAAGTATAAGTTAGCAAGTTAGTAAGTTAATAATAATTGTGTGTATCACAAAATGCCAGTAAAAATCATAGCCAGGTTAGCGAAAAATCAACTATTTAATTTTTTGATGTAAACACAATATATTTTCATAAAGTGTTATACATCATTTTAAAGGGAAAAAAAGATCTTTTTTATTTAGCAAAAAAAACAAAATGGCCGCCATGAGAAAAAAAGAAGTTGAGGATGGAATCTCAGAAACGAAATGTCGAAAACAAAAACTGAATTTAGGTATGCGTTGTCCTTAAAAAGTTGTCCTAATAATATGTTTACAGATTTTAAAAATGCATTGAAATAAAAAAATACAGCCCTTTTTCAAAAATGCAAATTTTTGATTTTTTACAAATATTTCAAAATCGTGAAAAGATAAAATCGTTCTGAAAGCGGCACTAAATTGGTAAATAAATGCCCTACAACCTTTCCTATTTAACCAATTTTCTATCTCTTATAGTTTCCAAGATACCCATACATGTACACCCAATTTTGGCCACACTGTATATGCTTTGTCTAAAAAGTGACTAAATTTTTCTTAAAAAATATGTTTTTATTCTATATTGCAAAAAAAAAACAACTAAAATTAAGTAAAACACTTTAATTTATAAAACGAAAAATGATCTATTTAACAAACAAACTCTAAGCCTTGATACATACAACAGCATCGTTAAAGATCTCTTGGGCCAAAGAGTTCAACACTGGCCATTCGGTCTGGACGCAACCCTCGACCATATTGACCAAGTTGACGAGCAACTGCACGGCCTCTTCAACGTCTTGTTTCAACAATTCGTAGACACATCTCGTGAGAGTGTTGAATCTGGTCTGGACGAAAGCGGTCAAACATGCGAGGTCTCCGCTATCGCAGCTACTTAAAGTGTCAACTTCAGCCTGAGCTTTGTCGATTAATCCGCTCAATTGATGAGGGGCGGTCAAGGCGTCATAGATCAAAGTGTTGTCTACGACACAGACTCCGATATCAGCAGCGAGTGTGTTAAAGGCGGCATCAGTTTTGTCTTGTTGGGCCTGAATGCAGTCCAAGACGGCTTTACCATCGTCAGTGGCGGCGGGTCTGAGTTCATCGAGAAGTTCGACGATCACGTTGTTGATGGAGTTGGCTAGTTTGGTGATGACTTCTACGACTTCGGCTTGGATTTGCGCTTTGTCGCCTTCGAGGTTCTCGACGTATTCTGATACTTTAGAGAGGATTTGACGTTCGTAGTTGAGGATTTGGTTGTATACAGCTACAATTACGGCATTAAGGTCGTCATCTTTAATGGGAGATTGCTGGCTAGCCTGTAAATATTGAAAAGTTTTGAATTATGATAAATTTTGATTGATTTAAATTATTGGTGTTTAAGCTAAGTTAATATTTAAAGGCCCTTAATAGCAAAAGTGTTCAGGTTTTACTAGCTGTGAATTCTCTAGAAGTACCAGTAAAAATAACAAATTTTATTAAGACCCTATTTAAGGTATTTTCTGCTGTTTTCTTAAATACTTTTTTAGAAAAACTCTAGTGATTAAGTTAATTAAAAAATTATCTTTATAAGTTAACTTCAATCAATAAACAAGAAATAAACAAATAGATTCAATACATACCTGGACAGCTAAAAGCACTCCAAAAATGGCGGCAAAAAGTTTGAAATGCATCTCTCTAAAGAAGGTTACTTGTTACGCTGTACTAAAGTAAGGTAAGTAATACTTTGTGTCATATTTTTTCGCCGCTTTTATTTAAAGAAATAATCTTATCTTGAAAAAATTCCATAACAAACTTTGATCGTGCAGGACTTAAGTGATTTGTTTATTCGAAGGATACAAATTTGGATTATTTTTGTCAACGAATTAAGAAACCCATTGATCTTATCGACAATTTCGTTTTTCATATCTGGATAGAGTCAGTTTAAGTTTTTTTTCCAGACTTTTTTAGTCTTGGTTAAAATTATTTATTCTTTATTCCAGTCAGTTCAACTCAGTTTCCATATATTTATCTTAATCTCTTCCAAGCAGTAAAAGTTACTTTTCACATCTGTCAGACATTTTAACATTTTCCAAGCAATTCCAAAATATTTTAATTAGAGTCTTCTTAAAATAGCGAAATATTATTTTGATTCATTTGTATCCGTCAAATAACTTGCATTATTAATTTTACTTAAGGATACTTGTATATTGCGCATTCGCCATTTTGTCATGATGGAAAAAAATTGGAAGGAAGGTATATGGTAAATTCTCTATTTTGTCAGGATAAAATCACCAAAAAAAAAAAGCAAATTATAGGTTCATAAAAGTTTTTTCTATTTAATTATCCGTTATATAACGTGCATTTTTATTTTATTTAAACGTATTTGTATGACGCATTGACCATTTGGTAAGAATAGAGAGACAAAAAGGAGGAAATTACAGGATTGGAATAATTTGTTTCGATTTTGTGTTAAACTTCAAAAAAAACGTAGTTTCTTCCAGGCAGTTAAAATTGAAGTTGAAGTTCTATTTTAGGACATTTGTATATAGCATCAGAAATGACAGCAGATTACAAGTTTAAAATAGGTTTTGATTATAGGTTTGAATTATGTTTTTATTTGGCCTTTTTATGTTAGGTTAAGTTTTAAAAACATCTTTATTTTGGAGTTGAAATGTTATTTCAGGTCATTCAGCATTTTGTCGGAATAGAATTACAAATGGAAAGAAATTACAGATTTGATATAAGTTTTCATTTGTTGCATTTATTTAACCGTTTATTTTAGGTTATTTATATATGGCGCATTCATCATTTTATCAGGATAGAATCACTAATGGGAACGGATTAGAGATTTGTTATAAGTTTTCATTTGTTCCGTTTAGTCATCCAATAAATTACTTGTATTTTTAATTTTCTTTAAGGATATTTGTATTTGGTGCATTCACCATTTTTTTATGGTGGAAACGCAAAGGCGAGAAAATTATAGGTCTTAAATAAGTTTGTACTTGAACCATTTATTTTGGGTCAAACTTAAAAAAAATCTTTGTTTCTTTATTTAGGAACATTTATTGATAGCGCATTCACCATTTTATCAAAATGGAATCACAAATGAGGGAAGAATATAGGTTTGAAATATGTTTTCATTTGTTCCTTTCGTTTTGGATCAAGTTTTAAAAAAATATTTGTATCCTCTAGGCAATTAAAACTGAAGTTGAAATTTTATTTAGGATTATATGGCGCATTCACCCTTTTGTCAGGATGGGATCACAAATTGGAGGAGATTATAGCTATCAAATACGTTTTTATTTGTTCCGTTTATTTATCCATCAAAAAGACTTGTGTTTTTTTATTTTATTTAAGAACATTTGTATATGACGAATTCACCAATTTGTCAGGATGAAATCATAAATACCAAGAAATTATAGGTTTGAAGTAAATTTTCACTTGTTTCGTTCATTTTAGGTGATTTTTTAATAAATTCTTCATCGTTTTTAGGCAGTTAAAATCACTCCTACCTTCGAAGAAGTTAAATTCCCTCTTAGTCTCATCCTGGCAGTAAAATTCAGTTTTTATTTATTTTAGGCAGTTAAAGTTTTTTTTCCACTTCGTTAAAATCAAAATTCTCTTATTGCCCCATCAATAATAAAAAAGTTAATGAATTCTTTTAAGAATCTTCATTAGTTTAGAAACATATTGCCTTAGGAAGTATTTTTTTTATTGCCTCGTAGAATTAATTCAACTACTTAGAATCAAAACCAATTTCAACTGCGTGGAAAAAATCAGGAATAGCTGCCTAGAAGAAATAATTAGGTCAATTCATTTTGAACGCAATAAGTTTCAACAGAAATGAAGATCCCTTAAGCAGTGACTAACTAGATAAAATTTTGTCTCCAAATAAAAAAAAAACACTTTTTACAAGTATCAAATCACCATTTTATTTAAGTAAATCCATCATATAACATTACGTTTAACCTCAAGGTAATGATCTAACTCTTAATACAAACAACTGCAGCGTTAAAAACCTTCTGCATACTCTCTTTTAACTCCGAAGACCCAGTATCGGCGCACGTCCTCACCAAATTCAAAAGGTCCTTGACTAACTGCTCGGCTTTCACCAAATCTGCTTCTATAATTTCACGTACATTTTGCAACTGTGCAATCTGAGCTTGAGCAAATGCAACCAAACAAGTGGTACTGTCAGAACTACAAGAGCTCAAGGTATCAACATTTGCTTGAGTTTTGGCTATTAGGTCATTCATTTGGCTAATCATGTCTAGTAGAGCGTTGTAGATCAAAGTGTTGTCTACTGCGCAGGTACCAAGATCAGTTACGAATTTTTCCAGGGCGGCATCGACAGTATCGTGATTGGCAACGATACAGTCCAGTACGGCTTTACCATCGTCAGTTGCTCCGTCTCTTAGAGAGTTAATAAGATTTAGGCGAAGTTCATTAAGGGCATCTGCAACTTTCAAAAGTTGAGCGACGACTCTAGCTTCGATTTCCGTTTTGTTTTGTTCAAGGTTTTTCACTTCTTGTTCTATTCTTTCTAAGGAGGTTCTCGTAGTATTTAGAGCTCTGTTCATTAAGGCCGCCACTACATCTTTGAGATCGTCATCTCTAAGTTTGTATTGCTGACTTAACTGAAATTGATAATAATTTAAGTTTATAGGGATATTTTGTTTATTGATGATGGGTTCTTACCTGTACAGCCAGTAGGACACCAAATACAGCAACAAATATTTTAGAATTCATCTTGAAAGTGAATGTTTTCTCTGTTGTTTCGGTGCAATAGACAACACTTAAACACAATAATGGTTTATAGTTTCTTGAGTTTATATAGGCTGCTTATCTGATATTATTACTAAAAATTACTAAACCACTTGACAGATACCAATTTTTTTTGTTCTTTGAACATAAGGTGATACTACAAAGTAATTTTATTATCGGTCATATTTATCAAGGATATAGTTTGAAAAAAAATGTAGTTATCTGATAAATCTAGTAATAAATCTGATTTAAACTTAATTTACCTACTCCAAAATAAGATTTTTTTAAAACCATTAATAATAACTTATTGAGACAAGTTGGGAAATGTTAGGATATCATTCCACAATATTTTATGTTTCAATATTTGACCCTTTAGAATAAAATTTGTAAAGATATTAGACCTTCTTGTCTTCCAAAATATTTCAATAAAAGGCTTCTGAAAATAGGAAAATATTTTCTTTAATTTTTTCGCGTCAAATAACCTGCATTATTAGTTTAATTGAATATATGACGCCTTCGCCATTTTGTCAGGATGAAAACATAATTGTGAGGAATAGTATAGGTTTGAAACAAGTTTACATTTGTTCGCTTTATTTTGGGTCAAATTAAAGAAAAATCTTTGTTTTTCCCAGGTAGTTGAAATTGAAGTTCAAATTTTATTTAAGGATGTGTATATGGCACATTCACTATTTTGTCACGATAGAATCACCAAAAAAAGGAAATTATAGGTTTGATTTGTTCTGCCTAATTAACCGTTAAATATTGTGCATTTTTATTTTACTTCAGGGTATTTGTATATGACGCATTCACCATTTTGTAAGGATAGAAAGACAAAAAGCAGGAAATTACAGGTTTGAAATAGCTTTTCATTTGTTCCATTTTTCTTGGGTCAAATTTCAAAAACATCTTTATTTCTTCTAGGCAGTTAAAATTGAAGATGAAGTCTTATTTAAGGACATTTGTAGCATTCATTATTTTGTCAGGATAAAATCAAAAATAGGAAGAAATTATAGATTCAATATAAATATTCATTTGTTTCTATTTATTTATCCATAGGCTTTCATTTGTTCTATTTATTTATCCATTTAATAACTTGCCTTTCTAATTTTATTTAAGGATATTTGTATATGGTGCATTCACCATTTTGTCAGACTGAAATTAGAAATGAATTGAGGCTTAAAATGACTTTTCGTTTGTTTCGTTTATTTATCCGTCAAATAACATACATTTTTACTTCAATTTAAGAAAATTTATATATGGAGCATTCACCACTTTGTCAGGATAAAATCACAAATGGAAGAAGATTATAGGCTTGAAATAAGTTGTCATTTCTTGGTGTATAACATGATGATAATACTACAAAGTCACTTTATTATTGGTTATATTTATCAAAGTATCAAGGATATACATAGTTTCAAAAAAAAAACAAGTTAACCTGATAAATCTAATAAAAAATCTGATTTAAATCGATTAACGCCCTTTTGTTTCGGAAGCACATTTCTCAACTTATTGAGACAAGTTGCGAAATGTTAGGAAATCATTCCACAATATTCTTTGTTTACCTATTTGACCTTTTAGAATAAAATTTGTAAAGATATTAGACCTTCTCGTTTCGGAGCTCCTAATAGGTTTCAAAGTGGGATTTCTAAAGTATAGCATAGCAATAGAACATAGGAGCTTCTATGCATTTAATGATGGTTCTACAATCAGTAATGGCATTATTTAAAAGTCCAATAATGAATTGAAAAACCTTTGTGTAAACTAGTTAAACTTCTTCAATTGTTAAGTCTCTCACTTCTTCAGTAGTAAATCTCTAATGAGGTCCCCTTATTAATTGGACTTGATTGATCAGAACGCTAAAAAGTGACTTCCAGGTAATATAAGAATCTTGTTAGTTCAGTTACTTGTTCTTGTCTTGCAGATGATATCTGGATGTAAGATTTATTAATAATAATAAAATGAAAAAAGTTGCACAATATTATTAATCATTCTCCTATAATTTTTTTTAAGGCTCTACATGGTTCAACATGGCTTTATAGTGAGATCTATCAAGAACCACTGATGATAATATATTGATACAAAATGCAAAGTATTAAAAACTTATTTCCCTACAATCTATGTTAAATTATATGGGTCATAAGAGTAAAATTTGTAAAGATAGCAGTGCTTATTGCCTCTCTAGTCGAGGAACTTCTTGTCGTAAAAAATGACGCATAAACGCCTGGAATTAAATCATACATTCCTTGATACTAGCTTAGACAAACAGAACGGACGTCCTGCATCCCAGCAGATAATCTACAATAACGCTGTACATTTTATTTCCCTCTCACTCGTTTTGTTTTATTTTTTATACCACATCATGGATAAAACAGAGACAAAACCAATTTCAAATTGAGTGAAAAAACCGCGAGTCCTTTAGTGACAAGAAGCTTAATGTAGATGTATTAAATTTACATCAACACTATTATTGAGTTTCCACACTCCTCTAACAAGTGACGTCACACCCCATATCGCTGTACAGAGACAACTCGCGTTAATATCGAAAATCTTGAGATAAAGACAGAGAAAGATAGACACTGAGAAACCATGATCACCACGATCTGCCGCACGTCAGCCACTGCCCCAGAAATGCTTTGGCTGACGTACACGAAACAGTATTCGACATCAACTCATAGCTGAAGTGCAAGCTGTGATGTCCACATATGGGACTAACATACTCCCTCAAAATGGGTTAATGATTACCTTTTGTTTGGCTCAATAGACTCAAGGTGGTGCTAGGGAAGCCATGTTTGCTCTCAACCTAGCGTACAATCTGACTAGATCTCCAGATGCGTCACAATGTTATGTGTGTCACATGGAAAAATCAAACGGCCATGTTGAACCCGGATCCTATCGACCTTAAGTGTTAATAAATTAATTAAATTCTTCCGTAGAAGTAGTACTTACATTCACGTAAGCAGATGTCCGGGGCATCAGGGGGTCAGCACTGTTGAACTCGACCACTCTACGTCCACGCAGACCTTTCACTTGTTCATATTATAGTATCTGAGGGAGAAATAGAGTTAATGCAGGGGAAAGAGAAGAGGGAGAGGGACTAGAAGAGCTTTTGCCTACGTCCAGATCGATTTCCCTAAGCCTCAATCTCTCATGAGTCATGTCAGGGCATAAGGAATCTACTGAAGATCCGTATCTCTTTTGCTGAATACCCCTAATAACCCCTCTACAAAGTATTCGTTTGAAAAATGTAGTGACGCTAATAAGACTACCAATTAAATCTGAGTTTAATCAATTTATTTTGGGATCAGATTTGTCAAAAACCATTGATGATAATGAAATAAAACCAGTTGCAACATATTGAGAAGTGATACCACTTTAATATTTTTAAAAGAATTTAATAGATTTAATTCGCTAAGATATCAGGTCTTAAAGGTCCTCTAGTGGAAGGAGATGTTCTCGTCTTAAAGCTCATAGGAGACTTGAAAGTGAGATTTCTCTAAAACCGTTAATGATAACATATTGAAACAACTTGCAAAATGTTACAAAATCATTTTACTATATTCCGTGTTTAAATATTGGGCTTCTTGAATAAAATTTGCGAAGATATTAGACCTTCTCGTCTCGGAACTCAGTTTTCAAGTGAGATTTTTAAAAAATCATCAATGATAACAAAATTAAACAACTTGATAAATGAAATATCTTTATTAATATTTTTAATGCATAAAGTTAATATTTCTCAAAATATCAAGCATTTAAAAAAATGTATAGTAGATACATACATAGGTTGTTGGCTCTTAATGTCACAACTTTTAACGTTATTTGCAACCATTTATTTTGTATTAAGTTGTCTTTGTATATAAACATAAACTTTATAAATAAAGTTAAGCCTAACTAGTGAAAAATGGAGAGAAGGTGTAGTAGGTTAACGACCTCAAATAAAAGTAGTTTTGTTTCAGACGAGTCTAGAAACTAAAACATGAATCGGATTCGTTTAATTAAAATAAAAGTATGAAGTTTAGAAAAGTATTTTATTCAAGTTATTTTATTTATCAACAGCTTCTTCCATAAATTGAATTAAAGCAGTGACGCACATAATTTTATCATCAGCTCAAGCAGACCAACCATTAATCCCATTTAATATAATTCAGTTGCAGCACTCTTTCATGGTAGCTTCAGATTTTTTGCATATTTTTACGATGTCATTTAGGTAAATCACAAATAGGGTTGACCCCAGCACACTGCCCTAAGGCATACCGAGCACTGTAGCTTTATGTCTTTCATAACTTTCCCGTTAAATTTCGTTGATTGCACTGTGTGTGTTAAAAGTTCTTGCATACACGGAATTCTTCCAAAACCATATTTTTTTAACTTTAGAAAATCGTCGCTAAAAATAATTAGCAATTTGATCGATTGTATAGAATACTGGACGAAAGACGAAAAACATTGCACTAATCACTTGCTTATTTTCAAACGCATTTTTCCACTCAAAGAACACTGATTGTGATCTTTTCTGAAACCTGCCTGGTATCTGCGTAAAAGTTTATTTTCTTCCATGTATGTGACTACTTGTTTGTTAATAGTTGCTTCAAGGAGCTTTTCATGGAATAATGGGGCGAAATTCTTTACATTTAACAGTATTTGTTTTTTTTTATAGGGGTAACCATTGACAACTTCCAGGAATCTAGGAATGACCCAGACAGTCAACAGTCATTGATGACATACAAAAATCTATCTTTAATAACTTCAGAAAGATACATTTAAAATGTTTGTATTTATGCCATCTTCAGCAGCTTCTATGCAATTAATGATAGTTCTATGATCAGCATTTGCATCACTCGAAACCCATTACTAAATTGAGAAACTTTGTTGCAAACTTGTTTAGCTTCTTCAATGATGAAGTCTCTCAGTTCTTTAGTAAGTTTACTTTTATTTATTAAGAATTTATCAAGGTCACCCTTAAGTTTCAGCACCTGTATAAGAATAATAACCAAGAGGTCCTGCTATTAATAAGACTTGTTTTATGAGAAACCTGAAAAGTAAATGGTTCTAGTAAATATAAGAACCTTGTGAGTCCAGTATCTTGTGACGTCTTGAAGATGATATCTGGGCTTATGGTAAGATTTCTCAACATTTACTAATGATAACAATCTGAAAGAAGTCGCAAAATATTACAAAATCATTTTTGTTATAGACTATGGGAACTCCAACAATGCTTTAGAGTGAGATTTAACAAGAATCACTGATAATAATGTAATGATATAAAATGCAAAATATTTAAAACTTATTCCCTTATAATCTTTATTAATTGATTTGGGTCATAAGAATATAATTTGTGCAAATATCAGTGCATATTACCTCTCTAGTCCAGGCACTCCTTGGCTTTGAAGACAGGTTTGACAAGAACCATTGATGATGCCAAATTAAAACAACTTGGAAAATCTTAGGAAGTCATTGTACGCCAATCTCTTTAAAAAAATTGAGACATTTAATTAAAATTAGTCAAAAAATCTGACCCTATATTAATTTAAGGTAAGGAACTTGTTTTCGTTCAGTAGTTCATATTTCGTTTTTAAGAATGATTTCTCTAGAGCCATTAATGATAACATAATAAAAAAACTTGCAAAATATTAAAAATTTGTTCTCTTCTTGGAGGTCTTGTCATGCTTCAGATATCTCTTAAAACTATTGATGATACCCTAATAAAATAAGTTGCAATAAATCACCATATCATTCTTCTATTTTCTTTGTTGAAAGTCTAGAATGAATTTATTAAGATATCAGATGAGCCTCTTAGCTGTCTAATCTAGTGATAAATATTAAATGCATATGGATGCTATTCAAATTCTGAAAAAAAAAAGGATCTTTAATAATTTACCTAAGATGAATGATAAAACATGTTAATTTAAGTGTTTTCACTTTAGATAAAATAGATGACTGATAATGATATGAATGAAAAAAAAGGCAACAAATAAGACAAGAAGCAATTTATTTATTTATCAATTAAGACGTAATGCAGACAACAGCTTCTATAAACCATATCTTGGATGTTTAGTCTGGAGTTTTCCCAAAGTGCTTAAAAAGAGCAATGATTGTTCCTCTTTACGAGGGTGGCGATCGCGACTGTCCTTCTAACTTTAGACCTATAGCGTTATTGCCTACTTTAGCCAAGATAGTGGAACGGCTCGTTAAGGTGAGGATGGTTTCATTTTTAAATAGGTTTGGCCTATTGAGTTTTCAGCAGTTTGGCTTTCGTGAGTTTGTGAGCACAAATGATGCTATCTTTAGCTTTCTCGAGCACCTGTACAACCGACTTAATGTTAATGAAGTTGCAGCAGCGGTATTCTGTGACTTGTCCAAGGCATTTGACTGCGTGAGTCACAGAGTGCTGCTGATGAAACTGGAGCTCTATGGTTTCAGAGGAACTGCCCTTGAGTGGTTTCGTTCCTACTTATCAAATCGTGTCCAGGCTGTCAAATTTAATGGTGGTATCTCTAAGGAACTTAATATAAATGTGGGTGTTCCCCAAGGATCAGTACTTGGTCCTCTACTTTTTCTCATTTATGTGAACGATCTGCCACAACTGCAGGTAACTGGCAAATTTCCATATATATTTCCTTCATTATATGTTTAAATAATGAAGCCATCACCATGCCACCGTTCAGTAAGTTTTTGGGTCTTTCCATAGACAAGTTCCTTAAATTTCAAGACCATATTGTGAATGTATGTAGAAAAGTCTCATCAGGCTGCTACGCCCTAAGGGCTATTGCTATCAGTCTTAATTTCTCCATCGCCAGATCTGCATACTTCGCGATTATCGAGTCGCACCTTCGATATGGAATTTGCTTTTGGGGTTAATATAAAAATAAAAAAAAACGACTTTATTTTATACTCGGTGAGATTCAGCACAGCTGTTGCTAGCCGAGTATTCATAGCAAAAACAAAATATAAGATTTCAATAATTACAACAACGTCGAAACATACAGTAAGGTAAATTAAATATTCAAATAAATAGAAAATACAACTGAAAATTGTTCCTAAAAAATCTACTAAACAAAAAGTAAATCAAAATAAAAAATAGTCTCTAACAACACAAAATAGTCTCTAATCTACCAGACAAAAGTAAATCAAAAGCAAAAAAAATAAGGCAAAATTCTCTCCAGAATCCACAAGACAAAAACAAGTGATTAATCAAAAAAAAAAAAAAAAAAAACAATAAATAAATAAATAAAGTGATTAGTATTTAGAAAAAAGGTAACTTTTATACTTCTTTTTAAAAGTCAAAGTTGATTGATTAAACATTTTTATGTTTCCAGGCAAATGATTTAATAAATTAACAGAAGTATAGCTAAAGCAAGATTTAAAGAAGCTTCCCTTATGCCTTGGAATTTCATAATAGTCTCTATATCTAGTATCTCGGTTATGAAGGCTTGATCTAGGTGTAATTTTTGCAAATAGATAGTTTGGCGATTCAGTTTTGAGCATCCTATGAAGAAAAGAAGCAAAATGAAGCTGCTGTCTGTCCTCAATACTCAACCACTGAAGCTCCTTTAGTCTATGGCTGACGTGATCTTTTAAGCGTAGATTAAAAATAAGTCTTATGCAGGAGTTTTGTATTTTTTGTAACTTGTACTTACTACTCATATCAAGACAAGGGCCATAGACAAAGTTGCAGTAGTTGCACTGGGACAAAACCAGGGTCTCACATAACTGCTTCTTTATACCGAAGTTGAGAAAGTGCCTGCTTTTATATAAATTACGCAATGAAAAATAGGATTTTTGTTTAACCCTTGAAATATGTCTCCTAAATCTTAATTTTTCATCGAACCAAACTCCTAAGTTCTTGTACTCTGCAACCACTGGTATATCAACACCACCCATTTGAATTTTTATATTCGATTTAGCCCACCCGGTATTTGGCCCAAAGAACATTACTGCGGATTTATTGGGATTTAACTTTAAACCGTTATTATTTGAATATGTTAATATACTATTTAGCGTTTCATTAAGTCTGTCTTCAGCCGCCTTAAAATTATTTTTTGAGAATTCTGCTCCTATTTGGGTGTCATCAGCATACTGACTTAGCATACTGCATACTGGGTTCATGTTCAAATTCACTTTTTAGTTCAGTGTTTGTACTCCAGAAAAGGGCCATTAGATATCTATGTGGGGCCAAGCCTCGTGACTCATGTCGCCCGCTTTTTGTAAGTCATAATATTTTAACCCTGTGTTGTATCTTTATTTTGGAAACAGTTTGCTTAGTTTTCAGAAAATATAAACAGGAACTACACTTAGGAAGCCACTATAATACGCGACAAAATTATTTGTTGAGGCTATCCATTCCTCATTTTGAACTTGTCCGTAGCTCTACCATATATGGAAGTAGAAAGCTGTTTAATAAACTTTCACTAGAAATAAGACAACTTAAGACTGAAAAAAGCCTACGTACAAGGATGAAAATATTTCTTGCTAGTAAAGCGTACTATAGTTTAAGTGAATTTTTTAATGATTAACATTTAAGTATTTTTCAAAGTTTTAGATAATTTTATTTTATTTAAAATTAGTTTCTCGTTTTTACTCCTTTAATGTACAGTCTATTGACTTTGTCTACAACTTCTATGTTTATATTGACAATAAAACATTTTTGAGTTGAGTTGAGTTGAGTTAATCTTAATATCGCAGCTCTTTAGATCCTTGACGATAGTTAAGATAGTTAAGACTTTAACTAGAGCGATGATATCTTCAATACCAGTATTGACTATGGTGACGACGTCGTCGATAGTCTTCTCGCCATCCTGGATGAAACCTATCTAGCATTTAAGGTGATCGTCAGAAAAAGCGGTCAAAGTGTCACTCAGTCCTTGAACTTCACTCTGCAGATCTCCCAGTTGACTGACGATAGTCTTGACTTACAGCAAGGCAATGTTAAACTGATGGCGTTAGTGATGTGGTTTTGTTCTGATTCAATACAGGTGATAATAACTTTTACGTCATCGTTAGCATTAACATTCAATTCATTGATGAGCTCGAAAATTGTGTTGCTGACTGCTTCCTTGAAAGCAAGAATTTTCTCTTTGATTTCCCATTGGTTGGCTTCAAAGTTACCAGTTTAGTACTTTTTCCAAAAGTTTTTCTGTGACCTCAATGACTTTGTTGAGAACAACAACTATGACTTGTTTGAATGAAATTGCTATATACTTTGAAATTTAATATTAACAGCCAACAGAGTGACAAAGAGAGCAGCAAACACTTTGAAGTTCATGTTTTTATTTTCAATTTGACATCTGGTTCAATACCAAGTAAGCCTTAAAGAAATAGGTCAGTATTTATTTATGTATACAAAAGGTTAATCATTTTTGGTAAATAGATGAAGAAAACACTCGAGATAAGGTATTTTTATTCTAAATGATTTTTTCTCAATAGTAACAGCCATCTGTGTCAACAAATTAGTCATCGACTAGTGATTTTAGGAGATAACAACTGTAAACGTTTAAAACTATATGAAATTAATTTTTTTTCCAAATTTAGTCGACTTAACTATAAATCCATTATTCTCGAAATTAAACCTCGTGATTGTCGAACTGATAGATAATCACGTGCTCTTCATTTTTGTCTATGATGGAGATGACTCAATGTTAACCGCAACAGATACTCTTTTGAGTAGAAATCCCTTTAAAAGTGATAATTTGCCTAAAAGTTAAAATATCCTTCAATAATATTGAGGTAGTAATAGTTACTATCAATATTAAAGGTTGAACGATTATTAGCTTACGAAAATTTAAATATGGTTTTAGCTTGCATAGATCAATAGTTATTATCCAAAAACCGAGTCATCTGAAGAAGTGATTAAATGTAATAAAAAAAATATTGGAACGTCACCACATAAGTTATAGTTTATTAATAATTTTTATATTAAAAAAAGATATATACGTTTTTAAATGATTATTATGTGGATTATTACGTTTACGAAATTTTGCATCACTTAAACCCTGTATTGTCAATTCAATCAAATGTGTTTATAAATTGTAAAAATTTAAATAAAAACAATTGAGAATTTTATAAATAAATACACCTGTTTTACTAACTTGGAATTGCTTTAAAAAAATCCCTATCTTCATCACACATCAATCACAAATTGTTGTTGACCGTTGAACCCACTTATTTATTAAGAACTTAATTGTAAAATTTAATTGTAAACAGCTGCATTGTTATCTAACCCTAAAATTGAAAATTGGTTTATTTATAAATAAAAAATATTTTTTATAAAATTAAATATTTATTTAATATTGACGCAAAATATTTTTATGTATGTCTTAAGCATTTATCAAAATTTTAATTTTTACTGTAAAATTAAATACTTATAGCTTTATTTTTTACTAGCATTTATTTTAATAGGTTGTATGGTAAATTCTTATTAATACTAAAATATTTTTTTAATAATTTGCCAAAATGTTTAGTGTTCTAATTGTATTGCCTCTTGTACGTAGTAGCCCTAAACTATGGTATCTATGTCTTGTAGGCTTGTAATATATACTGTTTTAATTTAACAGAAGAGAACTACAACCCTAAAGCCCTGAAGATAAATTATTAAATAAAAGTCGAAACCTTGGCAAGACAGAAATAGTTTTTTTCAGCATTTGGCCAATTTACTATGAAACACCACATCAATTCTTCAAATTTTTATGCTCCAAGAATTAAAACTTTTATTTAACAATTTGCATAATATTTTTAACTTTTAACTTTAAATTAAAAAATGTGTATAATTTTTTCCTATTAAAAAACAAATATATTTACGTACCATTTTAAAATTTTGTTTATAACTTTAAAATATTTGCCGGATGAGTCTTAAGAATTTTACAATTTTTTGACAGCATACATAATATTTGAAATTTTTATTACTTTTTTAACATTTAAAATGTTTTTAAAACATATTTAAAGTTTAGTTTTTAAATAAAGTTTTTTAAATATTCACGTAAAAGTTTTTCAGTTTTTATTATTTTTGTTGATAATATTTTTTTTGTTTTCTTTCGTTTTTTTTAAATAAATATTTTTGTAAAACATTTTAGTATTTGTCTATTTTTCTACATCTTCTTGTGAAAAACTCTCTAAATATTCAGGTAAACATGTAAAATTTTCTCTATTATTTAGGCATGTTCAAGAAAAATCTTGAACATGAATTATGTTCTTGAATTAAAAAATTCAAAACCTTTTTATTATAAAATATTTATTAAACATTAACCCTAAATTTACAAAAAATATTATGTTTCTTTTCTTTTAAAAATTTTAAATATTTACGTACACTTTTTTTAATGTATTTGTTTGTTTAAAATATCTGCCAAGTCCATGTTAAAAGAATATTATAAAGTTAAAATGCATGTCTTCTCATTAATTTTTTTGATTTTTTGTTTGCAAAAATAATATTTATGTAAACATTTAAGATTTTTCCTATTTTTAACATGTTTGAATTAAAAAAGGTTTATTTAAAAAAAAATTAAAAAAACACGTAAAATAAATATTTTAATCCTGTTTACAAATTTAAAATATTTATTAGACATGTTCCAAGAAATTATCAACTTTATGTTTATAATATCTTGTAAAATATTTAACATTTTCTTAATTTTTTTTTTTAATAAAATATTGAGCATCTATAAATTTATATTTTTTTTTATTTAAAAAAAATTAAATTTGTCTATAATCTTTAAATTGAAAAAAAAAGTATTTGCTATTCCAAGCATTTATGAAAATATTTATTTCTTAATTCCTACTATACACAATATTTGAAATTTTCATGATGTTTTTTACATTTAAAAATGTTCCTTAAACATGTGGAAGATTTTTTTTAAATTTACAGTTTAGTTTTTGACTATTTCATTAAATATTCACTTGCAAATATTTCAATTTCCATTGAGCATTTTAAGCATTATTAAAAATATATATGAATACTTTCATTTTCTTATGTTAAATGAATAAGAACTTCATACACCTATGTATGTCTCGGAACAAGCAGTTATTTTTTTGAATAAAATGTCACTTTATCTAAATTCTTTAATTTTTTTAATTCTAAATATAAAATTAACAACATACTTTCAAGATGTGTGAAATTATATTTACTCTTTAATAAATTGATTAATAATCATAAAATGCTAACAACTAAATATTTTAGTTTTTAACAAATTAAAATAAAAATTAGTAACACGTAATGTGGCCCTTAGCTTGAATAACAGTCTGCACTTTATTGGGCATTGTACTCGAATAAATTTAAAAAAAATTGAAATTTATAGCGTAAAGAAGAATCTATCACACGAGTCTTATAAAAACTAATATCGATTTTGTGGATATATCTGGAAAAATTCATCCCAGTTCCTCTATTACACCTTGCAATTACTTCTCAAAGTCTCTTTATTTTTCCTGACTTACATATTTTAATTCAATGCTTATATCAATACTGGCAGTTTTTATTATTATTTCTTAATTATATTGAATACAGTAGTAGTAGCTATAGTCAACTCACTGAAAATTTCACGTATTCTTTCGTGTTTTCCCTTTATGGATGAAAAATAATTTCGCGCAGTTTTGGATCTGTAGATTTTCCACGTGTCATTATTGTACTTTAGTCGTAATAAAATTGACGGTTTTTAATTATTAATACTCGAAGGATACGTAATAATTATCGTTGATAATGACTACTTATTCTAACGGAAAACTTTAGAAATGTGAGGAAAATAAACCATGTTCTAATATTTAGTTTATAAATATATATATAATTAAACTATAAAAATTAATAATACAATTAAAAAAAAATGAATAAAAGAATGTCGGTAAATTGGTATTTTATTGGAAAAATATTTACTTGTTCCAACATATAGTTGTTGGGACTCGAATTTATGTAAAATATTTTATATTTGCCCTTATTGTTTTGTATATTTTCTTGTACAATACTTGTTAAATATTCAAGCTAGCTATATTTTTTTTATATACTCGTAGAATTTTGTAAAATATTCGTCACAATGATTTTACTGTTTCTTAACCATTTTATAATTTATATTTATGATCTAAAAAAAATTCAGTATATCCACATAACAGGACAACTTATTGACTACTTTTTATTAATCCTTACAGTATTTCCAGAACCCGAAAAATAAAAAAATTACCTATTTTGAGCCCCCCAATTCATCAGCGGTGCACGTGTTCATCTACGAAAAACCCCAACATTCGGCCTTTATTTAATATTGCTTATAGAGCTGCGCCCCCCGGGAACCCCGCTACAAAAGCGAGACAAACAAACAGGGATCGCCAAATTAATTTAGAAGTTCCTGCAGGTATTTTCGGGATAGACTTTGCCCGAAATGCGCCGTCGGCTCTCGTTTATTTCGACTTTTGGGGGTAAGAAGATTGACTTTAATTCAATTTAAATTGCGAAATTGTTTTTGTTTTGGGCTTGTTTGGTTTTTGATTCGTTGTTTTTCAACAGTATCGGGTGACGGTCTTTGATCAGTATAGAGAATATCGATGAAAAGTTAACTATCACAGTAATGAACTTTCAGAACATGTCTTCAATGGTATTGGACTTGGAGTTTAAATAGTCTTTACTATTATATTAGCATTGGCTATTATCAACCAATTAAAGTTTATTTTACTTCTCTAGCTTACGTTGATTAAAAGTTATTAACCAGGAGCTTTGAGCTTAACCCTCCAAAAAAATATTGCTGTGGAGCAAGCTTCAAATGGGTATATGTAATAAACCAATGAAAAAATTATGTAGATTCTTATATGTAGTTACTAACTCTTTATCTTTGACTATGATACTGATGACTCTCAGTTCACGAGAAAAAAAGTTATTAGTAATTTATGTCTCTTCCAAATGTTTGTCTAAACTTACGACTCTTTAAAGAGCTCTCTCCGGAATACATAAGGAATTCAATAATTAAAATAACTACAGAAAAATTTATTCAAAACATGCTTTTTCCTAACCTAAAATACATGTTGCAATATCATTAAAAGGCTGCTGCAAATCCTTAACAATTGCAACCGGTACTTTCAGAGAACACTCAAGAACATGAGTTGCAATCTTCGTAGTTATCGCGTCCAGCTTCACTTTATCAGCTGCTAAAGCTGCAGTCAACTTGGCATAAGTAACAGCTTGACTGGCTTCAAAAGCTGCCAAACAAATCGCTTCCAGACTCTTACAGTTTTTCAAAGTGGTCACTTGTTTTTGAACTTCTGTGACGAATCCTTGCCACTCTTCCAGGATTTCTTTGATCGTTCCCAGGGTTGCCGATCCGTTGATTAAGCAACTTCCGAAGTCATTTGCGACGCTGAGGACGGCGGCGTTGCTGACGTTTTTTTCGGATAACATACAGTCGATAATGGTGCCTCCTGCTGTGTTGCTGTTGTTCCTGAAGGATTCCAGCAGTTTCCATTGCAAGTTACACGCTGAGTTAGTTACATTGAGGATCTCGGCAAGTAGGGCAGCTTCGATGGCTTCTTTTGAGTTGTCCACGTAGTCTACAGCTTCTACAGCTTTTTCCAGGACGTTGCCGGTGACGTTGAGGACGGCATTGTAGACTGTTACGATGAGATCTCTAACGTCGATGCTGGCTTCTAGGGCAGGAGTTGCCTGAAGAAGAGAAGATTAAATTGGATGATGAACTCTTGTTTGATTAAAACATATTGAAATTATTTATCATATTTTATATTAAGATGGCGATGTGGGTTGGAAACGAATTATTATTGGAATTGGTGAAGGAGCCAAACAGGCGATTTTCCGATAAGAATGAATAATTAGCTTTATAGGCTACCGAAGAAATTTTTTAAATCGCTTTAGCGGTTTCGCAGTTACAGAGGTTCTTATTTTAAGATTGGCGAAGGAGCCAGATAAATAAATTTTTCGTGTGTTTAGAGATATTTAAAAGGTTTTTTTTTGCTAATGATGAGTACCCAATAGTACTGAAATATGTTGAATGAAAGTTATAAATTACGTAAATGATTTTGGGGTTATTGAGGCCTCAACGATTAGGACAAACTTGTGAAAGTTCAAACCAATAATTTTTAAAAAATACGTAAGTTACTATTTAAAACTAAAGAATCATTTTTAAAATTGCTTAAAGAGTTTAAGATTTATAGAGGTTTTGATATTAAAATTGGCGAAGGAGCCAAATAATTAAATTTTGGATTGCTTCTAACTTTTGTATTTTTAGAGAGATCTGATAAGTTTTTTTTTCCCAATTATGAGTACCAGATGTTGGTAGTAACATTGACGGTGATCAAATGATGAGTTGTACCTAACTAGCTAAGATATTTTCAGAGTACGAGCTGTTCTTTGATTTGATTGATTGAATTATACTATTCAATTAACTATTAATATCTATATTAATTTCCTCAGGATTATCAATATTCTTATCCTCAACTGTCTCAGACAAAGTACTGACTTGCACATTTGGGACCTGCATACATTTTGAGTTGCAAGGGTTCAAGTTGCTCTTTGCTAAATTAACAAAAATCAGATTTTTGCTGAATCAAATATGAAATTACATAAGGGCTATTGAGTTTTTTAAAAAATATACATATTTCTGTTTAAAATACAAAAATAATTTTTAAAATCGCTCTATTGGTAAAGGAGTTATAGAGGTTTATATATTAGAATTGGCGAAGGAGCCAGATTAATAAATCTTGAATTGCTTCCAACTTCCGTGTTTTTAAAAAGATTTAAGATTTTTTTTCATCGTAAGTGATTAGTGATCGGTACTAAATCATGGTTGATAAAAGTTAAAAATGACATAAGATATCTAAGAATTATTGATGCTTTCACATATAGAAAAAAATTATTAATTATAGTAAATTAGTAAATTTCAAGCCGATGTTTTCCTAACAATACGTGAATTGTTCTTCAAAACACAAAAATAATTTTTAAAATCTCTCAATTGGTAAAGGAGTTGTAGAGGTTTCAAAATTAAAATTGGTGAAGGAGCCAGATAAATTTGAAACGCTTATAACTCCCTAGTTTTCAGAGATATTTAAAAGGTTTTTTTGCTGACGATGAGGATCAAATGGTATTAAAACATACTGAAAAAAAGTTAAAAAGTACATAAGGTTTCTGTGTGACATTGAGGTTCAAATGTATAACAGGAGTTCCAATATATATGAAGGAGCCTGATTACTACATTAATATTAATAAAGCAAAATAAAGCATACTAAATAAAAGTTAAAAATTACATAAAATTTCTGAGTGATATTGAGGCTACCATCCGTAGCAAAAGCTTGTAAAATTTTAATTTTGTTTTTTTTTTTTAAACACGTAGATTGCTTTCTAATGCTCAGAAATAATTTTTAAAATCGCTTAAGTAGTTTAGGAGTTTAAGAGATTCATATATTTAAATTGGCGAAGGAGCCAGATTACTACTTTTTGAAATGCTTCTAACTTCGGCGTTTTTAAAGATATTATCAAGGTTTTTTTTTCGCTTATGATGAGTACCAACTTATACCAAAATGTGCTGAATAAAAATTAAATACTACATATGATCTCTAGGGGTTATTGAGACTGCAACATTTTTAAAATAATTTCAAGCGAATATTATTCTAAAAATACGTAAATTGCTCTTTAAAAAACAAGAATTATTTTTAGAATAGCTTCAGTAGCTTAGGAGTTTAGGAGATCTATATATTAAAATTGGTGAAGGAGCTGGATTAATAAATTTTAAAACGCTTATAACTTCCTAGTTTTCAGAGATATTTAAAAGGTTTTTTTTGCTGACGATGAGTATCAAATGGTAATAAAACATACTGAATAAATATTACATGCAGTCTCTAAGGGTTATAGAAGCTGCAACGTCTAGGAAAAAAATTTTGAAATTCCAGGCAAATGTTTTTATAGATATACATAAATTCCTCTATGAAACCTAAAAATAATGTTTATAATCGCTCAAGTGGTTTAAGGATTATAGAGGTTTACATATTAGAATTGGCGAAGGAACCAGATTAATAAATTTTGAAATGCTTCTAACTTCTATATTTTTAGAGAAATTATCAATATCAAATGGTAAGTATCAAATGGTACTAAAACATACTGAGTAACAGCTAAATATTACTAAGGGCT